>NC_134457.1:44401230-45042897 GCF_047948215.1 Lycorma delicatula
TCGAATTTAACTAGAAATTTCTGTTTGTTTATTAGTAAATTAACAAAGTTATTTTATTCCAAACCTAAAAACGTGTATTTTCCGGCAAAATCTTTTCATGTTTTACCCCGTTTTTCTTAAAACCTAAGTAAAATAGAGGTCTGGGACTACTTTTTTAAATGTCTTAGATCAAAATCCATAAGAATACACGAAATCTATTCCTTGAGTTTTATGCCAGAAATTTTAGTGCGGTTTAATTTCACAGAGAGAGCAGAAAGCAGACTAAATGTTCCACGAGCAGAAACTCTCTGACAAACCATTTTCTGACCTGTTTTTATATGATTTTTTTCTTATTTTTGCCTATTGAGTCATCTCCCGAGAAACTACCGTGCAACTTGGAATTAAACAGATATTTCGTGACTAAAAATCAATATGTTTATTAATCAAATAAATATTATTTAAATATCAAATGTTATTCTTACTTTTCCATCTTGCATTGTTATTCAATATATTTATACAGTACAAACTATAAGGGAAATTACGTTTGCAAATCGGGTCGTATTTTCTATGACTGAATGTTTTTGCAGATATTGATGTTTCATGACTCCCTTATATCCAAAAAAGACCGTTTTAGCATTGAAAATTTCCGGAAAATGTATCTATATATGTAAGCTTGTCTTTTGTTTTTTTTATTTTTCCGGACCGGATGGTCCATTTGAATGAAATTTAACACTATGACTTCTGAGAAAGGGTCATTGATGTAATTTAATTTTATTAAAAAATGGTCAAGAAAACAGGGAAATATAGACCTCATGGCTTCCGTATCTCTAAGTTTTACTCAAACAATAAGTAAATTTTTTCACATAATCTAATGACCCTTAAGTTGCTAAAGGATACTTATGGGTGATTTTCGATCTTCATCAAAACCACATAAAAACGGTATAGGCAAAAAATTGTTTCCTGTTTTATCATTCCTAAACTCAAAGTCGTATTCTTCGTATTGATTAGACAATTTAACATCATTAGTATGAATTTTTTGGTTTCAATATAAATTGACATGAAAAGTTAAAAATACAAAAACAGTTAAGAATATTGAAAATAATAAGGATTTTATTTGTGACAGCATTTTTTCTTTATCATCATCACAGTTAAAGGCAAACCAGAAATGTTGGTAAAAAAAAATAGCCAACTAATAAATACAATTATGTCTTAATATGTTAAAAAATTTGTTTACACAACAAGAAAATAATAAATGATCTAATGTATCAAAATATTTAAAATACAGATAAATTTATTTAAAAAAATCTGATGTCGACATCATATGACTTCCTTGTACACCTATTAAATTACATATACACATTTTTTTTTTTTTAATGAAAAGTACATAAAATTTTATTTCATTAATAACTCTGATATTTTTTTATTGTTATTATTGAATTATTATTTATTGTACAAATATTTTTACAATCAAAGGTTAATAATTATTAATAACACATATATTTAAATAAAAGAAAGTTAAAAAGAAAAGGAAGATGAAGTCTGATTCGAGCCGATGTACCTCCCTCTTGATCCAAATTATTTATTAATTAAAATTTCATCTGCCTATAAGTCTGGGACCAATGAAAATAAGTACGATACTTACGTATTAACGCCACCGCAGCTTTATTTAAATACAAATTAGTCAATCGGATTTCGGTGGAAAATGAACAGTCTCTTTATTAATTTTAATAAATGGTCATTTATATTTATTTATTTTATAAATATAATTTAACCAAACTTAACCTACGCTCGCTTCGCTCGCTAACTAATTAACACCGTAATTTTTTGAGTATTTATTTAATAAATACAATAATTATTGCAATTATTCAATTATTTATTATTTAAATAATCAAAACACTCCTGTTAATTAGTCAAGGTTAGCAAGCGAAGCGAGCGTAGGTTAAGTTTGGTTAAATTAAAATAAATAAATAAATATAAATAAACATTTATAAAAATTAATAAAGAGACTGTTTTGAATCTATGTTAAACTCTATATCGGCCCATTTTCCACCGAAATCTGATTGACTACCTTGTTTTTAAATAAAGCTGTAGCTGCGGTGGCGTTAATACGTAAGTGGTACTTATGATATATATTTAAAAATCTTTCAATGATGACTTATTATTGCAGTTACGGAAAAGTCCAAAATCCAATTTTTTATGGATTTTGGGCCTTTTTGGACACTTTTGGTCCAGTCGATTGCAATCTAAAAGGAAGGTGCACAACTAGATGTTACAACAGTCATAAATCCAAAATTTCAGTATACTACGGCTAATCGTTTTTGAGTTGTGGAAGATACATACGTACGTACAGATGTCACGTCAGAACTAATCAAAATGGATTCAGGGATGGTCAAAATGGATAATTCCGTTGAAATCTGAAAACTAAAATTTTTCGCGATCACATTACTTCCTTTACTTTGTACAAGGAAGTAAAAATTAATATATTAGTGTTCTGAAAATAAATACGGTACCTATCGGTTATAAGGGACCCCTACTGAAATCCTGTTTTTTTGCGTTTTAACAATCGCTATCAATAATTATTATTTTAACGAAACATAACCTAGCTATTTAACGCTAATTAGACTTGGTTACCGAGCGAAGCAAGCGTAGGTTATATTTGGTTAGGTTATGTTGATATACATGCGCGATTCGTCATTACACGGAATCAACATAATCTAATCAGACATAACCTACGCTCGCTTCGCTCGCTAATCTTGCCTGATTAACGTTAAAATTAAAAATTATTAACAGTAAGTTGTACGTATTTAAGTTTTATCGTGTCGAATTGCTTACAAAGGTTATGTTTAATTATTATCTCATACTTGTAAATTCATATCATAAATAATAAACTAATAGATAAACGATGCGAATTTACTAGAACAAGTAAAACGCAAAAAAACAACTGGATTTCAGTAGGGGTCCCATATAACCGATAAGTACCGTAAATACTTTACTGCCTTTTAAAAGTACTAAGAAATTATGTAAAAGATAAATAGGGTCATTTTATAATACTAAATCCACTGAATTAATGGAGATAAAATTTAAAATATTGGCTGCAATAAATAATGTGTTAAAAAACATTCTGTAGACTGTTAAAATGATAATAGTAAAGTAGTAAAAAAAAAAAATCGATTGCGAAAAGTGATCTGATTTAGTAGAAAGGAATGACAGTGGATTTGTCTGAAGTGACAAATTTGATTTGGAGGTCTACTACACAAACAATAGTTCTCCTCTCATCATTTTGTACCACCTCTGCAGCTATTACACGTGCAATGAATCACTCGCTCCCGAAAATGTAATGAACAGCGCTCAATCAGGTACCTCTGGAGCATTAATTTTATTTTATTTTTTCTTTCTAATTTTCAAAAAATCTTATATTAAAAATATATATTTTGCGTTGTATTTAGTTCTAAAACTAATAATAAATCTCTAACAAAAAGTTTTTTATAAAAGTTGGAAACTGACCTTTCTAGCCTTTTAGAAAAATTTAGCATATATTTCATGTAAAAAAGTCTTAATTTCTGGTTACTTTT
The DNA here is from genome assembly GCF_047948215.1 of Lycorma delicatula. Taxonomy (NCBI): domain Eukaryota; kingdom Metazoa; phylum Arthropoda; class Insecta; order Hemiptera; family Fulgoridae; genus Lycorma; species Lycorma delicatula. The sequence continues at coordinate 44,404,782 of NC_134457.1, forward strand.
TGTATTACTAAGACACTTTTATAAGATTATATTAACAAAAAATAATAACTTTTTATCGATTGAAATTGTTTAACGAAATTAGCCATCATTTTGAAAAATATTGGACGAATGAAATTCATAATAATGAAATTTCAAATTCTCATTAAAATAATCAGACTTTCGTGTAGTATACAGATTGTCCCAGGAGGTGTGACGAAACTTAAGGAACTGATTCAGGATATAAAAATAAACGAAAAAGTTCAGAGAAAAAATGTTCTAACTCGTTTCATTTCTCCCCAGACTCCCATTTCATGTTTTTTCAATAAAAATTCATGCCTAAAAAACGGATTGAGATATTTTAATAAAATTTTCTTGTGCATCTATCCAAATATCATCCAAAAAATAAATAAATTCCAAAACTGCAGCTATTTTAATTTTTTAATTATTAACAGGAGTTATTAATGATTAAGAAATTATTTTATAAAATATTAAACCTTTCATTTTGAATAAAGCGACACCTAATTTCTTCAAATTTATTGATAAATAACTAAGTTACAACTAAAACTCTTAAAGTGGATACAAAAAATTATATAATCTGGCAGTTTTGTGTCTGTTTTTACTCCTTTAACTAATTCAATTAGTAAAGGAATTTTTGGTGTTATTTTTTATTCCTAATGTATACGTTAGTGCCAATTTGTGAACGATAGTCAACCCCGTCAGGATGTTTTAAATGACATATAAATGAGGTGTATTCTTATACAGAACTAGTTAGGACTACCATTCCTGATATGTGTGGTTAATTGAACCCCAACCACCAAAAATATACCGGTATCACTATTATTCAAATTCGTATAAAATTAACTTATTTTTTACTAGGATTTGAACCTCAGAAACTTCAAAACTTCGAAACTTCAAAAATCAGCTGTTAAACACCTGGTTTACGATGACTATTTCAACAGTAGACCAACCCAAATTAATAATAATTTGAACTATTAGTAGTAACAGAACAGGCCCAAAATTGTCAGAGTGCATGATTTTTTTGATGTACTTCAACAATTTCAAACATGCATAGATGTGTGCGTGTGTGCCCGCGTTTGTATATAAATATGCCCCATTATACTGTTTATAAAAATTAAAGTAACTTATTAAAAAAAAATTATTAAATAATAAATGAATATTTTGATATATGTTTGGTCAAATTAAAGATTGTAACAAGAGTTGTTTGAACGTAAATTTAATTTGGCATGAATTTATGAAAATTTAAATTTAGAAAAATAATTTAAACAGTATTATTGGAAGGGCGTTTACATTTTAAGTTCTATGCAAATAGTAGGGAAAGTTCAACCAAGTCATTACCAGATTTTTTTAATATTGAATTGAAAAAGGATTCATATAATGATGCCGTCGAGTTCTATCTCAATAACCAACAATAAAAATGAAGAGAAAAAATCAAAGTACGTTCAAAAGAACTACTATATAAGTTGATACATATATACTCACTACATACGCATACAGGTTTCCTTAGGGATCCGAATACAATCCAGATATTAATTTGAATTTAAAATTGACCGTCATCTAAGAGATTCTTAATTTGCGAGATACTAAGAAAAGAGCGATTTACTTATTTTTTATTAAAAATAATATATAAGAATGTAGCTGAAAATATATATATTTATTGCCGACATTTATAAAATTTATTAATATAGCTTAACATGAAATTAATTTTATAAATTGAAAATTTGTATAATTACATAAATTTGATAAACTACAGTTATTAAAACCACACTGATATTATTCTGCAATATTGTCTTTTTTAGCCCCCATTAATTATAAAGTCAGTCGCACTAAACACTATTATTCAACTGTTATAAAAGCTGAATAATTAGCTTTAAATTATCCAGACTTAAGAATATTATACATATTTTCTAACTTTACTATAGGAATTTCCCGGCTTTGTCTTTGACAAACCTTTATTTCAAAAACCTCATTGGGTTTTTAAATATTAATGACTTTATTATTTTTACTTAAAATCGATCAAATAAATTACGAAATAAAAATTGGAAACGATTTTAGAAATCGAATTTTAGATAAAAAACTTGGCGAAAAAGTTTTGAAATCGGTTTCTATAAGTTCCTAGAGGTTCTGGTGAGATTTCATTAGTAGGTACCGAATATAGTGATGTTTCCTAGTCTAAAAATTAATCCGTAGAATATTTCCTTAAAAGAAAATATTTCAATTATATTTCACCCTTATATATAAAATCTTTTTTATGATATTAAAAGAAACTTATAGATGTGAAATCGGGTACCGCCTTACCCGTAGAAAGGAAATTATGCAGTTTTCACATCATCATCATCAGTCTTCAGTTTTCATGCATAATTTTTGTCACATTGCAGCTGTTCATCAATCTATTTGAATAAATGAGATGTCATTTTGTTATTTTGTTCACAGTAAAATGCTTATACTTTATTTTATAGTACATAATTTGATAAAACTATTTTTATGGATTTAATACTGATTAAAACAATTAAATGATCGTCATTATAACATTTTCAAAGGTCAAATTTGACCGGCGAATTACTCCAGCATTCGCTTGATGGGGTGACATAACCTTGCCCGATGCGGAGATGGGTTTCGTGTCTTGCATTATTTAATCCTCTCAACCTTGTGTTAAGGTCATGAATCAACAAAGTTTACCCATCACTTCATAATTAAATTAAAAATTTATTTAAAACTTTAGCTCACAATTATTTAATATTTTTTATTTGAAGATTAAATAATGTTATATATAGCAGGATTACTATAAAACTTCTTATTTAACGAAGAGTTTTAAATCCTCGTAAAAACATCTCATCAAGTTATTCGTTTTATCCCAATTAAATATATTTAGGAAGAGAGACGGTGTTGCGCGATGGGATCTCCGAGAGAGAGGGGTCCCCAACATAACCAGAGACGTTCCTCTATGTTTTTCTGGTTAGATCAGCCTGGTCCGAGAACCGGCATGTGAAAGCCTTCCAGATGGAAAAGAGATGAGTGAAAAATAAAAAAAATAAAAATAAGGATTAGAAAGACAAAGAGAGAAGAGAAAGATAAAAAGCCTTAGAAATTGTGTTTGTAGTAACCGCGCATGTTTATGGATAGCAATTCTTTTTTTACTGGCGTGAATAAGTCTTACAAATTGCCACAAGGGTAGAGAGAGATGCATGCACGAAATTTTGATGAAACGAAATAATGTGTTATACTCGTGTCGCCGATCTAAACTGAAAATTAAACTTTAAACAAAACAAACTGTACATCGTTTTAAAGATGAAGAATATAAGATCTCTGCGAAACCGGTTTTATTCCTTCCACTTCTCTGACACCTCGCTGACTGAACTTTACAAATTATGTTTGGATTTCACCATTACAATCATTTTAAAACAAATGGTTGCGAGTGAATGCGTTGTCCGATTGAAAAAAACTCTTAAATTCTATAGAAATATTTTTTGTAGTCACAATTAGTGACAATTAAATATGTTTGTGAGATTTTTACATCGTTTTGTAAAAAGTTTATTTTTCGCAATGTATGAAAAATATATACAATTATAAATATAAGAAATGGGTGTAGAAGAAAAAAAAACGAATCGAGAAAAGTGCCAATAACGATAACTGAACGAATTGACGGTTTAGACAGAGAAAAAAATCTGATGTGGGCACCACATGACTTCCTTGTACGGCAATTAAATAACATATACACATTTTTAAAAGTACATAAAATTTTATTTCATTAATAACTTCTGATATTTTTTTATTGTCATTATTGAATAATTATTTATTGTAAAAATATCTTTATACTCAGAGGTTAAAATTATTAATAAATTAATATATTCATATTAAAAGAAAAGTTAAAACAAAGGAGATGAAGTCGGATTCGAACCGATGTGCCTTCTCCTTCTAAGATCCAAATATTTCATTAATTAAAATCTTATTTGGCTATAACTCTGGAACCAATGAAAATAAGTACCACTTATGATATATCGTTAATAGCTCTCAACGAGGGCTTATTACTGCGGCTAAGAAAACGTCCAAAATCAATTTTTTTTTATTTTGGGCTTTTTTGAACACATTTGGTTCAGTCGATTGCAATCAAAAGGGAAGGTGCTTAACAAGTTGTTAAAAAAGTCATAAACCCAAAATTTCAACATTCTACGGCTAAACGGGGTTTTTCAGTTATGCGAGGTTCGTACGTATATACAGACGTCACGCCGAAACAGGTCAAAATGGATTCAGTGATGGTCAAAATGGATATTTCCATTGAAATCTGAAAACCAAAATTTTTCGTGATCATAATACTTCCTTTACTTCGTACACGAAGTAAAAACTGTGCGTTGAAAAGCAGCCGATTATTAAATCTGTCAAAATATGTATAATTAACTTAAAATAAATCGAGTTGAAAAAGGCTGTGAAATGTAAAATTGATGCTTTATTCTGTTTTAAAATTCTGATTCTGCTCTGATTCAGTGTTTCATTAAAGTAAAAATTAAAATAAATTATCCCTTTATTAGAACTTTTTAAAAGTGGAAACTATATTAATTTATTATTTTTAAAAATTGATAGAAATAACAAAAACCAACGCCCATAGACAAAAAAAAAATCTGCATTTTAATAAAAATAAGAAATGTAGACAAATACAATTAAAAAAAAACAGTTTTGGGATGTGAGTGAAATCTTAATGTATACGGAAATATGTTCTACTTTTTACCTGTTTTTCTTTCATTTTCATTTAAAAATGTCATAATCACACCAGATTATAGTGAATAAAGAAAGAACACTATTTCGGGAGGTGACTTTAGAGCTAAAAATTTGAAAAAAATCACGTAAATGTAGGGCTAGAGGTTGTTTTACTTTCAAAATCTTTCTCCATAAGCATTATAATTCATACAATTTTTTTTTTTTTTTTTACTAATTAAGGGGTAAAGATTAGTCTAGTTTAATGTTACTGAACTGAAAATTATTTTCAAAAATGATTCCTGGGTCAGTACCTCAATTTTTTTTTTTAAATAGTCAGTCATTTGAAAACTTTAAATGAAAGACACTTTTTAAATTTTACTTAAATTTGCTTTGTTACTACCAATTTAAAAATTTTAGTTCTTAATTATATTATCTAAGTAGAAAATATCAGAGTAAAATCTTTTTGTTAGCAGTTGCTAGAGAAAAAAAACTATTATAGGCCTATTTTTATATAAATTTTTCTTCTTTTTTTTAATTTAAAATCAATTCGGAAATAGCGTCCTTTCAAAGAGGAATACTCTATATATATATTTACACATATGCAAAGTAAAAGACATAGTGAATATAAAACATGTTTTCCCTTTATTTTTCTACAATTTTTAATTTACGGAATTCTGAACAATGTTATGTTAATCCTGACCGGTGAAATTCTGACATCTGTTTTTGACATATATACAGTTTTTAACCTGAAATTATATTGCTTTCAACTTTATTTTTTGAAAGGATAATATGACGCATTATTTCGATGTAAAATTAACGAAATATTGATGGAGAAAACCGGGTATCGATATCTATCCGTTTTAACATATTAGTCATTAATAAGCTTACCTATTTTCTATTTGTTTCTTTTTCATACTAAGGAACAGTATAGCTATCTCTTACATATAGAACTTCTTGATTTAGCTAGCCGATTGAAAGTATAACTACAAGAATATTACTCCTCTGTAAATTAAAATATGCATTCTTTTAAGCTTACTTGTCAAAAAGATAATAGAGTTATTTGGATAAAACTACTCTTAAAACAATCCTTAAATTTAAATAAAAACAATAGTAAAAATTGGCCAAACAGTTTTCCAGTTTTAAGTAGACTTTGGTACAAATATATATATATATAACTAGTATATAGTGGTAACTATATATAAATATATATATATATATATATATATATATATATATATATATATATATATACTTTTTTTTACATTAATTTAGTATGATTCAAAGAATTTAATTTATTGCTTTTAAAGTAAACAAAAAAAAAGCAAAGTAAGATAAGAAAATATAAAATAGTTAAGATATGAATGTTTAAGGTGAAAGAAAGGAATATATTATATTTTTAACTAGCCTTTTCTGCGATATTATAATAAACGTGGTTTAAAATTTAAATAGGGTGGTTTGCATTTAAAAGGGTCGATTCTTTTGCCTTGCAGTACCGCCACGGGTAAAATAAAATTGTATTGTACAACACTTCTGCTGCATTGTGGCATTCATTTTAAGGTACAAGAAATTGTCTAATTTTAATGTTAACAATTTATAAAAAATTCTAATTCAAAGTGCGTGATTGTGATATAATTTACGTTCTCATTTTCTGTTCCTCTTTCTCTGTCTGTAATACATATTTTTTATTTTTTATTTTTGTTGCGTTTTTTCTTTGAACAAAATAATAAATTATAATTAAAATCTAACTTAAAAATCCGTTTTGAATGACAAAAATAATACATTACATTTCGTGTATTGTTCAAGAGTTAATCAAGTGTTAAAATAATAAATCACTGCTCGTTTGTGGGCCATAGTATGAAACCCGGTGCGCATTAGTAATGTGACCTCCGAATACTTTTTTGTAGCGTATGAAAATGCCATGCCTGACCGGGATTCAAACCCGAGACCTCCGGATGAAAGGCCGAGACGCTACTACTTGCGCCACGTAGGCCGATGACCTCCGGGTACTTGGTTGCGATTATACGAACTGAATAAAATATGATACCTATAAAAAAATAATCGATCTAAAATAACAAATCAAGTAGTTGAAAGAATTCTATCGTACATAATTTTCAATTGTTGATAGAGAATACAGTTACAGGTTTTTATTCCAATATTCAATTTTATTTATTTCACTCTAAGATTATATACATAGTTACTTTACAAGGGTACAATCACTATTAATCACTGTTTCATGATTTAAACTCTAAGTTGATTTAAATAGAGGAAGATAAATTAGACTTATATGTTATTTTATTACGTTTTCTTTTATATAAAGTTCTACAATAAAGACATTTTTTTTTTTAATATTAAAATTGTTTTCATTTTTTATTAATATGGTACAAAATACATAAAAAACGAATTTTTTGGGTATTTTATTGGAGGATAAATTATACTGGATGATCATACCGATTTCATTTGCAGTAAAATCAAACCGCATTATTCTGTTTTGAAGCCCATTACCAAAAACTCTAAACTTGTGACAGTTACTAATTATTTATTATGTTTATTCACATTTTCGTCTTAATTAAAATTTCACTCTTGGGTCTCCCTCAAAAATATCAGAGGTTTAAAGATATTAAAAAAAAAAACTTTCTGCACAGTTGTTGGACTTTCCCGTCACGCGGCTTTTTTCTGATGCACGGCTTACACACACAATTTAAAATTAATTCAATTATTCTGCCGGCCTCCGTGGAGCAAGTGGTAGCGTCTCAGCCTTTCATCCGGAAGTCCCGGGTTCAAATCACGGTCAGGCATGGCATTTTCACACACGTTACAAGTAATCCATCTCATTCTCTGAAGCAATACGTAACAGTGGTTCCGGAGGTTAAACAAACAGAATTAATTCATTAATTCAGTGATTCTAACTAAAGCGCGCGCGCATACCATATTTTATTCGCGCGGGTGTGGCAGTACTAGCGGCCACTTTCAACACTTTTAAATATTACTCATTTATTTAATTCTACCACTCATCTGTGATGCCACAACATAGCAGACTACTACAGCAGCTGTACGTCAGTGTTCCACTGGCGCTCCTTGTGGCGAAAAGGGGTACTAATGATGCAGTATAACCACTTTACCACTAGTTTATTTAGAACATTTTTGTGGTGGGGGTGAGATTTTGCAAAAATCTTTTGTTGAAAATACTATTTTTTTACTGTAAACAAATGTGCCTAAGAAAATTAAGACCTTAATTAGGCAAAATTTCGAGATACTGAAGGTGACCTTGCTCTATAGACTCACCCCCTCGACCTTTTAAGTTGAAAATTTAATAGCATCAATGTCCCATATATAGAAGTAATCTGACCAAGTTTGGTCAAAATCGGTCAATTTTGAATCCAAAATCAGAATTAGTTCTGTAGATGTAAGGTGATTTTGGGTGCGACACCGAACACATATACACGTCAATACGAACATCCGGAAAATTTCCGTCCGGTTTTTTGAGTTCCTTAAATATCAAAACGTAAAGATCAGGTTAAAACCGCATTTGCCCAAACTGGACTGATTACAATACTTTCCCTTCTAAAGCTATAGCTCTGCTGTAGCCCTAGATGGGAAAGTAAAATTTAAAATATTTACGTTTATAAATGTACTGTCTTCGCAACAAATAATATTTCATATTTTTTTAAATAACGATATCCATCTCTGTCAAGCTAGAACTAAATTGTTTTCTTGTAACACAATACTATACTTCAACGTACGAAAAGAGGTCTTCGGATGTAATTTAATAAAAAATTATCGAATTAATCTTAAAAAAATTTCCCACTGTTTTTTTTTAATACAATTAAAAAAATTTATTTTGTGGGAACAATATTCCTATGATGAAAATTGTTTAAATTATACCAATTTAAAAAATAAGTCTTGGTTTTTTTTGCGTCCCATTCAACGTGCACTTAAAGATGGTGTATTCGAATAATTTTCATTAAAGCCATCTGAATTGTGAATTATTTTGTTTTTAGTTTTTATATTTCGTCTTGTATAGAATGAGAGAAAATTTACGCAACCCTGAATTTATTTACCCACTGACGAGAGAACTTGGTTATATGCCAACACAAATGGGTGGGTTGATGACTTCGTAATAACAAAATATATACAACATCAAGTAATCTCTTCCTGTTTTGTCTGTCCGTAGAAGATGAACTATAAAAGATTATTACGTTATTTACACTGTCTCAACGTGAATTTATTTTCCAAAATTATATTTATTTTGTGAAGTGATCAGATCTACCAATAACTTAATAATTTCTCCTATATTCACTTATTTTAAACATACCGGTATATTAGATGAACGAAAACAGTCCGGCTGGCCAACAGTTTTAAATGACAAATCTTTAGAACGTGTGCAAGCATCCTTTGAAGATCCATCCTTATTTACCTTCTTTATTTAAGGATGCGAGCATCCTTATTTACTTTCGGAATTACCTCGAAAGTAATTAAGAAGACTATAACACATACTGGATTTTCATATGGGAGTGTACGCAAAGCCTCACAGAAATTAAATTTACGTCCGTTCACTGTTCCTGCAGAAACTGTAAATACCCGATCACGGAAAAGGACACAGCTATTGTGAATGGTTTTTGCATATTTTCGCGGCAATATTCGGATCTTGAATAACATTTTTTTGGTGACGAGATATGATTTCATCTAAGCGTCTATATAAAGAGCCAGAACAACCGATATTTTAGTGCAAAGAATTCTCACGTTTTCTACAAGACTACATTATATTCAGAAAAGATCGAAGTTTGTTGGTGATTTCTCAGAAAAGAATAGTGGGTAGTTCAATATTTTTCACGGAAATATTAACTTCTAAACCCTACCAGCAAATTATAATTGACTTCAAAGCGCTGATAGAAGTATATTGCTGGTGCAGCTAGCTGTGTGGGCTGTTGATGCTCACACAGCGAATAACATGACTGCTGCGGGAGTTCTTCGGACTGAATTTAATTTTCTTCCTTAATCATTTCCTTTGGTCTATGCCCACCTAGGTGACCAGATTTACCTCCCACAAGTAATACTTATTAATAACTATTACTAATAATACTTATTATTAAGTATTATTTTTTTATAATTAATTGTGTAATTGTGATTCTATTCTGCTCAAGGTTTTACCTTGGTTTCCCTTGATCAGCAGTTCTTTATTTTATCTGGAGTATCATATTTATTCTTTTATCTAAATTTGAACTACTATTAAAAAAATATATTTTTTATAAAAGAAGTATACCATAAGTATATAACAAAAGAATACAAATAAAAATTTGCGCACGAGTGCACACACACACACACACACACACACACACACACTTACTCTTCTTTTGTTTCAACTAATCATTCTTCGCTAACATCAACAATAACAAAGAAGATAGAATGTTTCAAGAAGAAAAAAGAAAATTACTGCTGATTAAATTGTTTTATCCTAATAACGGAAATCAATTAGTAATAGATAAATACTTAATGGAATGCAGTTAAATTACAGCATTCATCTTACGCTGTATTCAGATAAATTTTGTACCACGTAAAAAATATCTATCCTGACCAGAATTCGAACCTAGTACCTAACAGTGATAAAAGTTAGTAATTTTCTTTTATTTTTATATCCTATCCGAATTTTACCTACGACTTGATTATTAAATTTTTGTAAATCTTCACGTAACATGATCTCTTCTAAACAAAAAATAAAAATTACAGAATTGTAAAAATTATTTTGGTCTGATTTTTGCTGGATATCTTCAGATCGGATTGACCGATTTTAATGAAATACAAAAATACAACATGTATACAAAACATGTATACAAAAATCAACATGTTGATTTTTGTATATTCGGCAATATCGTTCACAGTCCATCAACGGAACAAGAAATATACAACGAGACCCAAGTTAATTTTTTATACGGTAAAATTGTTTACTAAATACTTCTAAACCGCTAATTGACTCAATAGTCATATGGTTACAAATATCAACGGGTTGCAAGCGTCTATTACAGCTGTTCATTTATCGTATTATAAAAATCACTATTTTTTTTTTTAATTTTGAAAAAAAAATAGAAATTATAATTGTAATTAATTATTAATGTAATAATTTATTATTATTTGTAATAAATATTTGATCTCGAATTGCTTATTTACGGAATTTTCATTTTATCTTTAAATTTAGTATACTATTTTTTTCTTTTCTTCTTAGTATTTATTTCGGAATGGTTATCTTCACAAATAAACAAGTAAGAAAACATGAGATAATCGTACATGCATAGTAAAAGCAGACATAATGTTATTAAATACTTTGACGAAGGGAAAAAAAAACAGGTACATTTTTGTTTCGTCTATTTCAATCGCAAGCTATTAGTGCACTTACTAAAACAACGAGTGAATTTTCCCCAATGTAAACTTGAATTGGTTGTGCTGTAGGTCAGCATTGACCGCAACGCAGTGCTGATAAATTTCAGATGCAATTTTAATTTAATCCTGCAATATGAATATAATTCGTATGTATGTTGGACTGCTTTTCGCTAAATAATTTTGACTAAATGAATCGGCTTTGTTCAAACTTAGCCAGTAGATATTTATATCTGAGTGATTTATCCTGTTAAAATTTGCATAAATTTATCTAGCATTTATTTAGAAATGGGGGAAAAGGCAAATTTTTCATTTCCACTCTTTTATTCAGGTAGTTAAAGAAAAAATTTGATGAGCAAAAACTTAGACAATAAGCAAAACTTAGCGCTTAGACAATAAATAAACGTGTAGAAAAAAATTTGGAATTTGTTTATCCACCCTCGAAAATTTTAAATTATAATTATTTTTTTTTTTAATTTCTAACAAAAACAAAATAATAAGAACTGGAAAATCTTGGTAAAATTCAAACAAAAATCTTATAAATTTAGAATTACAAACTTTTTTCTAATTTTTGCGCGATCATCTCCCCACAATATTTTGATAATAGATCGAATAGTTTGATGTTTCTATACAGCATCATTATTTGTGTAGTTGTATTTTGAGTTGTCACATTAGCGTTCATTACAATTGTCTGGAAGTTTATTGTAATTGAGATTCCAATAATATATCAATAGAAGATAAGTGAATTGTGTTTTCGTTATTAATTTATAAAAATCGGAAAAATTTATTTTGAAAATGTTAATAAATTTAACAAGAAAGATTTAATATTACAAATCTTTTATAAGTTGTGACCAAAATTTCATAGTGAGTAATGTATGTGTACATAAATAAAAATGTTATCCATCCTTCCACGATTTTTATAAAATAATTTTTTTCCTTAATTCCTTAAAGGAAAAAATTCACTACATTAATTTAATAATAGTCAAGATAAGTCAGAATTTTTACTTTTCTAGCTATAACTCTACTAGTGCGGCCGCAAAGCTACAATGGTTGACCAAAAATTAGATATGGGGTAGTATGTCTTGGCCTATAATTTAATTTTCATTAATATCTCACTGGCTCAATATAATTTTTTCAAAAATGGCTCAAAAAATCTACGTATCGGGGATTGATTGCATCAGTTTTGGAAAAAAAAGGGGAGGGGAAGTTTTTTAATTTTTTTTACTTTTTGTATACTGGTCTTAGAAAACTGAGCTTTAGTGCGATAAATACTAAACCCACGACTATCACGATAACTTTTATTAAGCTATTTAAAATTTAAAGTTTTAAGTCGATAGGATTCGTGAGTGGAGCGATGTTCAGCATTATTTCTAAACAATTTTGTTATCATATTTCATATTTAAAGAAAGACATATAAATCCATTGACAAAAATTATTGAAATTAGGCTTTTATATCCCAGCTATGACCTGACATTCAATCTCATCGGACAAAGTTGCGTTACAGCATCCATTTTTTTCTTCACTAAATTAACATCTTTTTTAGCCTTCATTAATAACATTGCACCAAATTGTACGGCCCGACTTATTGAAATAAATAATAATTCAATTAAACAATCTTTTAAGTTGCAAAAAACAAAGGACCAGAATCCGTGCTTAAAATATAAATTTGTTTAAACTTTAATTTTCAATATTGAAAATCTAACTGTATCTAGTATCAATGTAGACGGAAAAAGAATATTTTTCCATAGACTTCAATGGAATCGTTTTTAATCCTCTTCCTGACATAAGAATTATAAAAGTTTTTGAATTTTTTATAATTTCTGATATTTTTTCTGCGTGTTAAGTTTTGGCTGTAATTTAAAATGTTACATGAGGTAACTGTCTTTTTTTAATAATTACAACTAGATAAAGACAATTGATTAGAAGCCATTTGGTCGAAGAGTGAACAGGGAGAGCCAATTTTTTTTTTTTTTACTGAGATTTTAGAATTTTTTCTCACTTATACTTTTGATATTGCGCAATTTTTAAGATAAAAACAGTATTTGATCAAGGAGATCAAATCGATTTCATGTTCTTTTAAATGAACATTGTGATTTTTTTTGCACCAGAACTCTATATATTTGATAAATAAGTCATTAATATTCAATAACCTTGTCATTTTTTTTTTGCTCAATAACAATTATAATTACAATCGGCTTTCCTGCGGAGCCATAAGTAAGTTTCCTGACAAAAGCACGTGATAAGGAGGTCCTTAAGGAACCCCCAAAATAAATAATACACAATAAATAGTTACAAATAAACTTAAAGTCCAATATGAAATTTCAAGCTCATTCATAAATCAGAAACCAGTAATTTCAGCAAAACATAGTCCATAAATCAAACATTAATAACAAATAAAAAGAAAAAATAGAGGAATAACAAGAAATTATATACGACACCACTAAACTTGACGTTGTAGATTCCAAACTGTTACGCAAACCCTAAGTCGAGTACATGGGCACTTTCAACCGACGGACTTTTCTGCTGTTAAAGAGTAGATTAATTGCAAAGTGGTTCACATGATTCTCAAGCCTCTGCAGGTATTTGACATTGCGCTGTCGTGCAATCTCACTAACCGATGGGAGCTCCAGATAATCGTGAACCACGGAGCTTCGGCAGTTACCCTCGCTACTTTGTTCTGAAATCGTTGTATAATTTCCACATTACTAGTACTAGCCGTTCCCCACAATTCTACACCGTACGTCCAGATTGGGCGTAGGATATCCTTATAAATTAAGATGTTGGATAACGTGAGGCCTGAGTTCCTCCGTAGCAGCTAATGAAGTTCCCTGTACTTTGCGTTTAGCTGTTTCCTCTTCATCCTCACGTGACACTTGCAGGTCAAACGCCGATCCAGGTGAATTCTCAGATACCGCACAGTCTCCGTTTGCGGGATCAAAACACCATCGAAGTACACACCGGGACAGTCACCCCTCCGCATGGCAAAAGTGACATACCTCGACTTACCTTGATTAGCCTTAATCCTCCACTTTTTCTGCCACACCCAGACACGATCTAGGACCATTTGTAGGTTCTGCGAGGCTAGGCCAGGGTTTTCGAGGTAAGCAAGGATAGCAGTGTCATCAGCGAACGTGGCGACAATGCAATCATCCAGGACCGGAATGTTCGCAGTGAATATGGAATACAACACAGGGCCCATATGACATATTTGAAATAAAAATCTGTCAAGGCCAAAGCCAGCTGTGTAACCTTTTGCCGGCTTTTTTTTATTAACGCTAATATAGTCAATCAGGAATTTTACAAAATTTTTACACGCACAAACGTGCAAGTGCACATCGAAATAGAGGTGACAGATCATATTTCCATCCTTTAGTCTGAAAATAAGTTCAATATATATAAACATGCAATGTATATTCCTCAATTTAATTGAGACAGTTTAAGTATCTCGTAATATGTTTACCTGATGCATTATTTAAAGGTTTCATAATAATAGGAGATATTAATTTATTTGTTTCATCCTTCCATATTGGCTGTAACACATAAAACATCTGTGGTTAATTTTACGTTTTTTGATATTAAAGATGTTCGTTAATAGCCAGTTCCTGTGGTAAATAGAACAAAGACGTCGCATGCAGAATATAACATATGTTTTTCAGTAACCTCGAGATACTGATGGGTCAAATATTTATTTCTGTGAAGAGAAGAACGGGTGACAGTTTTAGTAAATGATTTATTCAGTACGACCAGAATGATATGCTTGTTATTTTTTAAAATATCTCTGTAGACTTTTCATACATGTCAAGTCACCTACAATTGTTGTGGCTATAATAATTACATTTAATTATTGTATTATCTGAAATAATAATACAACACTTACACACAAATATATATATATATATACATATTGGTGTGTGCGCACGCGCACTTCTACAAGCAAAATTAATAACAACAGTTAAGCTAACATTTCTTCTTATTATATTAATACAAATAAAAACTTTCTTCTTATATAATTGTTTAAATATAAACAATCATGAAAAATGGCCAATTAAATTTCTTAATTAATGAATTTCATTCATGCATAAATGAATGAGTTAAAAAAAAACCTGTAAAATATTACTGAAGTTTATCATAAACGGCTTCTCCATTACAAACACGAGTGTTGTTTCACTTTAACCGCAATTGATATTACTGCGTACACAACTTAAAATAAACTTATGGTTAGTTATTTATTAATTCTGTACGCAACAAAAGGCTTACGTCTACTTACAGTTACTTCATGACTGATACATTTTTTAGTGTATGAAAAACGCTAGGTTATAAAAATGAAATATTTATAAAGTAAAACCCTAATTTTTTACCTTCCTTAATTCGTTCATTTTTAGACGCATTCGTACATAAAGTTCAACAAAAGAAATTCTGCTTATTTTATTTAGCTTTAATATTTTAGACTGTTTTCATAAAATGTGTTTTTCATTTTTACTCTAAAAAAAAAATATAGCGTCGTAATACTGGCTAATATTGTTTATTAAATGAACAAAGATAAAGAAGAAGAAGAACCCAGAATTGATAAAGTTATTAGCATTACGACAAATTTGGATGCGTGGCATTTTAAATGAAAAGAAAACTTTAATCCAAAAAAAATTGCAACAGACTTTTAAAAAATAAAATGAACTTATAATAATTAAAAAAATTTAAGTTAAAAAGTAGTATAATAAGTTTTTCATTTTAACACTGTGGTAATTACATATTTTCAATTATCTAGCAAAGGCAAATTTTGTTTCTAACTCAATTTTTGGCCTTTATTGCTCTAATGCAGTTAGAATAAAACCTTTCTACTAATAACAAGGAACGTCATCGTATATTTTTCATAAAAATATCTAAGCTGTAGTTTCAAAATGGCAGTTTACAAAATGGGTATGAGACAGGTGAGGTAAAGGCAAAGTTTCCCCTTCCAAGCCACCGCTGTGCTGAATTAGCTGGTAGTCTCCCATCCATCCTTACTACAATGTACTATGTACCAGACCTCACACTCCATTTTATCTTCTCTCAGCGGTTTCAGGTTAGATATTTCATCTCTTACACCCGTTTTAAACCTAATGTTTGTCTTTGAAACTGTTTTTTTTTTTTTTAATATTTTATAACATCATGCGTTTCTCAGTACACAAATTCATAAAACTAACGGTGGTTTTCAATGAGAGCCAAATTAAAAATTTTTTTAAATGTTTTGGAATTATTAAAAACTTTTATTTCAAGTTGCAGCTGTTAATATAAAATGTTGTGTGAGGTAGATGTCATGCAAGGAGGTAAACGGGACACAAATCTTTTTACTAAAAATTTTAATTTTTACCACTTATATGCTAAATACGGTATAATTTTTATGATAAAAATACCATTTTATCAAAGTGGTCCAATGAACCCAAAATAGTTAATAAGAATGATTGGAATACTCGTAATTATTATTGGAAGGTTAAAAATTTAATTTGTTTAAGAGGGTTATATCTGACCCAAATTATTTTACTTAACACTTTGAACTTTTTTTCAATTGTATTCGAAATATTACATAATTAAGTTGTTAATATTTAAAAACATTTTTCGATATTTGAAGTAAAAATGCTCTAAGCCATGAAAGTTACGCGATCTTTTTCCGGGTTTTGTAAATATTCCATAATTTTGTAATGGTTTTGTTTAGGTGTTTCAATTAGTAAACCGGTTTGCAGCTATTATCCATTCTTTTTTTTATGTACTAATCTTTGAATCTGAACATTCTAATTAATACCTTTCAGTCCACTAATAGAACAATTTCAATTTAATTTTATCTTAAGTTTTAAACTTGATTTAATTTATTTGATTTATTTATTTTAATTAAGTATCTATTTTAATCTATATCTTTATCTTAACTTGATTCTTGACTTTATTTTAATTTTAAAATGCATTTAATTTGCATTTTTATTTTAATACTTTCCGGTTGATTTCAGTGGACTATCCCTGATTTATTTTCTCTTAAATACAAGGTTTGTTTTTTTCTTGCCGATACTACCTGGTCGATGTACCCTGCGGATATTTTAATGAGAACGAGACTTTTTACTAAAAAAATTTATTTATTTTTTGTTTTGCAATTGTACTCTAAATTATAATTTTGATGATAAAAATGTCTTTCTGTTTGAGGGTTAACTAGAATCGAAAGTGCTTTTTTAAGAATTTTGATATTTTTTTCTCAATCATTTTTTTAATACTGCAAGATGAAAAATTTATTTAATTAAACGGACCGATATTTCTTTACTTAAAATTTTGATTTTTTTTGAAAATTGTGGATCAAATTTGTTTTCTAACAGTTGTTTGTTAAGAATGTGGATCAGAAAATAATAATAATCAATGATATTTAAAAATATACTACATTTGTGTTAATTCGTCATATTTCCTTGTTTGTCAACTCTGCAATTCCAGAAGGGACAAATAATGGAGATCTAATCGTAATAAAGAAAAAAAAAACGAATACATATATATCATGTCAGAAATGCTGAGTGTAATTGAACTACTAACCTAATTTTTGTTTACTGTATGCAAAACAGTGACTAGCAATAAAAGGTTTATGTTATTTACGTGATGAATACAGATTTATTATAAAAATAATATTACAATTTCACGAGAAAGTAGCTGTAAGCCATTAAATACAGTTAATAATAAAATATAAAATAAAAAAACCTACAGGATAAATATTTATAATTTTATATTATATATACACTCGTATAAACAAAATGTTAAGGCATATTCACAAGAATAAAAATTATTCGTTTTAACTTTCCGAAAACTAATTTTCCCAAAATATTATAATGTTTTTTCGTTCAAAACAACATATTGCACTAAAATTGCAACGATTTAATTCGTTAATCTGATTTATTTCATTAAATTTAATTTATATTTTGCTAAATATGAATATAATCTTTTCTCCATCAGTAAGTAAATATGAATTTAATTACACTATAGTATGTGATATGAAGGAAAAACATATGTTTTTCCTTCCTAAGGAAAAACTTAAATATTTTTTATGAACTGGTTTATGGAAAAAAAAATTTATTTCGTACAAAGATTAATTATTTTTTACGTTAAAAATGTAATTTTAAACTGAGCCGAGTTTGATGAAATTAACCGTAGCTTTCTTCTGTCTATTATGTGCGTCTATTTATTTCTTCTGTCTATTTCTTTCTGTCTTCTTCTTTCGTCTATTTCTTCTGTCTATTTATTTGTTGCGTCACTTCTTTAAAATTATTTCACTATACTATTTTGATTATTTTTCAAATAAATTGATTTTTACATTCAAATAGATTAGAAAATAAGTTCTTTGGGTTTATTAAGGTCATTGATTACGAATTTTTATCAACCTTTTAATTTATATATTTATTTATATAAAGTTTCTACGATAATTTTTAGATTTGATTTTTCTAACTTATCAAACAAGAACAAATGTGTATATGTTATGTTAATTATCTAAGTAAACAGACGTTTGGAATATTTCTAAATTAAATTTGAAACGTATTCTATTATAGAGTCATAAATAGAGAAAGGTATGTTAAAATAAAAAAAAAACTTAAAAGTTTATTTAAAAGACAATAAATTTCAAAGATTATTTGACTTTAAGTTATATATTAAAAGTGTGAGTAATTATGTAAATCAGTATGCCTTACAGACAAAAGCCAGGGAGTCAATTAGCTTAATGAGAGATCAAACATGAATATGACACAACGACAAAATGTTGAAACACAAGATGATGGATACAACGAAGAACAATGTCGATAACATTATCCACAATCAAAATGTGGAAATATTACATATGAAATATAATATTTTATGGAAATATAATATGGAAATGTGTATGGAATTTAAAAATCTTCAGGGAATATTTGAGGAAGATAACGGAATCTACAGTTTCAGGTAGAAGGGCGTTGAAATTTCGTAGAAGAGCTGCTGTTGAAGTGATCATTCAGTTTTGCAAAGCAACACAAAATTAACAAAATTTCTGCAATGGTTGAACCTCGAGATGAGTTACAACGACTATTTAATATTGCTAATGAAATTTTCATGTTTTTATAACTTATTAATTAAAAAAAATTGAATACTATTTCATATTTGTGATACACGTATATTTTTCAACAATACATTGTAAGTTAATAATATTAATTATATTTATATTAAAATTTAAAATTCGATGATCATTTCAATTCAAATTGAGTACCTAACTTGCAAATTAATTAAAATTACTGGTTCCGCTCTTTTGGGTCGTTAAACAATCCTATTATATTTTTAAACAACTGCACGAAAAATTACCTATAAAATGATTCCCATTTTTCATTATTCTGAACAATGAAAAAATTGATAAAATATTAATGAGGTCTGTAACGTATTGTAATCGACACTTACAAGGTGTGACTACACCGTTTTGTAACAGACGGTCAAGATTCATACCAGTTTCAATAGAAATTCTACTTCCATTCATAACCCTATTTCCATTTCGTTAACTTAAAACTAAAATGATGTTAGGGTTGCTGGATAAACTCGTACAAAAATAAAAAGTAAACAACTTTCAGGAAAAATCTGTTTTATTTCTCAACATAATCTGCTATCAAGTCCTACAATGCTCAAGTTTTTCGATTCCATCCTTAAAGTATGATTTATTCAAGTCTTTAAAGTAGGTAGATGTCACGGGGAATTAACTTCATAATTTTGCGTAAATCTCTTCCAAATAACTCACTTCTCCGTATTGGGAAACAGATCAAAGATCTGTATGTAGCATACAATAGCTGTAATAGCACACAAGTGCTAAGTCTTGCGAGTTTGGAATGCAGAATAACTTCATACGCCTAGTAAATTCTGAAGTAGATGAAGATATTTCTAACCTAATTTTAAAACTTTTACATTAATTAGAAACCATCTTTTTCAGTATTTTCCAAAATCTATTGGTGAAAATACCTAAGGTTAGGAATTTATTTATAGTGACAGCCAAGCCCCCACGCTATAGCTTGAATGATAATGAAAAACTAATCGTTAACTCTCATATAAAACAAAAACACAATGAACTGCCAAAATGAATTCTGATAAAACTTAACAGAAGAGTCTACACCAGGACGTCAAAAGAAACTATACATATTTTATTTTACTTCCATTTACAACGACATATTTAACGAGACAGGATTTTCATATTACGGTGCAACTAAATCAAAGTCCGGGAACAAACTCGATGCTACGTACTAGGAATGAGAGTTAATTTTCTACTCGTAATATTGTTTTCAACATCAAAAGCAATTTAAGTTCTAAGTACTTTTGATGTCTACATTGACCTGCGATAGCGTTAGCAAACGATGTGTTTGCTAACAAAAAAATTGTTTTTTGCTGAAAAAAATCAGATGTGGATACCACAAGACTTCCTTGTACGCCTATTAAATTACATATAAACATTTTTTTTTAATAAAAAGTAAATAAAATTTATATTCATTAATAACTTCTGATATTTTTTCATATTTATTATTTTGTTTACTGTTATTAAGTTATTATTTATTGTAAATTTATTTTACAACCAGAGGTTAATAATTATTAATAAAACAATATAATTAAATAAAAAAAAAATATAAAAAAAAAGAGATGAAGTCGGATTCGAACCGATGACCTTCCCGTTATAAAATCCAAATATTTCATTAATTAAAGTTTTATTTGGCAATAACTCTGGAACCAATGAAAATAAATACCACTTATGATATATCGTTGAAAAGCTCTCAATAAGAGCGTATTACTGCAGTTAAGAAAAAGTCTAAAATCCAAATTTTTTTGATCCAGTCGATTGCAATCAAAAGGGGAGGCACACAACTAGATGTTACAACAGTCTTAAATCCAAAATTTCAATAGCCTACGGCTAATAGTTTTTGAGTTATGCGAGATACGTACGTATGTATAGACGTCATGCCGAAACCAGTCAAAATGGATTTAGGGATGGTCAAAATGGATATTTCCGCTGAGATCTGAAAACTGAAATTTTCGCGATCACAATACTTCCTTTACTTCATGCAAGGAAGTAAAAATACAACTTCTGAGAAACCAACATGGACGGTAATTTCTACTTTCCTAATTTCCAGTTTAAATTATTTCTACTCGTAACGATATGCGCATTCATATGCGTGCCCGTTCGGGTGATGCTCTCACTGACATTTACTTCTTGAGTTTTCGAAAATTTCCATTCCATTTTATACATGCATGGAGAGTTAGTTATGTGCATTTAAAATATTAATTACTTTTAACATGAAATTAATGAAATTTCAGTAATTCATGAATAATATATTAATACAATCGATATAAATATTAAATATAATAAATTAATCGAATCGTGTGATATTATTATCGATCTAATCTATGAAAACAAATCCACTTTAATCCTAGATATTTTTTTCTACCTTTTCTTTCTAATGTATATGTTAGAATCTATTAAGTTAGTGAACAATGATTAAATTTTTTAGAAATATTCTTTTCGGTAGAATTTAAAGTTTTTGAATTTGTCAAAAAATAGTACATATAACATATAGAATATAATTTGTATTTATATGCATATGTAAACTTTAACGACTTTGAATCGCATGGTAGGATTATACAGACGTTGAAACCATTACAAAAGGGGAAAACATCTATCAGATAATAAATTATATCTCACGTGTACACGAAAATAATTGGCGGGAGTAAATAATATACAGTATTTCTTATCAAATTTGAAAGATAAAATTATGGATAAAAAGGACCGGAATAGTCTCCAAAACCACAAATATTATTCATTACATATTGTTGATATTAACAATTTTCATACAACATTTTTTCCGCCTCCTTGTCCCTCGAACTGTATTTTTGAAAAATGGCGAAGCAGTAGTCATAGTAATTTGTTTTTAAACACTAAACAACGGTTAGCAATATTTTCCGTTCCTGAGGTATAGAATTTTCATTAAAAATTCTTCCATTTAAATCCCCATATGGACTGAGTTTTCCAAAATCCTTCCTTAGTAGGTCCTATGTTAAAAAAAAATGTATCCTCCAAAATTCACCTACCCAAGTTAAGTGGTTTTAGCTGTTTGTTGATGAATCACTAAGTCAGAAAATTTGTTATATATATCAAATACGTACCCTACAAAATAATTAAGATAATCGATTAAAAATTTTACGATGACTTCATAAGGAAAACCTACTGTAATGGGTACTATGATTCGACTTGCGGAAAATTTCAACATATCTTTGCGTTTCACATCCTCCAGACCCCAAAACCACCATCAGTTCAAAAGTTTTTATATATATATATTTCAATTTCTTGTGAACACGATAACTGCCCCAATTTTGCGCCAATCACTTTCAAATTGATACATAAATTAAAACGACCCAAAATCTCGGTCGAGTTCGTTAATGGGCAAAATCGGATCATGGAAGTGAAAATAGGGGGCTTTTGTGGGAAAAACAAAATATCGCTATAACTTTCTTATGAAGTAAAATATGGAACTCGTTTAAAGTTCCTACTATTAATGTTTGAATAAGGGCCTAAAATGCATCTAAATAATGAGTTTTGATATAACCAACAGTTGGGGCTCACTGGGTAGAAAAAATTGGGTTTCAATGATAAAAAGATCATACCATAATATTATCACAATATATATATCATAATATGTGTATATATATTAATGGTACCAATATTATTCTGAATTCCAATTACAATCCTGTTTATCGGTTATTAAAGCATTATTATAGAGCTGCTTGGAATTGGAGAAAGTTCAAGAAAAATTAAGATGCCGATCTCAAAACAAATTGTTCAGTAAAGTGGTAAAAGTTCGTAGAAATAAAATGTTATTTTGAGAGGGATTTATAAAAACTTGATGGTGGTGAAAATTGTATTATCTGCAATCTTTAGGAGTCTGAAGATTTAAGACAATTTTTGCTAGTACGTAATAATTATTCCCCATTGCAAACAAGATAAATATTCATCCTTGTGTGGAGAATAGAAAAGCCTAATGTAAGACAGATATAGTTTTTGATGTAAAGGATACAAGACAGTTCGATTGTTTAATATGTACATTTCTGAGGCACTAAAACTTCGTACCTTTTTGTTTTAAATACCTAGCAAAAATTTATTTTATCTTTTTTTTAAGTCATACTGTAAATCTTTGCATCTTTAATATAATAGTTTTATACATTTATTTTATTAGTAATTTATAACAGTACAGGAAAAGGGAAGAATGATAGAAAATTTAGAAATTTAAGTCGAATAATGTTACGCGGTAAAGAACATTATTGGAATGGAATAAATAAATCGTAATATTTACAAATGAAATGGCTGTTACCTTTGAAGATTAATAATCGCATACTCAACTATACTAAAATGTACTTTGATTTACGTATACAGATAAATATTATTATTAAATATTTTCATAATCAGCTTATCAAAACGATCACACAATTTTTACTTTCCCAGCTAGTTATACTGCATAGCTACACAACAGCCGTTTCTAACCGTTTGAAATCGATTTATATGACGGAGCCCCTTAGGACTACGCTATGCCCTACAAGTTAATGGTGTTTAGGAATAACGTTTTGGGGGGTAGAGTGAGGAAGGGGGAGAGTTAGTAAGGAAAAAAGAGATAGCTAAACAGTTGTTCAATGTCTATCCAATGAGATTATATTTTACAAACTTTAAAATTTACCTTAATAATTTATTCTCAACTACGAATACACGTTATATAGGAAAAGTTCTGACAATACTTTCAGAATTTTCTTATTCTGTTTTCTTATTGTGATTCTACTTTTTTGTTTCTTATTCTATGATTTAATTTAATTTTTATTTATTTTATTTTCCCCGGGAAGTGCACGCAGAGGGCTCTGAGCAGCACAGGTAGAGAATCACTGCTATGCTGTATTATTCTAAGAATATACAGCGGAAAATATACTAATCGAGTCAAATTTTGCATGTCGGAGTTTTTGCAGATCTTCATACTTCATCACCGCCTCTCTAATAAAATTTTTTCCCTAAAAATTTCTGAAACATGTATGTGTATATGGCCTGTTTTTTTATTGATATCTAAATAATTAAATTACATTCTGCAATACCTAACCTAAATAAGTATATTATCAGTTTATTGCACATTAATTAAAAAGAAAAATTAAAAATTTCAAACGAGCTACCAGTTCCATTTACAACGAAAAAATAAACTTTTTTAAAACAATTTATAAATTAATGTGGTTTAAAGTGTAAACTATGTAAAAATTACCAAAATAAGTTCAAAATTAATAAAATTATATATATATTGCTCATTTTAAGATTGACTACTGGGATCACTTAAACTAAATAAGATATGAAGAAAATTAAATTTATTAACTTTTCTTCGATTTCTAATTGCATTAAAGATACTGACACGTTTAAAATCTCTTCCATTTTTTTTTCAATATCGCGATCAACTTCGTTTATTAAAATGTAAATTTCCAATTGTTATAACATTTTCAGATTCACCGTATTTTTCTAATGATTTTAAATTTTTTTATATTTTCTCCTAAACTAAAATGTTCGGGAGAATAATATTTGATTTTTTCCCCTCAATCTCTTACATCTCGCTGCTAATTGTACCTATCGACAATATATATTTCGAAGTTGAACCTAAATCCAGAATTGTTATAATTTTACTCTTTCATTATTGTTTAAATGGAATTGAATTTTCCATAATTGTAACTTTTAAAAACTGTACAAATTTTAATCTTAATAGTTTTATAGAACTTAAAATCAGCGGCCTATATTCTACACTAATCTCGTTATTCAAATAGATGAAAAAATAATTGACAAAATAGTTATGTTTTATTTCAATTTATGAAAATAAATTCAAAATCATTCACAATAATCTAGCCAAATTTTAGTTATTGAAAAAAATTGGGTTATACATCTGGACGTGCTCTGGGTTTCATTCGGAGACCCATTTCCTACGATCTTCCACTCTCTCCACCGAAGGTAAAATAATCCACATACACTTTGAGACTGTAGACTGCTTATAATCTGTAAAACTTAGGTTCCTATGGACTGTTGACCACTTTTTCATCGTCAAAGCTTATTTAAGGGCAGAACTTACTCTCCATGACACAGTACCGTCAAAGGATTATGAGGAATTTAAAAAGAAGCGGCCCCCACCGCAAAATTACCCCTGCCTGATCCTGATAATGCTGTTGCTGTATAACAAGCAGTCACGGACGTGACTGCTTATTTGGTAAAACCTTATTTGCAACTAGCCCTAATAGCTTGCTTGGTCACTGTCCACCACCAGTGACCCGCCCCTAGGTTAAGGATCGTCCAAAGAAGATTTAGCAAAGAAACTTTTATTTGAACTGTTAAAGGTAAAAAAAACAAATAATTTAAATATCTCTTCCGGGAAAGCCAACGTTATATATTTTAAGGAGGAAATGGCTCTTGAGGTTTAAAATGGTTTTGGACAATATTTCTCTTTCATTGAGCAAAAAAACAATTTAAAATATTTAGGATGTAGGATATCTTATTTAGATGAAATGGATATGTGATAAAATTCAGAATTTTAATCATTTATGTGGTATCATAAGTGATATGGAATCATAAGAAATAAGGCGAGGAAAGATACTTTTCTAAAATCCTACAGAGTAACGTCAGTTTCTTTTTGTAAGGGAAACGTAGACGATGATGGCTGCACATAAATAAAGGTTGCAAGCAGCAGAAATGCATTTCTTTAGATCCATGGTAGGTTGTACACGAATTAATAAAAGGAGAAACTCAGAGATTCGAAGAGAAATTGGTATACATGAACTGAATAAGGAGGTTGAAGAATATCAGAGACAGTAGTTGGATCATGTGCAGCGAATGGCGGAATATAGGATGCCCAAATGATTTTATGATAATTGTCCAATAAGGATGAAAGATGTGGGACACCCAAGGAAGGATGACAAGATCAATTCAGAGTGTAGGATGGCATTGACGTTGGAAATCTAAATACATGATAGAAGAGAAGATCAAGATAAACGGTTGCGTTTAGTGGAAAATAGAAATATCTCACAGTTATGTATTTTATCTAAAAAATATAAAAATTGGAGGTTTCCATTAAAAAAAATTAAGATGGCCACCATACTGGAAAAATGGTGAAGATTTCAAAGAAGAATAGAGTAATTTTAATGAGCTCAAAAATAGAGAACAGTTCTTGAATTTAAAGTTTCATTTTAGATTTTGTTCTTCTTTATCATACTAGTGGTATCATGTTAAAATATATATATTATATGTAGGAAAATTTATTTAAGTTATTATTAATACTTAGTTTATTTATATTGTCAGTTTTATTAAATACTTTGACAAAAATTGACGTAAACAATTGAATAATAACGTAAATATAATAAATTGATGATGGTATGAATGTCGAAAAAGCTCGAGTTGATTTTTTGAAATCTTTTTTTTGCAAACTGATTTTATTGTGAAATTATTAATAAATAATTTCACAATAAAATCGTTGCGCAGTTTAAATAAGTACATTTAAAACAAATAACTATATCTGAACTAACACTTAAAAAAAAAACGATGTAAAAGAATTTTCATCTAACAATAACAATTACTTTAATAAATAAAAAAAGTACAAAATAAATGAAATTAAATGATTATAAATATCAATATTAATTGTACGATGTAATTTATATATATTTTTGTGAAAATTGTTTTAATTAAAAAAAGGAGTCGGAAGAAAAATTAAAGTATAAAGACTTCATTAATCAGCTTAATGAGAAAAAATTAAGATTTATCGCATAACTTTTACTGCACGCTTAAGAACACGTCTAAAATAAAACATAAAGTAAATATTGAAAATAATACTTTTTTATTTAAATAATACTTATTGAGTTAATCGATCTAAAAAGTTTTTTAAAATTCTTATTTTCAGCTTTAAAATCATGTGAATATCTAAGAAATAAAAAAAGGATAAATTTCATTTTAAAGAAAAATAACTATTCGCGAACCGGTAGCGAAATTTTCACGATTTAAAATAAATGTTTAATATTTAAAAAGAGTAATTTTAATGGAATAATCTTTGGCTAAAAGAAAAGGTAAGACAAAAACCCTTACTGTTTGTTACGATTTATGGCATTCAATCTTTGTTTTAAAACAAATAAGCAGACTGGAAATTCTAATTTATAAAAGAAAGTTATACTAATCCCTATAAATCACCATTTATTTTGGTGGATGACTTTATCGTCAACTACTTTATGGATTAAAATGGTGTACGTGAAACGGTAGTCCTTTCATTCAGATAAATATAATTTCAATCAAAAATACTACAACATTGAAGTAATCAATAAATAAGTTAACATAACACAACTGATTAAGATTAATGCATACTGCATTATGACTGCCGTTTCATGCGTGCCTCTTTCATTCATAAAGTAGTTCGAAATATACGTTCGTTCACGAGATTTTAAGAACATTTATCTCAATTACATAGGGAGATATAATTATTTTTTTATTGATATAACCGTTTTTGATGACCCCGTATATGTATAGCCAAATATTTGTGCAAAATTTCATATATTTGGTTGACAGGTTTTCGTGATATGAGGTAAAAAATGTTTATAAATAATTTTGAATATCTTATCTCCCTAAATCCGATCGATTTAAAACTTTGGAATCTTAAATAACTTAGTAAGTTTACTTTTAACAATTAAAGTTGAGATCAAACGTATTTGAAGTTGAGATCGAATAAAATCTATATCATTTTATTTCGATTTTAATTTCTTATAGATAAATTCATGTTTACTAACGATTCAAAAGGTAACAATACCCCAAAGTGTTTGGCAGATCCCGAAATGGTGCTCTTTTGGAAAAAAAAACCGTTATGAGGTAGTTTTAAAAATCGTTTAATCTAGTCTGTATACAGATGATCAACAAATAAGGGTTAGATAAACAACATGTTAGAATATTACAATTAATCAGAGTTTAAATTTTACTTTTCCGAAAAATTTCTGAAATACCGTCCTTTTTTTAGTATTACCAAATAAAGAAAACAGAAAACAAAACGCCACGGATGTCTTATAGAGTTTACGTAGAAATAATTGATAAATATAATATTATAATTAATTTTTTATTTTTAGATTTTTTTTGGAGATACAAGCTCACATGCCACAATATAGGGTTTAGTATATCAAAATAAACTAAATCTTCCTAAAAGAATATTTACATCCATTCCCGAAAATATAAGATTTGTAAAAGTTTTTTACTGAAATTTACGGTTATCAGCTACTGGTCACCTCTTATTTCAATTTAAAAACGAAAATTATAACCACTTTTATAAATGAAAAGATATTAAATTGAAGAGCTCCACATACAGATACCGCCTTAAAACTTCTTTTACCCCGATCGAAATAGTAGTCATGGGTCGGTGTTATTTCGATTTTCCCATAATCCATCGTGGTTAAAAAATGTAAAAAGCAAATAAACAGAACAATCTTAGCCTCTTTCCTTCAATGTTCCCGTGATAGAAGATTTGCCCCCACCTAAGTCCAAACCAGTTTTTAATCTTCTTTAACATGATGAAAATTTAATGATATTTGATATTTTTAGGTTTTAGTTGTGGTGTTGATATGAAAAAAAATTTCAGTTTAGTATTTATTTTTTTTTATTTTAAAATGAAATTATCACACTCCCGTGCTAGGTTAAAAAAAAATGTAATAGCATTATGTACGGTCATGTATAAAGACATTCAGCAAAATGATGCCAACTTACGAGCATGCGCGTGCACACACACACACACACACACACACACACACACACACACACACACACACACACACAAAGAAACACAAGTATACAAAAGGTTTTAATTTTTTTATAAGTGATTACAGTAAAAATATCTCGCCTATTCTTTTTATTCATTTTTAAATTTCTTACAGTCTAAAAAAATCAAGAAATTCATAAAACTGTGTACATGATATTTTTAACTATTGCAATACATTTTTTATTATATACTCTGATAGTCGGTAAGATAAAACATTTAATAGTATTTAAATTTAAAATTGATGTTACTTCTTTTTTAACCCAAGGTAATCCATTTTCTCATCAATAAAAATGTTATAAATAGATCGCTAATAATAAATAAAATAAAAAATCCAGGAAAGTGTTTAATAGTTAAATTTAACAAAGGATTTAAATTGAAGACTACACATTTTATATCCAAAAATAAACAGGAATAAAAAAGTCATAGTTCGATTTAATTTAGTCTGAAAATGTAAATCTTGAAAAGCTTTTCATTGCTGCAAGCTTTATTTAATATAATATATTACCAGGAAAAAAGTGAAACAAAAAACTGCTTACTTTTTTAATAAGTTTTAGTTTTTCCTTGGCGGTAAGGTAGAAAAAAAAAACAGAGAATTTTTTTCGTTTTTTAAAGGTAGTTTACAAGCGTTATAATTACATTAGTTTGCTTCAAGCATATTTCATCTAGTTGTGGTTTCTCCTCTTTTACGTATATCCTCATTAACCGTATTTGTTTTAATCATATTCAGTACAAAAAATAAAATAATATTATTTCTACGGTTTGAAAGGAAATATTATACAAGAGAAACAAAAACGAAAAAAGAGAAAAATAAACAAATTATATTTATATGTTAAAAGAAAATTGTTTTCTCCATATTTTAGAATGAATATGATTTTTATTTCTTAAAATTGAAATTACATATAAAAAAAATATAAAGTACAAAGTAGAGTACGTAACATTTAATAACCTACATTTACCTTTTCATCTTAATGAAAAATATTGAAATAAAATAAGCAAATAAAACCTAATTTTTATCATCTGGTGTTCTGGCTCTCGGCAGGTCCCTTGCGCTACCGCTCTCATCGTCTATTTCAGTCCCAAGCTTTCTCCTTCGTCCTTTTGTAGTCTCCAAGCTTCACCACACGATTATCTTTGTCCTTCTTCTTCCTCGATTTCCTTTCTCCTTCTTTTAATTCTTCCGATGCGGTTATCAAAATTAAATTTCCTTTTTAAGTTCTTAATTTCTTATTTAAGTCTTTCTTTGCAATCGCTAGCCTTCATTTTATTTACATTGCCCTCTTCCAGTCCTCTGTCTCCATAGTACCCAAAAATCTGTGTATGGGTACTAAATATCTGTAAATTTTTGCTTTTTCTGCTCTTCCTTCACTTATCTTTATCGTTAAATCTCCTTTATTGTTTACCTCCATTTAATTTAGCTTTTGATAGGATCAAGTATTAAAATAAAGTTAGTATCACAAAAAAAAACAAAAAAAAAACAAAAATAAAAATAAAACACTAAATTATACCACGAAACGACAAATAACTCCAAAAAGACAGTTAATATGAAATTACAGACCAGCCAAACGATACAGGTAACTAATCAACCCGTAAAAAAATGTTACCAGTATGGCACTAACACAAAGTAATGAAAATAAAGAAAAAACACAAGAACGCAAAATAACTAAACGAAACACTATAAAACTAAACGACACGACGAATAACAAAAAGAACAACAAAAAACATGAAAACGATGACCCAGTGGACATCCAAAAACAGAGAAAAATAACACGTCTGTACTCTCACAGATCTCAACGTTACTCTTACTTAAGTCTTAACTTGCATCTTCCATACTTTAATGTACTTTTAATTCTCCTCCTAAATAGTACATTTTTGATGGCACTCCGGTAACCAGAGTTGAATCCCTCCATATCCAGGAAAGTTACGTAAATCGTCTCGGTTTATACAGGTACTTATTATTCTTCGGTTAAAAATAGAATTACATGTACAGTATTTTTATTACACAAAATTTATACAAAAAATATGAAAATACTATTGAATGA
This sequence comes from Lycorma delicatula, assembly GCF_047948215.1. Classification (NCBI taxonomy): domain Eukaryota; kingdom Metazoa; phylum Arthropoda; class Insecta; order Hemiptera; family Fulgoridae; genus Lycorma; species Lycorma delicatula. The sequence continues at coordinate 44,435,704 of NC_134457.1, forward strand.
ATAAATAATGAATATATGTTTCAATTTTGTTTCTTCCTTTTTTTGTTTTATTTTAAAAGATAGAAGAAAAGGGTTGTTTTGTTTTACATTTATATTCTATATCCTTAAAGAAGCATTTTGTATGCATGTATGTAGCGATTTTTTTTTTCTACCCGACCGTTATAATCTTAAACAGTCAGGTTCAATCTTCTCATATCAAAATATTTATTTCTTTATTATCGATGGAATTATGTCAAATAACATTTTGAAACACTCAATTTATTCTATAACATTTTAATACAATTCTTAATAAAAAAAAAAAAAAAAAACAGACGATAAATATGAAATAAAATGAGAAAATAAATTAAAATATAAAAAAAATAGTAAGAAATCTTTGCACTTAATTTACCAAAATAGAGGATAGAAAATAATAATAATAATAATAATAATAATAATAATAATAATAATAATAATAATGCGTTCAGAAAGTTGCTGTGCACTGGAATTATGGGAGTGTAATGACAAAACCTTCTTAATTATTACTTGGTATTTTTATTTCATTATTTTATAGAAACTGACATTATAATAACTGGAATAGCTTATAAAAGGTTTTGTAAATGACCTCCTTCAATATACGATACTGCACACGTTTCAACTTATTTTCAAACACTTTAAACAGCTGATGTAATGAAATAACTCGTACGTATGCTGTTATTGCGGTTTTTATTTCGTCAATCGTGGTGGTCTGTTGCGATATACTGCCTGGTTCGCTATCCCCCGTAGAAAGTAATCTGGGAAAGTGATATTGGGCGATCGTGCAGGCCACAAACCCATCAAAATGATTCGTTCATCAAAGACACTTCGTAAAAACGTCATTGTTGTGTTAACCGTATGCGCTGTGGTGCCTCCTTGTTAGATCCAACCGTGATTGATCTCAACTTTTGTTAACAAACTAATAAAATTTGTGAAACCAGCACAATAACGATCTATGCGCGTTCGATTCACATTGATCTAGATTCCAATTTTCGCTTCGTGTAACGATCGTTTGTGTGGGTGTTAATCGTGTTTTATGAATTAATATATTCTCCTAGATGAAACCACCTTCATCTATAAAAAAACGTAATGCCGACTATACCTACGGAATTTTGGTCCATAAAACGTTTAAATTATTGACAATAATTTAATCTTTTGGCATGATCTATAGGTTTCAGTTTTTGAAAACATATTACTTTGTAGGGGAAAAGTTTCAGTTTTTTCTTACAGCTTTATGTGTGGTAGCTTTATTATGTCCGATATCTTGCTGCTGTGCTAACTTCCCCAGGTTGACTTTGATGGACTTTCGGCCATAGCATCCGAAATTTAAGCAGTTTCTGTTCGTTTAGTTTAAGTAGTCTTCCACTTTGATAAGCGTTTTCAATAGAGCCTGCTGCCCGAAACATTTCGAGAAGAGTATGAACTGCATTGCATTTGGAGACTTTTCAGAAAATATGCGTCACTAAACTAGCATTTTCAGGAAAGAGAGAAAAATGCGTTCCTCTACAGAAAGAAGTATTACGTTTCTTGCAACTGTTGAGTTCGATAAACGAAACGGTACGAAACATAACGAAGCACCTTCAATAACAACTGAACAACTGACGTCTTGGTTTATTACTGAGCAACAGCCACCGAACCCACAGGGCAACCAACCTAAGGCCGAAAGAAGATAATCCACCACATAATTCTAAAGCATACTGCACAACGACTTTCCGAACGCAATGTAACAAAACAAAACCGTTCTAAAAGACCTGATTTTAATATTCTTAATGATTTTTAGTGTTATGAGCAAATTTGACAGCAATTAAAACTGTACACAAATTCCTACATCGCATCGTGGAACCAAATCTAACATTTACCCAACTCGTCCAACATTTAGACCTATGGTTTATCTGAACAACTTACACGTAAACAAACGAAACCAGTTATCTGTAAATATTAAAAAATTAGTTGAATATAATTCAACGAACAAAAAAATTAAGAATTTTTTACAACGTTCTAGATCGGTCAAACGGGACGCACTTTTAAACAATGATACCGTAAACACTTAAAAGCACTCTACAGCAACGTAAAATACAAATTTGCTAACAGACTCGCTGAAAGAATTAGAAATTCATTAATATTGACATCATTGGTATTCTAACACTTACACAGAAAAGGTAAAACTTTAACTCGCACATTATGAAATAAGTAAATATAAAAAAACTCATACAAAATTACAAAGTGTCTTATATCGTTAATAAATATTTAATAAGGTTAAGGGCAGAAAAATGAATTTTCCGTTTTCAAAACTGGACTGTCAGATCATTGTTTGCCACAGAAAAATATGAATCATGTAAGATTATTATTAAAAGGATTTAAACATTAACTTATCCATATATTTATAAATGTACAATCGTCACTAAAAACAATAGTCATTTATTCTTTAAAAAAAATAAAAAAACATACAAAATAACAATATCCATCTCTACCGAATCAGACAACAGAACCTCTCTCTCTTTTTCCTGTTTAGCCTCCGGTAACTACCGTTCAGATAATACTTCAGAGGATGAATGAGGATGATATTGTATGAGTGTAAATGAAGTGTAGTCTGTACATTCTCAGTTCGACCATTCCTTGAGATGTGAGGTTAATTGAAACCCAACCACCAAAGAACACCGATATCCACGATCTAGTATTCAAGTCCGTGTAAAAATAACTGGCTTTACTAGTACTTGAACGCTGGAACTCTCGACTTACAAATCAGCTGATTTGGGAAGACGCGTTCACCACTAGACCAATCCGGTGGTTAGACAACAGAACGTGTTTGCTTACAACTCAACAAAATAAGAAAGGGTATTTCGGTTAAAAAGGGTTTTATTTTACTTCTATTGTAATTTTTAATAAATTAGCAAAGAATTTAAAAACGTCTTCCTGTTAATCTATTTAAAATAAAATTAATTTTTTTCTTTTACGTAAATATATTACTTTGTCAATCACTTTTTTATTTAAATTTAAAAAAAAGAACAAAAACTCTATTTTCTACAACTAATTTAACATGTATATAAATATGTAATAAAATAATTTCCATTAACTCATCCGAATTGTAAATTTTATTTTTTATAATTAATACCTTCATATATTTACAAACAAATTTTTGACTGACTGATGAATTAATTCATCATGGAAGCTTGTGCCTGTGAAAATGGATATGAAAATTTATAGCGTATGAAAAATTTCATTCCTGATCTGGATTCGAACCCAGGACCTCTTGATGAAAGGCCAAGACGCTCATGTCATGGAGATTGACAATATCTCAATATAAATATTATGTATGTTTTAAGTAACTAATATGAAATTTAATTATTTTTTTAATTTAATCATTAATTCTGTATTTTGTGTTGTTCTAATCAAGATAAATAAATAAAAAATTATCAGCTAATATTTAATTTCCAGTAATCAAACGATTCTAATAATATCATGAAATGAAACATTATTTATTGTGAATTCCTAAGACTAATTTCTTATTTAATTTAATAATTTTTTATTAGTATAATTTTTTTTAAAGAGGAGCATATTAAAAACTAACAAAATAATTTAAAGTGTGAAATTTTTAATTATGTAACATGAATGTTGTCAGCTTTATAATCCTACTTCAAAATGGAGTGAAAAATGTATTCATTTCGTTTTAATAAAATAAAAAACTTGAATAGAAAGAAAGATTTTAAAATGAAAGAAACAGGTATACCAACATAATTTATAATCCTCTTTTTTTTAATTGAAGAGATAAAACTATATTCTGTGTCTACGAGTATATTGCAATCATGCGGTAGACAATTCAATGAATTGATATTCTCCTTTAGAAACACGAATATTTTATTATAATAGGTAGTATTAACCTTGAAGAGAATTATTTATATAGCATTAGAACAAGTATAATAAATATAAATAAACAGTCATATTTATATCTTATATATAAATAAGAAAGTTTGTAGATCTGTCTGCCTGTTTGTTTGTTTGTTATAGCATCACGCGAGAACCAACTAACCGATTGCTTTCAAATTTTTAGTATACACTTTTGTTAACCCAGCCGAAGGTTTAAACCGTAAATCGATGCCTTAGTCTCCTTGGGGGTGAAGATGTGAATTAAATATATTCATTAAAGAAACAAAAATTAATCCTTTTGCTTCATCTGTCACCATGACAACAGAAATATAATGAACTAAATAACTAATTATTTTTTCTTCAACTAATATCCATAAAATATTTAATATTTTCAAACCATGAGGATAACGAGTGATGTCTGTATACATTATACAGATCATAGTATTGTAACATTAATTATAAATATAAAGCAAATATAAGACAAAGAAACTCTTGCGCTGTTCTGCACAAGAAACCGACTTTTTGTTTCCGATGCTTTATTTCGCAGTCAGAATCGCACGATTTTCATAGTTCAACGCACTACATACTTTCGACTAACCAGTCGATCCTACACACAAGCATCCAGTTTAAACTCACCAATGTGACTCACTGCATAAGCTCGTATGATAAATACACCGCTGCATAGTCTGGCTTATTTTTTTTTCCACCTTAAATTGTGGGTAACTAAGAACCACTAAACTAATCTTCATTAAATTTTCACGTGCACAACTTCAGATGCACTGTTGTAGCATATCTAAATTTTAATGACATTGATGTAATAGTTCTGGATATTTTTAAGCCACAAAATTTTATAGGTATGTATATAAGAAAATCCCAATTCGAGTGAATGGTATTTCTGTATTCATCACACCTCAAAATGTAAAGAAAATCCATTTTCACCTTTCATCTCACCATGTAACCGAAAATAATACCATAATTTTCTTTGGAAACTCGATAAAAATAGTAATTTAAGTTCATATTAATTATTTTAAATATAAATATATTAAATAATGTTAACTCCTAAGCACATTAAATATTAAAAAAAATACTACAACATAATTAACAATTAAGAAGGCGTTGTTGAAAAATATTTTGAACATATTAGTACGTATAAGTTGAAGGGCGAAAAGTCAAATTTTAATTTTTGTTATTTAAAAATATATCAATAGAATAATATTCTAACCGTAAATGAAAATCTTTTAATTGTATTTGACATAAATTCGTGAGAAAGATTTTTCAAATCTAAATCTAATCTCCAATTTATTAAAAACGGCAATAAACGGTTTTTTTAGTACCGAAGTATTGTGTTGAGCAATAGGAAACCATTTCCGTTGTCGAGTCTGATAATGGTGGATATAGTTATTTTTTTTAAAATAAGTGACTAATATTTTTAGCAAAGATTGTGCATCTAAGCACAAAGATATGTTAACGTATTTAATTTTCTAAGTATCGGTGTACATGCTAAGAGCACCAGATAATGATCTGACAGCTCAGTTTTGTACCGTAAAAATTGACTTTTTGAAGTATCCCGAAGAGATGACATTACACTTTATACGGGAGTATATGTAGGCATAATATTGATGAAAAGCTTAACGTTTTATTAACGCGCTTCAGAGCTAAACAGTACGATAGGACTTTGTTACAAAATAATATACAATCAAATTACCTCGGTAGATAATTGCTAAGCTACGTTTTACTTTCATGTCACTTCTGCGTTTGATATAAAACTGAAGTGGTGAAAATATTTATATAGTATAAAAAACAATAGATTTTCATTGAATAAATAATAGTCAACATTTATAAATAAATGTTTAAAGATAAAATTCATAGTAAAATTTTCAATGTTAAGTTTTAATAATTTAAGCTATTTAAAATATATATTTTATATATATATTTATTTATTATATAAATAAATATATATAATCGGTTTTTTAAACCGATTTTCATAGTTTTGACCAAATTATATTTCTAAAATGGTATATAATTATGAATCCATTTTAATCTAAACACTAAATATATTTGTTTTTTTCGAGACATTATCTACGAGTATAAATCAAGTATTGGAGAAAATGTCGGGGTATTCCACGTAAGAATAGAAGTATAAGAACTCTTAAAGAATACATTTTTGAGAAACTCATTTATATAAAAAACTACTGTACTGTACGTGGTTTCCAAGCGATTGCGGAACCATTTATTTTAGTCCTAGAATGTTTATTTTATGAAAGTTTCATTTAAAATTTGATTGAAAAATCTGTTTGTGAAAAAATCTTGACTAATAATCTTTCCAAGCTTTCTTTAATTTATAAATAAACAAAGAACACCTAGGCAAGGAAAAAAGGATATATAACTATAGAAGTTTAAACGCCAATACGGTCTCATATAATGATTGATATCTTGTTTAAATTTACGAGTAATTATTATCAAAATACTACATTTTTTGTTAAAAATATTTTTATTTTTTTATTATTAGCAATAATCATATTATTACAGCAAAATAACTATGTTACCTAATATGGACAAGCTAAAATTTTGCTTTTGGTAACTACGATTAGTCAATTGTAGAGTAGGCAGTTTAAATTATTTTTTTATGCTTAAAAACTGTTGATTCTCTAAATGAAAAACCCTCTTTAAAACAATGTGTTGCAATTTTTAAATTACTTCATTCCTTTTTAAAAGCAACAAAAGTATAATCTGTCTACAAAAGGCCTAAAAGAACACGATTTAAAAGAGATGACGACTCATTATTATTGTGCTTGAAATGTAAATTACGACAGATTCATTCATCGGTTATTTAAAAAAATAATAATAATAAAGAATAAAAAACTAAAATATAATAGTAATCATAAAAACAAAAGAGTTTCAAATAATGGTCACTAAGATAAACAAGAAAAAATAAGGTTTAAAACTGAAAAATAATATGACATATTTAATAAAATTAATTAATATTATTTTCGTTCGTAATTTGTTATGAAAATACAAATGTCATTCATTGCCTTTATTTCTCTTTACTTTCTCTAAATTGCTTATTAAGTTACAGAAAGTTTTTAACTCTTCGCATTTGTAAAATTCATAACTGTGCACCCATTACAAAGATATATTTTACTTTATCAGTTTAGATCTACAGATATTAAATTTTTATTTTAACTTAAACATTATCAAATTGAAAACAGTAATAGTTGTTGACACGACTAGTTACATGTAAAAAAAAAGCAACACAGTAATGTTTTCATGTAAATCAACATAATATTTTGGATTACAAGAAAAATCTTTATTATGCTTTCGTTAAAATTTTTATAAATTATCGAACCGTTTAAATAATCCTCCAACAAATTGATTTAAAACACAATTAAAAGATTTTCTTTTTCTTAAGGAAAAACTATTACTCTGTTGGTGAATTTTTAAATAATTCTAAATAGAAAAATTTAAATAACCTCAATTTTTGGCAAGAGATAAATAAGTACTTAAGTAAACTTCATTATCCCGTAAAGATTTTTGGTAAACGATTTGAAAGTCGTTTTCGAAATCGATAGTCATTCTTAAATATAACAAACTATTATGAAAGGCTTACTGCATAAAATAAAAAGTGAATTTCCTATTAATGATAAAGGTAGTACTTTTTTTATTATAAAATGAAATTTCTGGATGTTATATTTGACGCCAAATTTTTTTCGGATGATTAAATTGATTTCTTTAGAATCAAAATCAAACCGTACTGTTTTTTTTTTTTTTTACAGTCGCATCAACAATTGTAGTCATTAACGACTAAAGTAACACTATCATGTATTATATAAAACAACAAAAATAAACAATAAAGAAACAGGGACAATAAGGAATAAACATAGACAGGTAACAACAATAAATACAAAATAAAATACATAAATCACACAAAAATCTCTAAATCGTATTCTTCATTCTACCTCCCAATCGTACTGTGTTGCTTTGAAGCGCCTTAATAAAACTAAGCTTATCATCATTATTAAATGTTTTTATGCTTATGCATATTGTGTCTGAAGTATAATATCATCTCTTGGAGCTTTCTCAAAGAGTCAGAACCACTTTTGAGGATATAAAAATGGGCTTTAAAATCGTCTTCTAACCTCACATAAGTAAAAATTAAATAAACGATATTTAGAAAATTGGAAATTTTAATTTATCCGTCAGAATATATCTACGAATGTGTAATTTTTGTTAAAAGGGATAAATTAGTTATTCTTAATAAAAATAACAATATCTAACTCTATCAAACCGGACAATAGAACTGTTTTTGTGTAACTCAATACAGTACTTCGGCTAATTATTATGTTTACAATTTCATTTTTAATAATTTACAGAACATTAAAAAATTTTCTACAAATTAAAGTACAATTAGATGATACTCTTTTACAAAAACAATATTACTCAGTCGATGAATTTTATTTTTAACCTATTTCAAAAAAGGAAGTTATGTATTAGACCCGTTTAATTTTTTACGTTTGTTCGCATGTAATGTGTTTCCTATTAATCCGATTTAAACAAACCGTGTTGTAATCTATGCAGCTGCTTTTCCCGGTGGTACCATATGTTGAAAAAATCTTTTAGATACAAACAATGGTCTGAAAATTGACAAAAACTTTTTCCCCGTCCGGCGGGTAGATAGGGATAGTGGGAATCCTATTATTCTGTATGTTTGCGTCACGTTATATTATGTTATATGGTATTTTGTAGGGGAGATAATGCAAGTTTCTGTACAGGATATGTAGCACTGTTAATAAAATCATCAATAATCGAGATATGTTGTCTTAAGCTTTTCATATAATACACAGCATCTGTTGAAACAGTGGAAAACTTATAATTCTATAAGGACACATGCATTACATTACATGGTCTTTATCGGTCTCTAGAAAGATCGGACTACTAAGCTGAACCATCAAAGCTTCTGACTTGATATAGAGCAACATAAACTTGTCGTTTTGCAAATAATTTTTTCCCCAAATCTACAGTTCTATTTAATGTTGTAGTTTGCAATTTTTGCACTATTACAGCCCAGCTTAAAATTAAAGGTAGAATACGTCTTTCTACATCACCATATCCTTTATCCTTTAGTAGCTTGAATCATAGTTCAATACTTACTGATGTAATAGGTACACAACCAGCTTTGTCTTTCATTTTTGTACCTACTGTTTTTTCATCGAATTTTATTAACAGTTTTTGGTAACGCACCCATTTCCAGTTGGTAGTTTTGTACGGTACGCCCTTTGAAATTCTTTACAATTCTCATAGCGTTGTTTACTACACCATCAGAAATCGATATATTACGTCTTAACATAACTGTTGAACTCTCTGCCTATTGTACATAACGCAAGAAGCGACCACAGTTATTCACGTCTACCGGAATAACTTTCCCGGGAGGAGTTTTCCCGTACGTTGCAGCTTCCCGTGATTCATCGATAGCGTTAATAATATAAACTCTATTTTGTTTAGATATCACATTAGTCCTACTACGACTATATTCATCAACTAATTTAATAATTGGGAATATATTCTTACAGAATTTCAAATTGCCCAGTTGTAACTTCGCCAGAACGCAAGTTATTTAATAAATAAATAAACTCCATATCATTTATTTGTCTCGTGTTTATTTTTAGCTCACAAAACGAAAACTGATGCCAGAAATCTATTTCTGCTTCAAACCAAGGAAGTTGGAAAAGACACCAACGGCCTTTAACTGGAGACAGCAGCATTGTATTACCAAAAAGCACATTAACTCCGACGAAAAACTAATCGTTGTTAATCAGACACAGAAACTTATGAAATAATTATTAAAAAAAAAAAATAGAACCGACATCAAAATGTGCTAACAAAGACAAGTAAGAAATAATTTCATTCAAATACTTCATTAATTCCTTACATACTTTTTTGAATCGGCGCCAAAATACAGAATCACAATTACATGGTTCGCAGATTCGGAGTAACAGTACAAGGTGAAAAGATAAAGATGCTACGATTTTCTGATGATATCGTAATTCTAGCTGAGAGTAAAAGAGATTTAGAAGAAACTATGAATGGCATGGATGAAGTCCTACGCAAGTACTACCGCATGAAAATAAACAAGAACAAAACGAAAGTAATGAAATGTAGTAGAAATAACAAAGATGGACCACTGAATGTGAAAATAGAAGGAGAAAAGATTATGGAGGTAGAAGAATTTTGTTATTTGGGAAGTAGAATTACTAAAGATGGACGAAGCAGGAGCGATATAAAATGCCGAATAGCACAAGCGAAACGAGCCTTCAGTCAGAAATATAATTTGTTTACATCAAAAATTAATTTAAATGTCAGGAAAAGATTTTTGAAAGTATATGTTTGGAGTGTCGCTTTATGTGGAAGTGAAACTTGGACGATCGGAGTATCTGAGAAGAAAAGGTTAGAAGCTTTTGAAATGTGGTGCTATAGGAGAATGTTAAAAATCAGATGGGTGGATAAAGTGACAAATGAAGAGGTGTTGCGGCAAATAGATGAAGAAAGAAGCATTTGGAAAAATACAGCTAAAAGAAGGGACATACTTATAGGCCACATATTAAGGCATCCTGGAATAGTCGTTTTAATATTGCAGGGACAGGTAGAAGGAAAAAATTGTGTAGGCAGGCAACGTTTGGAATATGTAAAACAAATTGTTAGGGATGTAGGATGTTGGGGGTATACCGAAATGAAACGACTCGCACTAGATAGGAAATCTTGGAGAGCTGCATCAAACCAGTCAAGTGACTGAAGAAAAAAAAATTACGTGGTACTGGAATGGACCTATAGATGGTCATATAAAACTCACCGGGTTGGTCTAGTGGTAAACGCGTCTTCGCAAATCACCTGATTTCGAAGTCGAGAGTTCAAAGTTCAAATCCTAGTAAAGGCAGTTACTTTTATACGGATTTGAATATTATTATATCGTGGATACCGGTGTTCTTTGGTGGATGGATTTCAATTAACCACACATATCAGGAACGGTCAACCTGAGACTGTACAAGACTACTCATCACTTACACTCATACATATCATCCTCATTCATTCTCTGAAGTAATACCTGATGGTGATTCCCAGAGGCTAAACAGGAAAAAAAGATGGCGCATATAAAAAGATGTATTAATCGCAAACGGAAAAGAAATCAAAGCACATAAATATGAATTCCGCTGATGTAATATCGGTATTGGTTTTTTATGAAGTGTACATATATAGTATTATAGAATAAATTTATATTATATCTAGAAATTAATTTTGTAGAAGCTGGCGCCAATTCAAAAAAGTGTCTAAGGAATTAATTAAGTATTCGGACGAAATTATTTCTTATATATTAGCGCGTTTTGATGTCGGTTGCATTTTTTTTTTATAATTATTAATTATACTAATTAAAAAACTTTTTAAATCCTTAATTTTCTTGATTTTCATCAACCTGTGTATTAATAAGCGCAAAATAATTTTTATTTAGTATCATCGCCTATTTACTTTAATATATTTCATATGTTTAATTTTAAATAGTAAACGTGCTTTAATCATCGTATTCTTTTATTTTAAATTTAATTCTCTATCTTATGATACTGCATTGATGATTTTACTTAAGGTTTGCCCTGATTCTTTCAAGTAAATTCTAAGGCAATTCCTTTTTTATCAGTAGAGTAGCATATCATCTCATTTCTGAAGAGTCATATATTTCTTCGATATGTTTATATATATTTATATATATCAAAAAGATATACGTTTATCTATATTATACATTTTCTGACGAGATAATAATAATAGTAATAATAATATTACTATTTACTGACAAGAATAAAAAATCTAACTAAAAAAATTTTAAAAATATATTTCAAAAAGAAAAACAAACTCTGTTCAATATGCACATACGTTAAGGTGATTATGGTACGACAGCTGTCCTCTACGGTGTCCCCTTCTATTCGGATTATGTAGATAATTTTTTTCAAATTACCTAAAATATTCTCATTTCAAATATTATTAATAATAAAATATTATTCTTCTGTAGGACAAAGATTCTTAGCGGAATATTTGAAAATTTTAAATTTGAATCTGTATTCATATTTAAAAGTTTTACCTTGTTTGATAAAACATTCAACAATATTTATTTTAATTATTACTTTTCTTTGCATAGAAAATCAATTACATTTTTTTTTCGTTTAACCTTCGGGACCACCATTAGCTATTGTTTCAGAGGATGAGATGAATGATTTGTAGCGTATGTGAAAATGCAATGCCTGACCAGAATTCGAACACGGGGCCTCCGGATGAAAGGCCAAGACGCTACCACTCACGCCAAGGAGGCCGGCTTAAATTACATATTAGGAAAATCAGTCTAAACTTTATCATTCATGAATAAATTAAACTTACAATTCTCTTATTTTGAAGGAAAAATTACGCGACATTGTTGCCAGCTCTGCTTCGTATGCAGTATCCATTAGATTTATAATTAATTTATTTAACAGATATATAAATATATATATATATATATATATATCTTTTGTTCTGAATTTATAAAACTGGCTAATAACTATTTAATGTAAAGGTTCAACGATTATTGTTTGAAATTCAAAACTATTTTTTGGCAGAATACATCGCATACGTTATTGGCAATCATTCAAAATATCTTGTTTTCAGTTATTCCAAAACGATTGTGATCAATCGCGTTAGATTTTACCTTCATCATCAGATCGGTATCAAGAAATGTCTTGAAATGTCAGCTTTGTTATTGATTTCACCTTGAAATAAAAATCAAAATACATACATTTACATAGAAAACTCATACGCTGGAAATCATTCATTTCTGTCAAAATTATTCGCGTTACCGATACATCAACATGTATCAGAGAAGGTTGCGTTCGTATGTAATGTTTTCTATAAATATTCTGAACCACAAATCAATTTTGCATGTTTAGAAAACACGAATAAAAAGATACGCCGGTCGTTATTACATATAAATCTGCTCTAAAAAGGAACAAAATATATAATTTCTCATCTGTTATATATTCTTTTCCTTAGTTACACCAAAAAGGCTGATATACATACATCAATTCGTTTAAATTAATGACGGAACATGAAGAAAGTATTTTTTAAAAATTTAATAAAAATTTTCCTTAAAATTTTAAATTAAATTTTTTATAATTTTTACTTTTCCAATTATATTTTAATACAGAATGCACGTATGTTTATTTTTTTGGTCGCTTAAACACATGACCAAAAACTTAGCAACTACTGATTTATTAACTCGGTCACTAAACGTGCTCAAATCAACTCTATTTTTATCAAATTAACTCTATTTTACTAGCGTACAAAAAAAAATAAAACAATCAATGAGATTAATTCACAATTGTACTAAACGACAAAGAATGAACATTTTAGAAAATTCAGAAATCTTCAATCTAAAAATCTGATGTGGACATCACATTACTTCCTTTACGGCTATTAAATTACATACACACATTTAAAAAAAAATTAATAGTACGTAAAATTTCATTTTATTAATGCCTTATTGAATTCTAATTTATCGTAAAAGTTTTTAGAAAGAATAAAAAGATTAATAGAAGATGACAGATATAAAGAGAAGAAAACGTTAAGCCCAAGGAAAGAATAAAAATATATTAAGAGAGGAAGATGAATATAAAGAGAGAGAAAATTAGAAAACTTAAGAACGTGTACACAAATTAAGATTGGAAGAATTATATCAAACCAAAGAGCGATTAAATGATTTGCAAAAAAAAACAAATAAATGAAATGATGATCAACTCCGACTTGAAGAGAACATTGTCCGACAATATCAGAGGAGTAACGACCCAAAAGATAAGAATTTTTTGCAGTTTATTAAAGATCGGGCACGTATACCTCAAGGTATATGTTGTTCTTGTGAGGGTCTATTTTTCAGTCACTCTATAGTTAACTTTAATGTGCATAAAATTAAATAGAAATCCCAGAATAATTAAATAAAATTAAGCAGAAATTAAACTAGAAAATCTAAAAATAATACGATTATAAATTATAAATTTCAATTAATATTAAATAATCAGATGTTTCACCAAATCTGATATGGATACGACTTCCTTGTACGCCTTTAAATTACATACACACATTTTTAAAAGTACATAAAATTTATTTCACTAATAATTTCTGGTTTATTTTTGTTATTATTGAATAATTAGTTATAATTTTTTTTACAAACACGGGTTGATAATTATTAATAAATCAATATTTTTAATTTAAAAAAATCTAATGTGGATACCATATGACTATGATAAAAATGTGCATTTCATTTAAACTTATTTCATTCGAAAGTGAAATATGATATTTCCAATCTTATATGTATATAAAAATGAATGTTTGTTTATTTGTCCCGTACGCGTTCTACATCATTCCTCCGATTGCGATGAAACTTTGGTGAGTTGTTATGCGTACGCTCGCGAAGGTTACTGAATAAGTTCGGACCCGCTAGGGGGCACTGGGGTGAGATATTTCGAAAAAATTTATTTACGGTCCGATTTGGCTCATATTCAGAAATATATATCAGTTACGTAAAGAAATATTTTTGCAAAAAAGTGAACCTGCTAGATGGCGCTGGGGTTAAGATATTTGGAAAAATTGCATTTATGGTAAAATTCAGAATATATATATTAGTTACGTGAAAAGAAAATTTTTTACAAAAACTATACCCGCTAGGTGGCGCTGACGTCGAGATGTTTACGAAGGAAACAAAAAATATACAAACAAACTTTCTTCATCTGTACATATAAAAGGCAATGTTACGCATTGTGATTTACGCGCGGAAACCAGGGAGAAAGTAAAAAAAACAAAAAAGGGAGGTAGGGAAAAAGAAAAAAGGAAAAATTGTAAAAGGGAAAAACAGAAAAATGAAAAAGGAAATAGGGGAAATTTGGTGAAAGGGAAATAGGAAAATGGTGAAAAGTAAAAATGGGAAAAGGGAAAGAGATAAAGTGAAAGGTTAAATTTTGTGAATTTCATAATGTTCAGTTTTCTAATATTTTATCAAATTTTCAATTGTGTTCAATTTAATTTGAATATATATATATATATATATATATATATATATATATATATACAATACACTTAAACTTAGCAATGACGAAGTATTGCTGGGTCAGCTAGTTCCATAACAAAAGTGGACAGTTACACAACTGTTAAAATATTAGTTTTTATTAGCATCAAATATTTATACAATTATTAATTAAACAATCTTACCTGAAATATTAGGTTAGAGTAAATGTCCCTTGATTACTTTTTAAATAAATTGTTTACCAAATAATCCATTAATAAAAATTGATTATTCTACATCGTAAGGTCAAAATTAATATTTGTAACCAGTGTATATGAGTTCAATAAACGGAATAGTTTAATTAATATTATTAACTTTTATTTATATCACAGACCAGAAATCTGAAATTCACATCAGAAATCTTGTACACATTACGCACAAGTGTAAAACGATTTCTAAAATCACTTTAAATTGAATACAATTTAAAAATATATTTTATTTTTCTGTCAAATAATTAAATATAATTATTTTTTTAAAAATAACTATACAATTTTTAGAAGAATTTGCTAAGAAAATCCAAAAATAATACGATTCTAAATTATAATTTTTTTTAATATTATATAATCAGATGTTTCACCAAATTTTTTTTAATTTTACTTTACTTCTCATTTTATTTCACTAATAATTTTTTTTAATTTCTTTTTTGTATAATCAATGAATTATTATTTATTGTAAAAATTTGTTTACAATCTCATATTAATAATTATTAAATCAATATATTATTTAGATTAAAAACAGAAAAGTTAAAAAAAATAAATAAATAAATAAACAAAAGGAGATGAAGGCTGATTCGAACCGATTGACTTCCCTTTAAATTCAAATATTTCATTAATTAAAATTTTAATTTTAATTTCGATTGCAATCAAAAAGGGAAGTACACAACTACATGTTACAACAGTGCTAAATCCAAAATTTCAACATATTACGGTTAATAATTTTTTAGTTATGCGAGATACCTATGTACATACATACATACAGACGTCACGCCGGAACTAGTCAAAATAGATTCAGTGATGGTCAAAATGGATATTTCAGTTGAAATCCGAAAACCAAAATTTTTTGCGATCGCAATACTTCCTTTACTTCGCAAAGGAAAGAAAATTAAAAGATAAGATAACGGTTATCTGTTAATAACAAATAAACAAGGTGAGGGACAGATAAGACATGACGTCAAATAAAGGGAGGGCGCTGACTAATGGTTATATAAAGAAGACCAACAGATACCAATTGTGACAAGATACAATTGTATTATAAAGTGGGTTGATTACCGCCTAGCTTGCTCGGCGATTACCGGACCGCTCGGTGTGGAGAACATCATCGCCACCATGTTGCGGAGCCCCAAGAGCTTTGACACCACCGCAGGGTTCGTGGCAAGAGTTCTTCAGGAGAAGGATCGGTGGCTCTGGGAGGAGGGAAAGCCCTCGGCGGAGCTGCCGTACGCACGTGTTTGCACGCGTGAGCGGCAGCGATGAGGCACGGGGACACTCGCAGCCCCGAGCAAAAAAGACCGAGTCCCGGCGGGGATGCCTCACTCGGGGTGTTCCCGTTAAAGGCACTGGCATAAAGACCGAGTCCCGGCTCCCAGAGTGGGGACCCAGGGACGGCATAGTCGGGTCTGGCAGATCCTACTCTGGGGGTTTGAGGCGGATGCAAAGTGAGATCCGACCGACAAGCCGAGACGTGGAGGTCCGTTAGAGTAAAGGACACTCCCCTGGGCTGTGTAATACTTAACTGCAGACTCCGGCCCGGGGGAGAAGAAAAAAAAGAAAACCAAGAGAAATTTAAAAGTACCAGTGCAATAAGTTTTGACGGACGATAAGTTTTATTAATGGAGTTATTCCGAAAAGCATCAAGATATAATAAAAGAATGAAGCTAAGAAACGTAAATAATCTGCTAATTTATAGAAAAATTTCTTTAGTTTTCCTTACATAGTTCAAGTACATATTGTAAACAGTACAAATGCATTATACAAGGGAAAGTATTCGGAAAGTATACCTCAAAGTTCCCTTATCTCAAAATTCTGCTGAAATAGTAGGTAAATTTTCTTACGTAATTTAATGTCCCTCAGTTAACCAAGATACTTTCTGATGGTGTTTGATTTTATTCAAACCTCCATAAAGGGATCGAAATAAAAAAAGCCTTTTTTTAATTTCTGGACCAGCCACATTTTTTCTTGTTTCTGAAAGTCACATTGTAATATCTATTAGATGATTCCATTTCATCGTGTATCACTTTATTTATGTATTTGGAAGATTTCATGCAGAAATGAGGAATAATGAGCCTAACTATATATTTTTATCAGTTATCGTTTTGCTTGATATTTTCAGACCTGATTAACCGATTTTTATGAAATATTCCACAATGACTTTAGAATACGGTTTTTGATGCCATTTTATTTTGGTTACATTTTACCTTGGTATTTCATTGGTGAAGTGGATGGGAAAATATAGTCCCACTTCACCAGGAAAGTTGTGCATTTTTAAGTCGGCTCTTTAAATGTGGAAGTAAGTAAAATTGTAAAATTTCCTTTTGGCTCACACATAATATATTTACATTTTTTATATCCAATTGTTTTTTAATCATAATAGATATTAAATTAATTCAATTAAAAACATGTTATTCATTTAATAACAGCATAATAATGTTAATAAATTATATTATATAATTATATATTAATAACTTACATAATGTAATCGACGCAGTATTTTATCATCAGAGCGCGCGCCATCTACGAATATGTTCATATAATTAAATTTGTAAAAAGAATTACTTATCAATGATTAACTTATATCAAGCGTAAAAACTATGAACACTACTTGTTAGTTGCTTATCAAAGGCATCACGAGAGGAAAAAAAATTTAATAAATGTAACGAAACGTGTAGGTGAATAAATTGTGAGTTTCAATCCAGTTTCAATGCAAACGCTTACAAAACCTCTCATCAGATAAAATGTTTTTTTTACAAAGGAAAGATGGATTGTAATGTATTAAATAAATTATTTTTATAGATAATTATTTTTAATTGAATTGATTTGCAATAGTAAAAAATCTGATGCGGAGACCTCCTTCCTTTTATGTCTATTAAATTACATATATTTTTTATATATTTATAATTTTATTAGATTTTTTTTTATTTTGATTTTTATTTTTTTTGTTATTGATTCGAGCCGATGTGCCTTCCCCTTGTAAGAACAAAATATTTCATTAATTAAAGTTTTATTCGGTTATAACTACGGAACCAATGAAAATAAATACCACTTATGATACATCTCAATGAAGGCTTATTACTGCAGTTGCAATCGACTGGACACTTTTTGTCCAGTCGATTGCAATCAAAACGGGAGGTGCACAACTAGATGTTATAACAGTCCTAAATCCAAAATTTCAACATTCTATGGCAAATCATTTTTGATTTATGCGAGATACATTCGTACGTACGTACTTACAGTCGTCAGCCCGAAATTAGTTAAAGTTAATTCACGAATGGTCAAAACGGATATTTCCGTTGTATTCTGAAAACCGACATTTTTTGCGATTACAATACTAGTACAAGGAAATAAAAAGGCAAGAAAGAGCTATATTTAAGAAATAAACTTCCTTTTACTATATTACAAAGAACTAAAATAAAAAATTGAATCTACCCATCTGTATCCATCATACTTACAATATCATCGCCATGATGTTTACAATATCATTTAACGGGGGTTTTGCAAGAAATTTCTAACATATTTTATAGCCGGCCTTCGTGGCGCGAGTGATAGCGTATCTGCATTTCATCTGAGGTCCCGGTTTCGAATCCCGGTCAGACATGGCATATTTACACGCTACAATTCATTCATATCTCATCCTCTGAAGCAATACCTAACGGTAGTGGCGGAGGTTAAACAAAAAAACAAACATTTATAGGCCGTCACCATCAAAATAATTAAGATTCATCTAAATAGAGTTTGGAAACTGTTTGTTTTTTGAGTTACAGCTAGATAAAACTTTACTTCAGGTTTCTGTCGTTAAGTTCAACCAGTGCTATCTTACGGCTCTTATTTAGTAAGATTATTAGTTACATCTTGAGTCCTAGACGAAAAAACTTGAAGAAAAGCAAAATGGATCCCAGAAATGCATCTTTTATTTTGCAAGAAAAAGATTGTTGTGTAACCCTAAATTTGGAATTAAAAAGTATTTTCTACTCCATATTTAGGAATTCTTTTCTTTTTTGAAAAGAATTTTTTTTGTTAAATTGCCAATAAAAAAATAAAATTTCAAAACAGAATTTTTAGAGAATTTAATTCTGAAAAGACTGATCACTTACATTCAACAAAAACCCAATAAAAGTTTTAAAAATTAATTTTTTCTCATAATTAAACTCAGCAAAAAGTAAAAAAAAAATTTTCTCAGTTTTCATTAAATATTTGTAGTTACATGTATTTGTAATACATGTAAATACATTTGTAAATAATTTATTGGGAATAATTCGGTTATGAAATCTAAAAATGCTGAAATTTTCATAAATCTTTTGTTTGGTTTTCAGTAAAAGTTTTAGAAATTCTATTTGTTTCTTACTGAGTTACATTACGTTATTTTTTAGATTTAGATTCTCTACCAATTCTATCTTAAACTTTAATTGGCTATTGGGAATTTAATAAAGAAAATATACGCTAAAAATAAAATAGCGTATTGTTTTAAAATAAATTTTTTGGGGATTTATAGCAATTTTCTCTCCGGAAACTAATGGAGATACAGTTATGGAACCAATTTATTATTTTTTTTTTACCATGTAAGGTTAATAATAATAAAAATAATAAACACTAATTTTGATTAATTATCTGTGTCCTTATAGCTTTACTATACCATTATTTGACTTTAGAATAAAATTGAGGCGAAATCTTTTCTAGTTGTAAAAAGAAAAAAAAAAAGAAAAAAAAACCGCTTTTTCATACCTCATTTTACATGACCATTATTGTCATTCTGATCAGAGGAATACACCAATAAATTACGACAGAAACTTCAAAATTCACCAGGTATTTATTCTTCATACACAAATAGCTTTTCGATCGTTGAACATAGAAAAATTAAACTTAATAAAATGCTCCTGCCTCGAAACTAAATAATCTTTGGTGTAAGATTAACCCTCCCACAACAAAAAATATAAAATTAAATGGATGGAGTAGTATTATGTCACTTCATATTACGAGCATTAAAAATAAAATGAATGACTTAAAAAATTTCAGTCTACGACAATCCTAAGAAAAATGGTAGCTATTTAATATTTCTCACAGGTAAATTCAAAAGCGGTCTACTGTGAATAGTAAAACATTTTTAAAAAATTTATTAAATGCCCGTATCTCAAAATAGATCTATTTTGAGAAATGAGATCACTACTTGTTAGTACTATAGGCTACTTTTGAAGGTAGTTGTGAAAAATATTAAATAGGTCCCCCATTTTGAACAGAGTAATCGTAATCCGACGTTTATTACATCAAAATTTCTATTATTCAAAGCCCTTTAAAATAATTTTTCTCATCCCTACCCTTCATATTTAAATCTTTGAACTGCTCCCCCATAAGTGCTTGGGGATATGGTAATAGTCTCGTATCGAAAAAAAAAATTGTTTTAAGTAAGGAGCATTTATTACGGCTGAAATGTTCTTTTAAGGGTTTCCTATATTTTATATATTTCGTATTTTAAGATGCAACCATAATCCTTTACCCGTTAATTACGTTGTTGATTAATACCCCCTAACTGCACGTATTGTTTTATTAATTGACAGCCGATCGTGCTCTTGAACTTTAATTGCAAGTATTTCACTTTATACTCATGATACCAGTAGAAAAATTTCAATGTAATTACATAACATAACAGCGTAATATTACGGAAAACCGCGTTAAACAGTTTACGGTTATAAAATAGTTTATAATTATTAACTAAAACAAGAAAATAATTCACATATTACGCCAACACCTGGTGTAAACGGAATCAAAACTAAGCTTTATTAACTAAAATAAAAACACGAACTTCGTAAAACAGTAGATCACTAAAACGCTCGTATACGAAAATGTAACCTAGAAATTACAAACCAAATGCGTATTAAAGTCAAACTGCGGAACAGCTGATCGGAAAAATCACGTAACGAATAAGAAAAATTTTGTTCCTTTCAGAGTTGATTATTATTTATATTGTATAATAGTAATTATAGAGAAAAAAAAAACATTTTAAACGTACTACGTTTAGTATAGGACAAATTTTTACAAATTTAGTACAAATTGCAGTTGCTAAAGTGTAGTATTTGACGGCATGACAGAATGCGTAATATTACGGCAAAACGCATTGGGAGGCAATACTTGAGTGCGTAATATTACGGAAAACGCGTTAAAGGGTTAAACACAGGTATCACATTTGTTGTTGAGCACTGTAAAGTAATGGATACCATATTTTTATCTATAAAAAAGTAATTATTTATTATTTTTTAAATGTCAGCATGCTGTAATTATTTTACTTTTTCTTTTTCCTGTTTAGCATCCGAGAATTACCGTTCAGGTATTACTTCAGGGGATGAATGAAGATGATATATATGAGTAAATGAAATGTAGTCTTGTAAGTCTCAGTTCGACTATTCCTTAGATGTGTGGTTAATTGAAACCCAACTACCAAAGAACACCGGTATCCCCGATCTAATATTCAAATCCGAGTTTAATTATCTCACTAAGTTAACTTAGTATCAACTACCAGATAGGCAAGTTTTTCCATTATGTAATATTGTAGTCTCCTTTTACAAAATTTTTAAATAATTCTATTTATGTATGTGTGTGTACAAATGTTTGACTGCGCAATCAACTGTTTTTATCTCCATGTTTAGAACTGACTGAGTTATGTGCATTTACAAAGCGATAAAACAATTTTACCCTCATTTTTTGTTGTTCATTCTTTTTGTGCGTGATAAATGTATCATAGTGTATTGTTTCCTGTAATTTATTTTCAGTATGTAAGTACATATATACATTACAGTTTTTCTTTCTGTGTTTTTCTCTGTTTAAAGGATACTGTAATTTATTGTTTAACGACTTTTTTCTTTTAAATATATTTCACATTTAGATTGTTAAATAAAAAAATAGTATTGTATTATTTTTTAGCAGACATAAACTACTTTACGCAAACATAAAAAAGGATCAGTTGAATTGGTTTATTGAATAAATCTATATAAGAATTTAAAGACAACAAAAACCATCTAAATAAATAATATTTTTTTTATTGTGAAGGGTAGATAATAAAAAATTAATATAGTTCACATAAACATCCTATTCCGCGGATAAACAAAAAGAACTGCCCTACTGTTTACTTGGATAGATCAAGGGAAACTGAGCAGACCAGCATCACAAAATACAAAATTAATAAAAAATATAAAGAAGATAGTGGTAAAAACCGTATTAATTATTCATAATACTAACTCAGAAAATAATATTAGGGTAAGGACATAAAGACAATGAATACAAACAAAACTAAAAAATAATTTACTTACTTGTTGAAAGGAGTGCAGAAAATTCAACTTTATAAAAACACTTTGAAATAATATTATTTAAAAATTAATCGGCAGAATATTTCTTCTGTAAAAAAAGACTCCTTTAATTGTATTTTTAATAAATTGGTAGGAAAATTCTTTCAAGTAGTTTGATAATTTATTAAAACTGATAATGTATGCACAATAAGGAAGGTGTTTCACCTTCACCAAAATACTATACAGAGTCACATAAAAATAATATGATAAAGGTAGACGAATCAATTTTTAAAGAATAGTTAACGACTATTCATATTTATGTGTATGTATGTGAACATTTTTTGTTTCGAATTTTGATTTTGATTTCGGATTTGGATTAAGCATCGTTAGTGGATTACAAAAATACACGAATGGTCACCAGGTTAACCTCAAAATGGCCGCCAAATGTATTTTCTAATATAATCATTTCAAAATAACGGTGTAAACTATCAAGTTAGTTCAAACGCACTAATATAAGGTTTACTAAAATGCATAAAATATATAAATATCAATTTTGTAAATCGAGTGTAAGATTCCAATATGGCGAAAAAATAATTTTTTATTAACTGAAAAAAAGCCGTAAAACGCCAATCACGAGGTAAATGAATAATGTTAACTTTGTATACGTAGAATATACAAAGTTTATGTAAGTAGAAGTTAGAGGTAACTTTGTTAGAAATGAATTAATAATTGAGAAAACAGTAATAATAATAAGAATTCAGAAAAGTCTTACTAGACTTTTCATTGATAACTGATTATATTTCGAAAATCTGGTTCTAACTATGAAGAAGCACAAAGAAGTGATACTATAATTCAAATGAGATGTAAGCATAATAAATATTTAATAATGATCTTAAACTTAACGTTTTATTCGGGTACTTTAAAGCAAAACGGTATATAATTTGTTTTTGTCTCAAAAGAAATCGATTTGATTATTTCAAGAAAATTTTCATCAAATAAAATATTAGTGAACAAATGTATTAGCTGAAAATCTGTTAAAAGGGATAGTGTCGTAATTGTAATGGAAAATTTCCCTTCTTACTTTCCTTAATAATTATATCGTAAGATTTTGTTATACCTGAGAATCATTTCTCGTTTTCGGAAGTGAATTTTAACTTCTATTAGTTCAACTACAACTGCTACGGATGAATGAGGTTTACTTCAATATATATTTTAAGCCGATATCCAAGGCGGAGTCGTAGCGTTTCTGTCTTTCATTTAAAGTTTTCGCCTGATCGGAACGTTCGAGTTCTAATCAGGCACAAGTTTGCACATGTTAAAACAAAAATTTCATAATCATTAATCGGCACCTGTAAGGAGCCAGAAATGATACGAAACTGAATATAGAGGAGTTGATTGCTGTGATGGTTCCTCCTTAAAGCCATTTATAGACATTCAACACATCTATTCGTTTTTTCGAGAGAACAGATTGTAGATATTTCATTGAGTAAAAAAAAATATATATATTTCTTTATCTTTATATAAATACTCAGAGGCTGTTTTTTACCCCTAGGTAATCTAAAAAACTACTGAACCGGTGTGAAAAAATCAATTACTATTTAAAAATGTAAATCTTCTAAACAAATTTTCTTAAAAACGATCCTTTAACGCTTCTTTTATTTTGTATGAAAAATATTATATGTATTTATCACTGATGTTTGGACACCAGGTACAAATACAGTTTTCCTAGATGTAGAAAAATGAGAGATTAATAATTAACCGATTTCTTACCGTTTTAAAACACGAATCCTTTCCGTGGACGCTGAAGAAAACAAAGATGCATACAAGAAAAACTAGTTTTTTTGTATGAAAATACTTACGTTTAATTACAATTCCCTATCTGTGCGCTCTTACAGGCACAAAAAGGTTTAGCATAAATTTCATTAATTGCTGATCTTATTTACCTGTACATGCGTCAAGAGTATTTAAATCCGATGTTGATCACTATAAACCACATTCGATTACGTTTTCTATTACTTTTTCGTAAATATTGAAAAAATTATTAAAAATAATGATTAAAATAATGAATCCATCTTTATTTTGTTTAGTTATGAAAATTTATAAACTATGAAAAATATTATTACCTATCCTGAAATAATTCCTGATTAAGTATAAAACAAAGTATTAATAATGATATTACCAACTGTAAAAGTAAGCAATAAATAAATGTTATCAATAAGTTTTAAAAAACGTATGTACGATGTAAATAAATCACAAAACGGATCAGATAACGAAATGACAGAAATGTACTATCTATTTTGTACTTGATAGGTATTTATTTCCCAAGATAACAAAATTTATGATTAGTTAAACGGTAGTCCCTGCCGATTTCGAGTATGAAAAATCGACCATGGCTGGCCGGTTATCGATCGATCATTCCGCTGGATCGGTTTTATCTCAGTCAAATAGTTTGTTTATTTTAAATTATGATACATTGTTTCAAATCCTACTAAAGGTAGTTAATACAGATTAGAATACTAGATCGTGGATACCACTGTTTTTTGGTGGTTGGGTTTCAATTAACCACACATATCAGGAACGGTCAACCCGAGACTGTACAATACTAGACTTCACTTACATTCATACTTATTCTCATTCATCCTCTGAAGTAATATCTTACGGTGGTTTGAGAGGCTAAACAGAAAAAGAAAGAAATTATGATACATTGTCACGAGATAATATCGATAGTTATTTTATTCTCTCATTCTCTAAATAAATTGTAAATTTCATCAATTTAATTATTATTACTGTTATTCTGTTACTAATTATATTTGTCAGTGCAACCGAATTTTATATCTATGTGTGTGTGTGTGTGCATACACAATCATATTTCGGTAGATGTTGGTCCAATTTAGCGATTTGCTTCTGGACATCAACATAAACAATAAGGTTTATTATAGACAAATGCGTTACTCCAATTCCCTTCTGATCACCACTTTGGATTTTTTCAATAAAAATTTATGTTAAGACCAGATCTAGATATTTTAATGAAATTTTGTGTAATCATCCCCGATCACATCTTATACAAAATAAACAAGTTGAAAAATTTTACCTCTAAAAATTTTTAAAATGGTTGCCATTAAAATCGTTTAATCATTAATATCTCTATTAATATTAGGTATATCGAATTATTTTATATTAGATAAATTATTAAGCCTTTTGTTTTGAACAAATTGGCTTTTCTTTCTTCAAATTGGTTGATAAATTGATTGTTAAATTATTATAGTGGCCGTAAAAATTAGGCATTCTGATAGTTTTGTTACTTATCTGTCATCGCAGCTCTAGAGCAGCATTTCTTAAACTGGGGGTCGCGACTCCCACGGAAGTCGCGGTGATATGAAAGGATGTCGAGAAATTAGCTTACAGCTTCATATTTAAGGAGTAATGAAATCATTTTATAATAATAAATATATTATAAAAATATTTTACTTAAATTGAATTCAAGTTACAGCTTGCAAATTATTTTTTGCTCCGAGAGTAAAGTGGGCCATTTTCTCTTAATATTTCCCAGTTTACTTGTGCCTTTCAAATTTTTAAAACAGATGAGACATAAGAAAGGCAAATCAGAGTTATTTTTCTATAAGTAATTTATGATGCACACAACTGCAGCACATAGAATAAAAATCACTTTGGTTGACTATCAACTATATTTTGGTTGCATTAACGTACTGATTTGAAACATATTCGGATCACTGAAAAATTCTACGAAAAAGCACTTCATACTTTGTTCATACTTATTGTTCGATTATGTTTTATTAGATATTAATTAATTCTTAATGCTGTTAATCAAATAGAGTATATATTTGTGACAATGAGAAAATAAAGTATTAAATTTTATCACAGATTGAAAAATTTATATACTTTGTTTTTTTTGTTTTTTTTTACAAAATTTTTCTGAAAAGTAATTTTCATGACTTATCTGCAGATTATACATCAATATAGGTTTACTTTTATACACGTTTTACGTCGATATTATTATACGTAAATTATTTGATATTAATTATTAGTGAATGGATGACACAGTTCAAAAAATATATATATTTATATATATACTGTACATTACCTTTTATATATATATATGTATATATATATATATATATATACATACATATGTTATAATTAGAAAAAATTTATAAAAAGAGTCAAAACGTTTTCTTTTATTTCCTTTGTGTTTACTCTTTACACTTCTCTCTGTGGCAAAATTAAGAAAACCTGTATGTCTATAAATGACCTATTGACCTAATTTGTTGCTTTACAAGAATCTGTCACAAATTACTCTCTTTTCCTATTCGTCTTAAGACTTCTTCATTACGTGCTTAATCAACTCACCTAATTTTTAACACCCTCCTGTAACAGCATATTTCAAAAGTTTAAATTCTTTTCATACATACCAAACGTATTTATATACGTTTGGTATATATGGGTATACCAACAGGTATACCAATAGGCCAACGATTACCTTACGTTGGCCTGTATTTTGGTTAATATCTCCGGACTGGCTCAATATAAATTTTTCTAAAATGGCTCAAAATTTTTTTATATACTGGCCTTTAATGACATTAACTGTTTGATATAATTAAAAAAATAGGA
The DNA here is from genome assembly GCF_047948215.1 of Lycorma delicatula. Lineage (NCBI taxonomy): Eukaryota > Metazoa > Arthropoda > Insecta > Hemiptera > Fulgoridae > Lycorma > Lycorma delicatula. Next base: position 44,462,817 of record NC_134457.1, read on the forward strand.
GATGTAGTTTTCGCCCTTCCAATTCGTTTACGTTTTGTTTAATGATCATAGAAAATTAAGCATTTATGTGAAAGTAGTCGAAGTATTTAAAATTCCAAAGTTGTTTTCGATTAGATTTAGTGGTGCGAGGGGAATTCAACATGATTTCTGTAGATATGAGGAAAGTGTTCTTTCCTCAAATCTTGAAAATCCCATCGACCAAAAAATCACTGCATACATTTTTTTTTTTAATTTTTATTCACACAAAAAAATAGTAATATTTTCCGTAATTTTTATAATTACAAATTAATTCACCGAGTTTAATAATAGGCGTGACAGAGTTTTAAAATTTTTTTATGGTAAATGTAGTTGTAAACAAAACATTTATAGAATGCAGTGATAAAAGTGCACGATATACTATTATAATGATATAGTATTATTCAATTTTTACTAACTTCACGCTAACAGAGTGCAGTAATATGGCTGTTGAAATAAAAAAAACTAAAAAAAAAAACATTATGTATAATTGATGTTTGATTATATAAATGCATGATAAACAATGCAGTTAATTCACACAATCGTATCTTTGCATAAAAAACGTACAAAAATTTTGTTATACTTTCCTAGCATTGGTTGCTTATTCTTATATAGTGCAAAAATAACGAAACATGAAAAAAGATTAAAAAATATGTATATTTTTATACTTTGATCGGCTCCGTCATGCCCAATATTGCCTCTAAAGTATTTTTTTTTTTTTTTTTGGTTCCTTATATTACTACTACGCCTAAAAAGACATTTAAAAAAAGATAGTTTCAATATTGTCCTCTCTGATATTGACCCCAAAATTTTACAAAAAAATTGCTTCATATTCACGAATATCTGTACAAATTTTATCCAAATCGGTTATCGAATCAAAAGTTATTAAGCTTCAAACATGAAAGTACATACGTACGCAAGAACATTACTCCCAATTTAGTTTTTGATTTTTGGGGTTCCTGGGTCATTAAAGTCGAGAAATACAATACAATCATAACCCAATTTTTATCAAACTTTCTTTCTCGCACCTTTTTACTAAGTCACTAGGTATTTCTCCAACATGATTTCATTAGTTTGAGATCAATATTTACATTAATAAATGGCGTGTAAAAATTTACATACTTCTGTTATTATCGTCATACAAAACTCTAATCCTAAGTATTACTACGTTTTAAAAGACTAAGTCGTCTGTTTCTCTCTTGTCCTTATATTTACCACGGTTTCATTTAATCAAAACACATTAAACCAATCATTGTATTTTATTGGTAATTTTCAAGTACTATACTATTATTCCATTTTTACTAACTTCGCCCTAACTGAGTGCAGTGATATGGCTTTCAAATTTAAAAAAAGTACCTTATGTATAATTGATGTTTGCCAATTAATAGTTAACAAAATTTTTCATAATATTACTATTTCATACAGGAACAAAACTATAATTAGCTAACAGCACAAATATGTTTGAACAATAATAAAATAATCGGACTTCACTCTTTTTAAAATGTAGTAAAAAGGCGGGCCTGTGGCCTGTCACAAAAATGTCACATGGATTATGTTTCATTACATATGATTTTGTTAAATGTTTTTGCCAACTGTAACTAAATAACGTTCATAAATTTAGCGTACTAACAATAAAAACTTATACAACAAAAAGCTTCAAAATATCGAACATTTTTAACTGTTTCTAGAGTAATGATTTTTTAACACAACTCTAACCCCAATGTTTTCCTTTTTTATCCCCAAAACACAAATATAATATTAGATAAATAGTTCGTATAAAGAAGTATAAATCGTTCGTGCACTGCACACAGTTGTCCAGATACGCACCACGCGTATCAGAGCGCACCACGTGGTCCGCTCTGCACCAATACCAGCTAAAATAAAAATAAGTGTACATACATCAAACAAACAAACAATCAAACCCACGCACCATCATTTTTATAAGGAGTGAAATAAAGCTATCAGTTTTACTACATCTTCCTTTCTGTTTATTTTTTTCATTCAAATAATAAATCTGAAAATATAATCAGACAAATAACAGCTTAAATGCATTTAAAGAGATTTATTATAGATAAATAAAAAAATAACCTTTTTTTTTATATACGTTCAGAATTCTTTGCAAATTGACAGTATTATTATATGTTCAATTTTAATATGTTTCTTAACTACAAAAAAATTATAAAATTTAAAATAGATTATTTTATCTTGTAATGCTTAACGCCGGTTTTATACTAGAAAATGATTTGGCCGACAAAGAAATTAAATATATTTTTCTTCACAGATATTTGAGTAATGTAAGTATAATTTAAATTATTTAACAATCCCTAAGGAGGTTAGAAAGGAAAATAAATGCTAATCCATTCCAAAACAATTCAGATATATTAAGAAAAAAAGAATTATGTTTTTAATTTTTTTTTATAAAGTATGATATTATTTATCAGCGCATTGAAAATAATAAAAAAAAAAAAAACAATTTGACAGAATTTTGCTAAGATTAACACAAAAATAAAGTTGAGTTATTTCATAATCAAATTTTTAAATTCTGCAGTTTGAACTACAAGCAAATTTTTTTTAGATCAAAACACTTGCAATCGTACAACTTTACTTGATGGCAAGGAAGATTACATTATATCTGCAATTTGACTCTGCGGTTATTGCTTTCAACTGTAGTTATTGCTAGTAGTTTTCATTTAAGCTAATTATATATCTGTTTAGAATTTTGTAAATGATTTCTGTTAGGTTCGAACTTTGCGTTACTTTAATTTTGTTTATTTTATATTAACAGTTATCACAACTTTCAAGTATATTAAGATATGATCAGTTTATTTTTATTTTTCTCCTTTTTTAATATTTAGGTCGATTATTGTTTTTCTATCCATCAATAAACTAGCTACGTGTTTGTGATTTATTTCTATGAGATGATTACCTCAGATGGTTAACTCATTATTACTGTTGAATGCTTTTATATGTTCATTGAATCTTTGTTTGAAGTTGCATCCTTTATTCGATATAGATATTTGTTTAATCGGAACAGTTAATTTTATGTATTCGTGGGTCATTGTGTTCGGTTGGTTAAGTATTTTTTCTAGGATTAAAAAAGAGAAAAAGTAATTTATTATGCTCTTTTCAGTACCTTTTTTTATTATGGAGCTACTAATTCAAAGAATATAAATGTTTTTTTTTTTTTTAAATAATCTTTTTGTAATCAGTTAACACAGTTTCTTTTTTGTTCTAAAATAACCGATAAAATTTTATTCGAACTTTGTTTCAATTTAAAAGAAGGAACAAAAACTTCACCTGACAGAAATCAATTACTATTAATAGCAGAAAAATTATCGTATAAGTTCAACCTAGAGAACAATTTTTGATATTTATTTAGTACAAGCGCACTAAAAGAAAATTTTGCAAATTGCCTCTGTTTAGTTAATGTAACTTCGATTTGATGAGAGATGTACGTTAAAAATTTTATAAAAATAAAAACAAATTACGTTAACTGCTGTAATAATTTATTTTTAAACAAAGGAAAAGTAAGTATGATTGAAATTTTACAGTAAAAAAAAAATCCCTTTCCGCTTGCCGGAAGGTGAAGGTAGATTTAACCGGTGCTAAGAAGAGGATAAAAACAATTTCCACCTTAATGTTAAGAAAAGCTTCAAATTTACACAATATGACAAAGGTTGCAGTGAAAAATTTTTACATGTTTAGCATACGACAAGCCCAATCTTACAATTCCAGCAACATTTTGGATATACCTTGCCGTAAGCGTTGTTCATATCAAAAACTGTTTCATACAAAAGTTTTAGGTAATGTTTATTACCTAAAAATATTTATTACCTTCGGACCAAACCGATTCAATATTGTGTTTATTAAGATAGGTATTGTTTTACTGTGTTCGAAACTCCAATTTTTCCACCCCCTTAAATACGTTTTAGGCCCTTGTCTAAAGAATAATAGAAATTTTAAACGAATTCTATATTTTACTTAATAAAAAAGTTATAGCTATATTTTTTTTGTTTTTTGGTTTTCGTCCTTGCGTAAGGGTTGGTTATATCAAAAATTATTTCTGACAAAAGTTTTAGATAATGTTTGCAGAACTAACAACCACTTTAAAACATTCGATACTCTGTCAGTTAATGGAAGTATGATTTTTTTTTGTCTTTGAAAACCCTTTTTTGCACCTCCTGGGCCAATGGTTGGGCCTATCCAGTAGTACCACATTTATGGGTGATTGTGTTGATGGCGTCGTATAAATAGTTCATAACTGTCGTGTTCCTTAGCGTATTACATACAGGGAGGTATACCTCCCTGTATGTATATTTGTGTATGTATATTGTATGTATATTTATGAATATACTTATATTCATAAATATAAATAAAAGGATAAATTTGCTTAATTAATTTTTTAAATATCGGTCTATTTACAGGTGACAAGTCTTATAAAGGTCATAAGTAGACCCATACTGGCAGCCTATTCTTTTATTTTAAAAAACTTGTTCTTACATTTTGAAACAGCTCTAAAAGATGAAATTATAATTTAGACGGGAATATACATAAGTATAATAATTATTTAAAAATCATGATATGTTCAGCGTTTTATAAAGGCGCTTCAAAGCAAAAAAAATACGGTTTTAAGTTTTATTATAAATAAAATCAATTTGATTATACCACGAGAACTTGTAATCGAATAAAATACTCAAAAATAAAACCTTTTTTGGGCCACAGAAATAATGTCGTTTCAGAAATGGAAATTCTATCCACATAATCATCAACGTCTACTCCAGAAGCACAATGCAATTGTTCTATCCGTATTTAAAGTTAGGTGGTTACAATCCATCCAGTGATTAATTTTTTTAAATGCTATCGTTGAAATTTCAAGTCCTTTTAAATAATTACCTTCTTATATAGATATAGTTGTGGAACCGGCGTTAAGGGTTACCACTGATAAACAGTAAGAAAAGTAAGGGACTGAAAATACTGGAGACATTATGCATTGTACATCTTGAAAAGAGAAACTAAATTTTACATATGTAAAATATCGTTAAAAATTTATTTGATATTAAAATAAGTTTAAAAATCATTCCTAAAATTCATATAACCGAAAATTTATTCTAACATAGAAATCTAATAAAAATACAATTATTTAAATCTAATTAATTTTACTGGTATTAGAAAACTAGAAAAAATAACTCCTCAGATCTTTGTTTATTGTTTCAGTATCTTATTTTTTTCAAATAGGTGCCCACAAAATTCTTATCAAAAATTGAAATTTCAGCTACTTGTTTACGTTCAGTTAAGGTGTAACTTAACAAATTATAAGCGGGTCCTATGACCATAACTACTAAGTTTCTGTTCATCAGTAAAATATACAGAATTAAATCGAATGCTTTACCGATATGATAAAAGATTAATATGGATTGTTTTTGTTATTTATGCAATTTAAAACATTTTCCAAAAATTGAGAAATTGCTGTCTTTATGTTTTTCAAGATATATTAGAATATTTTTTTTGTAATCCTTTTTTCAAGTTCATTACAAAATACGGACAATGAAACTGGGCCACAATTTTATAAATTAAGTAAGAATCTTTCTTAAGGAGGGGAACAACAACGTGTGTCTTAAAGCAGCCAAATAATCCACTGAAATACTCCATTGTTGAATGGTTCATTAATTAAATTTGTAAGAGGAATAATACGAACAACTGCATCTACTGCTTCATCAATATTAATTGAATGTTTACTCTTTATACTGTAAAAAGAAGTTATTACTTCCTGGGTATCAACAGTAAATAAAAATAATGATTCATCAATAAACCATACAAGTTGAACGGCTTTGTTTGAAACGGATTACTATTATTGCTGTTAATAACACATACAATAGAAATTTATAAAACAATCGACGAAATAAAGAAAAATAAATGGCCTTCTCAATAACATACATTAGTACATACACACAAAACAGATGTATAGACTATCGATTTAAATAAAACAAACACTAAATGACACGAACATGAACAAAATATTTGAAAGTTTTTTATCCGAAGAAAAATATCTGCTATAAAAAAGATCAGAACACAATAAAAGTGGACAAAAACTAAAGTTAAAACTATATCGGAAGTTTTAAGAGTACGGGTTCTTAGTGCTCTGTACACTTTTCGCAATCGACACTGTTTGTAGGGCGAGTTTAGATAATGGGGCAAACATTAAGGTTAGAACGTTCTCCTTTTGCATCGAACAATCAACTCCCAACCCCCTCTGAGTCTCATCACGCAAAGGAAGCTCATTAAGAAAGCTCTCTCTTCTGGACTGAATGCCAAAATATAACTAGATTTTGAAGTAATATACTTTGTCTTGGCTTACTTATTTTAATGAAAATAATGATTTAATGTAATACGAAAATTGTTATTTAGATAACAATGTTTAAATACTCAAAATCTTTATAATAATAAATTATCTGATATTAAAATATGTTTGAAAATCATTATTAAAATTTATATAATAACCGAAAATTTATTCTATGCAGAAATTTAATAAAAATGTTTTATTAAAATAAAATATTAAAGTAAACATTATTTAAAATCTAATTACTTTTACTGGAATAAGGAAATCTTTGTTTTTCCAGCAATTGTAGACTAATAGAAGATACAAAAGATGACTCCGAATTTTTTTAAAAATTTTCAATTATTTTTTTCAAATAAAACTGCACAAAAATCCCTGCTTGCAAAAGTTGTATACAGCCCATACAAATCATTATTGTTGTGTTTGTGTGTCTTTTTTTTTATCTTTTATGTTTGGAACTATTAAAACCTATTATCATGGAATTTAATTTAATAGCTTATGTACTCTCATTAGAAAAATTAAGGACAATTGCACTAGAAGCAAAACAAGAAAGACAATCTAATATGTAGTTATAAAAAAAAATGTTGACAGAAAAAGGATTCATGGATAGAGAATGAATATATTGTAAAAGTGAAGGAAGAGTTCGGAATGAGGAATAATAAAAACCGGAAAAAAGATGCATAACACAGGCAAATACCGAATGATTATCAAAGACTTCGCCATTGGCACACCACTACTATACTTATAAAGAAAGTTATTAATAAGCCCCTAGCTTGACTAATACCTTTGTTGATTCACTTCGGCATACCTTAGATATGTTTTGGCTAATGATATCCCATCAAGTGAAAGTATGTCTCTATCTCCTTCACCGATTGTAACTAACTCTAAATGTCATTAATAACCTATATTTAGAAATAATCGTACAAATATTTGCCTTTGTGAAACCTGTCAACGGACCTTTTATATTTCTGTTTTTCCTCCGGGAATTACCGTTCAGATATTACTTCAGAGGATGAATGAGTGTAAATGAAGTGTAGTCTTGTACAGTCTCAGTTCGACCATTACTGAGATGTGTGGTTAATTGAGACCCAACCACCAAAGGACACCGGTATCCACGATCTAGTATTCAAATCCGTATAAAAGTAACTGCCTCTACTAGGAGTTGAACGTTGAAATTCGCGACTTCCAAATCAAATGATTTGGGAAGACGCGTTTCACAACTAGACCAACCCGGTGGGTTGTCAACTGATTTCGTATAACTCAAAGCAATACTTTGCTTTACGAGAAACAGTCTCTTATTACGCGTTCGTTGCCAATAACTGCTGAACCATTTTAGAAATTTTCTCACCAATTTCTTTAAAATACAAATAAAAATCTTTATTACACAAGAACAATAATATTCTATCATTGAATTATTTTATAATATTAATTAAAAAGGAAAAAAACAGGATTTATTTGCATCCCGAACAATTTATATGTAAATGTGAACTCAAAATAATTTTCAATAGTGGCTTCTGAAATGTGAATTATTTTATTTTTTAATTATAATTTATCATAAAATGGAGCATTTACCCAATCAGAATAAGAGATTTATTTACATGGCACAAAATTTTTGGCATTTTCCACACATATTCATTTTATTTAGGTCCGCCTTCATGAGATATCATATCGATGGCGTCAAATAAATATTATGTTCAACTGATATAATGAATATCATACCTTCAAAGAAAGAGTTTTCTAAGGAATCGATATCGATTATACTTTAGACACTTTACACATGTAAATATCCTGAAGATTAACCGAGAAAGAAAATATTAATAGTAGAAAATTATAGGAAAATGAAATATAAATTTCGTTTATTATAATTTTGATTTACTCTTTTATCAGTACCAATTAACCATTTCCCCCTCACCTATTCCTAAAATCCCCAACAATAAAGTAAACCGTAATTCATTATAACTTTATTAAATATACTTGTAAAACATATAACGTTGTAAAAACCAATCTATAATAATTAAAAAATACATTTTCACAAAAGATATTTTTGAAATAGCAATTTAACGATGGAACACTCAAACACAAACTCTAATCAAAATAATAATAGTAATTATTATAATTATATATATTTTATATACATATATATATATATATATTCAACAGCAATTTTAGAATGCTCATTAATATTTCAAAGCACATAGTTCCGTTAGTAATAACGCAGAGAACGATGCTTCGTTTACAGTTATGCATATTAATAATTTAATCGCTAAAATTAAAAATTTTATTTTATCGTTAATAAAATTATTACCGGATAATAATTATAATAACGATGAGTAAGCATAGCTATACTTTAATAAGGTTTACAAGTAGTTTAAATAATAACTGAACAAAATGGCTGCTAATAATAAAAAGCGGGGATGAAATAAATACGGTTTACGGTAATAATTCATTCTAATACCAACCGCAATATGAAATAAGAGCGCAATATTATTTATTATAACTACTAGTATTAGTATTATGTAAATTCACATTGCATATATAAAATAATGTTAATTATCCCTTATTTTTATTCTTATATTTTTCCAATTATTATTTGTACTAGTTATTTTTTTAGAATTCGATCTAGTTAGTATAAATTTAATAAAAAATACTAGGAAATTGATCCGATTTGATTTTTCTCGGGATACTTATTTATATGTTTTAATCCTTTTCTTTATATATGTTAACGATCTGATTAGTGTAAAAAAAATTATGATATAATTTCAATTCCGGACGTCAGCGCATTTTATTTTTGTATAAAACAGCGGGGAACTAGGTGTTTGAATTCACGTAAAGCGGAGTTTCGCTAATTAAGGGTCGATTAAATCAAAGAATTTTAACTTTAAATTCAAAGAAAACAGTATATAGTTTTTTCATCTAATTATAAAGAATAACCTTTATAGTACGATCTTAATATTCTACGAAATGTGTAGTTGTTTTGATCACTCTTCTCTTACAGAGAGTCAAATAGGAAACAAAATATATTGGAATTATGTTAGATCAGCATATTAAACGGAATTATCATATGAATTATCTCTGAGTTAAATTAAAAAACCTAATTATACACACTTTTATAAGATCAACTAAATGAATAATACCGAATAAATTACATTGATATAGTTTATTTATGCTCAGTCGCTAATCCGATATGAAATTAATTTGTCCTTCTCAAAACAGGAAACATTTAGGTAGACTTCATAAGAAAGCTACCTATTGTAATGGGTACCATATTTCGACGTATTTTCGCGTTTCACATCCTCCAGACCCCTTAACCAACATCAACTCAAAAGTTTATATATATATATATATTTCATCATTTTGAGGACACGAAAACTGCCGTAATTTTGCACCAATCACTTTCAAATTGTCGTAAAAAAAACTTGACCGAAAATCTTGGTAGAGTTTGTAACGGCCAAAATCGGACCATTGGGTGGCTTTTTCAAGAAATCAAAATGTTGCAATAAGTTTTTTTTATTAATTATAATATCGAATTTGTTTAAAGTTCCTACGATTCTTTGAATAAGGGCATAAAACTTATGTAAGTAAAGTTTTTTGATATCACCAAAAAACTGGCAAAAACGTTTGTCAAGGGGTGGAAAAAATAAGGTTTTGAAAACAAAAAAAAACATAAGTACCTTAACAGGCACAGTATCGAATCGAAGTGGTTTTTAGTCCTCTAAACATTGCCTTAAAACCTTTTTCTGAAAGAAGTTTTGATATGTCCAATCCTTACGGCAAGAGATCACCAAAATCTTGCTGGAATTGTAAGATGGGGCTTGTCGTATGGTAAACATATGAAACCTTTTTTCACATGCAACCATTGTCATATTGAGTAAATTTGAAATTTTCTTAACTTTAATGTGGAAATTTTTGTTATCCTTCCTTAGCAGCAGTGAAATCTTTTTTTTAAACTTTTTTTTATATAATTGTATCGATTTATTAATATTTATTAATCTCTGATTATAAAAAAAGTTTTACATTAAATAATAATTCAATAACAATAAAAAATATATATATATAAAAAATCAAAGTTATTGGTGAAATAAATTTTATGTACTTTTCATTTAAAAAAAAAAAAGGATATGAAGTCGGATTCGAACCGATGTGCTTCCCCTTGTAAAATCAAAATATTTCATTAATTAAAATTTTATTTGGCTATAACTCTAGAACCAATGAAAATAAGAACCACTTATGATATATCGTTGAAAAGTACTCAATGAAGGCTTATTATTGCAGTTAAGAAAAACTCCAAAATCCAAACGTTTTAGATTTTGGGATTTTTTGGACATTTTTGGTCAAGTCGGTTGCAATCAAAAGGAGAGGTTCACAATTAGATGGTACAAAAGTCCTAAATCCAAAATTTCAACATTCTACGATTAATCGATTTTTGAGTAATGCGAGATACATACGCACATACGTACGTACAGACGTCACGCTGAAAATATTCAAAATGGATTCAGGGATGGTCAAATGGAAATTTACGATGAAATCTGAAACCGAAATTTTTCGCGATCACAATACTTCCTTTACTACATACAAGTATGTAAAAATTGAAATTTAAAAATAACAGTTATTTATTTTAATTGGTCCCAAATTATTTTTATTAGTAACTGGTCCCTGGTTATTGAATTCATTGCTGTAACAATTTGATTTCGCAGATCTTGAAGAGTAGCAGGTTTAATTAGTAAATTCATTGGGTAATGGTAAATTCATAGTGGTTAACTCGTCATCGCAAATCAGCTGATTTCGAAGTCGAGAGTTATAAAGTTCTAATCCTAGGCAAAGGCAGGAATAACTTTTTTTACGGATTTGAATACTAGATATTGGATACCAGTGTTTTTTTCTTTCTTCGCCGGGTTGCATCCTGCAGTTAAGTATTACACACCCCAGGGGAATGTCCTTTACTCTAATAACGGGCCTCCACATTTCGGCTCGCGGGTCGGATCTCACTTTGCTCCCGCCTCACACCCCCACTCATGGAGCTCCGCAACATGGTGGCGATGATATTCTCCACGCTCAGCGGTCCGGTAATCGCTGAGCAAGCTAGGCGATAATCATCCCACTGCGGGCACCGGTACACAAGATGTTCTGGGTTATCCGGGTCACCGCAGTAAGGGCAGTAGGGGTCATTCGCTCTCCTCCTACCACACAGGTAAGCGCGGAAGATCCCACGGCCGATCAGGAATTGCGTAAGCCAGTAGTTCAGCTCATCAAACCTCCGACTGGCCCACGGCTTTATATCCGCGATAAGGCGGTGCGTCCACCTGCCCTTGGTGGACGATTCCACTTAGTTTGCCAATCTCAGAACAGGTCCGCATGTATGTCCCGCTTGGGAACTCCCCGGTGGCCCAACACTCGAGCCTCTGTCAGCTGCTGAAGATGTGGCTGCCTCGTGATCACTAGCTCCGCCTCTGTCGACACCGAGGCATATGCTGATGCCACCTCGAGGACCATGCGGCGCTGTACCCCCTCTAGGATTCTCCTGTTGCGCTCCACGGCCATGGCTCTCTTCCATCACGGATCGCCGTTGAGAAGTGTTGCATTGACCACGTGTGAATACAGCCTTCTTTTAGATGCTCGTGATCCGCTGATGTTTCAGAGCAACCTAGTCAGACGCTGCACTATTCGTCCCGCTTTCTCGCTAACCTCTTTCACATGGTGGGTGAACGATCCTTGTGGACCAGCCACATTCCCAAGTACTTGGTGGTTTCCCGCGACTGGATAATCTCTGCCTCGCGATGGACGCCCCAGCACTGCTCTCCCCGCCAGCGGGTCGAAAACAGATTTTCTTCGGGACAGCTGAAACCCCTTTTCCATCATCCATCTTCTGATCTTAGCTATAGCAGCGTTCTTTGGGGTTTGGGAATCAATTAACCACACATCTCAGGAATGTTCAACCTGAGACTATACAAGACTTCAACACTTCACTTACATTCATACATATGAACCTCATTCATCCTCTGAAATAATACCTTACGGTAGTTCCGAAGGCTAAACAGAAAAAAAGATAACTCTGGACTAAAAGCTTACATATACACACACACATATATATATATATATATATATATGTTGTTTATATTCTAATGTCGACCGACATATTACAAAATATAATTGTAAACGAGTGTTCCGGTCTAAAGTAATAAAACAATATAATTACATTTACTATTTATAAATTATCTTTTTAATAATTACAGAGATAAAACATTTCATTTAATAGAACGTAATAATATTAAAATTCCTACCTTATAAAAAAAAAATTATAAAATGTACGAATAATACTCGTGTAATGGACACGCTTACAATAAATTATAAATTATAATTATTACACGCTTACAATTAATTTAAATTTAATATTATATTATAATACAATACAAATAGGATAGGGCAGCTTACACTTTAGTATCAATGCATCACTTTATATTTAAATCACTTGAACGTATTGGGAATTTAATAATTAAAGGCCCGATATTTAATATAAACGAGGTCATGCTTTTAAATGGATTTTTATTCAAAACCAGTAAAAGATCTTTAATAATTAAAAATAGATTATTGTTTTTATTTTTATGTAAAATATCTATTTTTCAAACCGAATGAATTATCCAGTTTTAAGGGTTTGTAAATGAGTAAAACCCTCCCAAATTACAAAATAGTTTATTTCATTATATTTTTGGACAATCTAATGTTTTAGATAGATTTCATAATAAAGCTACCTATTGTAATAGGTAGTAGCATGATTCAACTTGAAAATTTTGACATATCTTCGCGTTTCACATCTCCAAGACCCCAAAACCACTGTCAGCTCAAAAGTTTATATATATATATTTCACTTTCTAGTAGAACGATAACTGCAGTAATTTTACGCAAACACTTTCAAATTGTTCCTTAAAAATAACTCGTCAAAAAATCTCCGTCTAGTTCGTTAACGGCCAAAATCGGACCATGGGAACGGAAATGGGGAAGCTTTTTCAAAAAATAAAACTATTGCTATAACTTTCTTATTAAGTAAAGTGTTGAATTCGTTTAAAGTTCCTACTATTCTTTGGATAAGGTTCTAAAAGGTATGTCAGTAAAGTTTTTTGATATCACCAACCCAGGGCCCAGAGGGTGGAAATTGGGGTTTTGAAGACAAAAAACATCATACCTCCCTTAATAGGCATAGTATAGAGTTTAAAGTGAACGTTAGTCCCTTAAACATTACCTAAAACTTTTGTCTGAAACACGTTTTTATATAACCAACCCTTACGGCAAGGATGACCAAAATTTTGCTGGAATTGTAAGAAGGGCTTGTCGTATGCTAAACATGTGAAATTTTTTTCACAAGTAACCATTGTCGTGTTCAGTAAATTTGATATTTTTCTTAATTTTAAGGTGGAAATCTTTTTTATCCCCTACTTAGCACCGGTAAAAACTACCTCTGCCATCCGGCGTGCCGAAAGGGATTTTTTATTATGTAATAGCATTTTCTAAGAGCGGCTTTGGAAAAAAAATGCCTTTGAGGATCCTTACTTACTGTCAGTTCTATAAATACGTAATTTTTAACTTAATAAGCTTCAATAAAAATTCATAACATAGTTCTAAATTTTGAAATATCCGATAACTAATTTTACTGGTCTGTAGATTTTAATCGAAATAAGTTTGAATTAATTAAATATAAATAATAATTTAAATAACTTAAGCAGCATTATCTACATCGGCTTATTCAATTAAATTATGGTGAGTTTGATCTGACTTGTCTATTCGAAATTAGTAACCGTATAAAGGAGGCTTATATTTTCCATTGAAGTAATTAATTGATTATAACATATCAGATAGATGTTTATAAATATTACTATGTTAAATTTTAGTATTAAACTGAATTTGAGATATTGTGCCCTGAACAACAACCATTGATAGTCACGTATACTAATCATGGCATACACAATTGTTTAATATCACAAAGCAATATATCACAAAGAACCGCATATCTTTGAATCTTTTAATACATTTATTCTAATTTTAGTGTTTTCTTTAATTTTTTTGTTGAATCCTTTTAATGAGTATTGTTCTATATATATATATATATATATATATATATATAAAGAAAAGCAAATGTTGAAACAATCATATTATTTATATATACTCATAATTATTAAATTTATTATCGAAAAAATTTTAGAATTTTTCTTTAATAAAAGTTTAAATTTATATTTACTACAACAAAAGGTAAATGAACCGGTTTCTTCTTTTACATAATAATTCAATCACATTAAAATACTACCTGACATAGGAAACCAGTATGGTTGAAAATATGCCTTAGGGTTCCTAGAAGTCTGAAATAGGATGTCCAAGACTTTGTCATGGATTGACAAAATCCAAAACTTAAAAACAAAAAATGTGTTATTATTTTATAAGGAAAAAATTTTACTATAATATAGGCTATTTTCAGAGTAAAGTTTGTTATAAAAAAATCGAAAACAACTTTGTTATTATTAATTAGATAATTCCTTGTTTCAAAGGATCTAAATTAACGAAGACATAGGTTATATCGCAGGAAAAAATCGTAAAACGATAATATACCGATTAACAGGCCCTTTAAATTTGCACAGATTCGTGAAGCAATTTGATGGTAAAACTTTGGGATCAATAATCTCCAGAGGGTGGGAAGGATTTTTTGATGGTTAATTTTTTCAAAATCTTGCAAACATATCCCCACTTTACATTAAGCTCATGCGTGCACGTTTATTTTACCATCTTTTTTAAAAAATTTTCCCAAAATTACCCTTTCTCAAACATCTTAAAAAAGCTATGTTTTTATTTATTGCATATTTTTAACGGAATTTGTTTTTAATGTCTTTCTAGACATCTCAGTAGTCCAAGCGACCCAAAAAAAAAAAAAATACTTTGAGAGTAATATTGGAGGAGGGGAGCCGATTAAAATGTAAAAATATAGATTTTTGAATTTTTCAAAATAATTTTTGTTTTATTTAAACTTTTAATCATTTTCTTGGGGCTAACACAATATGCAGCTTGCACCACTTTCGGTCAACAACTTTTAGTTGCATCTGTCATATTCCCTGTTTCTTGGAACTTGTGGTATAGCCACTTGATGGAGAAGTTGTTTGGTGTAACCACATCATACTTTTCTGTGAAGGCATTCTGTATTTGGGTATAACTGGCACATATAATGTATCGGGAGACAATGAATATTCGTTGCTACATTGTATAACTTATTTTTCCTAAATTAAAATAATAAGGAAATATTCTTCCATAAAGTTGTGTCACTTTCTGAACACCCTAATAATTGTTTTGAAGGTGGGAAGCAAAAAAAAAAAATAAAAATATATGGAATTTTTGAATTTTTAAAATTATTTTTGCCTTATTTAAACAGTTATATATAACTTTATAATAAAACTTCATCAAAAATTACTACCAATCCAAAAAAAGAAATCTTAGGTAACTATTTTCATGTATGACTAGTTTTCCACTGTAAGTAAATATCCGTTGACAGGTAAGTATTATGATTTTGTTGTCAGATTTTTTAAATGGAAATCACAATTTTTATAACATTTTCAAATGCAATACATAATTCTAACAAATTTTTATTCTTGAACAGTTTTTCGTACGGATAACCGTTCACCAGGCGCTATTCCTCATCTCCAGATGCACCTATCGACAATATGTATTCTTAAATTTGAATTTAAGTCCAGAGTGTCGTAAATTTTTTCTTTTGTTATTGTTTAAAATCTCCGTTACTCCGTTATTAATTGTTATTGTTCCCTATCTCCGTTACTTTTTAATCTTTACATGGAACTAGCAGTTAATGATGTTAAAGAACAATTTAGATTCGGAGTAACAGTACAAGGTGAAAATATAAAGATGCTACGATTTGCTGATGATATAGTAATTCTAGCCGAGAGTAAAAAGGATTTAGAAGAAACAATGAACGGCATAGATGAAGTCCTACGCAAGAACTATCTCATGAAAATAAACAAGAAGAAAACAAAAGTAATGAAATGTAGTAGAAATAACAAAGATGGACCGCTGAATGTGAAAATAGGAGGAGAAAAGATTATGGAGGTAGAAGAATTTTGTTATTTGGGAAGTAAAATTACTAAAGATGGACGAAGCAGGAGCGATATAAAATGCCGAATAGCACAAGCTAAACTAGCCTTCAGTAAGAAATATAATTTGTTTACATCAAAAATTAATTTAAATGTCAGGAAAAGATTTTTGAAAGTGTATGTTTGGAGTGTCGCTTTATATGGAAGTGAAACTTGGACAATCGGAGTATCTGAGAAGAAAAGATTAGAAGCTTTTGAAATGTGGTGCTATAGGAGAATGTTAAAAATCAGATGGGTGGATAAAGTGACAAATGAAGAGGTATTGCGGCAAATAGATGAAGAAAGAAGCATTTGGAAAAATATAGTTAAAAGAAGAGACAGACTTATAGGCCACATACTAAGGCATCCTGGAATAGTCGCTTTAATATTAGAAGGACAGGTAGAAGGAAAAAATTGTGTAGGCAGGCCACGTTTGGAGTATGTAAAACAAATTGTTGGGGATGTAGGATGTAGAGGGTATACTGAAATGAAACGACTAGCACTAGATAGGGAATCTTGGAGAGCTACATCAAACCAGTCAAATGACTGAAGACAAAAAAAAAAAAAATTGTTTAAAACCAGTTATATTTTTGTAACATTTTAAAATACCATACTTTTTTCTTTCAAACAGTTTTTCAACAGTTTAAATCAGTGATCAAAATTCTGTTCTAATCTAGTTATTCCAGTAAATAAATGAAAAAAAAGAAAGAAAAACAAAAAATAATTATGTACTATTTCAATTTATAAAAAAAAACTACAAATGTAATTAAAGTAAAAAACTTTTATTAAAATTTACTATAAAAACGTATTACTTTAAACAGTGAAAAAAAAATGTATATAAATATTCGGAAATTTTTATAATGACGATGATGGTTAAAAAAATAACCAAAGTAAATATAGAATTAATTAAATATTGAAAAATGATTTAATTATCACACAATAAAATTTATGAAAATACATTCACAACAAACTGTGATGATCTAGTAAAGTCTCACTTTTCTAAATATATATTAAGGCAACGTATTGTCAATAGATACAATTAAATATGAAGTTGCCTATTGTATAGTAGTCTTAAGATTTTTAGTTTTGTGTATTTAAATGGTATTTTTGTATGGAGGGTTATTTTTACAATGAATATAACTTAAGTTGTATGTGGAAAACGTGCCAGTAACTGCTATGTTAGACAGCGCACTCTGTGAAGAAGGAAGGGACTTATCTGACAAGGATGAAAAAAAAGGAAGGGGCGAAACGCGGTGACGTGTAGGATAAGGGACGTAGCCTCCATGCCTAGGGTGTACTGGTCCTCACACACGCAAGAGTGGGTAGCTCTCATCACGCGAAACGTGGATCGAGAGCAAGTAGGTTAGGGATTGGAAGGGTAGCCCCCCATCGGGGGAACACGTCAGCTGTCCAGAAGGAAGATCGGCGTGCTCTGATGATGCTGGGGGGACTCCGAAGGGTAAATCTCTTGAAGAGTGGCCAGGTAGGGAGGACAGAGACTGCTGCCACGACACTCTGAGGTGATCGTGTTATGCTTGGTGGCGAAGAATGTTTGCCTTGGGGGTGTACAAAAAAACCGTTTAGGAGAAAACTTCTTAAAATGATGTGTTTTATACAAAAATATTATAAAATTGGGGATCTCCGTTAAAAAAATATAAATTAAGTTGGCCGCCATATTGTAAAAATGGAAGAAATTTCATACATGTCAATACAGCATTTTAATGTCTCAAAAATCGAGGGAATGTTTTCCTTTTATAATGCTCCATAGCTTCTTTACGGTACCAGCTCCTAAAATGGTACACTTAAAATGTGTATTATATATTTATGAAAACTGTATGAATTGAAAATGAATATATACGTTTAATTTCTTTATACACCGTTCCTGGTGCATATTCTCTTTTCGATTATACGAAATACACTCGTATTACGCTCTTATACTCGTAGTTAAATTCATTGTTTATTATAAAGATTTTTCCTAAGATTTTAGTATAATTTTCTTTTTAATATGTATTTAAAATATGACGAATATGTATTCACAGTTAAAAAAAAAAACAAATTTCAAATAGTGTTGAATTTAGAAAGAAGTATAAAAAAATATCATCAATTAAAGTCACATTAAATACGAATTATAAATCCAATTTAATCTTATAAACGACTATTATTAAATATGACATAAATATTTGAATTGAAGTGTTGGCTTAGAAATGAGTATGATGAGACAGGTAAGATTATGTAATGAACAAAAATAAATATCCTTTATCATAAAGTTGACATTTGAAAAGATAAGACAATAAAAACAGTATCTCTTCAAAAGGATTTTAATCCATTAGATATACTCTGTAACTTGTATGTGATCGGAGAGGTTTTTTTTAAACGCTCTTTATAAGCTATATAAGCCGTCATTTTAAAACCACATAGCTAATAAAAAAAAAATCTAGCAGTTTAAATGTAATTTGACAATAAATACATTGTTTAAGAACGACATATGTATCATAACGTTACCATTATTGAAAGATATTGAACAACTTTTTTTTGTTTTTCTCTCCAGTGAGAAAACATAATTTATACGATTACGTATTGTTTTCACAAAATAAAAAGAGGTTATCCAAGTTGATTGAAATATAGTTTCTGTATTAATATCTCTTATGGTCGGTCATAAATAGAGCGAGAAAAAATTGCCCGACCGATATAGAGCATGTACATGGAAAACAATGTATGAAAAAGTTTATTAAATTTTAAGAAAGAAATATTAAATAATTTCATAACTTGCACTCATTTTTTGTAATAAATGTTCAAAACGTCCTCCATTTACAGCTATATATTGGCATCAAAACATTCTTCAAGTTAACTACAACGTTTCTAACAGTTGCAGTGTAAATATTACATATTTCAATATTCAGTTTGAATCGATCGTTGTGCGAGGATTACTTCCGAACATTTTTTCTTTAAAATAACCCAAATAAAAAAATTCCTGGGAGATAATCTGGCGACCAAGGTCGTAGACTATGGGAAATGTCTTTCTCCCGAACACATGTAACAATAGCAGCATTATTCGTTGTGTTGGATGTTGCACCGTCTTGCTGTCCAACCAGCACATATTGATTTTCTTCTAGCAACGCTATTTTAAGGAACCTATAATATGCTAACAGCGTTTGTTCTAGCTGTTTACATAGATAATTAGATGAAATCATGCTCATTATTAAAGAAAACGTTATCCAAGAGCAAAATGAATAAACGATTTTCAATAATTCCGTCTTTTTTTGTGTTACCAATTCCTGCACGACGACAATACAATACGAACGTAATTTTAATTTATTTGTGGCTATGAGAATATTCCCGGGTGGCATTCCGATCTGCTGAGATTGCCCTCTTATTGACTTTCGAGTTCGATCGTTCAAAGAATGCACGGATTCATTGATCGCTAAATTAAAATTATTTCGGCCCACATGAAGATGAACATGTCTTCTTTCATATTCACTACCAGTTTCTCTGAAACGAGCGACTATTCTTAAATTGTTGACTGATCGGGTATGTTTAATCAAAGGGGAACGATAGCAAAGTCTATCTGGCACTTCAAAATCGATTTAGATTTAAAATAACTCTCATTAATGAATATCCGTTGAAAAAATAACACATGATTGTCTTTTACAGAACCTTTTTCACTGATAGAAAAAACAGGAAGAGATTACTTGATGTATTATTGTTGCAATGTTCTACCCTTTAGTGCTGACCTAAAAGAAACTTCCTTCAGTAAATTTAGGATCGCATAACTTTTCGGTCATTCTGAATAGCCATCTAAGAATTCAGTAGTGAGCACAGCTCTTAGTGATGTATGTTTATTTTTTTGTTGCTGACAGCTATGACAATGAAAAGATAAATATTTCTTTTATTTAAATTTTCTTAGAGATGATTCGTGAAAAGAAGCCACCCGATAACATTTCCTTCACAAAATTATAATTTTTTGTATTAATCATTGTGTTTCAGTGAAAGATAATTTCTCATATAACGATAATTGTTTTCATTTTTCGATAAAATAAAAATAAAAACTCAATATTTCATCGTAATTATGATAATCTACCTTCTTTAATACAGTTCTCCTACTATTTAGTCTAGTTTAACTTTTTTTTTTCATATCAATTTGTTAAAGTAAATGCTTTTTCTTCTATAATTATAATTTATTATTAATTAATCATTTGCCCATTCATCTTTATACTCTTTGCAGTTGACAAAGTATATCTGTATCAGAAGATACAGAGTTATTTAAAAGGACTTGAAAACTATACTCAAAGTTCAAAAAATTATTCACTGGAATATGTAGACGTAACATTTCTAATCAATCGTAGATAGAATCCTCATTCATATTAATGATAGTATTTCTGTTATCCGTACAATGAAATTTATGGGTATTTTACTAAATGAAAAATTATCCTAAGGTGATATTATTTTCTTTTAGTTTTCTACAAAATCAAATCGTATTGTTTTGTTTTTAAACGCCTTAATAAAACGCTAAGCTTATTAAATATTTATTACGTTAACATACAGTCACGTAAAAAGTATATCGTCTCTTAGATTTTCCATCAAAATGTCAGAATGAGCTCTCAAGATACAAACATCGGCTGTCAAATAATGTGTTCGGCAATTATACGTATGAATCGTGTGGACCGATATTTAGAAAATTAAATTTTTTTAATAGTTTATCCTTGTGTTTTAATATTTATGAAGATAAAATATTTGCTAAAATGAAAAATGAAAAATATGAGCAACATTCAATAATGAAATCTGGAGATATGAACATTGCGCCTTAAGCAAAAGAAAAGATCTTCAACTAGAAACTACTGTACAAAGAAACAACTTTACATTTGATGACGTGATGTCCGCTATAAATAAATTAAAGAGAGCCCAGAAACGTACGATAAGTGATATGAATGAATCGTCAGACCTCCTACACAAAAAGATTGATGATAACTCAAAAATAATTGCTGACCAGACACTAAAATTAGAATAGTATGTTCAAAAAATTGAGAATTTGACAGCTGAAAACCATAATCTGTCAACAAGTTAAAAAGCTTGAGTTCAGACTTGAGGATACGGAGCAATATAGTCGTAAAAGTATGATAGAAATTCATGGTATCCTCAAAAAAAATGTTGAAGATGTTGTTGATACAATTAAAAAAGTGGGAGACGTAATTGGTTTCCAAATAACGGATGAGATGATCGATGTCACAGATTGCCAGGGAAAAATAATATGTCCGACGGAATCATTATCAAGTTCGTCAGAAGGCGGGATAAAGAAAATTTCATGAAGAAGAAACGAGATAAAAAATTTATCAATACATTAAAAAATGGGATTTACAACTGATACTCCGGTATACATAAATGAGTCGCTCTTTCCAGCAAGGAGACGGCTATATGTGCTCGCTCGGCAGGCAAAAAAGTCTAAAGGTTACAAGTACATCTGGCTACGAGATGAGAAAATACTTATGCGGAAGAATGAAAACGACAAAGTTGTGCAGATTAGGAATGAAGAGGACTTAAACAAATTACCGTAAGCACACTTATTTATGTTAAAGTAACTTTTGATTATTTCTAGTGATCTCTACCGATTTTAATAAATTAATGAACTGTGAATTTAAAATTCTGCACCAAAACATTAGTAGTCTGCGAGAGAACTTTGATGAATTATTAGTTAATTTATCTAAACTTAAAAACATGCAAGATTTATTTGTTTTATCGGAAATTTGGATAATGTCAAATGAAGTATCTTTATACGAAATAAAAAATTATGATATAATAGCTAATTGCAATGAAGGTTATAGATCAGGTAGAATAAAAGGGTGTTTAAGTAATTTTGCTAGGGTACAATATGGAGTACCACAAGGATCCATATTGGGAGCCATACTATTCATAATGTAAATAGTGTATGTTCGGCCCCGCTTAAAGTTAATATATATGAGTTTGCAGATGATACTGCCTTGTGTTATGTCCGCAACACCTGGATAGAAGTGGCTGAGGACATGCAATCAGATTTGGACGCAATGCGGTTATGCTTTTCAAATCATTATATGATCTTGAGGGTTGAAAAAACTTTGTATATCAACTTCTGCTTAAAGGGGAAAATAAAATTGCCACTTACAATAAAATATAAATTTAAAAAATGTGTGATAAATAAATCCGACTGTTTAGAATGAAGTGAGATCGAACAACGTGATATTTGTAAATACATGGGCATTGTGTTAGATAGTGGTCTAACCTGGAAGAATCATATTGCTCTATTAAAGCAAAAACTGTTAAGCTATCTTAGGATATTTTATTTTTTAAACAAACTATCCCAAAAAATTACCATGAGAAAACTTTATTTTGCTATTGTGCATAGTCGACTAGACTACGGCATCAGCTGTTGGGGAGGAACTTATGTTACAAATTTATATTCCGTAATCAAAATCCAAAAAAATATTCTTCAGAATGATAACTAAAAAAGAACTACGGATCATTCTTTGCCAATATTTAGGGAATTGTCTATATTACCGCTATGTTATTTATATGTTTATAAAGTAATGAAAATTTTCTTTATCAGAAGTGGTCATAGAGATAGTATGACAACAGAGTACGAACTTAGAAGTAAAAGGAATGTATACGTTCCCAGAGAAAATAAAACGGGTTATATGAATTTCTTTTTAAGAACTGTTCCTAGATTGTATAACATACTTCCTAATCATACAAAGACCAGTAGGAACCTAAACACTTTCTTAAAGCTACTAAGCCGATGGCTAATTAACATTGATTTGCTGAAAGTATGTTCCATGTAATTGCATGATTTATGATTACATATATAATTAATTATAATGCTTTATACTATTGGTCTTAACATAGTAATAGATTTATTACATATATAACTTAACGGATAGCACTGGATGAAAGGTTTATTTAGTATACATAAATATTTGACGACGATTGATTTTCTCTATACTAAACTGCAGATAAGATAAGTTTCCACCAGAGTAAATCATGAATTGACCCAAAACTAATTCTCTAATATAAGATAAAACTGTTTACTTTTTGTCGCCTTACTCTAAATAAAAAGATTAATATAAAAGGGATGGTGCAACAAAACGGGCAAGACCCTTGTGGACACCTAATCTTTCATCTTTTACAAAACTCACTTCCGATTATAAATCATATAAATTAAGTATAATTAAGTTAAGTAACGAATATTAATTGTAGTATAAAACAATGTTAATATTGGTTCTAGACTATGAATAGATAACCTTAGAGAACAATTATAATTAGTATTAGGATTACTCCATTAATTATTAATTTTGTAAAAGAGAAAGAAATAAAAAGAATTTGAAGAATAATAAGTTTTTATAACAAAAGAATGATCCCGGGCAGAGGTTTTCCTTTTTTGACTGCAATTGCCCGTTAATCTTCAAATACGATTGAAGAGAAACAACGCCTGTTACATTCACTTAAATTTATCGATGAAAAATTATTTAGAAACTTACTCGCTTACGATTATGAACTCAAAAAATATACTAAGTGTCCAAAAAAGAGCTCTGCGGTTTTAATTTAAATTGACTTAATTACATTTACAATTACAAATTTATATGTTTTATTACATAAAATTAAAGATTCTTTATTTTCTTTTAATGCAACACAATATGAGCACCGTTTACAGCCCTGCAGTTGTCAAATCGATATAATCTACCTCATTCCACACTCTGGCGAGCATGTCTGCAGAAATTGCTTCCCCTGCTGCTGTTATTTTTCAGCGCAGATGATCAAGTGACTAGATTTTTTCTAGGTAGGTGATGTATTTTACGCAGCCCCAAAAGAAGAAATCCATCGTCCTCAAATCGGGATTTCGCGGTGGCCGAGCAGTAAACGTTTCTCTGCCTATCCGGCCTTCTGAAAACTTGTGCGCAGTCCGCATAACTTCTATATGATGCGAAGGGGCTTCATACTGTTGGAAAATTAGACCGTTCAAATGTTCAAACTCGTGGAAACACAAAGTTTCGTAACATGTTCGAGTACACTATTCCTATAAAAGTCTGATCATAGAAAAAAAATGGCTAAAAAGTTTGATTATGGATGATATCACACCAGACATTAATTTACGGACAGTTGGGAACAAATTCCATCGATTCGTGTGGATTTCTGAACACCAAACTCAACAATTATGGCGATAAATAATCGCGCCAGTTTTCATCCGAATTGTTCTAAATTTCTCGGTGTTAAAATTGTGATTTTAGGTTAGAGAAGGTCATGAAAGATCAAGGACTGGAATAACTCTGACATCCCAAAAGTTTCCCAATAGCAAACCTTTTCATGCATACAGCATTATATGTAGCCAAGAAAGAAAAAAAAAATGAATTGCAATTATACCAGCTGATTATTACCAACTTCAAAACCAAAATTTCTAAGCTGTTACAGAATATTAGAATTTATATTTGAATGAAAGGAAAAATATAATTTAGGAGAACATGTAATTTACTCCTGTAGACATCAAATTTTATTATCAAACTATTCGGGTAAAAAAAAAATTATTCAAAACGAGAAAAAAATTTATTTTAAATAATAAGTTTAATTTTATTCTAAATTAATCTAATTTTAATCTGATCTAGATTGGTTAAATTAAGACGTATAACAAACACAAAATGTTTTATTCGTTTTAAATAACTTTTATAAAAGAAAAATAATAAATTATATTTTTTAATACAGCAATTTTGTGTTGTCTATTTTAAAAAAACATAAAATGAGATGGATTGTCAATACAAAGGAAATGAACATGTCATGAAAAATAACAAAACAACCGATATTAATGTAAAGTAACAACATAAATATATTCATGCAAAATACCAATCATTTCAGACCGAATAATAGCTTTACTAAAAGTAATTTAACAAAGTGAGTTACCGTTAAAACCAATAAAATACTATCCAGTTTATATAGAAAACATATTGTAGTGATGTATAAATAATTCTACTACATATGGGCTTACTAAAACCTAACATATTTTTTTAGGTTTTTTTTTAAACATTAATTATAAAATATAGATCATATTCTGTAATAATGCTAACTGAATATTAAATAAATAAATAAAAACAATAAAAAATTAAACAGATATTACTAATTTTATTTCATTTTTTATTTTTTTATTTTTGTCGGTATATCAAGTGTTCGGCCAACATTTTGGGTATCGATATATTTTGCAAATGTGGATGTTTCATAACAACGTTTACGTACATAAGAAAACGAAGAATAGTTAAATATCTAGAGGTGTATGTATGACATACTTACTTATGTTGGTCTGTAGTTTTGTTGAAGTCCGTTCTACCTCAACATAAACTCGAAAACACTCTAAAATCCTCTTTATTTGGGGGACTGATGCCAT
This sequence comes from Lycorma delicatula, assembly GCF_047948215.1. Classification (NCBI taxonomy): domain Eukaryota; kingdom Metazoa; phylum Arthropoda; class Insecta; order Hemiptera; family Fulgoridae; genus Lycorma; species Lycorma delicatula. Next base: position 44,488,672 of record NC_134457.1, read on the forward strand.
TAAATTTTGAAAAAAGGTACGGTAGTCATCACCATTTTGATTGTTTTTACTTTTTTGTGGTGATCATAGAAAATTATGTTATATTAAGAAGCAACTTCTGTTAAAGTTATTTAAAATTTTAAAGTTTTAAGACGATCGAATTTAGGGAAAGAGAATATTAAAGATTATTTCTTAACATTTTTGATTATATATAACACAATGGAGCTTCACAACTCCACATACTCGTGTATATATATATATATATACGATATAGTAAATGAACACATTTTTAGTATTGTTGAATAACAGTAGACCGAATCGGGCCAACCAATTAAGTAAACAAATATTCCAGTATATAACCTGTTAAGCCCCAAAAAACAAGAGGCTTAACGGGACCATTACAAAAATTATCATTTTTAAAAATTTAAATTTTTAAGACTGAAAATTGAATGGTGTCTAATATTAACTCTCGACCACAAGACAAGTTAAAAAAAGAAGATCCCATGGAACCCGGCTTAGGAATTTAAACAATTTTGCAGATTATAATAATCTTTAACTTTTTATCTGTTTTTCAAGTTATGACGGTAATTAAAAATTTTATACAAGGTAGCTGTCTAGTAGGGTGGTCAAATAGAACCCGAATTTTTTTATTAAAATTTTTTATTGATTTAGCAAATATACTTTGAATACAGTACAATTTTTAAGGTAAAAACGACATTTCATTAAAGAAATTAAATTGGATTCAAATCTTTTTACTAAACATTTTGATGATTTTTTTTCATTTTAACTTTATATATTGAATAAATTAAGTCATTAGTATTTAAAAAACCTTCGTCGAGTTTGAAATAAAAATCTGTTAAAAGCAAAGCCGCGAAAGTTATGAAACCCTTTTATTTTCTTTTATTAATATATTATTTTGCGTTAGTTCCTGCAATATTTTTTTGCAAACTCAATTTTCAGCCATTTTGATCAGTTTATGTTTTTAATAAAAGATGAAAACTTTAAAAGTTGATTATACATACACCAATTTTCTCAGAATTACATTATCTACAAATTTTGTTACAACATTTAATATGTATATTTGGAATTTATTATTTTACTAGTCAGTCAGGGCTAACTTCGTTCTCCCGACCGTCTAGGCAGGGGGCTTGGCCCCTTAGACCCTCGACGCGTTCGTATCCTCATGTTTGTGAGAATATTAAGTATTTTAAAGATATTCATTAAAGAAAAAAGATTATAATTTTACTTAATTATATTTCTGTTGCCATGGTGACAGAAGTGTAATGAAATAAAAGGATTAATACATTTACATATTTGTTAGATCCCTTGCGATGTGGAGGACCACAAAATCTTTGTGGTAGGTTTTAGAGCGAGTATGAACTGTAGATGCGTAGGTGATGAATTAAAACATCGCCTTGTTGCTTATTGAATTGTTATTTTAATTTCTTGTATATAACGTAACACATAAGATTGAACTTAATAACGAACGTATAAGTATACAACTAAAATAAGCGTTCATCCGAACATTAGTATGCGCGTGTCCATCCGGACTGAATGTACAACACGACCGCTATGGGTCAGATTCTGGCGCCGAATGCATAGAAGGTCGCTACATCATAATGACCACTCCTTGTGGTATTATGACGTAGGACATCGTATGGCCATAGCTCGTTGGAGAGCCCTATTTTTTATATAGAGGTGGAGGTAAATCCCATTTACGGACGCCTAAGCAGTTTGGGCTCGCTAACAGGTGCCGCAAGATGTTATTAATGTGCGTATGTAAACCTGCGCACTACCAACTAAACCGCCACCCCTGTCTACCATCCTTTCTGGAACGGAAAGGATGGTAGACAGAGGTGGCGGAAAGGAATGCTTCCTTTCCTTATCTGGAAAGGAAGCATTCCTTCTGGAAGGAGGTTACACGCCCACTTACACAATCATACGTCATAGTGCAATCACATCATAGTAGGAAAATCAACAAAAACACATCAGTTACAGCAAACAAGATACATCACCATACATCAAAATACAGAAAACAGATTATGAAACTACATACAAAGAAAAAAGTCACACGATACATACAAATACAACAGAAGAAAAATTCAAGAAAACAAGTCTCACAACAATGTAAACATAGAAAAATCATCAAAACAGCAAGAACATAAAAAAAGAAACGTCTGAAAAGAGAAATTCATTAATATTACACGATTAGTACAACAACACGACACTAAAAATGCATAGATCGGACAGCAGGAAAAAAAATCTGCAGCCGAACAGCAAAATCTCACAGAATGCAGAAGATACAAAATGCTATATACTACAATAAGGCCCTAAGAAAAAGTGATTAGTCCAAGATCAGAAAGACATAATATACATAAAAAGCAAAATAATCAAATATATACGTAAAAAAAAGAAAGAAAAAAATAATATATTACATCATGATATCCGTACCAAACTTTCATCACAAACTAACCAGGGACATATACATACCCCTTACACTTACTACCTGCGGACGCTATCAGATACGGGAGCGGAGTGTCCGCGCGGCCTCTTCACGTCAAGGCGACCCAAGGCGCCGGAGAGCCCTATCCCTCGCTAGGTAGCAACACCCGACGGCACAAGTGAAACGTAACAATATTATATATATATATATCTTCCGTATCAAGAAGTATGGTGCTTCTATACTTAGATTTAATTAGCGAGTAGGTACAGAATTTAAGATTTTTTAATAGAAATATAATATTTAACGCTAGCCATATTGATAACAGGGAATTGACTTGGAACGCCACTTGTTCGTTTAGTCTTCTGTACGTTCGTGTGAAGTTGTAGTTACCGAGCCCCGCGCTGCTATTGGCGCATAGCGGACCACGTGGTGCTTCGGGCGGCTGCGCGCAGGGAATCTGTCATGCTTCCCGTGCTCTCTTAGTCTTTCTTTCCTACAGTCCGTTGTAATGTTTTTTTAAATAAATAATCCTTTTTTTACTGCTAAATATTAACTAACAATCCCTTTCTTTTATTAATAAGTTAGAATAATAATTATATGATTAATTAATATAACTATTAATAAGAATTTTTAATCTTCGATTTAAATTTAACAATAAATTATAAATATTTATTATGCAGTAGTTCAATTTTTTTCCAATAGATGATCGCGCTCAACAACGGCTGCGCGCAGCCGCCCGGCGTACCACGTGGTCTACTCTACGCCAGTAGCAATTAAAATAAAACTCTGAACACATACAACAAACAAACTAACTCACCATGTGTTTTTATTAAGGAAAGTTTAAATGAACTCCAAATGTAGAAATATTCTTTTAACTCAAGATTTTTTAGGAAACTAATAACGAAACAGTTCTGAAACAATAATATTTTTCTTTTTTTTTAGTAGATAAAAAGTATTATTAAATCATTAGGCTTGCCAGATAATTTCTTCCCAAGAATTTCAAAACTGTCGTTTTACCATTAGAGAAGAAATCAGAACAAAAATCCTTATTGCAAACTCGAAAAAATCATACTTTTTTGAATCGGTATATTTCTTTACATAAACTATACACTTATGATGTCCCACAATCTTCCACTTTCCATTTAAAATTTTTAAACTGATTCACCCCTCCCCCCATTGGACGCTAAGGGTATAAATAACTCTTTAAAATGTATGATAGGTTTTCAATTTACTGTGTTTATTAAATTTCATTATTTTACGTATGTTTAACTGTTGATAAGTTATTTAAGGGTTCCTAAGTGTATACATATACACATCCACACAAACCCACAAACTGTAAAAGCTGCCCCACAAGTATTTTTAATCCAACATCAAGGTCGCAGAAAAATATATAGCAGTAGTCCAAATTTATAATGCTGTTATCCCTAAGTTATGTAATTTTATAATAAAAAAGATAAAAAATGTAAAAAAGACTTTACCACTCGCTTTATAAATATATATGTCTTCTTTCTCTCCTCACACGAAGGTTGATTGATCTCCAGTTCCTTCCTCTCTAGAGCCAATCTCTAAACTTCCCTGTATGATCTTTCTGCCTTTACCTCATCCATAAACTCTTGTCTTGGTCTTCTTCTTCCTTTGCGTTCTTCTATTTTTCCTTCAGCAGAGTGGTGAACCAGCTTGAATGACGTAGTAGATGACCAACGATACTATTTCTCCTCTTCACTATTGTTACGAGTATTAGCAAATCGTCTTTTCTCCTACTCGGAATAGTACTTCATTATTCATTGCATTCTCTGTCCAAGATACTTCAACATCCTTCTTCAGCACCACATCTCGAATGCCTCAAGTTTATTCCTTTCTGTTGTCCTAGTAGTCCGAAAAATGAAAATAGTCCGGCGCACATTATGTCTGAGGACAAGTAGCAATCCTCCAAATGAAACATCTAATAAACTTCCTGATTTTGAGAGACACGTTTAGGTGACAGCATGTTTTTCTTCTTGAAAATGCTTGTTTTTCTTGTGCTGTTCTACTTTTCATGTCGGTTGTACAGCTATTTGATGTAGTAGAGCTCCCTAAATACTTGAAGTTAGTTACATGGGTTAATCTTTACCCTTCAAGCAGTACTTGACCCTTCTTTTTCCTATCTCTTGAGCACTTCATGATTTTGTTTTTTTGTTTATTTATTTTCATACCGTATTTATTCTTTAGGGTAGTGTTCATATGGTATATTACATCTTGTAGATATTTTTTACTACCCCCGAGCAATGACATCTGCAAAACAGATTGTTTAGAAGCGTTCTCTGTTCACTCGAATACCATTCTTGCTGGATTTTGAGAATCCTTTCATTACGAATTCTGTGAATAGATTAAACAATAGAGATGATAAACCGCAGCCTTGTCTCATTCTTTGGAAATCTTTGCTTGCAGCCAGTCTTGTCCTATGAGAGTTTTCTGATTCTTATACAGTACCAGAATTATTCTTCGGTCCCTGAAATCCACTCTTGCATCCTTAAGTAAATTTACTATTTATCCCGTGGAGCGCCTATCTAGATAGGAAGGGCGAGCGAAATGAACCCTGAATGGCTAAACATCCCCTGACAGGACGGGAAACGCCAGTAACCACTTAGCGCGGGCGAAGCCATGACGGAGATGCGAGTGTGTGTGTGTGTGTGTAAAATAAAATAAAAATATTCGCAAGTTTTGTATATTTTTAATCTTTCATTTCGGGTATAAATTATTTTTTACCAAAATTGTTTTTAAAATACAGGAGCGTATTAGATTCAGTGATGTTGCTTAAAACCCATGTAATGCAGTATTATGACTAATTCTATTATTATTATTTTTATTATTAACATAATTACCAGTAATAATATATACATTATATATTATTTTATAGATCATCTTCATTATGAAACATAAAGGAAAATAAAATTTCACAGACAATGTTTTGAAAAATAAAACAAATATTTACTAATTATCAACAGTCTATTAAATGTCAATTATTATTAAAACTTGCACAAATAGTAAATAATTCAAAATTAAAAGAACAAAGGAAAAATCAATTATAAATAATAACAATAAAAAAAACGAACTTAAATTGAATCAAATCTCATGTATGCATTATTTAATCCAGAAAAAAAACAGCCGAACCGAATTTGAATTACAAGTCGATATGGCTTTTATCTATCGATATTATTATCATTATTATTTCACGGTCATTAGATACGTATTGTACGAATGGTGCAAAAAAAAATATCACATAAACATTCTCTCGCACGCCCTTTGTCATATTCCACCAATAAAAATAACACACAGAATGTACCTGCCAATTTTGAGTATTATTGATTTTTTAACCTAATATTCGCCTGAAGTAATATTTATTTGTGTAATAAAACAAATATATATTGATTTCAATAAAATATTTGTTGCTTATTACATAATGTTTTGGCGCAAAATTTTATTTGTTTTATTAATGCATTTGTGTCAATATTTACTAAGAATAGAGGAGATTCAACACGAGTATATACAATTCAATTTATCTACTTCAATACAGTACATTTCTTGTTAAAAATATTTAACTACATCATACATCGATTTCTTATAATTGAAAATATTTTCCGATCATTCTAGCTGAAATAGTATTTTTATTTCACCTAATTTAATAAATGTCCCGTCTTTAATAATATTTAAAATCGGATGAAAATATTGCTAATAATAAAAAGTGATTTTAATATTTTACCCAAAAAAAATATTTTATCAAAAAAAAAGTTGATTAAAAAATTATCTATGTAAAAATATACCGAGGGTGCTAACGAAATATGGCCACTCTTAAATTAATTTTCAACCGATAAAGTGCAATTTATCAAATGTTCCTACCTCGAAACAATTTATCTTAAGCACCTGGAGGAGCAACTCAACTGTTTTAAATGGAAAACGTAGGGTAAAGTATCATTATAATGGGCAAAACAGACGTAAAATACTTCAGGTTATGACATCTCAAAATGAATGGCAGTATTTAAATATTTTCAAAAATAGTGTTGTTTTTCATTGGTTTCAAAAATGTTGTACAGTACCTCTTAAGTAACCTCTCGATGGTGAAACACAAAAATTATATAATTTAGTAAAATGTTCCTACTTTATTCAATACGGTTTGTTTTTCGGTTTGAGACTACTACTGTTGAATACCGAAGGCCGGTTTTGATACCGATTGTAAAAAACATTAAATGTTCGCCAGTAGGATTTTTGTTGTCGTCCGCAGATTTTTATGTGAAAAGTTTTGTTTTTCAGTTCTCTTTAAGATTTATCACGATTCTATTATTTCCATTTAAAGTTTTAGAGTTTCTCCCCCTTTGGGGCTTTCTGAGTCCTTGGGGGGTGTGGTGGTCTCATAACGAAATATAGTATATTTGAATATAGGAGTATTTGCTATATTTCATTTTTGTACGTTTGACTGTTGAAAAGTTAACACACTTCGTTAACGCTCTGTCTAACGATGACTCAAAAGAGGTCGAAAATTTACGCAGTTTTAATCGTAGCTTTTTAAAAATATTATAAGAAACATACATCATTGCGAATGCAGTTGACAAAACAAATAATTTTTAAATAATATTTCTCATAAATAATACAGTAAATTTTTTTTAAGACATATTTAAACATATCGTTTGATCTGTTTATATTTATTTTTAAATGGGAAGTTATCCTGGTAGGAGAACTTTTCAATCATTATAAAATTAAGAAGATAAAACCAAAATAGGTAACTTTTTATTGTTTCGACTATCAACTTTAAAAATAATCGTATTCCGGAATATGTGAAACAAAAAATGTTTAGATATAATTTAAAATTTAATACCTAATATCTGTGATTAAGGCTAAACGCTATTTTTATTCTAATTAAGGATTATCTAGAAAAAATACACAAAATGGGTTAAAACTGCTAAAAACGTCATTTAATTTCTATTCTTATGAGTGTGTTTATTATCTCTAACATTCCGATAAGGTTTTAAAATAATTCCACCTGTGATATAAATCTTCATTACATAAAAATAAATTAAAGACTTTCTTTTTATATGATGAAGTAATAAAACGTTAATAAAACTCATTAAAAAAAAAACAACTAATAGTTTAATTTTAACAATGACGTTATTAGCTCAAAATCTTCTGATAAAAATAGAATAATTCTTCCACACTAGTAACGCCTCACTAAGAGAAAAGTAATAAAAAAGTTCAAGTCTACAGCCTGAAACAAGTTGTTTGACCAAATTTAATAACTGTAGATTACATTTTTCCAGTTATAAAGCTAAACAGAGGCCACATCTGAACCCAAACACATACACACAGAGTTGTTTTTTAGCCTTACTCATCGTCAATTAAATATTATAGCTCTTTCAACGAAAAATTAATTGTAAAACAAGAAATATCTCATTCTTGTGCTAGCTTATTATTTAGTATCGAATTACTGTAATATATTGATATATATAAAAAATAATCTAACTTGTTCTCCAGTTCTTATAGAGATTTTTCGAAACGCGCTATCGGCATTGATGCGTAGCGTAGAGCCTATCGAATAACACCCACTACCCGAAAGTTTATGATTTAGTATTTGTGTAGAAGTATTCATCCGAACTAAGTTTTGTTTGATACCTACAATGATTTTGCGACGAGTGACTTACGTGAACAAAAGATTGCATTGAAATTTTGCGATAAACTAGGCAAAAATTTTACTGAAACAATCAAATGATTCCAGAGTTTTACGGAGAGAATTCTCTGAGCACTGCATAGTACTATGAGTGATTCAGACTTTTAAAAGCAGTCGAGAATCAATCGAAATCAATGATCGTCCAGGATTGCTATTGATTTTACTGAAGTCCGAGTTCTACATTCCCTGAGTGTACGATTCGATGAGGTCAAACCGATGTTTAACAGCTCGTATTTAGCCACAGCAGAGACTGGGATTAAGGTGGATTCATATCACAAAATCCTAACCGAAAAACTAGGAACCCACGAGTTTGTTCCGAAATTGTTGACACAACAGACGCACTATCAAACAATTTTAAATCTGCTAATAACAGTGAAACTTTTTAGTCGAATAATAACCAGCGATAAGATATGAGTATGTGTATATTTCAAATTATACAAAGACTTCATTATAAAAAGACTTCATTTATTTATAAAGTCTTGGCCTTTGCACTGGGTTGGGAAATCTTCACTGAGACAAAAAACGGCACTCAAAAATCGTTCAAAACATAGGTGATGTTGGCAGGATTTTATTTGATATCAATTGAATCGTTCACTATGAGATTCTACTTGAAGGGCACACAGTCAACCAATAGTTTTACCTAAAACTCATCGGATATCCCCACGAAAATGTGATGAAAAATTAAATCTGAACTTTGCCGTAAAAATTTGTGATTCCTTCACCACAACAACGTGTCATTCTGCGTATCATTGCTAATTCGCGAGTTTTGTATAAAAACCTTTTTTCCTGTATACAAACGACCTAGCCTGTTGATTTTTTTATTCTCAAAATTAAAGTTGCATTTAAAGAGAGAGTTATTTGAGATAATGAAGTCCATAAAAGAAATCCATAGAACGCCCTGAGAGCTATATTAAAAGTGCATTCCCGAGCTGTTTTTCGAAGTGAAAGGGAATTTGGGAAAAGTGAGTATTGAGAGAAGAAAAGTACTTTTAAAGAGAATACTTGTATAATGCTAAAAACATACAATGAATATTTTTTGTGTTGAAAAAATTTTGGTTTTATTTGATAGCCGAATTCACTCATGTACTTTGACGCGAAAGTTCATGAAAAATTATAGGAAAACAGAAAAACTTGGATAAACGATAAAATTTACAAAGTTAGTAAAATTAAAATATTAAATATAATTAAAATAATACATTATTAAATTAAGATTTAATAAAAAAAAAAACAATCGGATTGGTAGTGGTAAACGCTTCGTCGTAAATCAGCTGATTTCAAAGTAGAAGTTCTCAGGTTCAAATCCTAATAAAGGTAGTTAATTTTATTCCGATTTGAATTAGATCGTAGATAACGTGTGCTCTTTTGTGATTGGGTTTCAATAAACCACAAGTCTCAGGAGGAGTCGATCTGAGTTTGTTCAAGACTATAAATTTACCGGTACAGTTACGTTACACTGATAAGTCGCTAATGACTTTTAATTGTTGATGCGACTATAAATAATATTATTTCACACTCTGAAGCAGACTTAATAGGTCATTTTTTATTTTTTTATTTCATTTTTGTCAAAAAGGAGATTTTATACTTTTTCATTTCTTAGTTTTGTTTTAATGTCTATATTTAAATAAGAAACGTCTTTAAAAAAAAATAATGCCACTGCAATTCTTATAAAATTTGACTTTGTAAAGTCTACCCCATTACGATTTAATAAATCGATATTTGTTTTAATTTGATGCTGATTTAAATAATTTAAAATATTTGTTTTATGTATATAGGTTTTGGACAATCTTCACACTGATTTTATTGAAACAACAGTTAGAAAGAAACATTCAAAAATAATAAAATCGACTTTCATGACGAAGTGGTAGCTTGTTCACCTTTTATCCAGAAGGCTCTGAGTTTGAATCCCGGATAGGTTTGCTACTTATTCAGATGTTAGAAAAAATTCATCAATTATTTTCATCATAAAAAAGCGACTACGCTGGGCAATCAATCTGTAGTTGATAATAATAAATAAATAATTTTACCATTTTTTATCACATAACGAGAATACAGTGATGTTTTTGAATGTTGAGATTTTTGTGAGTGCTGGTATTGACAAAGTTTAGGCGTATAATTTAGAAGTTTTAGTCATGAGAGGTTACGAATTGCTTTAATTACACATAATTTACTTCTTATTCAACTTAATAGCCGTACAGGGATTAACAAAAAAGAGGTTCTACAGCCCAGTATATACCTAAGTACTTTTAACACTATTACCTAAAAAAGAAAAGAAATACTGCAATAAAGCTAAATATTACGCTTGTAATGTTAAAAATACCTTTCTCGTGTACCATACAAAGATTACCTTGTTTACTAGCCTGTTAAATTAATTCTTTTCTATCCCTTAGCCGGCCTCTGTGGTGCCAGTAGTAGCGCCTCGGCCTTTCATTCGGAGGTCCCGGATTTGAATCTTAGTCAGGCATGGCATTTTCACACGTTACAAAAATTGCCATTCATTTCATTCTCTGAAGCAATACCTAACGTTGGTCCCGGAGGTTAAAAAAATAATACTTTTCTTTCCCTTGATTTTAATATTTTTATTAATGATTTATCTCAAATATTTAAATTTCATTGTTATCCTTTTTGCAGGCATCTATATCTAAATCTGAACATAATTATTTAAAAAAGGGAATTGAAAAGATAGCAGCTAAAAAATTATTTACTGGATGAATTGTAACCAACTAAACTTCAAATACAGATAAAACCATTTCATTATGCTTCTCAAGAGAACGTAACACTGGTGATCGCGTGAATAAAATCCCTAATAATAATTCTGATAGTACATCTGTTACCCACTTAGCGAAATTTCTGAGTGTTTTATTAAGTGAAGAGTTCTCATGGGGTGATCAAATTGATTTCGTTTATAAATAAATCAAACCGTACTGTTTTGCTCTGAAACGCCTTAATACAACACTGAGCTTGTCATCAGTATAAAATATTTATTATGCCTACATATGTTCTTGTATAAATTGTAACGTCAATTCTCTTGGGATCCTTTCATAAAGTTAGAACGAGTTTTTAAAGTACAAAAATAGGCTGTAAGATCATTATCTGGTGCTTGTAAGTATGAATTTTGTAGACCCATATTTATAAAATTAAAAATGTTAACTTATCCTAGTATTTATTTATGAATTTGTAAAAAGTATTAATCACCTCTATCAAATCAAACATCTGTGTCTGTGTACCTCAATTTCAAGTGTAACACAATACTTTAGAATATGAGAAAGGTCCTTACTATGGTTCCGTTTTTTAATAAATTATTAATCCGTTTAAAAAAATTCCCACCAATTTATTTAACAAATAATTAAAAAATTTTCTTTTACGGAGACAATATTCTATTACACTGTCAATTAATTTTTAAATAATAATTTAAAAAATATTATAAAAGCTAAATTTTTTACATCCCGTTCAATGTGCTGGCGGAGTGGTAGCGTTTCGGACTTTCATCCGGAGGTCCCAGGTTGAAATCCCGGTCAGGCATGGTATTTTTCATACGCTAAAAATTCATTAACATCCATCGGTAATTGTAACTGAGCGTAAGCCTGTTGTTACTGTACAAATAAATAATTGTGTTAATTATTTTTACTAACGTCTTCTGAATTATTTTTTATAATTATTATCTTCAAATACTTATTATGCATATTTTAAGAAATTGAAATGAATTTTTATCATATTAACTTTTATTTTATAATTAATTAGGTATTTCGTGATGCCGAACCGAACAAGGCTTTCACTACGGTTTCCCTTCATACATCCAGACAGCTACGTTTTTTCATTCCATGTTAAAAAAAAGTCACGAACTATCCATGAATAATCTACACATTATTATGAACTAATCAGAATAAAAAAATTATTTATTTAGTATACGTAATAATGTAATAACTAATACCTTTTGTTAATCAATACCTAACGCTGTTTAATAATCTGTAGTTATCTATTCCTCCATATTGTAATAAAAGTCAAGCGACATCAAAACACGTTTGCATTTTATTGTTTTTTTCTTTGTGGTGGGATGAGAAATAAAATTTAGATTTTATTAATAAAGCGAAATTTAAGCAGGATTCGTACGCTATTACTTCGCCATCCATAAAATTCAGAGTGGTGGCAAAGTGACACTAATATTATCTATGATAAGTAACGAAACGGAACGCGAGTATGTCGTGGGGAGGGTGGTTGCGTGCATTACCTCCCTGTATGAGTATCACAGACGTTCGACATTTGCCTCTTGTTTCTGTATGATTGTTATAAAGTGGCGGTTATCCAAATTAATTGATGGTACTTAGGATTTTTAAGTGGCAGGTTGGTAGAACTATATTCCAATCCTTCTCTAGATAATAAATATTGGTGAAAGTTATAGGTTTTAGGCTTGTTGAAAGAGTTGCAACACTCTTCCAGCACTAATTCCTTTCAGTCCATCCTCCGAAAGTCGTTTCGGTGCTGGAATGTTTTTTTGTGGTCTACGAAGAATACACCTCGAGGTCCTAGTTTTATGGTGGTTATACAGCTATTTACGGTGAAGGATATATGAAGTGGTTGAAGACGATACGTTTGAGGGTGATTAGGAACCGGGAACGTAGGTGTAAAAGCTTAACTTTTTCTGCTTCCCGCCTTCTTCCCGGTGATTTCATCCTCGTCGTTTAGAATGATTTTTTTTTTGCCTTTTTAATTCACAAATATTTATATATTTTTTATACTTGTCCATTAGTTTCTATTCAGCCTTAATTTTTATCTGAAATTTATTCAACTTATTAAATTTATTACCTTCTTTATTCAGTGTAAATTTTTGTTTTCTAACAATTTCTTACAGTTTCTTTTTTCTATACTTTCTTTCGTTGTTAACTTAAGTATCTCGATTAGATTACCTTATGAGTTTACAACTCACTCATCCTATAAGATCTACCTTGAGTCGAAAATACTACTAACAGACTTACTGGCTTGTAATAGGCCACCGTAATTAACTGCACTCTTAGCATGGTCGATCAGAAAAAAAAAAAGATTAATTATTGATAAAATGAACAACTAAAAGCTTGGAAATAATGAGTTAATTAGTATTAATCTCGCATTATAAATTATAATATTAGTGTAACATGAAAACAATTAATTGTTAATTACACTAATAAATATAGTTTTGGCACACGAAAGTTTTATTGATTTTCTAATGTAATTTTTTAAGTTGAATTCAAAAATTCAATCACAATCTTTTCATTACCCACAAGATTTATGTGATAACCTTTTTAAAGTATTGCTTTTGCAGAATTTTTCGTATTTTTTTAGGGATAACTTATTTATATAAAATTATATTTTAAATGATTTTTAAGTACGGATGGGATACATATACAACATTATAAACGCTACAGCTTTATATACACGATTACTCATTTTGTACTTTAGGTTATAAATGTCAGCACAGGGCAGTATTCTGAGTCATACAAATTACTCACCAGTAATGTGTAAAGGTTTGATGTGTATGCACGTTCTGTGGTTTCATTCTGTTTTCATTTATATTTACTGTGTCGAGTGGGTTCAATTAATAACTAAATATGCCGCAGAAAATGCGTAAATGATAATTTTTATTATATGTGTGTAGGGATTTGCCGTTTAATGAACAACGAAGAAATTTTACTCCACTATTTAAAAATTGTTATGTATTATTTTTTGGCTGTGAACTTGGGGATAAAGATACGAAATGGGCCTCTCATATACGTTGTTCAACCTGTGTAAGTCTGACAGACTGAGCTAGGAGTAAAATCGGCGCATGAGTTTTGCCATACTGATGATGTGGTTTGAACAAGACCATTTTTCGGGTTTTTATTTCTGAATTAAAAAGAAAAAAAGAAATAAGCAGTAAATTCAAACACACAGTGCTATACAACACCGCCTGTTCTAAGGCCAGTGTCTGATGGGAAAACTTATCTGCACCGCATTCTTTTACACATCTAACTTTAGAAGATGATATATATGATATAGAACATGATATTTATTTAAACTTCTAAATTTAGAAAATTATATTTCTTTGATGATGGTATATGAGGTAGCCACATGAAGAGCAAGATGATTCTACTTCTGAAGCAGAATTATTTTCAGCAAACTTGTCGAAGAAACAACAGAAGCTTTTCAGATGTAGGCTAAAAGCCAGGAATCTTCTACGTTCTGGCATTAAAAATTAAATTTAGAAGTTAAATTAAATTAAGAAATTAAATTTTAAGTGTGTTTCCTTCGTAATCTTCAGGAGCAGTTTCAAGATTTATATTCTAAAGAAAGTAGTTTAGTGTACCGTAACAATATTTGGGCTGTCATGGATCCACACTACATTATGAATATAATTCTACAGAGTGGAAACTGTTCATTGATTCTTTGAAAACTAATTTACAGGCTGTCCTTTCGCTCAAGGCAATACATTTCCTTCTTTGGTGTTAATTTATGTAACTATCATGAATGAAACGACATAACAATATGAAAAACCTGTTAGAAAAAATTCAGTAAAAGTATCGTACAACTGTTGCGATTTAAAAGTGTTTGCGTTATTAATGGGTTTGCAGCTCTACTACGCCATGTTTTGTTGATTTTTCTGCGTTTTGGAGAGAAGGATAAGACAAATCATTGTACGGAACTAATGCCAGAGCGTGAAGAACTTATGCCTAGAAAGAAAAATGTTGTACCTCCTCAAACTAGTTAGCTACAAAATGATTCTTCTATCTTCAGTCCACGTAAAATTAGGAGTTTTCAAAAACTTTATTATAGCATTGGATAGATATGGTGATGGCTTTCATTAGAAAAAAACTCCTCGTAATAGTGACGCTAAAAATCAAGGAAGGAAATTTTTTGGCTCGCTAAATAAGAACCTTGATTAGAGATGAACCGTTCGAAGAACTGCTAAGCCAAGTCGAAGAGACATCCTGGAGGTCATTTAAGAGTATCAAAACCTTTAAGGAAATTATCAATGCCTCAACTACTGAGGCATTGTGGTGGATGTAAACAGTAATCGTACAAACATATGTGGTGTAATATGTCCTAAAAATCATTTCTTGGATTCATACCTGGATTTTTTCCGGAGAATCTCAACGCCGTCAGTGATGAGCACAGGAAAGGTTTCTAACAGCAAATCTGTCATGGAAAACATGTATCAGCGACAATGGAGTGCAAGAATGCTCGCATATAATTTTTAGATGCTAAGAGGGTTTAAATACTGTGGATGACAAATATAAAAGATCAAGTACCACATTTTAGATTGAATATTTACCTTGAAAGCAAGTATTTTCTAAACTTTCTTTCAACGTTTACCTACGTATCACAAAATATAGTGGATGATGAAGAAAATATATTTACATATTTCAATTAAGGGTAAAAATTTCTATAGAATCACATATTTTGTTCCAAAAAAAATTTATTTTTTTTCAATATTTCTAATACAGCTGATAAACAAAATCTATTGTACATAGTAGCAATGAGTATTGCAGTATGTAGATATGAGAAGTGATTCATGGAGCCGCCTTTTATATAAAACAGCAATATCTCTTATTATTCTCGCATCAACTATTACCATAATCTAGATACACTTTAATTCTATAATTCGGTACACAATGTAAAATTATTTGGCCATACATTCTTCTATTAAGTATATGTTATTGAATTTTATCCACTCTAGCGATTTCATCATTCATCAATGGTATCAAATCTCAAAATCCAATACTATTCACTAGCTTTTGTATTTCCACCTGTCCGTACTTCGCTGCCGTAAAGCATTACATTCCGTAAAAAGATTTATTTCGAATTTTTTAACGTATATGCTATAGGTAAATAAATCTCTTTTCTATATTAACGATTTCCTTCTTTGTGCTCCTTTACATATCTTCCATTATCGGTTCAGATTTAAATTTTTATTTAAATAACAATTATTATCTACGATAATTACTTTATTTAATTAAAAATTTCTCTCCAATCAATGAATCCGTAACATCTTAACATTTTCTTCTACTAATTAAGATCAATTTGTATAACACGCTGTTTCTTGAAAGTCGTTTTAACATTACAAGGTATATAGTAATGGGGTTTTTGCAGATCTTGGTCGGTCATGATATCATTTAATCAAAATTTACAATTTTAGCATTCAAATATTCCAAAAATATATACGTACGTACGTTGGGCAGTTTTTTCTTTTGATACTTTCGGATCGAATGGATCGATTCGGATAAAATTAGGCTCGATTATTTTTGTATGTGGAACACTGATTCCGTTTAATTTTTTTCATAATCTGTGAAAGAAGTAAGGGTACAGAGTTCAAAGTTTCTGTATCCAAAAATTTCACTAAAAGCATAGATTAATTTATTTTTTTTTAGAATTTAAAACTTGTTAGTATATGAAGAAAAAAGAAAAAGCAAAAGATTTTTTTTTATTTTTGTTCGTTTCTGGAATCATAGTCGTACTATTAAATGATTAATGATTAATGACAGTAATTTAATGATTCCATTACGTAAATATGTCATTTTTGTAATATATATTTGCTCAATTTTATTCGGGGATAGGAGATAAGCCTAACTTTTTTCCATCAGTTTTCTTGATATCCTTGATATTTTATATCCTTATATAAGATCTCATCCTTATACCCTTGACATCTACTTCGTTTTCCTTGATATCTTCAGACCGAATCAATTAATTTTTATGAAATTTTGTAGGATGATTTCTGAATACGGATCACCTGTACTATTTAATTTTGGTTATAATCGGTGAAGAGAATGTGTTGATAAGGTTACCACGGGTTCTGTACCTCATAATTTTCAAAAATAGAATGATTTATTTTTTAATTTTGTCTTTTAGGCTTATACACTTTTGATTTGTTTTGTTTGTTCGGTTTTATAGTTTTGTTTTTTCGAGTCCCATAGGACCCTCTTTTTGATACCATCTGGTCTGGATTACTTGCCATTTCAAGTTGTTGAAAGTGATGATGAAATAAACTTACTCTTATACTCTTGTTTTTAACAATACTCATTCTTTTTATGTCATTATGACAAACAAGGAATTTTCACGAAATTACAAGTTAAGAAACAGATATTAATTAACAATTTGACGTTATCAAAAAAGTACATCAAAATATCAACAAAGAGAATATTTATTAACAACTAAAAAGAATTTAGAGTAAGTTATAATAATAATTTTTAAAAAACAGTTAAACATTATCCATTTAAAATATTTATCTCCATTCAGTTTTAGCAAAACAAGTAAGATGAATTAAAGAAAAAAAAAAAATCGAAAATTTTTTTTTTTGTTCTTCTTAACCTTGAATTAATAGAATGAATATAAATAAATCATAGGATATTATTGATTTTATATTTTCAGTTGAAATGATGACAGGTTGGCTAATAATTATTTATGATAACATTCGATCACTAATACGAATGAACTGCGTTGTTTTTTTCTTTTTTAATCAAATATTTTAACTATTTGTCATTAAAATAAGTACATAAAGTAATTCGTTTAAATATGACCCGCCTCCAATCAACTGCAGAGAATTTAATTAATAATAACAATGAAAACAATAAAAAAATGTGAACTTTTATATATTGAAATCGTTATCAGTGGCTAGTCATTTTTTTAAAGGAATATTTGAAAGCATAAAAATTGTCAGGTGTACAACATTTTTTATTGTGTAAAACTTATGATTATATTTATCAAATAATGTAACAAAAAAAAAAATTAAAAAACAAAATATATAATATTACCAAGTTTTCAATACATTTAGAGAAGTTTCATACAAAGATTAATATTTTCCGTGACATTATCTTTAGAGAATATACAGAATTAAATTACATTCTCATACAAAAAAAAGCAATATTTTTTACGGCTGAACGCACATAAAGATTTTAAGTGCAAAATCTTTCTCTGGAAATATCAACGTTCAGTAAAATAGTCCCAGCCATGAACAGAGTGAAATTATCATTATATTATAGTTGAAAATATTATATAACGTCTCTTAATTTGCATGCAAAATTACTTCTTTAACCAAATATGGAAATAGTGACCTGGTTAATGTGTATGTCAATGAATAATGTTTTTCATTACGTTTTTTTATAATGAAAGACGTTTTCTGGATAAAAAGAGATTCCGTGTAAACACTAAATCGAAATAACCAAATAGAAACAGAAAAATTAATTTTTACAAAACAATTGTCCTGTTTAGACAGAATCAAATTTGCTGCGTTATATTTGAACACATCTTCACCGCATGCATTACGTATACGTATATATGTACAATGATCGTTCAAAAAATTCTCCGCCTGACAAAGAAAATAAGAATTTTCAGATTTTTTTTTTTCAACATACGACACCTTGCTTTGAGATATAATTTGATAAACAACTTTCTAACTTTTTAATACGCTCAGTGTAATAAGATTTGTGCAATTTTGAAAAATAAGTTGTTGTCGCAGCTTTGACCTGATCATTTGAAATGAATATACAATCAACGAGCCATCTCTTCAAGTTTGGGAAGAGGAAGTAACCGCTGAAAGCCAAATACGGCGTATATAGACATTTGTTAGCTAGAAATTAAAAAAAGCCGGCTTTAAAAAAAATTCAAAAATTCATTTTAACTCTGTTAAAATGAACTCAGAATTTCAAAAAAATCTAAAAATTAATTTTTAGATTTTCACATGAAGATTACTCTTACCAAAAATCAAATTGATATCTTCATTTGTAAACTTAAAAAATTAGAAATAACAAAAAAAAAATAGTAAATTTCATTGTTACTCCATTTTAATCATTTAAACTCGGAATTAAAAAAATATCCTTTCTTAGTGTACACTTAAGCGTGTATACAAATTTTCATCAATTTATCTTCTTCAGTAGTTTTTAGTGGGGGTTGATTAAGAATATCTCACAATATGTTATTTACATACATATAGAAAGATAGATTATATATTTTGTGATGCTTTGATTTTACCACAGCTTCCCTTGATCATTCAAGCAAATGGTGGGACATTTCCTTTTTTATCCATGGACTAGCATGTTTATATATTTCTGACGTTATCTATATGATATATTACTGTGTACCGAACAGGATAAATGATTTACTATTTTTTGGTGTATGCCTTACAAATGTTATTAGATAAGTTTCTATTTATATGTATGTATCAGTACTTAAAGAAAAAATCATTTATCTAAGATTAAAATCAATTCATAATTACTGCTGTATATTTTAATAAAAAAACAAAAAAACAAATTAAATAAAAAGAAAGAAAAGAAAACACCTTAAATGTAATTGTTACAGAGGTTTCTTAAAAGAAGAAAAGTCTTTATAAGTCAGATAAGTGACAGGACATAAGATTGGGTGGACATAAATTAAATTCTATGCAACGGAATGTTGTTCACAGTAGTTCAGTATCTGACATGGAGACATTTAACTATAGACATTTCTATTTTAATTAATTATTTCAACAAATTGCTTATGTTTTAATTTTAAAAAAAATTCTTTATAATTTAAAAATTACTCAACACAATTAAAAAAAATATATATATATTTTAATCATAATTATAAACTGTATAAATAAAATTAAAATGACTATGCACTGAAATCCCCAACAGTTTTAGTTTCTTTTACATAAGTATTCATCAGTTTTATTTTATTAATTTTACAATACAAATATAATTCTTTTTAAAAATATTTCTCTGGTAGTTATTGCATAATTTATGAAGTATTGATTTAATCGTCGGCGTGGTAGAAGCTTGATTATTATTATTATTATTATTATTATTATTATTATTATTATTATTATTATTATTATTAACACTTCAACAATACAACTTCACATATTATTAATCAAAAATATTTTCTACCATTTACTGAATTTAGTTTACATACTTTCAGGAATTTTATAGGAAAACAGTAACGTCTTTTGTTTTTTTTGGTACTTACGTATTAACTCCACCGTAGCTACAGCTTTATTTAAAAACAAAGTAGTCAATCGGATTAGGTGGATTAACATTAATTGGATTTCGGTGCTATAACATTAAGGTTATATTATTAAGTTGTATATATTCTGCATATTTAATGTTAATTATAAGAGGTTAGCGAGCGAAGCGAGAGTAGGTTATATTTAGTTAGGTTATTTTGATATACGTACGATTTGTCAGTACACGAAGTCAACATATACGGACGAAGTCAACATAACCTAAACAGCAGCTGTAGCTGCGGTGGCGTTAATACGTAAGTACCGTTTTTTTAAAATCTCGGACCGATGCATCACCTCTCATCTGGTGAAAAATAACTCTATACCATTTTCCGTTTATTTTTTAATTAAAAAAAATTATACAGAACAAAAAAGGCCTTACTGTACAATTTAAAGATTTTTTATCTTAATTTCTTTTTAAATTTCGAGTAGCGGCTCTGCCTCGTTCTTGGTGAAGATTCGTGTGGTTTTTTTTTGTTTTTATAAATCTATTTGTTATTTTGTATTTCATCCCAAAGATATTATAATAAAAACAGTTACGACATGGTACATACACACACGCGTGCGCGCGCACACACAAATATGGGTTATGGTAAACAAATAAAAACAATTTGTTAATTCTGCTTGCTGTCTTTTCGACTGACGTAGGGTCTTTTTCCCACGCGATAGTAAAACTGTATATAAAAATAGAATAATGGTAGTGAAGGGGGGAAGATTTAAGAGAAGGCCATTTTCTAGGATTATTATGTTGACATCACGGGTTTACGAGTGGTACAAACGGTTTCGTAAAGGCCGTGAAGACGTTAAAGGGAACAAAAACAAAAGAATGGACGTCCTAACACATCAGTAACCGATAAAAATATGAACAGAATAATGACATTGTGATAAAAAATGTTGTATCGCAATCAGAGAAATTGTTAATGAAAAGGTGTGAATCTCTTATGGTTCGTGTGAAACAATTTTGACAGACATTTTGGATATGAAACGAATAGCAGGCAAATCAGTTTCAAAACTGGTGAATTTTCAACAACAAAAATATATCATAACAATTATTAACTGAAATCGCTGATGACTCAGAATTATCTACAGTATGAAAACAGGTGACGAAACTAAGTGTACACTTATGGTATTGAAACGAAAGTCACTCCGATGGAAGCTGACTAAAAAATCAGATTCACACAGAGTTCAATCGAATGTTAAAGACTTCCTTACTTTTTTTTTATTATTATGTCAACGTTCATTATGAATTCTTACCAGTAGGTTGCATAGTCATAAAATAGTATGAATTAGTAATTTTGTACCGTTTGCCTGATGATGTACAAAGAAAAGATCATAAATATGGACAAAATCTTCTTGAATTTTGTAGTACAATAACGTTATAGCTCACACTTAACATAATTTCGTGATAACTTTATCAAAAATATATCACACTGATGTCCTAGCTTTCGTATTCTACAGACATGTAGTCCTGCATCTTTTTCTTGATCTCACTGATTAGGAGAATATTAAAATTGATTTGAGATGATAAGATGAAATAAAGAAAAAATCGCTTGGTGAACTTAACGCTAAACCAAAACATTCTTTCAAATAATGTTTTGAGGATTTGAGGAAAAAAACCATTTCCTAAATACGCACACCACCTCGAATGAAGACGTTTGAATAACTAAAATATATTGAAATCGTACGTTAGTCAGATTCACCAAGCTCTAACACTACTCGAATTTGATGTAACTTGAGTTTTTTTTATAGCCTTGTGAATGACCCCAATGAAAATTGAGGAAGATTCCTGATTAAATTTATTGGAGAACGTAAAAGTGAATGATGAATATCTGAAAATTGTAATTATGATTTTATACTGACGGATGATCATAAAAACATTTTGGAATTCATCATAAGGTCAAATGATTAAATAATGTTTCGGCCGGAAGGATGATAGATAAGTCATGTGATTTATGAATTTCCATCTTGTCTAGTATGTTGCACTGTCTCAGCAAAATATCTGCGTAGGTAGGAATCCAGTAATAACTATCATAATTATAAGTGAATGACCGGCGACCATTTTGGGTTGCTGGACTTTATCACGGACTATATAATTGCTAGTTTACTAAACAATAACACATTTTTAGCTTTGATTTGTATAATGATTATATCTTTTTCATATTAAAAAGTTAAAAAATTTAAGTACAGTTTAAGAAAAAATTATGAACCGTTAAAAGAATGAAAAATTAAAATAATGATCTATAAGGTTTAGGATAAGTGAAAATTTAATTAGCAATATTTTCAAATGAATTATAATAGAAATCGGGTAGAGAAGAAAAAAGTAAAAAGAATATAATTGCCATATGTATTTCATCAAGTATACAAATTGTAGCGGAATAAAATGTATAGAAAATGATACGTAGGGGAGATCGGCCAACAATCAGTTTAAAACATTGTATTTCTCGCGTCAGAGTAGAATGATAGTTTTACTATTAGAACCTGGAATAAAATACAATATAATCACTGTAAGGCTGCAGTATATTATTTGAAAGAGAAAGACTTCTATTTCCTTTTTTACTTCCCTGTTCGAATTAAAGGAAGTATTGCGATCGAGAAAAATGGAAGTATCCATTTTGATTATCCAAACAAACAATATGTTTCACGAGAAATACAATGTTTTAAACTGAATGTTGGCCGATCTCCTACCTATCATTTTCTATACATTTTATTCCGCTACAATTTGCATACTCGATGAAATATATATGGCCACTATATTCTTTATTTTCACTATTTTTTTTCTATCCGATTTTTTATTATAATACATTTGAAAATATTATTAATTAAATTTTGATGGATTTTGGACTAGTTCGGTGTGACGTCTGTACGTACGTATGTATCTACGTGTACTTACGTATGTATCTCGCATAACTCAAAAACGATTAGCCGTTGGATGTTGAAATTTTGGACCTCCCATTTTGATTGCACTCATTGAGAGCTTTTTAACGATAAATCATAAGTGGTACTTATTTACATTGGTTCCAGAGTTATAGCTAAATAAACTCTTAATTAATGAAATATCTGGATCTTAGAGGAAGACACATCGGCTCGAATCAAACTTCATCTCCTTTTTTTAACTATATTTTTTTAATTTAAATATATTGATTTATTAATAATTATCAACCTCTCATTGTAAAAAAAAAAGTTTTATGATAAACAATAATTCAATAACAAAAAAAAATAACAAAAATATCAGAAGTTTTTAATGAAATAAAATCATACATCAATTTCATTTTAAAGGAAATGTGTAAATGTAATGTAATAGGCGTACAAGGAAGTCATGTCTTGCCCACATCATATTTTTTTTCAAGAAATCCTAAAGATGATATCAAAAAATTAAGATTTAAAAATTTTAAATGCAATGGATAACTTGCGAGGTAGATGTAAACTTAAAATCAATAAAAAATATTTTTTTTTTATAAAAAAATATTTTTTGTTACCACAGAGCATTGGAGTGGGATGAGCAAAATATTTTTATAATTGTTTAAAGCCCTATCAATGCAGGAAATATAGATGCAAAAAACTCTCATTAATTCCTTTTCTGAAGCAAGTTATAGCTAATAAAAGGAAAATACATAGTCATTCTTTTCGGGGGGGAAGTGAATATTAAAGAGAAACTTTTGGTAATTTGTTATCTTGATAAAAAGGGCTTGGTAAAGTGCCCTAAAAAGATTTGAAATTTTATTTCGGCCAAAACTCTTTCACCCATTTTTCTAAATTATGTGAAAATTTTAATACATCCCCCCCCCCCCCCGAAGGTAGTGCCTACCGAGTTTGAAAGATATCGGTCAACGGAGTCCATAGTTAAGACGAAAGAGAATCCAAGATACATACGTCTGAAAAAAAACCACGTTTTTCGACTTGGAAACACTGGAAGAAACCTTTTTTTCAGATTATTTACAATTTATTTATATCCATTATTTTTGTTTAAAAAATCTTTTTATCGTCTTCTTAAGGCATCAAATTAATTAAAAGACTACTTTTGTAAATTTTTTTGGTCTATTCTATATACTTTCTCATTACATCTATAACTTCATAAATCGCTGTAACCGCGAAAGTAAAAATAAATTTGGTTCTCATAGAGCTTTTAAATCAATGTTTGCCAGTACCAAGAATAGTAACTCCATCTATTAATAAATTCAATTAACATTATTTGTAGATCAGATGATGTACGGATAATTTAAGTAATAAACTGACTAATATATTTAGAACGTAAAGCTTTTCGCGTAATTTTTCATTGGTAATGAATTACTTTCAAATTCAGTAGGTAATTTCATTTCTCCGCACATCACATTCAAATATAAATCAAAACAACAATTATTTGTGATGAATCTTTCAAAACCCACACAAAATATATCTGTGTACCTTTTATTCTAGAATAACTAAATAGATTTATCTTTAAAATTCTGGTCTGAAATGTACGCATTTACTGAGCTGTTAATTTCTGCGCCAATGTTTATGACAATCTATGTATAAACGTAACTGAACTAATTTTCAGTTTTAACAGTTGAAATAAGCTGAATAAAGCAGTTTGATATCTTTATAAGTGAAGCTAATTATTTGATACGTTGCAGCGTTATTGTTTGCTCTTAGAGCTGTCAACTGACGTTAATATATCCCACCGAAAATTTTTTTAAGGGCTTAAAAAATCTGCTAATACTATACGGATAAATCAGCCAAATTTTGTGATCAGTTTTTTTTTTTTTTAATTACAGACCGTTGCATTATATCTTTGGCAATGGGTTTAAAGCTTAATAACTTTAAAAAATTCGAGGGCGATTTTTTTTTTTACCCAACAAACTCAGTTACCCGTGAATTTCCGGCAACAGATTTCATTTACTCGTAAACCCCTAATCAACATTTTTGTTCTGGATAATATTTAAGTAGGTATTTTTATTTTTCCAATCAACTAGTAAATTTGTAACTAATGAAAATAAGCTCATTTTTCAAGTTTTGCTGAAACCGCTATGTCGTTCGTGCGTTATCCTGTAAAAATAATAGATAGAAGGAATGTATAATGGACACAAGTGAAGTGAAAAAGCCGTTGAAGAAAAATCACTTATCTTTACTTTATGTAAAACAGTAAAATAACAATATCTTTTAAATTATTATTTTCAGAAGAAACGCAAATTGTTTTACCGTGTATAGATAAGTACAAACCATTATGAAATTATTTATGATAAAAATTCTGTAGTTTTTTACGGTTGGGCAACGTAAAACCGAACCGAGCCGAATATTTGTTATTTGAATGTCCACGTTTAACGCTGTTACCATCGTTGTAACTACTCTCGTCCACTACTGGTTCTGTATTTACTACTTTCTCCTATTGCGTTTTTTGTAATCTGTTCATGCTTTACTGGAGTATAGTTTCGTTTTTTGTACTTATATGTTTTGTAAATTGCGTTATTCGATTGAGGATGCTATAGAAGATGATTACATGCGTTCTGAAATTTTTCAATAAACTCATATATTATTCGAATTTCCGAATAACAGCGTCCTAGTAAAGAGTAGCGAACATGATTTGATTAAAAAATGATGTATATCGGACTCTGTTTGAAATTGAAATAGTTTCCATTAGGACTCCAGTGTCCACAGCCGATTTCAAAAAGAATTTCTGCCTATCTGAAAAAATTTATACGTAAGTTATCACACACAAAACAGTGGTGAAAAAAAATCTTGGTGTAGCATTCTTCATGATTTAAATTTGAGACTGTATCATGTAATGATTATGCAACAATTTAAGAGAACACACAAACCAAAAGTTCTTAATTATTGCTACTGGACAGATAGATCCGATTCTATATCATGTCAGACGAGACAAAGTTTAATTAATATGGGCGTATTAATTCTCACATCAGGTATCAGATGACTGAAAATCCTCGTCGAATGTTTCAGCATCCACTTTACGATGAGAAAGTCGGTATATCGTTTGCTGTTTCTGATAATCGTATAGCGGAACCAATATTTTTTGACCGGACTGTCAATGCTTAAGTGTACCGTACAATTTTCGAAGAATTTTATGTTCCGTTAACAGATCGCGAAAAAGAGTACGGCTTCATCCTCAAGACTACGGAACGCGTCACGCATCAAACGATTCATTAGCACGCATTCATGCGGCTTTTACAGAGCGAACTTCCAGAGGGTGCGAGGATTCCTCGTTCCCCAGATTTGTCTAGTCGCGATTGTTTCCTGCGGGGTTGTTTGAAGAATAGAGTTTATATATAAAATCTCCATCCTATCGATGAATTGAAGGTGAACAAGAAATTGACGCCACTGACAACAACGTTTTTACCTCACGTGACTTTCAATATGATCACTTAGTAGGACGCTCACTTTGAAGATGTTATTGTAAATATATAACCTTTTACTATTGTAAATACGGAATTTAATTTTCATTTTTTATAATTTCATTCACAAAATGTAACTAGTCGCAACTATGTTTAATCTGTAGATGTTCGTTTAAGTCGCACACCCGGTTACTTCAGGTAAATAAATACATCACAATAATACTAAAGACAGCGACAGATAATTAATTATTATTAAACGATAATTTATTAAAAATTTCGTAATTATATTTTGATTTGGGTAAATTAAATTCGGTTGATTTAAATTGATAATCAATCAAACAAATTTAAATAGACCGCTGAGCAAATAGTTCCCCTACCCTAATATTTCTTCATAAGGAGCTAGCTCCATTTGTAATCAACTTAAAAAGAACCAGTTAACAAAGGTTTTAAAAAGAATCGTTCGTTGATGGTAAATAAAATAATTGTATCTCTGATATTAAATTCCTAAGAAAAAGAAAAAATATTATTCTGGAATTTTTTAATATGTAAGGAATAGGTAGAATAAATAGCGTGACCATTTTACATTAAGAAAATTGTTAGCTGACATTTTGTGAAGTAAAGTTATTTATATATATATTTTATTTTTAACATTCTTTTAATTTTCCAACAAAAAAATGAATAGAAATAAAATAACGAAAAAAATTAAACATAATTATATTTTTTTTAACTAAGTTATTCGATTATATTTCACAACCGATATTAATTTTATTTTATTTTTTTGGTTATGTGACATCGATTATTAGCCCTCGTCACAATCTTTAAAATAGGGTTTACATCACTATCAGGTTCGTCATATGTAAGGGTCCAAATGGCCCTTACATTTTATTTAAAAACACCAAAATAGACAAGACAGAATATTTTAACACAAACACTCAAAACTCTTACAGGGTGTAAAGCGTCCCAATATTAAAATTAAAAAACAAATAAAACACAAAATTATAAATGAAATAAAAGAACGGCTTCACAATAAGAATACTTCTTTTTTTCTCTCTTATTTTATTTAAGCATCCCCGAGGCAACCGGAACCGTCGTTAAGCAGCACATCAGTCGCTCCAGGATGCCGTGGCAGTTGACCACTCCCCTATAAATTATCCCGTAGGACTTAACCTATCGGGGTCCCCTCGCGTCATAGGAGCAATTCGACTACCTGTTCAGGACGGCCAAAGAACCCTTCGGCGGGTGGGGCAGCCCCCCGCCCTTTAGGTCCTGACCTACCTGGCTCCAGGCATGCCTTGCGCATACCCTTTGCTCCGTGCCCTCAATCCACCCTCGAGGTCCCCCATGCCGTCATCGGATACGCCCCGACTCCCCCACTCTTGCATGCAGGCTAGTCCGGACTTTCCGGACTTGACTGCAAGAGGCAAGAGGGCAACAGGGTTTCCTCCCGGCCCTATACGTGCCACGCTTCAAGACTCCCTTTTTATACATAAAATTAACTTCTCACTTTGAGATTCCTTAACACAACTTAAATTTGCTTAAAGACTTGTTAATAGACCACTAACGTGCAGATACGCAACTATTTTTTCTTCATTTCTATTTTCAAAATCAGCAGCAATACTATTTCTTAGACCGAACCTCTTTTTGAGTTCCTTATATGTGGTACACGTTTCATTAGATGCTTGACTGTAAGAGCTTTATTACAAACGCCGCATATTGGTCTTTCTTTGCCTGTTAACAAATATAAATTTGTTATTTGCGTATGACCAACTCTCAGTCTGGTCACCGTCACTTGTTCTCGGCGAATAAGCTTCACGTCGCTCTTCCATTTATGTGGAGAAGTTATAACTGCGTTTAGTTTCGTATTTAATCTTCTCCAATCACTACTCCAACTGTTTCTTATTGAATTAGTTAGACAATTTTTAACACCGGCCACTCGTACAGGACTTCTATCCAGGTTATCACAGACTGTTGCCTTTCTGGCAGCTTCGTCTGCGCTTTCGTTTCCTGCAATACCAGCATGCCCTGGAGTCCATACAAATATACATCGCTGTCCTTGTTCATTTAAAACGTACAAAATAGGTAGGATGTTTGCAATAAGGACGTCCTTAATATTCTTTTTCCGAATTACAGTAATTGCACTTAACGAATCGGAACAAATAAGCATTCTCTCTTCGTAGATATGTTCAGAGTAGCGAAGAGCTTGCTGTGTGGCAATACTTTCTGCCGTATAAACACTTGCATAACTGGCAGTTTCCAAGAATGGGCTTCTCCATTTACACATACAGAGCATCCAACACCGTGTGCCACAATTAGTATGGGTAACACAGATACGTGTAAAAAATGCTCTAAAATCATTTAGCATACAGTGAAAACAATCTAAAATGATTCATTTTTATTGGCCAAGACGTTAATGACGTCAAATGAAAGCTGCATTTGAATTGATTGTAAGAAAAAGTGGCGGGGGAAACGGTGCATTCTAATGATTAACACGATATATAGAACACATACTAGTATCAAATGAATTAATTCTACGGTTATTGTTTCATCGTTTCACGGAATGGTTAAAAGAGAAAATGGGAGATGTTTTCTTAGAACATCCTAGTTAATTATGCTGAATGATTGGTAATTGTTTACAATTAGGGGCTCACCTGCGATTTTGATGGAATTTAGAATATGCCTTATTTATGACCTCAGTTATTCGTTGTTATTGAAATTTTTTATCGGAAACGCCTTAATCCGAGTTACATCCCTCGTAATTTACACAATACCCGTACCAAAAATTTCGTAATTCAGTACTGTTAAGTATAACGTATATTAAATTTGGATTAAATAATAATTTAATTTTAGTTTTTGTATATTATTAACTTTGCCTAATTTAATATTTAAGATTTATTAGACGAGGTTAGCGAGCGAAGCTACCGTTTGATTGTATTGATATCATACGAAGTTCAGTACACGGAATCGTCAGTTACCTAACCTAAACTTGACCTAAATCTAATTAAATTTCACTTAAACAAAATAACTTAATTTTAACTCACTTAACGTAACTTAATTTGCGCTTAATCTTAACCAAATTAACTTAGTCTTAAGTGAATGTAACTTCATTATTAACTTAATTAACAAAATTAACCAAATTATTTAACCAAAAATAATATATTTTACACTTAATGCAGTGTTGAATTATGAAATTTTTGTTGAGGATAATGTGTAAATTGCGAGGGGCGTAACTCGGATGAAAGGCGTTTCCAACAAAAAATTCCATTTGTAACGAATAACATAGATCCTAAATCAGGTATATTTCAAATTTTATCAAAATCGAATATGAGTCCCTAATTGAAAATAATTACCGAATAATCCATTCCAGAGTGATTTTAAGAAAAACTCCTGGAATCGAAGTAAATACTACTCAGATCGTAGTCGGAGTAGTTTTTAATGGTTATCTCAAACTTTAACGAAATATTCTGGTTTTAAGAAATAAGTTAGGAAAAATTATTTTTCATCACCTTAAGAAGGGAGAAAAAATCAGTTATTAGCGGTGTCAGTTATTACGTAAAGGAAACATCCCTTCCGAGTTTCCATTTTCCAGCTCCTGCAATCAGAGCATTTATTTTCAATCCACTTTATCATTTAGTATCAGTTAGTTTAATTAAAAAATCATATACGATTTGTTAATTAAACTAATTGAGGAAACGGAAGAAAACTGGTAATGCGTATATCAAAGAGAGCATTTTTTAATCTCTTAGTTTATGCTTGGAAAGCGGTATTAAGGTTATGATTGTAGCATACAAAATGCCATGCAGATCGACATTCAATTAATTCATTTAGATATTAATTTATATATTATCAGAAATAACAAGCTGGTGCCTGATCACCCGTTTTTTATAAATGACAAATGAGAATTGTTATTGGGATTTCGGATCCCAGAACCTTCTGAATGAAAACAGAGACATTACCACTCCACAAAATGGTTTAGAGTTTTATGCATTCATTAATAATATTTCATAATAAAGAGGTAATCTCTCTAAAGAAAAAAATCTTAAAAATAATAATATTATGCGAAAACGCATTAGTGTAATATAAAATAAATGTAAATGTGTTGCAAATAAAATACCTTAAATTAAATACGAATAAGTGTAAGGGTGAATTCATTTTTATATTGCACCCAGCTAGCAAAATTTATTAACATACTAACAATAAACGGTATTAAGATTAAAATACATGTTTGTTCTATTTCTTAGCGTGCTTTACCACAACAAATCGTACCTCTATTTATGTTAATGACGTTGAGAGTAAAATAAATGTTTATAATAATAAACATTAAATAGAATTATACCTAGATACAATTAAATTATAACTTGGCAACAACAAAAATTTAACAAATTTATTTTGAGCAAGTCGCATTATACACACGTTTATGAAATAATATTATTTTACTGATAACTAGCTGAATTATTTCCGGGTAGCCGGTTTCTTTGGCTACCTAGATTGAAAAGCATATTTTTGGGTAAAATGAAACCTTTTATTCTTATTTTCAAAACCACTACTCTCTGAAATAATCTAATAAATAACTCCCAATAAAACAACAAAAAGAAAAACTCTAAAAAAATGATGTTTAAAATTATCAAAGGAGAACGGAACATCCGCTTGAATTATCAAAAAAATGTTTTACGATAAGTATTTACTATTATATTCGCTTTAATTTCATCTTTATCTTCACAATTTTTTTAAAAAATGGTAAGAAAAGCATGTATCATGGACTGACCTTAATATAAGGTGAGGTTATATTTATAAAATTTTGAGAAAACTGACCCTCCAAACTCCCCCCAGGAGATACTTGTCCCAAAGTTTTAACAACAAATTGCATCATTTTTACGTTCTCTGTACAAAATTTCATCAAAATCGATTTACCCAGCGAAACGTTATTAAAATTCCAACACGTCAACGCACGTACATACATAAGAATTTCACCCTTCACCTTTTTGTTTTTTGGGGGGTCTCTAAACTACGAATCGTCAAGAAATGTGAAAAACCAATACCCCATTTTTTGACTGATTACTACACACATACATTCCTTCTTGTATGGAGATAAGATGCCAGGATAGTAAAATAATAATAAATGGCTCTTTTATTTAAAAAAATAACCATTCTAATTGAAAACTGGCTTGTAGCTGAAATAATATCGATCGAAAGTTTAGGAATTCGGTTTGGGACCATTAGGAAAGATTAGTTTATAAGAACTCAATATGATATTTTCAGAATATTTTTCTGCATTTCTCAATTGTTTTATACTAAAAACTAATCAAAAAAGCGACATTTATTTAGATTATTTATCTGCTTTTGAAAGACAATTAGGAATAAAATTCTATAGATTAACAGCAAAGTGTTCGAAAAACACAGTAGAACGACACAAGATTTTTTAACCGCTACTATGAATAAAGTTATAAAGCTCAAAATGCAGCAAACATTAACCGGAGCTATGCTACAGTGCCATCAAAAGAAATCTAGGAAAAATTCAATTGCATCATTCAATCGAATCGTGATTTTTCTATCTTCACCTTCTTTCCACTATCACCTTATTTTCACTATCTTCACATTCTTTCCTGAACACCCGCGATATTTCAGGAAGTTTGTGGAAAAGTAAAGTTTACACAGCTTTAAAAAAACCGACGGCGAAGAAAATTTGATATTCTAATATATTATATATCTAATCCTAATTTATCATTCTAACGAGTACCGCTTTGATTAAAATATTTTTAAATCACACCGGTTTTTACAAACGAAGTGCATTCTGGAATCTGACCGGCGTTTTGTAATAAAATAGAATTAGATTATAATAATTTCAAATGAAATGTTTGCGACCTGCGCTTGATGTAGATTTGAAACTACACTAAAAAGATGCTCGTGGTAAAGTCAGTGATCATTCTAGTAGAGTCTGGCTGCAGTTTGTTCACAAATTTATCATTATATTTCAGTATTGTTCATTCCCCAATTGAGAATTAAATTGACAAAATTTACTACAAAATCGCGAATGATTTGCGTCTATCAACGGGTCGCATAAACCATTCAGTTAAATCAGTTAACATATGTCATAGAAACGTAGAAAAATTAAAATATTTAATGATTAAATTTTTTTCTATATGTAATAATTAGTGCATTATATTTTATAATTATTATATTATATATGCATTATATATAATGCATATATAATATATATATATATATATATATATATATATATTACCCACACAGAAAATTTTAATAAAGTATGGAAATCTTTAATTAACTGTTCAAAAGTTATATGCAGAATAATAAAATTTAGTAGATGTTTCTTTCTCAAATCGATCTACATTTCGGTAAGAGACTACTACTTGGGGTGCACTATAGGTTACTTTTCGAAATAGTGAAAAATATTAAATGACTTAATCTTGGTTAGAAGAATAATAACTTGAAGATTTTACGTCAAACTTCGTTTTTCAGTTATTTTTAAAATGATTTCACTACCACATCCTCATGCTCCCGTCGAGGATAAAAATAAAATTTTATACAGAAAGGATAGGTTGAAAGAAACAATCTTAAAGGATATTGATAAACAAAATTTTGACAAAAATCTTTGGGCTACGACAACCCAAGCATACGGTCAAATTTGATAGACGGGTATTATTTTCGGGGGGAAAAGAAACTTTCGGAAAAATTGGAAAAGGGGTTGTTTGGCCGAAGTAGAATTTTTAAATCTTTACTGGAACTTTTTGGCAAAACCTTATAACTTGAAGCGTTCTTTATATCAAGATCACAGATTGCTAAAATTTTTGTTAAATATCACTTCCTCCCAAATATTATATTTTTATATATATATATATATAAATATAATATATTTTTATATATACGTAATATTATTTATAAATAATATTTTTATATATATAATTCTATTAAAAGATATATATATATAATAATAATAATTTTAAAATTAATCCATTATAAATAATGTAATTGTTTATAATAAAGAAGTTAAGAATAAAAGAGAAAAATATTACAATATTATTTATAAAAGATATAACTTAAAAAGATATAAAAGATAACTTAAATTATAAAAGTTGAGAAACATGCAAATATCCTAAAATGTACACTAATACATATATATACATACTTCAATATTAGGTACCAAAATCAATTTTAAAGTTAATAAAAAGAGTAAAGGAAATAATAGGAAAGGTGAATAAAGAAAAACTGGGAAGTGCCGGCTTGTGACTGAATCCATCCGTACCAAGATAGAGCGGATCAATACACAACTGGCAAACCCACTTGTTCAATTACTATCACGCTGCTTCATCTCATAAAATCTTTATGGCTGACCTGATGTTGTAAAAACATGTAAAATACGTTCACTGATTAATCGTATTCTTTGTTTAAAAGAATAATTTATTTTTTGTAAGAAAGTAAAACTTCAGGCTTAAAACAAAAACGCAAACTCATATGTTTTACAAAATTTGTATTATTATATTTTTAAAATATTTTCTTTCAAAAGTAAATAATTAACAATTGCTACATATAAAGAATTCTTTCACAGTGCAGTTCTGAGCAAGAAGACCGAGTTTTCCTTATTTTATTTTGTTTACTTTTGAAACAAATTCTAATTTAAAATTTTACAAAAAAATCTTTTGATCCATAAAAAATAGAACTACATCTCAAAAACGGATAACAAAAAGAATAAAAAATTAAAAAAATAAAAATATAGATAAAAATAACAATAGATACGTAGATAAAGATATGTCAACCTTCCAACTTGCAGCTCATAACCAACCACACATCTAATTTGCCCCGCTCAATTTTTTCTACTTTAAATTTAGTGAAACTCAAGAACAACTTGTTTTTTCAAGAAGTCCCCGGCAGCTGTCCACACGATGCTCTTTCTGCTGTTCGGTCAGAAAATGAAAAATTAACGCTACAACTCGATGCACGTTCAATTTTTCAGTCAAAATGTCATGACATGATCCAATCGAGATGCTAACCCTTTCTGCAAGTTCTCTGACATTAATCGGCGGTTTGAACGCACCAGATCGATCATTTTCTGAACATTTGTGTCATTACTTGAATCCGAAAGCCTTCTTGATCGTGGGTCATCTTCAATTGACTGACGACCACTTTTAAATCGTGGGATTGCATAAGACCTAGAGCATCATCTCCGTAAGCTTGTTTCAAAACTTAATAAATTTCTGTGAACGTTTTCCCCAAATTCACGCAAAACCTTACGTTGTATCGTCGCTCCCGAAAAACCCTCATTACAAAAATCGCTATTTACACTTAAACACGTTGAACTAAAATAACAATAAAACGAAAACTAAACAAGATATCAACACCCTAAGAAAAATGTTGTTGCAGAGGAGGTTATACGGAACACACAATACTGCCAACCGCACGTTACTAAATATCTCCGTTGGAGCGTAATTAGAAAAGTTCCGAACAGATCTCGTGTGTGTGTGTGTGTGTGTGTGTGTGTGTGTGTGTGTATGTGTATGTGTGTGTGTGTGTGTGTGTGTGTGTGTGTGTGAGAGAGTGTGTGTGTGTGTGTGTGTGTACTTAAGATCTCCTTAAGAAGAAGAATCTTAAGAAGATTTTTGGACTCAGAAGAACAAAGGAAGGTCACAGGCTAATAGCAAAGAAACATAATGAAAAATAAAATATTTAGAAGGTAATAAAGAAACGTAAAAGAAATCAAATATTTAGAAACTGAAACGTGAAAAAGAAGAATGAGGTTTTCTGGTCATATTTATAGAATGAGTGAGAATATACTTACAATTATTTAATTTTTACAAGGATACAAAAACAAAAATAGGCACCGGGAAGTAAATCATGACCTAGAAAAACTAATAAAAAAGTGGGGAAAATAACAGTTATAAGAGAGTATGAAAAACAATTGAGGTTTCAAACTAGATAAAGGTAAAGTATAAAACTAGGTAAAGGAAAAACAAAAAAAACATCTCCCGAAAATTAACAGAAGAGCAAACACAAACACTTTCGGAAAGAATGAAAAAATACTGGAAACAACGGAAAGAAGATGAAAAGAAGAAAGAAAATGCAACGAGATCTAAAAAGGTCTAATCAAAAGTCAAAGAATATAGAATATTGTGTAATTATTTTTAAATAACCCAAATGAATGGTATCCTAGTAACTGACAAATAATAAAATCGTATTATTGCCACTGGTGGAAACAAAGAGGTTCAGAGAAGTAATGACACCTTCCTTGGCGATTAAAATGGTGTATTTTTTTTTTTAAATAGAGAAATAAGTAATATAGCTTTCAAATTTAAAAAAAATGCGTACCAATAAATTTTTCTTTTTCTTTATAAAATCAAATAAAAATTTGATAAGATGACTTTTTGGTTTTTTTCTGATGCCGAAAAGGGAATTTTCCGACTACCCTTCAATTTTTGTTTGAAGTTGTCCGCAATTTATATAAGTGGGGTCCCAAATTTAAATTTTGTCTAGGGCCTGGTAAAGGTTTAATCCGGTACTGCTGTCAAAGTTTTATCTTTTTTACTTATAATGTTTGTTTTCTTAAATCGTTATTTTTTTTCAATTTATTATCACCAATCGACTAATTTGATGCATTTCTTTGCTGTGCTGATCTTTTGTATTCAATGTACAATATATCAACCTTATACTTTTTAGATTTTACACGTTTCTTCATTACCAGATTCATTTATCCAGGCTATTTTTAACAAACTGTCTTTTTTCACAAGATTCTGTTGAATATTCCTTTGTTTCTGACTTCAGTTAGTCTAAATTTTTTTTAATTTCATTATTTTTATTATTCTCTCGAAACAGCCGATTTATTATTATTACACGACTGTCCGAAAAGGAGTGAAATGTATTTAGTCTGCATGTATGTATGTATGTTCCACCCTAGCAGCTCATTGGTTTAACCGATTTAGATGTATGACTCCGCATTGGAATCCCTACGTTACTGAGAGTGTCATAGATGTTGGAGATTTAGAAGTGGTGGGTGATCTGGAAATCCTGTTTACTTGTAATCAATCATTAAAACTCAGTCGCGCTTAGTATTTGACGAAAGTGACATCGGCTCCGCTGCGTCAGCGAGTGTATCTAACGAACGGTTTATCATTATTTTTCCTTTAATGTGTCTTGTAGTTATCTATTAAATACTGTTTATTTTTTAAATAAATTATCTATCATTTTCGTATCAGTCCAAGGGATTGTTCCAGCCTAAGAATTTATCCTTACACAGTCCACAATTTCCAAATTTAGATAAATTCTATCTACATGGTATCATCCTATCAGAGATTTAGATTCAGTTTAGACAGGGTATATAAAAAAATATATACACACACACACACACACACACACATATACATATATAATTATGTTGAAGTGGATATTTGCCGGATGAGGCACAAACTGTAATGAATTGAATTAATGAACTGTGAGCCTCTATCACTGTGTAAGCTGGTTTAGAACTGAATGATTCGAAACAATCGAATGAATAAAATGAAAAAAAAAAAGATTAAATTTACGTTAAATTATATTATTAAATATTATTAAATAAATTTAAAAAATTTCTGTTTAATAATAATGGGCTTCTCGTGAGGACTGCATGTGAGGCTAGAGTAGTGAGGTAATACGAGCACCTCGTGAGAGGCTAGACCAATCATCACCGTCAACTGGTAACAAATGGGATGCCCCTGGGGCGCTGTTTTGGGGCATGCATGGAGTGCTCTTATAATATATCTGTAAACAATAGTCCTATTTTCTAAATGTAAACATTTAAACGGGGTATTCGTTAGGAGGTTGAAGGCTAACTTTGCATGTATCAGGTACACTCTCGATCTAGCAAAAAACGCTTATTCAGAAATGTTTTTATATCATTGCAACCAATCTTCCGATTTTCAAAATTAAAATGGTGTATTTACGAATATAATACAAAATCGCGATGGATTCAAACCAGAACAAAAAGAGCAGTGTTTGTGAGCAATGGTTTTTTTCCGGCAGTCGTGTTTTTTAACTTTTAATATATTTATATCTTTTTTTTTTTTAAATACTTATAAGACTTTTTTATGATACTTATAAATTAATTAATGTAATTCTTCATTATATCTATTAAAATGATTCAGTTTAGATTTTTTTAGACGTAAAACTAAATCACTTGTAAGAAAAATTTAATTTTCTGAAAAAAAATGAATCTCTATTAAACGAATTAAACGAATAAATCACAAGACGTATACATATTTAATACTAAGAAGACGTAAAAAATCATCCAAAGATAAAAAATGAAAATATAAGAAGTAGAAATTTTTACATCCCTTTAAGTTAAAAAAAAAAATCAATTAGTATAGTAATTGACTGACTGTAATTAAAGAAAATCAATCAAAAATAGCAATTAATTTCCCAAGGGTACAAGCTACTTACTATATGTAAAAGCATTATTTTTTATAATCATAAAGCTACAGAGAAAGAAAGAAATATGCAGTATTAATAAAATATGAGAACTCTTAAACAACCTTTAACATTTAATACAGAAAAAATAAATTTTGCAAATGCTTTCCTAAAGGGAAAATATAGCGATCGCCCAAAATTTTGGGTAGATAAATTTTACAAAAATCGACGTTTAAAATTAAAAAAAACACAAAAAAATTATAGAAATTTCCGCAAGTTGTATTTACAAAGTATATACTTGCTGTTCGTACATATGTATGTTGTCCTGTACTTCGTAAATATCTCCGGAGTGCTTGGACATTAAAACTTGAAATTTGGCTCTAATATTTTAATACATAGGACATTGGTGATATTCAATTTTGAACGTAATCGTACAAGACAAAGAGAGTATTTACCATCATTTTAAAATTAATTTATTTTTTTGGAAATATTGTAGGAACATGAATTCTATATAGTGGTGGTATTGTTTACACTAATAACATTTTAAGTCAGTCAGACTTAGGGGTGAGGATAAAAATTACCTTAATTCTTGTACAGTTTTTGTGATATATTTCAAGAACGAATTATTAAAACTAATAAAACAGAAATTACTCGGCTACATGACTTCTAATTTCTGTTAAATTTTGGCACTGATCGGACAAGGGATACGGCCGTATCCAAAACAATTGTCATTTAGAGTTTGATTAATATTTCTGAAACGGTTGAACCATTAAGTCAAAGAAAAGCATATAAAAATTGTATCTAATCGACACATACAATCGGTAAAGATTTATCAAACATCCTAAATCAGTTATTTTTAGGTGTGGGCTGCATATTTACATGCTAAATACCTTTTTATAAAGCTGTAAATTCTTTAAATTTAAATATGACCGTATTTAAAAAAAAATTATTTAAATCTTTTCAAATGAATAGGTATAACGGTCAAACAGATTTTTTTTTTAAATTACGAATAAGGCTGGTAGTATAAATTTTTATTTCAATGGCATAATTTCTTCTGACGTTTTCCATTAAATATTTGTTTATTAGTGGAAACAACATACATCCTAGAAATAAATAATAAATGTGAATCGATTAAGGTTTTTAAAATATTTATTCAGTATAAGCTTATACTGCAGTAACACACATGACATAAAAATACAAAAACAAATTCACTTTCACATTATTGCATGAAATATCAACCGAAATAGTATATACTAAAGCATATTGTGACCGTATCACATTGAATATTACATAACGATTTTAGTATCACAGTCTTGTTTGGTACTCAGGATTTTTAGGTCAGAATACTTAAAACACAACCGTAATATTTTTATGTCAACTCTCTAAAGGATTAACTGTCCGAATGTAAAAGGACTACCAGCAGGAAAAATACAAAAGAAATGAACTGTCGCAAATGTGAAACAAAAGATCGTTGTATAGCAATTAACGATAGTTGTAATAAAAGCGATCTACGAAAATTAAGTAACGTAAAGAACAGCTGTTGTCATCGAAAACTCTTGAAGAATAAGTCACTAATTTTAGGATCGAATCAAATATGATTTATTAAAATTAAACTAGTGGTCCTTTGCCGCTCCGCAACGTTATTATTAAAATGTAATGTAACTATTAAAAATATCGGCTAAAAATTTATTTCGCTTACAACACGTGTCACACCAAACCTATTTGTTTTTCTTTCCTTTTCTACTACAGGTCAAATTCATGCTCAAAACCTATTTCCAGTCCGTTCAGATGTTCTACTGGGCGCATCAGACTGATTTTTTTTTCTGCTCGGTATGGCCCACTGATATGTCATCAAGCATATTCAGATCTTTAAAGTGATTTTTCTGTAAGTAATAACCTCGGAAATATTTGCTATAAATAAAGGAGGGTTTTTTGATGACTTCTCAAAGGAGACTCAAGTTTGGGATTTGATGACGCTTGATGACACACCTATGGATCATTCAGAACGTAATAAAAAAAAGTCTGCCTGACCTGTCCAATAGAACATCCACACGGTCTGGAAATAAGAAGTTTTCAATCAATTTTTTTTAATATTATCATAATCTATAGACGGGAAAACACTCGACCGTTAATTTACGATACCAAATTTTCTTTACTCCAAAAATCATTGTTACATCAAAATAAGAAAAATTATGGTCATCTGGTATCGAGCTTTTCAAATTAACAACCATCTATGTTTATAAAAGCAATTTCGTTTATAAAATCCAAAAAAAGAAGAAACTAGTCGTGATAAGATTATATTTCATTAATAAAATAATTTCTTAAAATAACATATCTCTAGGGAGAGAAGAAGGTGTTCTTTTACGAAGATTTAGTCTAATCGGATGTACGAGGCATGTTTTTAAAGTAAATACCGTTTTGAAATTCCGCCGCTGCTACGTTGCGGTCGGCCTTTCACACATCCGCACTGTGTACTCATATCTGTTGGGAAGCCAGACGCCATTACGGAAATATTCGACTGTGTTTACGTTTGATTGTGAGAATTTAATTCCTCCGCTGATCGAGAATCCCGCCGACTATGAAATACGTGGTGCGATTCGTTTTCTTAGGGCTAAAGGCGTGAAAGCGGATGAAATTCATCGTCAGATCAGTGAAGTGTACGGAGAAAATGTTACGAGCGATGAAATGGTACGAAAATGGGTTAGAGCTTTGAAAGATGGCCGCCAGAATGTTCATGATGAGAAACGGAATGGACGATCATCTGTCATTACTGAAGATTTTGTGCAGAAATTTGATGACAAAGTGAGAGAAAACAGACACTTTGCGATTTTTTTGCTACCTGAAAAGTTTCCTCAAATTTGAAGAAGTGTGGTCTTTTTCCTGTTTAGCCTCCGGTAACTACCGTTTAGATAATTCTTTAGAGGATGAATGAGGATGATATGTATGAGTGTAAATGAAGTGTAGTCTTGTACTTTCTTAGTTCGACCATTCCTGAGATGTGTGGTTAATTGAAACCCAACCACCAAAGAACACCGGTATCCACGATCTATATTCAAATCCGTGTAAAAATATCTGGCTTTACAAGGACTTGAACGCTGGGACTCTCGACTTCCAAATCAGCTGATTTGGGAAGACGCGTTCACCACTAGACCAACCCGGTGGGTTGAAGAAGTGTGGTCTATGAAATTGTAACCGAACGCTTAAATTATCGAAAATTGTGAACGCGTTGCAGTGGTTATTAAATCAGGCGGCAAACTTCTATGACGACGGTGTTCAAAAGCTGGTTTCAGAATACGACAAATGCCTTAATATTGGTGGCAATTATGTAGAAAAGTAAATTAAAGTAGAGGCTTTCACGCAAAAATAAAATTGTTAAGAATAGTGTACTTGTTTATTTTAATTTCAAAACTGTACTTACTTTAAAAACATGTCTCGTACTATGCACCATGTAACTTGGCAGATAAATTTGCCAAATTACTATGTCAGTCAGAGAAAATATTAGAAACAACTTATACTATTAGAATCATAAATTTTTTTTGTGTAAAATTTACAAAAAAATTTGCGAGTCCTTTTTAATTTTCTTTCTCCTAGTATGAAAATACGAAAAAAGAAAAATACAAAAAAAAGAGTTTGTTAGTATATTTTTGGAATATTAACATTTTTAGCTGCTGCAACAGAAAAACCGACGATGATAAAAATGTAATATTGTAATACGTTGTTGATTATTTAATCCTTATATATCACTATGTTGAATAACCTTTGGAGTAAAAGTTATTTAAAACGTATATGACTTTTTTTTTACAAAAGGAGCATATTCGGGGATGTAACAAGTTTTGCGATGAATCTGATATCGTTGGAATCTCAGAATAACAGAAATTCTTGTATAACAATTTGAATCTTTATAACGCTATAAAATATGTGATGAACGTAGATTTTATTTAATAAGGAGCGCGTGAAATAGCAGTGTACTTGATGTGATTTAACACGAGGTCACCTGTTCGATGGACGCAAATTAACTTAATAACTTACAAATATTTTTATATATCCTTAATTAAAATATAACACAACTTTCTCACAAAACATCAAAATAAATTTTTATTTATTTAAGAACAATACAAAACGTAAAATAAATATGTAGTACCGCAGAGTAAAAAGAAAAAAAAAACTTTTTCCTCTTTAAACCAAAACAAAAGAAAAAATATCAAGTTCAAAGTTTATAAAGGACCAGGCAGATATAAAAAACGTAAATTAGTAGTATAATAAAATATTATGATAAGAAACAACTGGGAACGCGGGAAACTATATGTATATATATATATATATATACATACACATACACACACAAAGCAGTATTAACATAAAAAAACCAGCCGTTGTATAAGCAAAGGTAAAACAGGATAGTTAACTATATAAAAAATGAGGTGAAATAATGATACAAAATATAAGTTAAGAAACAGTCGAATATTGTATGCTGTTTATTAATATATACTTTTATTTTACCTCCGGGACCACCGTTAGGTATTACTTCAGAGGATGAGATGAATGGAAATTTTTGTAGCGTGTGAAGATTCGATGCCTGACCGGGATTTGAACCCGGGACCTTTCTGGATGAAAGGCCGAGATGCTACCACTCGCGCCACGAAGGCCAGCGTATTAACTTATATTACACATTTTAAACTTCACTTCGTACTAATTGTAAAACAATTGAATTCTGCAGCTTAAGTTACAAATAATTTCAAATAAAAATAAAAACATTAATAAAATAAATACTTCAATTTATAGAAAAATAATATTTTATATTAACTAAAAAATGTCAAAGAACTGGATTGGTCCGTTTAGTAATATTGTACTACAGTACGCGTCATGAAAATAAATTTTTCTTTAGAGTTATATCTTACGAAATTCTCAATTAAAAAATCATTTCATGAGTTTTTCGTCCATGTTATTTTATTTTAAGTATTATTATTATTAATAAATTAAAAAATATTTTTTTTGTAATCGGTATATAATAATGCATTACACAGATCATATGGAATGAGTAGATATGGTATTTCACGAATATAAAAAAGGAACTGCTCTAACATTTGTCTGGATGATTCAAGGAAAACCGAGGAAAGCTTTGACCAAAGCAGCATCAAAAAATACATAATTAATTGTAAAATAGAAGGATGTGACTTACATCCATATTAATTATTTAAAATATGAATACCTGACATATAATATAACAATATTGACATATAACAATATAACAATACCTGACATATAATATTACAAGTAAACGAAGTTATTACATATAAAAAAATAACTTCAGTATAATTCACAGTTCAGAAGCGGTATATAAAAATTATTTGAGAACATATTTATCTACATAATTAATAGGATGCAGAAAAATCAGGCTTTTCTAAAAACAAAATGTATTGATTGGTATTATTTAAAAATTAACGAATAGAGTAATATTTTTTTTTTTAGTGAAAGAGAATCTTCTAATCCTATGATAATTAAATTGGCAGGAAGATTTTTAAACTGGTCGGTAATTTATAAAAAGAAAATGGGATCGAAAGAATTATAGGAATTTCTCCTAAGCCGTAGTATTTGGCTAAGTAACATGGAAACAGTTCTGCTATCTAATTTGAGGGAGGTGGATATTATTATTTTTTAAGAATAATATCTTTTTAGCAAAGATAAAATATATATATATTTTTTTTTCTTTTTTTATATATATTTTATCTTTTATATATATATATATATATATATATATATATATATAATTTTATTAGATCAAAGTACAGAATAAATAAAGTAGGACGACTTACCTTATTCCACTATATATGCAGGAGCGCTTTCGCGATTTACTCGCATCATCAGCTGCATTACATATTCATCTCAGATTACACTACAAACTAATGCATGTATAGTGGAATAAGGAAAGTCATCCTACTTTATTATTTTATACTTTTGTTGATAAAATAAATATACTTTGGTATGTACTTTAATTTTTGGTTAATTTGGTTTTTGTACTTTAGTTAATAAAATATTAAAATATTTAAATAATAAAATATTTGTATATATTACAGGGGAGTATGATTCTTAAAAAAATTGATTTAAAAAAGT
This sequence comes from Lycorma delicatula, assembly GCF_047948215.1. Taxonomy (NCBI): domain Eukaryota; kingdom Metazoa; phylum Arthropoda; class Insecta; order Hemiptera; family Fulgoridae; genus Lycorma; species Lycorma delicatula. The sequence goes on from NC_134457.1 coordinate 44,532,588, forward strand.
ATATACACGCGCGCACACACACACACACACACACACACACACACACACACACACACACACACACACACACACACACACACACACACACACACACACACACACACACACACACACAAATGTCGATAAAAAAGTCATAATATGTTACGTAAAAAGACACTGATGAAAAATAAATTCAGTGATGCCGTATATTAGTCATCACTGGTAATCATTTTTAGTCATAATAGGAAGACAAGTTTATTAAAAATTTCTTAATGAGAACTGCTGTACAATACGATACAAGTCACCTCATGATTTATATTACACTACATATACAAAGTAAAGGGAGGTGTTGTACTATATTGATGAGTTTTCCTTGTTATGTAAGAAATACAGAAAATTATTTATACAACTCATACAAAGTAAATCAGCATTTGCGATTTACTGTAACTCGTTTTCAATTAAACACTTTAAATACTTGTCATTAACCTTCAAAAAAACGCCTAATGTCCATTAATTCAAAAATAATTATGGATACATATTTTTTCAGTTGTTTTAGGAAATTTTTTTTTTTTTTTTTTGTAAAATAAAGTCTAAATTCATTAATCGGTATAAAAATTATGAAAAGGCCAGAGAACTCTCCCGTTATAGAGAAATAATCACTATAAGAACTCTGTTTACTAAAAACAAAGTGAAAATTTACTGTAATTTTTTACTGTGTACGTGGTGCGTTAGTTTGCAATGGCCTCTATCACTTAATTTCACTTAATATCTGAGGAATAGGATGAAGAAAAAACTTTATACTTTTGGGTTTACTTTCATACTCGTATATTGACGTTAGAAATATTCAATTTTTGAAAAAAATCCATCCATGTGCTAAGAAAATACGAAATACTAAGAAAATACCACTTATTAAATAACCTTTATCACGTGTAATTTTTTAGATGGCTTGTTGCGACGTTTTAGATGCACGCGTTCAGTCTCTTATTTGTGGCGATCGAATAAAGAAAGTGTTGAAATATTCTGAAAAAAGAATAAAATTGACGTTTAAGCTGTTGTGCAGTACCTTATTTTAAAAGATTACACCCCGAGGAATATACAAAATAAATGACACATCAAAGAATTCTTCTCAATCGTTTTCGACGGCAAAAAAGTGGACTGCTGAATTTAAACGTGGTTGTACATCAATTCAAGATGATGAACACTCGAGACGCCTAAAATCGGTTATCACCGATGAAATCGTCACAAATTACACAATGCCGTTACCGCTGATTGAAGGTATACAAGTTTGGTGACATCGTAAAAATAACGACATATTTTCCATTATATTTTACACGAAGTTTTGGGTATGCAAAAACTTTCCGCTCTATGGATACCGCATAACAAGAATAGCACAAAACATTAAAAATAATTTATAATTTCGTACATCCATGGAATACCTCTGAAATCGTCTACTTCGTTTGTTTTAGAAAATATGCAATACATGAAGGACGTCTCATGAAGAAACTGAAAGATTTCAGGACATGATCTACAAATGAAAATAAATAAAAAAATTCATACAATGTGTACATATAACATAATAAGAAAATATTCATATAACATCTGTAAATTTTTGTTACTGAGTTATTCGTAGCGATAAACTTTCTTCTAATTTCTGCTTATAATATTAAATAAACCGTACTGAGATTCAATAAATTTAAGTTAAGAGGTAAATTTTGATGACTTCATACCGTTTAATTGAATAAAATGAAAACAATTTTGTTTCAGCGGGAGCATTTGCTAATTTCATTTTTCTATTGTTTCACTGTTAAGCAATTATTGACAGGCTCGCTATAGTTATGAACAACTGTAGATACATATTTACTGCATAAGTAATAAATAATAAAATTGCATTCTTTCGAATAATTTTATTATTTATGCTCGGTAGAGTGCTCATGCAGTTATGTGATATCGATAGATGAAATGGTATGGTATCGATAGTATTCCCGTTAAAATCAATTAAAAGGATCGGTTAATCGTATTTTTTAAATCGAATGATAAAAACTTTATCGGATACAACTTTTTTCTTCGGTGAAGGTTTGTTTGCGTGAGATAACTGTATATGTTATTAATGAATCAAAAAGTTACAACATGCAATAAAATTAACTGCTCTTCTAAATTTTTTAGTTTCGTTTAATTATCTTTAGTATGTCCTCGGTACGATATATATTCAGTTGTTTTATTATTTTAATGAATTGCTAAGCTGTCGTTGAGATTGTTAAGCTCATAAAAGGCTATTTTTTTCCCTTTTCCTCCCTCTGATTTTTATTAAGGTCTTTTTTTTTATAACAAATGTCCTTTCTCTCTGTTTATTTGTACACCAAACATTCCTTTTGTATTATTTAATAGTGGAAATTTCTGTTACACCTTTAAAAATATACGACAATCATAACAATTTTTTTATTCCGACCTTTTTTCTCATTCTCATTTTAAACTTCCAAAAACGAAATTTGTTGATCTAAATATACTTTTGGAGATAAAAATTAATACCGCTAAACGGTAATGTTTCAAAATAGATAAATGTGATCATTAGGAATTAATTCTCTGATTTAGTAGAGAAGATATTTTCTTGAAGAATTTATAATGTAAACCGATCCGACATACGAAAATATCTGTCAAAAAAAACGGGTTGTTAATCTCATACAGACTACTAACAACAGTAAATTGGAAAATCTTAATAGTTAACTCGTCTCTAATTCTCTTGTTTTTCTGAATCTTTAGAAAAATAAAATTTATCACGATAATTATAAAAAGGGATATTTCGGAAAAGTAAGGAAGTATAATAATGTAATCGCTTATTATTAAAAAATAATAACAATCAGCTAAAATCAAACCGGTTGTCACAACTAGTTTCATACAACACAAAAAAATATTTCAGTATGAGAAAGGATCTATTATGATTACATTGTAATTTTTAAAAATTAGCGAACCATTACCAATTTATTTAAAACGCAGTTATAATATTTCATTTTACAGAAACATTATTACTTTATCGAAGAAACTTCAAGTAGTACTAATTTTAAAAAAACTATATTTTTTGATAGCTATATAGCTGAAAAAGTAAAAATTAGTAAAATTAAATATTAGTAAAAAATTATCTTAAATTATATTTTCAGTTTTTTGAAATGATAATTGAGTAATTAAATAATTTCCGCCATCGATGTACAAAATTTTTCAGTCAAAAACTTTAGTACTTTTAGTCCCAAAATTTTGAGTTCTAAGGTTCAGATCCTTGTAAAAGCCTTTATGCGGATTTGAATACTAGATCGTGGATACCGGTGTTCTTTGGTGGTTCTGTTTCAATTAACTACACATCTCAGGAACGGTCGAACTGAGACTGTACAAGACTAGACTTCATTTACATTCATACATATCGTCTTCATTTATCCTCTGAAATAATAATACCTTACAGTGGTTCCGGAAGCTAAACAGAAAACATAGAGAGTCCCAACATTTTAGACCTTAGGCAAAACGGAGAAGATAGATGAGATCAAACGTTGACAAATACAAAAATCCGGGAAAACTGAGCAATTGCTAATTATAATACTTTTCCCCTCTTGCTTGCTATAACGACCGATTAGTAAAAATAAAACAATGTTTACACAGCTGGAGGAACGTGACAGTACTTTAAAATTGTTAAACATAAAACGATTAGATTTTTTGAAGGAGAAAGTTCTATAAAACTGAAAACTAATCGTTAAGATTAACTTAAAAAATAATTATGGAACTATTTGATCTAGATTGCATATTAAAGCAACTAGAATATAATTTTCTTATTAATTACATTAAAGAAGCTGAAATTCTGATTGTCCGTCCTCCAAAGAACTCTAATTAATTTTGATAACATATACGTATATAAAATTCAGATTGAAAATTAAATTCAACGCGGGTAAAATTCGAATTCATTTTTGTAATATTACCGCAGATAAATTATCTGACAATCAAATACATCTTAAAAAGTAAATAATTTATTTTAAATTGCGGTTTTGTTTATTTTATCTTAAGAAGGAATACTTCTTTTTTTTTTCTATGCTAAATATTTAAAAAGACTTTAAAGCTGAAAAATTTCATGTTAGCAGTAAATCTCCCTCTAGAGAATGAGATAAGAGTAGGTCAATTTTTTTCTACTGCGGTTAAAAATAAGGCCTTGAAACTAACGGTTAGTCTTGAGTATTTAATTAGGTTTTGTTTATCTTTATATTCTTCTCTGTTGTGTTAAATAAATTATACAAAAAACAACCTTTAAAAAAAGAGGTACATCGTAATTTAGTACAACCGTTTTTTATTATTAACCGGGGATTGTAATTTTAATTTTAATTTACCATGACGATTATGTAATTAATTATAATTTTAAACCTTGAATAAGGTCACAGCTTATCACAATTTTTGATATTTATTTAACGGTTCGGATTAATTGTTAGCAAATGGTTTCGCAACATCAGGAATATTTGTCCTGGAAATTGAAAGACGCGATGCGAGTTAATATACTAAGATGTACTAATTATGCAATTCCCGTAGGTCACTGATGTTATAAAGACCATTAACTATAGTTTTATCGCAATCCATTATCATTTATTAAAGGTAATATGACCGGAAAACGAAGTTAAGAGCTAAAAAATGAAAAATATTTATTTTTATTTACAAAAGATTTTTTTCTAAATTATACTGTATGATTGCATGTAAATATTTTAAATGTAACTAATTTGTATCTAACATTCGATTGAAGTTACCGGTCGGTAGATCGTATCAGAGCCAAAGGTTTTAACTGGAGGAAGGATCTCTATGCAAGAGTCCTGCTGCCGCTGGATCTCGCTAAAAGTAATTAATTCACGTATTTTTTTGCCCCCGGGACCATCATTAGGTATTGCTTCAAAGAATGAGATGAAATAGATACCATGCCTGACCGGAATTTGAACCCGGGACCTCCGGATGAAAGGTCAAGATGTTACCAACCGCGGTACGGAGGCCGGCAGTTAATTCACATCTGCTTTGATGGAAGTGTTTATCGAACCAATCTTTTATAGTAGTACAGCATATATCGCTTATAATTATGTTTAAAGTGTCGTGCTACATTACCGGTCTGATGATAGAAGGAAAAGGAGGGATGTTGAAGTTCGGGAAAAAATGCAAAATGTACGATATACAGAATGAAAATATTTATGTTATAATATTAATATATTATAGTTGGAAAAGAAGGAAAAAACATCAACAAATGTATGTATACTCAATTGTGGAGGTAAGTCAAGAGAAAGACCATATTTACATTCTCCGAAATAAGAATTAACTAAGAAGCATATTATAAATTTACTCGTAAGTGAACGGTTGCTTTTCATCGACTGCTCATGATTATAAAAGCAGGGCGCTTTTCAGCTTCAATAATTAATTTTTTAACATTAATCTTTTCTCATTCTTCCAATATTTTAGTTACAATAATTTAATTAAACTAACAAAAGTACCCTCCAATCTGATTAAAAATTATAAACAAAAGAAATAATAAAAGGTACTAAAAAAGATAATAAAAACAGGAAAAATAAAAAAAACATGTCTAATGGGAAAAGGAATAAAAATAATGAGACTACGAATGGTTTGAAATATTGGAAAATGACTAAGAGAGTCATATTTTCTACCGGTGTTAGGTGTACGAGGGCCGCTCAGAAGGTTTTCAACCTGACAAAGAAAACAACATTTATTCAGGAATTTTTAGAAGATTTCAAAAATATTGGAAATCGCTATGAGCCCGGTCATATTTACGTACACATGTACTCGTATGTAAGTATAAGATTTTTTCGTCCGCTCTACCGGAGGCAAATCTTTACCGTGTTTGATTAAACTTAATGGGGTGATGTAGACCTATTGCAAATTACGCCCTATTGATTTTGAAGAGAATCTATTCTCAGGAACCGAATTTATAGCATTTATAGCTTTTTCGTTGTACTATTATACACTGCTGATTCATGAAATTCAATTAATGCTTCCATAAAATGTACAGTTCCATTTACGTATACATCAAATATTAAGCTAATTATTTTAAAATGTATAACTAACATTACTTTTAAAGTTATAACAATAAAGCTACAGACAAAATCCACAAAATAATTAGCTTAATAATTACAATTAATTCATTTTTAGTTTAATACGAGTATTTAAAATTAAAAAAAAAGAGTAAAAAATATTTTAAAAACATTTTCGTAAAATGTAATTTTAATATAACTGTTTGTGCTGAAATCTAGTGTATTTTATTTATACTTAAATGGAGCTGTAGTTTACACGAAAGTATTAGTTTAAGTGCATGATTTAATTCAGTGATGTCAGTTAACGGAGAAGATCCTTCTTTCGCCCATAGTTTGAGCGTAACCCAAGAAGATTCAAGCAATCTTCATAAAATATATATATATGCACAACTTCAGATACACATGTACATAAATTTCGATGAAATTGAATTGAAATCTAGCAGTTCTAGATATTTTAGAGCCACAAAATTTTATACACAGGCACACACATATATATATATATATATATAAGGAAACCTCAATTTAAGTGAATGGTACTTTCGTAATACGCTGTCGCCGAACTGCTTCAACGGCACGTGGCACTAACCTAATGTTGGCCCTGAAAAGGGCCGTTTTTATCGTCGATTGGCTTCAACAGCTCGTTGTAATTGCTAATTACGGTAACCGTGAGAAGGACTGTTGTCGTTGAATGACCTCAACGGTTTGTAATTCATAACCTTTTGGTGGCCCTGAAAAGGGCCGTTTTTGCGTTAGCTCTGAGAACAGCTTTTTGATCCGGAAGCTAGTCTCCGGCGAAGTCGGGGAATTATGGCTCGTCCATTGAAGTCTGATCGAGCTTTATCCCAGCGGCAGTTGGGTCCCCACTAGAGCCCGGCAGTGTCGGGTCGGCGTCGATCGTCCTTCACCGGGGCGGCCGAGGCGGTTCTCCCCGAGCAATCCCACGCTGAGCCGGCTCCTGCTGCTGAGTCCACCGGCCTGGCGAGCTGGAGCTGGAGCGGGAAGGTAGAGACTGCATCTAGCGAATCCCTGATACACTTCCTGCGACGAGTTTTTTTTTAGACTTTTCAACAGTCACTTTACAGCTTGATACATTTAAATTAACAAGTTTTAAACTTTTTAATACGATCAGAATAATGCGATTTGTCCAGTTTTGCGAAATAAGCTATTGTGTAAGCGTTGATTTTATCATTTGAAAAGAATCTTTGCCCAGCGAGTCTCACTTCTTCAGTTTGCAATGTTTGCTAAGTGTCAAATTCGAGGAATACGACGCATGTGAAAGCATTTTGAAGTGTAGGTCATGGAATTTTGTAGCAACAACCCGAGAGGTGCATGTATGCGCATTATCATAGTGAAGGAACACATTATTTTTGCCAGATCCAGACATTTAACCTGAATATCACCCTTCAATCGATCCATAAGTAAAAGCATAATATTCGTTGGTGATGTTCCTGCCTTTTTCCTGTATATGAGCACCCCACCACAAGAATCCCAAAAAGAACTGTTACCATGATTTTTCCTGCAAATGGAACCGTTTTTGTTTCTTTGACGCAGTTTTACTTGTTTCCATCCACTGTTTGGATTACTGTGTGATCTCTGGAGGAAATGTTAAATCCGTGTTTCAACTACTGCTTTGAAACAACGAAAGCTCATTGAATCGCTTTTAAAAAATGTAAGCAACGTTGAGAATTATTCATTCGAATACATTATTTGTTGACTGTTAAGAAATGGGGTACAAATCGAATGGAATGTTTTTCACACCAAAACATTTTTTAAGATGTAGTGTACACGGGGTTTATCGTAATGTTTGCGATGTCATCAAGCTCCCGTTCCTTTAATTGGGATGTTTGTGACAATTTTGTCGGTCGCAATGGTTTTGGGGTTTCCGAATATTTTTCATCTTGAACTGTTATATGACCATTTTAAGTTTAGCAGCTCACTTTTTACCGTCGAACATGATGGAAAGAATCCTTTAAAGTGGAATATATTTTTGTATGTTTTTCGGAGTGTAAATTTTTTAAATAATGTACTTTACAACATCTTTATAAAACATTTTTAAAATAATTTTCTTAAAATCACCTTTAAAATAATGTAATATCTTTAAGTAAAATTTTATTTACTTTTTTAAAAAATGTCAAAACTTGTTTGATGTAATTGACATTAATATTTGGTAAGCGGATATTAATGTGATTCGTCCGAACTTGAGATATAAATTTTTATATAAAAGTAACAAAATGGGGGACAGGAGGAGAAGGAAGGAGAAATTGCCATTTTTGCTAAGGATATGTTTTGCTGAGTTTTACAAGTAGAATCCGAAAAAGTATAGCCAGCCCACAATTTTAGAAAAATTCTGTATAAAGGATCATATTTGGCAAATATAATCTTTTGATCATATCAGACCATCAAAATAACAACTCACCCGGTTGGTCTAGTGGTGAACGCATCTTCCCAAATCAGCTGATTTGGAAGTCGAGAGTTCCAGCGTTCAAGTCCTAGTAAAGTCAGTTATTTTTACACGGATTTGAATACTAGATCGTGGATACAGGTGTTCTTTAGTGATTGAGTTTCAATTAACCACACATCTCAGGAATGGTTGAACTGAGAATGTACAAGACTACACTTCATTTACACTCATACATATCATCCTCATTCATCCTCTGAAGTATTATCTGAAAGGTAATTACCGGAGGCTAAACAGGAAAAAGGCTAAACTACTAAATAACAAACCGAAAACTTTCTGAACGACACTAGTCTGTGTTTTGGTAAACAGCAACAACCGTTTTGTTGTATCGCAGACCAAATGAATAATGTGTAGGTTCAATTACCCACTCTACAAACAGTACGGCCAAAAAACTGTGTGTGTTATATTAAACACAAACCTAAATTGTGCTTATTAATCCGTAATTTTTCATTATCATAAAACTTTATACGTTTAGCATAGGGTTGACCCATAATGTTATCAGTAATGAAACTTATTTTTTAAACGTGTCGATACCATTCGCTCACTATAATAAAATTTAATAACTTATCCCTGTTAAAGACTCGTGTCTCTTTTTCTTGTTATTCATTTGTAAAAGTAAATAAATACATAAGATCTCTCTTTCTTTTTATTCATTGGCAAAGGTAAATAAATATATAAACTGTCTCTTTCTTCTTATTCATTTGTAAGAGTAAATTTGTTTATATTCAGCTGGCTTAAATGTTACTAGTTGATATTTTATATTAACACTGTATCTAATTTATTGTATTGTTCAGTCTTCATCTACACTAGCATAATCTGCTTCCACATCAACTCATAGCTTATTCAACAATGTAATATTTTATAGTGTAAAATTTAAAGATTATATTTATTATGGCTGAACAATGACATTTATTTAAATTATGAACCGGCGAAAATAAAATATAGAATTAGTACACATAACCAAGGTATTAAACCAAGTCCGTTATTGATTCGATAATCCCTTTATGTTTTTCTTTTTTTTTATTATTTCGAGGGAATTGCAGTGAATTTATATGAAAGACTTGTCTGCAATTTCATACTAATATTTACTATTTTGAAAGCACTCTTCCAGAGTTAATTTTCTACTACTTAAATCTAATTACGTCTTCTTTTATTAACAAACCGTCATCAGTAATATTTTAAGAAGTTCGTTATTGTAACGTCAATAATGCATACGGAGATAAAACAAAAACTTTCTACTGATTTTAATCAGCATTCTAATTAAGGAAGTTATGCGTTTCCTTGTATTTGTATTCGACAGTGTAATTTTGACTGTAATTGGTGTCGTATTTTGGTGCCATACGCTAAATACATTGCGATGTTATTGCCGGATGTCGTTTAACTATTTAATTGAAATCATTCCATATAGATATTGTAATATACCAACCGGTAAGACCAAAGATGTAGGTTATGATTTTCCAAACCGATAGAAATTTAATATAAAACTTCGAGGTTTTAATCAAAAGTACCCTAATAACTTGTCTTGTGTTTAAAACTAAATAGATTTTGTAAACTTACAGATTTCACCTCATTATTGGCTGAAAATTCTTAGTTGTTACAAGGTACAATGACACTGGTTTAAAGTATTCTGTAATTAATCTCTGACAATTCATGTCGAAAAAGAGGCCATTTTAAATGTGTAATATCATTAAGGTTTTTATATTTTGAATATCTACAAACGAATACTCATATTTGCTTTAACTTTCGACAATCTTAACAATAAAACGTGGCGAAATTTTATTACTGTATGTAAAAGAAATTTTACATAAAAAGTTTACCCAACATGAGTGGAGGTTGAAACTACCACAATACGAAAAGGGATTATTGGAAAATTATTCGCACAAATATAACACGTAAATATTCTTTCTCAGTCTAATTTCGAGCCGAAAATATTTTATCATACAAGCCGTGATAACACCAATTGAAAGAGATGGTAAAATTAACGATCAAACTTGCATAAGTTTTGATTTATAACGTTTCTGGAACATTTTCTATAATCGAGTTTATATTAATGGTCGTTAAACGTAGTTTTTTTGCACAAATTATTTCAACTATTAAATATCACGCAAAATTCGAAAATATAAAAAAAAAATGGCATGAAAACGTGAATAATTAGAATCCTTTCGGGCAGTTACTTAAAATGGAATGTACTTCGCTTTCAAAATTAGCTAGAAAAATATTAAATGACGCTATTTTTATTTTTTATTTATTTTTTTTTATAGGGTCATCACAGACCAAAGTTTTTAGTTAAAAATTTTTTGATCTTCAGTGCCTTTTAAAATGACTTGGCCTTCCCTTTCCAATTAAAACGTTTGAGTTACACCCCCAGGACATGGAGTGTAATGCCAAAAAATAGGTTATTTCAATATAGAAGTATTTGTTAAATTTAATTTTTCTATGTTTATCGGTCGAAAAGTTATTTAAGGGTCCTATATGTTATTACTATTCTGTATAATAAAATATATTTGAATATGTACAATACGATACCTTTATACAATGTATTCAATACATGTAAAGCTAAACATTTTATATTAAGTTGCAGAAAAGTAATTTAATAATATTTTATAAAATTTATCAAAATATGTTCACACACTAACTTCTAATGGAAATAATTCATACTATACGTTATTACAATTACTTATCCGTAACTCGTTTCTAATATTTCTACCTTCATATAGAAAAAACTTCCAAGTGGCGCTGGTATAATGAACAAGTATAAATTTTAATATTTGCATCGTTTTAATCACTTGACGTAGAACCATGTAGTACAATTAATCCAACGACCATATGTTCAAGTGACTACTGAGAACTTTTATAAAATGATTACAAAAAAAATCAACTTTATTTAGCGTAGAACACTCAATATTACCGACTGCAATTTCATTTTTAAAATGGAAATAACGATAAACTTTTACTAATTTTTTTAAAAACATTTTACTTTTTTGTTTTTTAATAAACTAACAACCAGCAAATTTATTTATATTTTTAATTTTATGGTTTAAAGAAGTATAATTTAAGAAATAAATGATAATAAAAAATAAAATAGATGAGGTGAATCACAAGAAAAAAAAATTGTATAAAATGTTCGTAATTCAAATAACGATGAAAAAAAAAAAAATTATTGACAACTTTAAGTAAAAAATTATAAAAAATACCAAAATAGTAACTTAAAATTTAATTCAAAAAAGCTATTATAATTATACCAATCTCTGGGAAACGCCTTTCATCCGGAGATTCTGGGTTTGAATCCCAATCAAACATGTCATTTTCAATTTCTACGAATTCATTATTATCCACTTTTAACAGTTATTGAGCTTCAGCCTGGTGATGCCGTATAAATAAATCGTTATGCAGGATGTACCACATAAAACGCAACCAATCAATCAGCCGTTTATGAAATTTAAATTGATACCTTACTCTCCTACGGTGAACTGGAACGGAATCGTTTTACGTCTCTCGCCGCAATGCAGTAGGTTATTATAGGTAGACTGAATAAAGCGATCAGAACGCTCATTGCATTCAGAAAATGGTGTTTTCACAAGAGGAACGTGTTTTTATTACCGAGTCGTACCTCAATACGCGATCAGTGAGTGTAGTGTTAAGAATCTCTTTATCTTAAATACAACTTGAAACACGATATAACTTGAAACCCGAGATAGATAGGTTAAAGTTATTAAAGAATATTAAAGATCGAGAACATTGTTGAATACAGACACAAAAGCTGAAATCAGCAACTGATTAACTGCCTCGCCACAAATACAAAAAAAGATTCTTGTCAGCTGAAAGTAATTCGACGAAATCAATCTTTCATCTGGCGACAAAAAAGTTAAATATACGTCCATATTGAATTCAAATAATTCATCTACACGTTGATCCCGATAAATAAAGAGGGTTAGAATTCTTTGTTAGTCGCGTCATTGTTCGAGGCTTATGGCCAGTGAGACCTCCGTATTTGAGACTGCTAGATGTTTTTCTATGGAATTATCTCAAAGAAAATGTATACAGCAGCAAATCAGGAACTTTACAAAACTGAATATCAAAAGGCTGTATTAAATAACCAGTTTCAAACTATAAAAACAATTGCAAAAAACACAATGAATAAGGTAGAAGCATACGAGTATATTAAGGAAGATGGAGGATACTTAACTGTAGAAAAATTAACTCTAGAACTTAAGGCGTAAAAAATGATAATCAAACATATTACTTGTGCATACTTTTAGGTAGATTTTATAAGAAAGCTACCTATTGTAGTGGGTACCATGATTCAACTTCCGGAAAATTTCGACATATCTTCGCACATCCCCCAGACCCCAAAACGACCGTCAGCTCAAAATTATATATATATACATGTATCTCCCTTTCTTGTGGACACGATAACTGCTGTAATTTTCCGTCAGTCACTTTTAAATTGTTCCCTAAATAAAACTCGACCCAAAATCTCGATCAAGTTAGTTAACAGACCATGGGGGTGGAAATGGGGTCCCTTTCTCGAAAAAAATAAATACTTTTATAACTTTTTATTAAGTAAAATATCGAATTTGTTTAAAGTTCCTACGATTCTTTTAATACTTATGTAAGTAAAGTTTTTTGGTATCACCAACCATTAGCTCAGGGGGTGGAAAAAATAAGGTTTTGAAAACAAAAAAACCATAAGTACCTTAACAGGCATAGTATCGAATCGGTTTAAAGTGGTTTTTAGTCCTCTAAACACTGCCTAAAACGTTTTTCTGAAAAAGATTTTGATAAACCTTACGGCAAGAGATGACCAAAATGTTGCTGGAATTGTAATATGGGGCTTGTCGTTTGGTAAACATGTAAAAACTTTTTTCATATGCAGCCATTGTCATATTGAGTAAATTTGAAGTTTTTCTAAATTTTGAGGTGGAAATCTTTTTGATCCCCTACTTAGAACCGGTGAAATCTATCTCCGCCATCCGGCGTGCTGAAAGTATAATCAAAAATATTTAATAACTTATGTATGCTTTTTTCACTTAAATGCACGTACCGAGAAAAGGCTGCAATAAATAGTTTGCGTTTTGTATGGATTACTTAGTACAAAATCTTTTGGTTTCGGGGTGGAATAAAAAAAAATTATAAATTTAAAGAACTAAAAAAGGATTATTTTTGTATGAAGTAAAGGAAGTATTGTGATCGCGAAAAATTTCGGTTTTCAAATTTAAACGGGAACATCCATTTTGACCATCCCTGAATCCATTTTGACTAGTTTTGGTGTGACGTCTGTACGTACGTACATATGTACGTATTTATTTCGCATAACTCAAAAACGATTAGTTGTAGGATGTTGTTAAAGTTTTGGATTTAGGACTGTTGTCTAACATCTCGTTGTGAACCTTCCCATTTGATTGCAATCGACTGGACTAAAAGTGTCCAGAAAAAGCCCAAAACCAAAAAAAAAAATTGGATTTTGGACTTTTTCTTAACTGGAGTAATAAGCCCTCATTGAGAGTTTTTCAACGATATATTATACGTGGTACTTATTTTCATTGGCTTTAGAGTTATAGCCAAATAAAATTTGGAGCTTACAAGAGGAAGGCACATCGGTTCAAATCCTACTTCATCTCCTTCATTTTCTTTCATTTTTGTTTCAGTTTAAATACATTGATTTATTAAAAATTATTAACATGTCATTAAAAAAAAAAATATAAAAAATATTAGAAGTTATTAATGAAATAACATTTTATATACGTTTCATTCTAAGAAAATGTGTATATGTAATTTAATAGGTGTACAAGGAAGTTATGTGGTGTCCACATCAGATTTTTTTTGTGAATAAAAACATGTAAAGGCTCTCGATTCGATTCGTAAATTATTTTTATGTTTCTTTAATTATTTAAAAATGGATTTCTATAATTCTTCTTTTTTTTTATTTGTAGAAAAAGGCACGTAATTTTAATTTAAGAAAATGTCTGATCTTATTCAGTATTGGATTTTTCTAATGTAGTGATATTTAGATATATGTCTCCTCAATATTTAAAATATTTAAGCCTTTTATTTTCAACAAAATGACATTCTATTTTTTTAAATCGGTTAGTCGAGTTATGGGAGAAAATTGATGTTGTAATTTTGTGTCTATTATTGTGAGAAAATTATTACTTAATTTTATACTAATTTACAATACTAGAATTAACAATAAATAAAAACTATTAATATTTAATCGAGTTAAACATAAAGTGGAGGACATGAAAACATATTCAAAATTACATCAATTTTCTCCAATAACCTGGCTATTTTTTAACTGATTTTCAAATATAAAATGTCATTTTATTGAAAATAAAAGGCCTAATATTTTAGAAAATGATAATTTTTTATAAAAATAATATTTATGAAGATATAATGGATTAAAAAATAAACATGGCCACCATTTTTTAATTTGCAAAGGTATTTAAGTCCTGTTTTTTTGCTAATTTTAAAACTTTATTCCCAAGACGCTTACCAAATATTAATGTGATTTGTCTATCCGAACTTGAAATATAAATTGTTATATAGAAATAACAAAATGGCGTACACTGAGAGAACGAAAGAGAAATTGCCATTTTTCCTAAGGATATTTTTTGTTTAGTTTTACAAGTAGAATCCGAAAACGTATAGCAAGCTCACCATTTTAGAAACACTCTGTAAAGTTAAACTTTCAGAAGCATATAAACTTTCCGGTCTACTTGCTGAGTTATAACGCCTTAATTTTATGCAAATCGATAAAAAGGTTTTTTGTTTTAAGTATGTGTTGTTACTCGTATGCATTTCCCATTTTATTAACTCATATCTCATTAGCAATTTGGTTTTTACCAAAAACCTAATGAAGCTAAACATTCGGTTACATTCTTTATGTACATTATTTTTAAAACATTATATTAAAAACAATTACTTTTTAATTTTTTCTTCTTTTTAGTTTAAACATTTCTGTCAATCTTTTTAGTTAAGGAAAGATTCAGTTTTTTCAAATGGTACTTGTCATCGTCTTGACTCTGCATTTTCTTTTAAAATACTGATTTTATTTTCTGCCTCCTTTTCCTTGTTTGCTAAAATTAGACGATCATCTTCAAACGTCAAATAATTACTTATTCTATTTCTTAATTGCCAATGTTTTATTTATTTTAATAAAAATTACGTTTAATTAATTAGTAAACTAAAAATTTAATATGAACAGGCAATTTAAAATAAATTGTAATTAGGAACGGGAAATCTATTGAAAAAATTTTTCCTTGAGAAACGAAAAAGACAAAAAACCATAATTGAATGATGTGATAAAATGTTTTTACTACAACGGAATACAAAATATCGTCGGTCTGCGCATGAACTGACGTTTGAAGAAAAAGATGACAATCTTTTTTTTTATGCAGGCAGTGTTTTTTCCTAGGCTTGTACACGTTCGAGCCATATTCTTTTCAGCAAATGAACCAATTTCGATGGCTTTCTTTCTTTTCCTGTTTAGCCTCCGGTAACTACCGTTCAGATAATACTTCAGAGGATGAATGAGGATGATATATATGAGTGTAAATGAAGTGTAGTCTTGTACATTCTCAGTTCGACCATTTCTGAGATGTGTGGATAATTGAAACCCAACCACCAAAGAACACCGGTATCCACGATCTAGTATTCAAGTCCGTATAAAAATAACTGGCTTTACTAGGACTTGAACGCTGGAACTCTCGACTTCCAAATCAGCTGATTTGGGAAGACGCGTTCACCACTAGACCAACCCGGTGGATTGATTTCGATGGCTGATCATACTTATTTTTACTATTGCACAGGATGTTTCCCTGGCAACCGCTTACAGATTTTAGGTAATTAAAATCTTCCGGAGGCTAAACAGGAAAAAGAAAGAAAAGGTAATTAAAATCTGTTTAAATCTGTTATGTAATTAAAATGGAGATCCTTCCATTGTTTCGAAATTTTTTATTGCTTCGTTTTGTAATTTTACTGTAACTGGAAAATAATTTTTGAATTTACTTTATAAAAATAAATAGGTCAAGTTTTAGGATAATTTAAGGTTACGTACGTTATTTGCGTATTCAAATGGATATGAATGATAATTACATAATTAATTATTGCTACCGTATTTGTTTCAGGGTAAGTTACGTAATACTGTTATAACCAAGTTTCTGGGAAACTGTCATATAATAAAGTAATACTCATCCGTTGAACAAATTATTGATTTATCCAATAACATAGACATGGAAGCAATAAACATGTGTGTAACAGATTGCAAAATATAATGATTTTTAAAATAAATCTTTGGTTGTAACAAAGAGACAGAGAGAGAGGGAGAGAGAGAGAGAAAGAAAGAGAGAGAGAGAGAGAGAGAGAGAGAGAGAGAGAGTGAAAGAGATCTTCCCTAAAGCGAAAAATTGATTATTCAAATAGTATTGTTATTTAATTAACAATTAATTCGAATTAGAATTTTTTTTGTTACTTTACGATAAATTTTGTAGAATTACAGAAAGAATACATATCAAAGTTAATTTATCAACGACATAAAAAGTAAAACAAGTTATTTTGCAGATTTCATAATCATTTTTAATATAAATACTGCCAAAAATTCTCCCTGACAACAGGTTTTACACTGACAATTCAGGACAAGTTTTGACATGAATCCAAGCGCTTTGAAACGCACAATAATCCTTACCTTCTCATCGAACACATAATCATGTGTACGAACTTGTACTCGATCTTTCATTCTTACAAAAATTAAAATCAAAAGCTAAACAAAAGAAGAAAAACAGTCTGTTCTGCATAAAAAACCAAAGGTCGGCCGACGGCTAAGCTCTAATCAAACATTTAAACTCCTTAAATAACAATGAAAAAGCAATCAGAATCCTTCACTATACTGAACATATGATTGGGTATAATTGTAAAAGTTGGTTAAAATATTCAAAAGATATTCAAATCTGTCTATTGCCCCCTTATTGTTTGTTCACTTTTGTTTTAACAATGAAATGATGGAGGGGGTTTCTTTTTGAAATAATAATATTAAAGTGCCAATTATATTAATAATGACAATACTTTATGCCGATGCCGAAGACATAGTCCTTTAGCATTGACCCAGAAAAAGTTTTATAAGAAAGTGGATAGATTAAATGGTTTTTGTAGTAAATGAAATTTTATTAAAAATTTAGAAATAGACTAAGGGAGGCAGGAATGTTAAGTTGGAAGAAAAATGGTATTAAGATACTCTCAAAACGAGGTTGTAAATAGATATAACTGTTTAGGCGTATTATTTACCATTTTAATAATGGAAATATCACCAGAAAGAAAATATATCTACTTAATTCGAGATAATACTATTTAGAGTAAAAACTTCAATATTCAGCAAAAATTGCAATTTTCGATTGGGTCGTTAAAATTTTATAAGAGATTAAAATACAGAGTTATCACATGGTTAAAAGAATCGGAGTGTTTTTGTGCATGTATTTTTCAACAGATTGTTCGGTCATCTCAAACGTCCTTAGGATTATATATTATTTTTTGATAACAGAAGCTATACCCTTACATGTACAGAGTTTTAAGGTCGATTTTAGATATATTTGCCACATGCTGTTTTTATCCCTTGATAGAGTATCAAAAATTCATACAAAGAAAATTATTGAAACAAATAAGGGTCGGTTTAAGACGTAAAGAATACTCTGGAATATTATGACATCCCTGTTGATTTTCCAAGGCGAATTAGAATTCAGTGGGCAGCGTTGATTAAGAAGGATAATATCATTGAGGAATTCAATAGTGAGTGGTCGGACGGATGAAACAGGTCACGTTTTCGTTGCCTACAGTAAATAAATAAAAATTTGCGAATTAAATCTTATATAGGACACTACTATTCACGAACTTCGATGTTTACAATACATAAAACATGTTGTACATGTTATAAACGTTCTTGTTAGTACATGTTCCTCCTCATAGTACATGTTACTTTCTCTTCAAAAATGAAGAGGAAATAATGCAAGTTTTGGAAAATATTTAGTGTCGTGTTCGATTATAATTATTAATAAATTACAGAAGTGTTTAAAGAATTTTCGCGCCATTTTAAAAAATAATTAAGAGATTTTCTTTTTCGGAAAAAAAATATTACTCTGTCAATGAGTTTTTAAAAAAAATGATAATTAAAAGTTTAGAAAAACCTGAATTTTTTACATCTCGTTAAACTTAAACATAAATAATTATTCAAAATAGTTTTCGGTATGCCTTTAGAATTTTAAATTATTTTATAGCTATTTTTTATATTTAATGTATTTACTTTAACACTATTTCATATTGTTTTATTTAAACAAACTAATTTATATTTTAATCACAGCTATTCTTCCAAATTACGTATCAAATATATATATTGCAATTACTTTGTATTATTCGGGTTAAATTTATGAGAATTATTTCAGTACAATATTCAGAAAGATTAATCCGGAAAAGTTTTATTTCTTTTCGTTACATTAGAAAATTTGGAAGATCGGTAAGTTGAAATATTTTCAGCTTTATGACTAGGATGAAATTGAATTTAGTTTTATGTAAATTTAGGCATAGTTAACAACTTCGCTGGTAGATTTTAATTTTAAAATTTAGAATTTTTTTACTTAACAGTAACTTAACGATAACAGTATATAGTATTTTAATACAAAGACAATTGTTTTTCCGATTGTAGACTGTGATTTAGCATAAGGCTGTATTCGATACAATTCATTCAATATTCTTATAGAAGAAACCTTGGAATCGAACTAAACTCTCGTTTTCTCATTCAATTTTCCACTACCTGCGCAATTTATTTTCGACTCATTCTTTTTGTTGTAGGGTACTGTGTAGTTTATAACAGACGTTTTCTTTTCTGTTTTTTCTAGATTTTTACGATTCAACTGCGGACCACCTAGTAATAAATTCTATTGTAATTTTCTTATAGAAGGTGTCAACAAGGATTTAAAATGAGATTTCCGTAAATTGCTTTATTGTTTCAATATATTTGTTTTGTTAGAAATATTAAAAAAATAACTAAGTTTACCACACTTACGGGATGACTTACAGGCCATCTGCCGGGTTGGAAAATCAATATATTTTTTTCTATAAACACAAATTTTTTATATAAAAAAAAGTAAAAGAAACCGCTCAATAAGAGACTGAATAAAATATTTCGTGTCAATAACATCAAAGTTCTTTCTAATATAATATTTCGATTTGTACCCAGTAAATTACAAAAATACCTACATTTAATTACCATAATCCACTGTAAATTAAAGAATACTTAATAATCAAATTCCTGAATTTATTCTTTTTTAGGCAATACCATCTCTTACATAACCTCTTAAATGACGAACACGGGACTTATCCCATTCCCAATCCACCAAAATAATCTATCAATTTCTTCTGATCTAATGTTATTTTTTTGAGTTCGTCATTTTTATCCCCCCCTGGACCCGAAACTAAGCATAAACACAGCTTCAGGAGGTGCCATCGCCTCAACCTACCTTGTCAAGAACCATAGTTCCCCCTAGGTAGCCGGGACTCAGTCTTTAAGCTGCCTTTAATGCCTCTAATGAGGGGATCCCAAAGGAATTCCCTACCGGGACTCGGTCTTTATGTCACGCCTCAAGTGAAGAACCCCAAAGGGATCCCCCACCAGGACTACGGTCTTAATTTACCCTCCATTACGAAGTTCCAAGAAAATCCCAGGGGAGACCCCGCCCAATCATCGGCAGTGAGTGAGATAAGTGATTTAATGTTTTAATTTATTAAACCGTCAATATTTAATAAATAATTAAATCTTTTACTCTGATCGTTTATATAGATCACATCATTATAAGATAAAGAATAAATATGCGATTAAAGTACAAATTAGTTTGTTTAGATAAAACATATGTAAAAATGGTAAAGTAGATATATTGCATATAAAAAATAGCTATAAAATAATTTACAATTCAGAAGGCGTACCGGAAACTATTTTGAACAAAAATTTAAGTTTACGTTCAACGAGCTGTAATAAATTCAGTTTTTTTTTAATATTTTAATTTATTTTTTTTAATTCATTAATGGAATAATTTTGTTTTTGAAAAAAAAATCTTTTAATTGCTTTTTTAATTGATGGGGAAATTCTTTAAACGGTTATGTAATTTATTCTTGAGCACGACTCTAAATATTTTCCAAAAACTTGTATTATTTCCTCTTCATTTTTGAGATTATATGATGAGCACAGTCTGCCGGCAACTTCTCTTCTCAGGCTACTATTCGTTTATAACATGTGCTATGTGTTTTATGTATGGTAAACATCATAGTTCGTGAATAGTGGTGTCCTACATAAGACTTAATTCACAAGTTTTTATTTAATTGACTGTAGAATGAACAAAACTGTGACATATTTCATCTGTCCGACTGTTCATTATTTAATTTGTCGATGATTTTATCCGATATTTTTTTAACCGTTGCTGCCCACTAAATTCTAATTCGCCTGAAAATCAACAGGAATATCATACTTTTCACCGAATATTCATTACGTCATAAACCGACTGTTATATGTTTCATTAATTTTCTCTCTAAGAATTTTTGATAATCTATCATGGGATAAAGACAGCATGTGGCAAACATATCTAAAATGGACCTTAAAAGTCTGTACACATAAGGATGTGTACAGACTTTTAAGATTACAGATTACAGATTTAGATTCCAGATTTTTAAAGAACCGGAGCTACGTCCTTATGTAGCTCCGGTTCTATAATCATAAGTATGTTTAAGGAGACCGAAAAATTATTTAAACAATACATGCACCTACGCACTCCGTTTTCCTTAATATGTGATAACCCCATATTTTAGTCCCGTGTAGCACCTTCCATACTTTGAGTAACATAATAATTTACTTATAAAAATATATATGTTTTTGGTCTTTTTGTTTTAGATTTGCAGGTAAAAATCAAATCACGCACGTTTTTACCCCACCGACGAACATTTGTTTCTTCAGTTCGATTTTTCTGGCAGCTAATCTATTCTAGTTTACTTACGCGTATAAAATTACCTTCGTTTTTATACTGGCTTCGTAGTGAATTCGGTTTGATGTCATTGCTACTATACTGATAATGAAATTGGCAAAAATATGGACGATAAATAAATGCAATACGTAAAAAAAAATAAAAAAACAAACAATGAAACAACAGAAATAGGTAAGTACACACAACCAAGTTATAAGATAGACTAAATTCTTACTGAAGTTCACCACAGGTGAACTAACTCATTAAAAACTAAAGAGTTTTCAATTTGTAAATGAAGTAAAAGGATTTATTTTTGCCCATTTATTGCGCTAATTATCCGGAGAGCATTCGAAAAAACTACCCGAATAATGAAATAAGTTAAAACTACCAGTTTCCAAAGAGGAAAAAATGTATTAACTCTGGAAAGAGGATGTTTTTATTTTCATTGTTAATCTTTTTTTTAAATTTTAAAATTAAATCGTAATAATGTACAATTCTTAAGGAATTGGAAAATAGAAAACTTAGAGGATTTAAAAAATTTATAATAACCTGTTTTTGAATTTTAAAAAAAAATCGAATCTAAGCAGTATTTTTTCCATACTAAAAAGAGGAAAAATGCGTCTTAAATTCTAGCAAATACGGTATGTATCGTACATGAGAATATTACAATAAACGAAAATTATTGATTAAAAAAATTATTGAGGAATTTTCTTTTCAAACAAATTAAGTTGACCGAATATTTGAAAAATTTCGGTGATTTCAGACGAATTTATTATGCACTCAAAAATAGAGGAAAATTCTTCATTTTAAGTACTTTGTATGTAAGATCAAAATGATGGCACTCTTAAAATGGATAACTGTATTTCTTTTTCTTTTTTTTATAACTTTTTTGGTGTATTATATTTTATTAGTATTTCGTCAGTCATTGTAATGGTTATAAATGCTACACAAATAAATCATTAATGAAAAGACCATTTGGGAATTTTTTTCCTAAATTACAACCTACGTTATTAAATATACGTTTAATTTTATTCTTAATCTAATGTCGAGTTGTATGTACTCTTTTACGTCAATTTTTTTTTTCTTATAAGGAAGGTAAATATTTCAAGAAAAAAAAACAAGATATTGCTTAGATTCTAATCAAATAAGTTTTTATAACATTAAAAAATTCCCATTTTGTATCATACTAAACATGTTGTATTTTCATTAAAACATGTTTGAGATTTTGATTCATAGTTCTGTAAAAAAAAAAATAAAAATAAACAAGTAAAATTTGAGATATGGCCGCAAATTGAACCAATAGGATTCTGTTACTTCAGATTTTTATAAAATGCGCGCGCTTGCACTCAAAGATAACAAAAAAAATTTTTTTTGTAATGTAAAAATTCACTGAAAATTTTTGTATGCCGCTATACAACATATTTAGATATTAAAAAATAGTTACGTCACTCTTTCAACGACGAAAAATGAGGAATAATCAAATGTTCTATAATTTCTTGGCTTCTCAAGAAAATTTAATTTAATAAAATTAATTTAAAGAAATGAATACAAAATAATAATAATAATAGTTTAGACTTCTAAATTTCATTTGGTTTAATACTCATGTAGCTATCTCATAACATACATGATTTTGGTTACAGACTTAAAATATTACTACACGCTAAAATAAGTTATATAATATAACAAGTACTCGGTCTATGACATGGTGATCACGCAATAACGTTGTTATCTGCATAAATTTATGGCTATAACTATCTTCAAAGTTCAAAGGAGATATTGTTAAAACACTCTTTTAAATTGGCCCAACGGTTTTTGAGTTTTTTAAGAAAATATCGCTGCAAACAAATATATTGGCATTCAAACTCATATAAATAAATTATACATATATAGTTATTAATTTATACACAGGTAAAAATATTTTTAACTCGTATAAAGACATTATTTATAAAAAAAAGATGTTTATTAATTAATAAAGTTTCATTTATTCTATTTATTTAATTTAATACATTTAAATGATTAATAACAAAACATTTTTAATTATCTAATTTAGGATATGCGTACTTTTTTTGTTTCGATTTTTCACATTCAATTTTTTATTTCAAATAATCTCTACAGAATTTCCGTGATTCAATTTAAATTTATTTTTAACTACGTATTTCCAAAATATATATAAATAAATTTATTATTTACTTATTCACTTAATATTGTATAATTAATTGTTTACTTACTGCATTTGTTTATATTAATAATAGTTCTCCCCTGAATAGAAATTTAGGGAGAAAAATATTTAAATTTAGTCATTAATATGGATAGAATTAAAATGAGTTTTATTTTTTGGATTAGAACCGATTTATTAAACTTTAATCGCAGTTCGGGGAGAGTGGATATTTCATCATATTGTTCATTATGTAAATATTGCGTTTTGTAGGATTTTTCTTTTTCTTTATAAATATGCGAATAGATTGGTCGGGTAAAGACAGACTAATAAATTGAGAAGTTATGGATCATCTTATAAAGATTGTAACAAATTAGACGATGTTTTTCTTAAGTGAGCTTTAAATTATAGACATTAATTAGTTGCTGAATTTAATTATTAAATCAATTAGCCAAATGAGTGTGATTTGTGTGGGCTATTTCGGGTGGCAGCTATTCTTGTGTGTGTAAATTTATGTACAGAATGATTTAAGAGGAAAGGGAAATAATTTAGGAACTGATTCTAGATTTTAAAATAAGGGAAAAGGTTTCATACAAACATATGTCCGAAAACGGCTTTATTATCAAGTTACGGCTAACAAAATTTTCTTAGGATTTCAGTCCCCCGGTGACATGAGATCATACTGAAATTTTAAAGTCATTATGTAAAGGGTAAACTTGATCGTTACTTTTTTTGACGTGAAAAGTTGAATAAAAAAAACCAGAATTGTATCTCCCGTAGTTTTTACGATACGGAAAACAGAAAACTTTGGTGACAAAAATATGTTGTTTTTTTTGGGGTTTGAATTACTGTATCATTGTTAAATGACTTACAAATGCAAACATTTTATTATCAAAATTTGTATAGAATTTAATTCTTATAAAATTGACGTAATAAAGTCTATGAAAACCAAACAAACACAAACGTTTATTACTAAAAACAAATTAGAACAAAACTTAACAGAAAAATGTTATAAATTTGTAAAAATTAAAAACAGATTCTTTTTTGTAATGATCGTAAATATTTTTTAGAATTTTTAACAATCTTCGTGAGAATTGTATACT
Organism: Lycorma delicatula; assembly: GCF_047948215.1. NCBI lineage: Eukaryota > Metazoa > Arthropoda > Insecta > Hemiptera > Fulgoridae > Lycorma > Lycorma delicatula. Next base: position 44,557,322 of record NC_134457.1, read on the forward strand.
TCCCAGCGCTCATGTTTCGTCTGAGCATCAAATGGTATATGGTACTGAAAGGCAAAACTTCTTCAGGTAGTACGGCTTAGTCTTACAACAAGTACGTGAAGAATTTCTACACGGCTCAGCATTCCACAAAGTACATTATGGAGGACATTATATGCTCACGGACTGCATTGTTATCATGGTCAGAAAATTCAACACCTCCAGCTCGATGACCATGCCAGACGACTGCAGTTTTATCAGTGGGTTACAATAATTACCACTTAATTCCATTCACACTATTTTCAGACAAAAGGTTTACCCGTAATGGCATAAATAACACACTGAATTTACATCGGTGGTTTGAAGAAAACTCTCATGCTATAGACGAATCAAATTTCTAACAATGATTTTTAGTGAAATTTGGGTGTGGCTTGATCGACAATCAGTTAATAGGCCCATTCATACTAGAAATGTCAAATGTCATGGACAGAAATTATCTAGAAGATTTAAACAGTGAATTTATTATCGTACTTTAAGATTTCTCATTGGCAAATCGAATTGAAATATGCTATCAACTTGATGGATCACCTACACATTTCATGAATGAAGTAAGACAATTCTTAGAGGAAAAATTTACTGGTAAATGGATTGGATGTAGAGGATCGGTGAATTGGCCACCTTAACCGCGGATTTTATTCCCTTAGATTACTGTTTTTGGGATGGATGAAATACGAGGTATACAACCAAAAAGTAGACACACGTGTTGAATTCATCGCTCACAATCTAATGCTGCTGCCTTCATCAAGGAACGCGAAGATATCATGGATTAGCTACAGGAAATGCAAGGAAACTAATTGAAAAGTGCATCGTTGTCAATGGGGTATTTTTTGAACATTTATTGTAAATTAATATAGTATAAACCACAGTATTTCTTTAAAGTAAATTAAAAGTATTTTAACTTTTCAAATTTAATTTTAAGTTTTACAAAATTTCTAAATTTATTGTAACAAAAACAGCTGTTTTTATTTTGATAATAGTTTTCTATTAAGTTTAGTCCTGTTTTGTTTTTAATAATAAAAGTTGATTCTTTTTGAGACTTCATTCATAAATTTTCTCATACGTAGAAACGTACTGTTTTATTTGATTTTTCAGGTCAGAAGTCATAAAAAAATAAATCATCAAGTTTACTGACATGTTTAAGGCGTTAATATAAGGATATAATTTCATTATGGCCTCATTTCACCGGAGGGGGGTACTGGAATCCGGACGAAATCTTTCACGAGCCTTAACAGGATAACAAAGCGTTTTCAGACATGAGTTTGTAAGAACCGTTTTCCTTATTTCAATCTCTAAAATCAGTTTCCAAATTATTTTCCTTTCTTGGTGAATCACTCTGTGTATATATATATATAAATACACATATATATATAAATACACTTTAAATTTACAATATTCCATCATTACTTTTGCAAACTTTCCCCGTACAGGGATAAATTAAGGGCGCGGGTGTAAAAAATTGCAAGGCGGCACTGTAGATTACGCAGTTATTTGTCTGGGTACAAAGCTCTTTGCTGAAGATCAACCGTATGTCAGCCTCGGCCGAGTTAAATCTCTCGATGGGCTAGGATCGAAGAATTGGACAACTCCAAATTATGAGGAAGAAAACCTTGCAATATTAATGCATTATCAGAGATGGATCGGATGAGAAATCTTTTATAAAAAATAATAAACACGTTTTCTAAAATTGTGGTAGTTAATTAAGTAAATGAAATAAAAATTTCACTATTTCGTTACTTTGTATAGTAAATGTTGATTGAAAATTTATTTGATATTTTATAAATGTATTAGAAATTTATCAATATATGATATTATCTTTAGAAATCCAAATTAATCTACTAATTAAACTCATACAATATATGATAATAATTTGATTAAAGTATGACTAAAAAAATAAAGCAAGTTTTTAAAAGTTTTGAAAAATATTTATAATATTATTTCAATAATAAAATGTATATCTTAAGAACGGAATGAAAAATTTTAATTAAATTTGGTTTATATATACCCAGCAATATCTTTTACAAAATAAAAAAGTTTATCAAGTTATATGTTTGAAAGTTCCAAAAAGGCTGTCATTCATATTTTTTAATTATTAATAGCTCCATAAATATTAGTTTTATCGAATTATGTTTTATTAACTAAAATTTTACACGTTTTATTGCGAAAAAATGACATTTCTTTAAACTGGTTGATAAATGGCTGAATTATGGCAGAAATTATTTAACGTGGTTAACAAAACTTATGCAGTATGACAATTTTGTGCCCATTTTCACTTCCTCCAATAAGTGAATTAATAATAATAATTTCTACTACTATTTTATATGTATAAAGCGTCCACGGTAAAAATAAATTTGTCAAAAAGTTTTGAAATTAAATTAGCAGTGCCATCTGTTGCATTATATTTCAACTTTTATCTGATAAACCATTAAAAACGGCTATAACAAGGTTTGTCGTAAAGAAAACAGAAGTTAAAAATTTCATAAGGAAATTAGTTTTTGTAATCTCAAGGAAGACAGGAATGTCATTTAATGTAAATGTTGGTTTTATTGTACTTTTACAGCTAATCTACGAAATTCAATCATTATTTTTTTAAATGTGTTTTTTATATAGAATGTGAAAAAAATACTAGTGAAATTTTAACATTATTAGAAATTCATGGTAAAGCGTTTCAAATAATAGAAGTTTATAATGACGTCATTAATCAGACAAATTTTTTTAATAACTAAATATTCACCAAGTGTCCACTTCGAACGCGGCCGTCTCGTAAAATTAATGTTACCGTTGAAAAATAAAATTTTCACATTTCATAAATTATCTTGGAATGATTCCTGGATTACTTAACCAATAATTTTTACTTCCTTGTACGAAGTAAAGGAAGTAGTTTGATCGCGAAAATTTCGGTTTTCACATTTAAACGGAAATATCCATTTTGACCATCCCTGAATCCATTTTGACTAGTTTCGGCGTGACTGTACATATGTATCTCACATAACTCAAAAAGGATTAGCTGTAGGATGCTGAAATTTTGTATTTAGGACTGTTCTAACATCTAATTATGCACCTCCCCTTTTGGTTACAATGGACTGCACCAAAGGTGTCCATAAAAGTCAAAAATCCAAATTTTTGGATTATGGACTTTCTCTTAACTGCAATAATAAACCCTCATTGAGAGATTTACTTTTACAGCTAATCTACGAAATTCAATCATTATTTTTTTAAATGTGTTTTTTATATAGAATGTGAAAAAAATACTAGTGAAATTTTAACATTATTAGAAATTCATGGTAAAGCGTTTCAAATAATAGAAGTTTATAATGACGTCATTAATCAGACAAATTTTTTTAATAACTAAATATTCACCAAGTGTCCACTTCGAACGCGGCCGTCTCGTAAAATTAATGTTACCGTTGAAAAATAAAATTTTCACATTTCATAAATTATCTTGGAATGATTCCTGGATTACTTAACCAATAATTTTTACTTCCTTGTACGAAGTAAAGGAAGTAGTTTGATCGCGAAAATTTCGGTTTTCACATTTAAACGGAAATATCCATTTTGACCATCCCTGAATCCATTTTGACTAGTTTCGGCGTGACTGTACATATGTATCTCACATAACTCAAAAAGGATTAGCTGTAGGATGCTGAAATTTTGTATTTAGGACTGTTCTAACATCTAATTATGCACCTCCCCTTTTGGTTACAATGGACTGCACCAAAGGTGTCCATAAAAGTCAAAAATCCAAATTTTTGGATTATGGACTTTCTCTTAACTGCAATAATAAACCCTCATTGAGAGATTTACAACGGTATATCATAGTGGTACTTATTTTCATCGGACCAAGAGTTACAGCCAAATAAAGTTTTAATCAATGAAATATTTGGATCTTACAAGGAGAAGGTACATCGGTTCGAATCCGACTTCATCTCCTTTTTTATTTATTTATTTTTTTTAAATTTAAATATACTGATTAATTAATAAAAAGGTGACCCAGTACTGTTTTGCTATTGCTAGATTTAAGTATATATATATATATATATATATATATATATATATATATATATATATATATATATCTTTTCCTCTTCACCTCTTTCCCTTTTTTCTTTTTCCTTCTTTCCTTTTTCGCAAAAATACTTCTTTTCACGTAACTAACACATACTCTGAATATGAACCAAATCGGACTATAAATACAATTTATCTAAATATATCAACCCAAGCTCCACCTCGCGGGTCAAGTTTTGCAAAAATATTTCATTTTACGTAACTAATATATACTCTGAATATGAACAAAATCGGTCCATGTACACAATTTTTTGTATAACTCCACGCTTCAAAAGAAATTAGAAGCCGTTCAAAACATAGCGTTGCGGACGATATTTGGAGTTCGACGATATTTAGTTCGTCAGAAACGTCACTCTTCGCTACGATGCGGGAGTACACACCGTATCCGAGGTGGGAGTGACGCAGGCACGCAGACTGTTCGGGAGAACGGCCGTGTCCGAACACGGCCATCTCCGGGACGGTATAAGAGTATAAGGGTATAAGAAAATGGCTTCATGCCATATTAAGCGAACCACCGTGAAGAGGCGGTACGAGAGTCAAAAAATGACAAACCAGGCTTAGGAGCCTCTATATTGCGTAACCTATAAATGGAAACCGCACAAAAAATCCGGCCGCAAAAGTGACCGTTTTCGCAATTAAATTTAGTTAAAACTATAAAAAGCTAGACATCAACACACACCGTCCCACAAAGAGACCACAGTTTCAATTAGTCAGCATATGCAACTCCCTCCGGAGAACGGAGAGCATTTCTACCTCCAAATAACCAGAGCTCCGGTAGGCGCACTCCTGCTAGCCCATAGGTGCTGGTGCCGAGCGGATCGACTGAAGGGGAATCACGTTGGGATTACAAGGCTCAAAAGCTTAGTTTATCACGGTCAGAACTAGAAAATAAATTACACCATGGTCCATACGAATAGGAACGCAAATTACCAAATCCGTCCATAAATATAACTTAAAATTTATAACCGCCACTAAATAACCGATGAAATCCCCCCGATAATAGGAAGATTGGGACATTGTCCAGGCTCTGCGATCTGTAGGGAGAAATATTGAAACTCCCGCCATTCTTGCGTTCCGTTCCGTATAGTTAAAGCTGAGATTTCATAATTATAATTTTACAACGGAAAAATATCAAAAGAATGAATACTAATAAGTACAACACTAGTTATTGTGATAGTTTTAAACTCAAATTTAGAACAATATTGAATTTTATAGTTATAGAATCGATTTTACTTAAAAGCAGGAAAAAGTGACGTAGCTTTCTTTCTGTAGATCTTCTATACATATATATATATATATATATATATATATATATATATATATATATATCAATTTACTTTTGCGAGGATTTTGTTCTTGTCAAATTGTTTCCATTGATTGGTTTTGTCATGGGAATGTTCGTACACTGCAAACTGTTGACTATCGTTGCGGACTATTTGTTATTTTAAGCCAGTAGAAAACACTACAAAGAATTTATTCGAGCACTTCTTTGTAAATTTATCAACCCTTCAAATACGATAATGTCTAGAGTTAAATGAGCTCACTCTGGAGCAGGTCAGTTAAAATTATTCATGAGAGAATCCATCATTCCTTAGGTCAATTCCCACAACCTTCAGGATCTGACTATGAGACTTAATAGTCATTACAAAACACATCTTTACAGAAACTGAAGTCTTTTGAACTAAAAAAGATATTCTTATGGTATAAGAGGTATTTTCGAAATAAACACTGATTCTCCCCTTAGCCGCAACCGGTTAGTATTGAGCAATCGGAGTCGTCTCGTAGAATACAATCATTATTCATTACATACTGTTGAGAATTAGAATTTTCATTTATAATTTTAGATCTCCTCCTTGTCTTCCAATTGGATTTTTGAAAAATGGTGAAATAAGTATAATTTTATTTTCAAACGAGTATCATAAAATTCTAATTTTCACGATTGTAACTAACACTTTCAACTACTGGATATAGAATTTTTATTAAAAAATTTTACTTCTTTGCACTCCCTTATAAACGGAGTTTTCCGAAATCCTTTCTTAGTGGGTGCCTACGATATAAAAACAATGTATCCTCTAAATTTCACCTACTTAATCTAAAAGGTTTAGCTGTGCGTAAATGATTCAGTCAATCCGTCAGGATACTTTGTTTAATATGTACAGATAAAATAATTTTTGTTTTTTGGAAATAAAGTACCCTCATTTGTTGCCATTTTTCCCCTTCAAATGGTCATCTACTCAGTTTTACTCGCGTGGAGCGAAACGAATCGTTTGAAATTATTCATGGAAATCGGTACAGCCATTTTGGAATTACAAGTCTATAAAGAAATAAACAAAAACAGATCTGTTTAACATATTACTCTTCCTCTGAAGGAGCACTTATATATATATATATATTTTTTAAGCTAAATTGTGCTTTTTTGAAAAACGTGGCTACAGAATACTCTACCATAATTTACTGAAATAGCGAACATATCATTCTTTGTTCTTGGTTCAAAGATAATAATAAAAATTGGTATATCGGTATTTAATTAAAAAAGATTTATTTTAAATACAGTTAATTATTATTTTTTTAATTTTATTTGCAGGTAAAGTGGATGAAAAGGCAACACAATTGCACGCGATAGCCTCGCTGAAAGTACTTCTGGACGCAACAAAGCCCCACAACGGTGCTGCCAGCACGTCGGCTGCTAACCACGTGGAAAAATCCTTGGAAACACAGCTGGCTGCGCAGTCCGAGCCTAATGGCGTCGCTTTAACCGCTCAAATTGAACCTTTGGTGAGAGAAACTTTTTATTACTTTAACAAAAGCTATTAGTAGAGAATAGTTTACCCCTTTCCGACTTGAAAATAAAACAAAAACATAATCTAAAAGTTTTTAAGCCAAAATACGGACATTATTACAAAGAAGAAATACAATCATTAATCAAGTCTTATAATAATAAAATTAATAACAAAATATATGATTTATTTATTAATTTATAATTGATTTTTACCGTTATTAAATATATCCTTTATTAAAAAGCTCATTCAAAACACCTGAACAAAAGCTGCAGCTCTTACGTTCATTTACAATTATAAAAGTGCAGATAAATATTGCAAAAAAGAAAATAATAATTAAAATTTAAAAAATAAGATGAAAAAAATACAAGCCATTCGCCAATGAGATTTAAATATGTAGGGGTTTGGTCACGTGACCAGTGAAGTTAAAATTTGAGATATATTTCATTATTTAAAATAAATAAAAAAATTGTAACGATTTACTAAACCAGTTTGAAAGATTAGCATTTATTTAAATTTGTGCTATGACATATACTTAATGTCATAGTATGCACTATAAAATACCAAAATTCACATTATTTTGAAATTTAAACAAATTATAATAAAACCGGCAAACGACTACACACGACGAAAGTCGTGTGCATTCAACTAAAATTGAATGGCTGAATGGCCCTCAATGATTCGTAATCAGAAGTCATCGAATAAAATTTCATAAATCGTTTAATGACGTGTGAAAATACAAAAGCAAAACGATGTAACTGAAGAAAAAAATCGAAAAAATGAAGCATATCTCCCACTCATGAATGAAATCGCCGGAATACATAAACGAAATGACAAAGTAATTTAATCATTTAATTGGTATAAACATGTGACAATAAATGCAAAGTTTCTTGCTCCGACCCGTTTATGGGTATTTGAAAAAGTCAACACCATCAAAAAGGATCCTAGGAATCTAAGACGTGCCTTAATAATTATTTAAAGAAAATTTTATTTTACATAACGAGTACAAATTGCTGATTGTTCATACTATTTATTGTTTTATTTAATAAAATAGATTTGTAAATTATTATTTTTTTGTTGAAAGAAATACTTCTGAGCATTATCTTTTAGAAATTAATTACTTTCTTTCTGTTTACTTATAGTTTTGTACTCGACTGATTATAAACTAAATTAGCAACAAGAAAAAAATATTTAATTTATAAATAAATACAAAAAAAATCTCAGAATGAAAATAAATAAAAGATTTATAAGGAAAAACACCTGTTATTGTAATAACGTGAGAAGATAAGTCTCATAAAAAATAAAAATAATAATAAAAAAAAACATGTAAAGATATAAAAATTTAAACTTTAAAAATAAATTGATAGATGTCCCGGTATATCTAAAAGCAAATGACGTAGTGAAAATGGAAGTTTATATATTAAGTCATAACTGAGGTTATGTTTTGATAACAAGGTTATGGCCTTCGTATCTACAATAAAATGGTAAAGTACATGTTATAAACACCTGGATATAAAATGTTTGAAAGTATACAGTGACGTGTAAAAATAACAACCGAAACCGAATTGTGCTAAAAAAACACATAGTAATATAATTTTGTTTTATACTGTTTTTAAAGATAGAGAGAGTGAGGGAGTGAGAGAGCTATGTCCTCTAAACTACCTACATCGGACCAACACTTGCTTGGTTCATGTACGCAGGTCTTACTTCCTCATAGTCTCAAATTATTGATAAATCATTAGTAGAATTTTATAGAATAAAGGAACTTTTTACAGTCTATCAGTAAATAAAAATTAATGATTCCTTTGTTTTTTAGATTTCTTTACATTTTCATTGTTACGATCAAACTCGAAAAACGCGTATTCAAAAACTATAATTCATAATCTTTATTAAAATTGTCATTTTCTTTAAATAAAACTTTGCGTAAATAAAATTTGATCGGAAACTAAAACACTTATAACACAAAAATATTTATACATTTAAATGAAATTCGACGGAAATGAATTTAGTAATAACTACAATTTTTTTAATTGGTAAGAAAAAAAGAGCATTTAAAGGGTTGCGAAACTTTTCATTTTCGTCCTTTATAAGTATTTATTCCAAATAGATCATAGGTCATTTTTTAGATATTAATGGATTTATTATTATTACTTAAAATTAATTAAATCAATTGTAAAATTCAAAACGGAATTCGATTTTAGGAATCAATTATAGAAATCGATTTCAGTAGGTATTTCTACACTTAATGTTGATAAGAAGAAGCCAAATGTAACAATATTTATATAATCTAAAAATTAACATTCCCTGTTTGATTCCCTTTTAGGAAAACATTTTAATTAAAATTCACGTTTAAATATACAATCTCTTTATTATATTAGATAAAAGTAAAAATAAAATGTGAAATCAGGTACCGTCTTATTCACTTGTTTACAGGGGACTTAAGGTAATTAAAATTTCATACGCAAAAATATATTGATCTAATTCAATTTTGTGTCCAGTAAGAATATCTTTGATGAAAATTATAAACAAAAAATATAAAAAAATAAACCTATATATAGGTTTATTTGTAAACAAAACTTAGATACAGACACTTCTTTACGAATCGAGTTTCAAAAATATGAACGAGTAGGTCATTAAAAAAAAATGGATATACGGTTCCTAAATTTCCCGGTTTTTCCTTTGACAGATTTTTATTTTAATCATCCATTGGGTTTTAAAAATGAATGACAATTATTATTATTATAATACAAGATAAATGAATCATTTGATAATGATAATTGTGTAATGGCAGTCCTAATAGACTCTTCTAAAGCCTCTGACACCGTTCAGTATGATATTATGTTAAAAAAATTAGCTGCTGTTGGTGTTGGTGGAAAGTTATTAGAGTGGTTTCATGATTATTTTTCAACAGACAGTTCAATTCTTGGCTTTAATGATTCACTTTAACTTGTACGTTAATGATATATGTAGGCTGAATTTGAGAGGTTTACCGTTTATGTTTGCTGATGAGGAATTATGAAGTTACTTAATTTGTTGATGTATATTGTATTTTTGAAGAACTATTTTGTTGAAATTTATAAAAAATATAAAATAACAAATTATGAATTAAGGAGTAGGTATATTAAATAATGTGTCGCGATATTTCACGAGTTATGAGAAGTCAACACCCAAGCTTTTGTTCCTTCTTATCTTTATGAACTGCCGATCCATTTGAGTCTATAAATGGCATTTCTAGATTGAAGACTGAACTGAGACACCACTTTCTGGCATTAGCCTAAACTTTCACTAATATCTTTGTTCCATCTCTCAGAATACTGAGTTTTGATTTGTATGCGAAATTAGTTTATATTCATATTCATTTTAGACACTAAAATTGAAATAATTTTCTTTGTAAAGACAACATTTTTATAACATAAGAAAATTTTATTGTAAAAAGAAAATATGTAACTATTTAATATTATTGTATATTATAAAATACTCTATTATAATTAATATTATAAATTAAATAGAAATAGTTTTCTATGTAATTCCTCAAAAAATCTTATTGTAGCTTAGAGGAAATTTTATCATGATGCAATTTTATCGTGATACAACTAAACAAATAAGTAAATAAATAAAATAAAATAAATGATTATTATTTAAAACCAATTACATCCATTATGACAGAAAACAATTTTGGAAATCGGTTTAGATAACGATTTAGTAAACGATAACGATAACGACTTAGTAAACGATTTTAGAAATTGGTTTGTACTGTGTGTTCCAAGAATTTTTGGCGATATTTCACCCTGTGGCAAAAGACACCGAATGTAGCTATGTTTTCTTCATCCAAAAATTAATAATCCGTTCTATGATTCACTTCCAAGGAAATATTTTAATTAAATTTCGCGCTTTAATATAAAATCTGTCTATTTATGATATTAGAAGAAAACTAGTAAAATGTGAAAAGTGCAGTCTGACAAATTTTATGCCTATTTTCACGCATAATTTTTGCGATCACTTTAATAATTTCAGCCACATCTAAGCTGTTTATCAACTAATATGAACAAATGAGATATAATTTTGCTCATGAAAAAATGTTACCATTTATCTAATAAAATATTACTCGAAAAATGAATATTTACGGTGCTGTTAATGTTAAAAAAATGTTAATGCTAGCCTATTGTAATTTTTTAAATGTAAAATTTCCAACAATTTTTATTTTGCATATGATTTGTTGGTAAAATATAAACCAAATTTTATTAAAAGATCTCAATCAATAAAATATAAAATTTTACAGAAAAAAAGTTACAATATAGCAAACAGAGGGAAAATAAAAGGATAGAGTATTTGTCCAAAACAAATATTTATTTTGATGTTCTTAATCTGTCCCTTTTTTTTGAGTCTTCAATTTTTATCCCTTCCCTGGAGCCAGACCCGAAACCAAGCATGAACACAGCTCCGGGGGGTGCCATCGCCTCATAGTGCCTAGTCCAGAACTGACGTTCCCCCCAGACAGCCGGGACTCGGTCTTTAATTAGTCGCCATGCCTCTAATGAGAGAACCTCGTAGAAATCCCCTCACCGGGACTCCGGTCTTGATGCCACGTCTCAAATGAGGAACCCCAAAGAGGACCCCCACCGGGACAACGATCTTACTTTGCCCCCTCATCGAAGATCGACGGGACACTACGGGAGTTCCTGTCCAATCACCAGCAGCGGGACACCTAACGGCCCACCCCTCCTAGATAGGACTGTCCTAACCCAGGTCTTCCCTAAAACACAGGAAAAGCACCTCATTATTTGGTCTTGGTCCTGCAGCCGCGTCCCCCTAGAGAACGCCTACAAGAATCACAAAGGGTACATTTGGTCCGAATCTGTCACTCAACATTGTTCAACAACACTTGGGATATCCTATCGGTGAAAAAATGAAATAAATATGGGTACCGTGATGCCACCTATTCCGATAGGTTCAAAAAATTAGACAGAAACTGGAATTATAACATATATAGCCAAATATTTGTGCCAAATTTTAACCTTCATGGTCAACTTATTTTCGAGATATGAGTTTAAAAACTGTTGAATATCTTAGTTAATTCCAACTGACTCAAAATTTTGGAATTTTAAAAAACAAATACATTCAATGCACCCAAGCTCATTTTTCTTCAATCACTATACAGAACGTATTAAAAAAAAACAAAGTAGTCAAAATTACTTCTACCTCTTTTATGTAATTTATACACGTTCCAAGACAACCTGTATATCGATCCTATTTTACAAGCCATACTTTAAAAGAGCTGATAGGCCATGATAAAAGGAAAAAAAATAAAATATGTATTGCCTGTTATATATTATATTTGTACAAAGTAATTTTATTTTTCTACGTAATCACCATAATTTTCTTAATACTTCTGTTATTTAGGAACAAGCTGTTTAAAAACTTCATGAAAAATTTACCATTTGAAATTTCAACCGGTTCAAAACTACGAATTTCAGCTGATTGTTTCCTAACCATTGTGAACCAATCAATTTTTTTAAGTGAAGAAAGGCATAGTAATTTTATTGCATGAAAATTTCGGGCAGTTGTTCCTGGAAGTTTTATAATGAATGGTAATTACTGACGATAGCATCCCACTTCAACGGATCTGAATTGCACACACATCTTAGTTATGTAAGTGATTCACAGTACAATTCGTCTTTGCTTTTTCTGGCTTCCTATAATCCATAAACAGGACACCTTTTTTTCCAGAAAACGATACCATACTCCTCCGAGCTGACTGGGTTTGCTTGAGATTTTTTGGCTTCGGTGATCTTGAATGACATTACTGCAAGGATTGTAGTTTGAACTTCACATTGATTTACGAAATCGATGTTTGATCCACCATGAATTTTCAGTACCTAGTTTACAACCAATCGAGATTTACAATAAAAATTCTGTACTATACTGTACTCCGTGAGATGTGTGGAAATTCCGTTTCAAGAATAGAAACCGTAAATCCACCATTTTCTAGAATCTTTGCATTCTTTGCTTAATAATATTTGTATGACTTACAGTACACTCATATCACTATTTTATGTTTCCTTCTCTCCTTACTACAATCCTGTATATATTTCACGATAAATTTCCGAAACCCATATTTTTAACGTTAAGAAATCAATCAAACTCCTTATTTCAGATAAGGAATGATATCTCCAACTATCATTAATCACTGCTAACGGTAAAGAAAATAAAATCTATTGAGAAGATAACAGATATGCAATTAATGAAACAGTTGAAGATACTACGGATGCGCGATATGATTTACTTTCCTAATGTACGTTGTAATCGTTGGAACAATAAGCAACCCTCCCTACGACTCAATGAGATCAGGGTGATATGTATAGCATGAAAATGATATGTATCGTTGCACAGACTCAGACCGACCATTCCTGGGACGTTTGTTTAATTAAGCCCGAACCATAAAAGAACACTGGTATCTACTGTATAGTATTCAAATTCGTGTAAAATCAACTAACTTTTACTAGGATTTGAACCTCAGAACCTTCCGACTTCGAAAATCAGCTGTTAAACAATTGATTTGTGACGAAGAGTTAACCAGTAGACCAGCCCGGTGAGCTATTTGAAAACCACTTTTTAGCAAGAACCGCTCATTACTTTTGAAACGCGTTGTACATAAAATTTTAGAAAGCTTTATTCGGTGTAGGGTAGTTTTTTTTTTGTAAAGGTTTATTATATATTGATATAACTCCTACAAAAAGCAATTTTTGATTTTTATTGACAGATTTGTTTGCCAAAATTTAAAATCCGGAAAATAATTTTCGGTAACAACAAACTTCTGGAAGGGACATTTTTTGAAAAAATTGAAGAGATCTAAGATTTAATGTCTATTTTATAATTTCATTTCCATTTGACCATATACCCCCTTGTGTCGGGCCTGTTTTCATATGCATTATCAAAAGCTAGTTAAAATAAAACGTTTTAGATCTGGAATAAATTTTGCTAATTAAAAAAATTAAATACCTTCGAATGTATCGCAATTTATACAGTTTTACTATTTGTCGCATGGAATTTTACGTGCAAGTAATCCTACAGACCTAAGAAATAAAATTTAGAATCTGGAAAAGAAAGTCTTCACATTGTCAATAAAGAGCTTGTATAGTAGGTAAAAAAGGGGTGAGTTGGTAAGGGGGTATCTTGCAGTGGAAGGTTGCAGTACTGAATAAAAGAGAATATTGTAGGCTAGGCCGTGTGTTTACGGCTGGCGGGATGCCAGTCTTAACTCTTGAGAACTACACACGCTCTCACTGCCTGGCTTACTGACGACACTGCTTCAACTTAAGACAAAGGAATCACTTCATATTTCCCTATTGACACAGCTTCTTTTTCTTACTCCTTTCCTTCCAATTATTTTTACTCGCTTTGTTTCTCATCTTCCTGCGTAAAAAAAGAAAATAAATGACAAATCCCTTTATTTCGATGTTAATATTTATTACTCTTTAAGCTAACTTAAAACTGGATAATAATAATTTAAAAAAATTAATGAGTAAAAAACTGTGATTATATTGAAGCGGTGTTAATTTGTAGTCTTGCTGTATATTACAAAACAAGAACAAAACTTATATTTCATTTCTTGGTTGTATCTCTATCCCTGATATATAGCAGCTGTAAATAAAGAGAAAGTATGAATGAAATAATAATCTGTCTGTCTAATGACATTGTGTTTTTTTTTAGAGAGTTCCAAAATTTTGATGTTTGCAAATGTTGGTCTTTCACGAACTACTGAGTTCAAAAAACGTTACAAAAGCATAGAAATTTCTGGATGACCTACTTACGTAGATATGTTGACTTGTATTTTGAATAATATTTTCACCCTACCTCAAAATGAATACGAGTACTTCGAAAATGGTTAAAAAAATTGTATATATATGGGAATTTGGTAATATTAAATTTTAAGAAAATTTAAAAAAGGGAAGGATAGTTTTTACTATTTTGAATTTTTGTATAATGATTGAAGAAAGTTGAGATTTAGTAAGATAAAAGTACTTATTAAGTTATTTAAAACTCCAAAATTTTAAATCGATCGAAATTATGGATGGGAAATTATTTGCAGTTACTACTAATTGTATACAACTCCTATCTCGAAAACCGTTGACTATAAAGAATAAAAATTGACACAAATATCTGGCTATACATATATTCCAAGTTTGGCCTAATTTTCAATCATATCGGAAAATGGAGGGAGCATCAAAATACCCATTTTTTTTTTTTCATTTTTACTTCTTGTACGAAGTAAAGGAATTAACGTGATCGCGAATAATTTCGGTTTTCATATTTCAATGGAAATATCCATTTTGACCATCCCTGAATCCATTTTGACTAGTTTCGGCGGGACGTCTTTACGTTCGTACGTATGTATCTCGCATAACTCAAAAACGATTGCCGTAGGGTGCTGAAATTTTGGATTTAGGGTTATTGTAACATCTAGTTGTGAACCTCCCCTTTTGATTGCAACCGACTGAGCCAAAAGTATCAAAAAAAGCCCAAAATTAAAAAAAAATAATAATTTTGAACTTTTTCTTAACTGCAGTAGAAAATATATTCATTGAGAGCTTTTCAACAATATTTCATAAGTGGTACTTATTTTCATTGGTTCCAGAGTTATAGCCAAATATGTGAAATATCTGACAAAAGGAAAGCCACATCGGTTCGAATCGTACTTCATCTCCTTTTTTTTAAATTTAAATATATTGATTTATTAATAATTATTAACCTCTGATTGTAAGAAAAAAAATTACGATAAATAATTTTTTTAAAAAATTTGAAAAAATATCAGAAGTTATTATTTAAATAAAATTTTATGTACTTTTTATTTAAAAAAAAAAAATGTGTATATGTAATTTAATAGGCGTACAAGGAAGTCATGTATTATCTACATTAACTTTTTTCCAACAAGATGTGCCCGGAGCGGCTGGCCAAACTTAAGAGACCGATTCAGAACATCACAAAAAAAAGCTCATGACAAATCTTCTATTTCGCTACATTTTCCCTGTGTCCGCCATCAACCCCCTCACCACTAATAATCATACGGGATGTCCTGAGAGGTTTTATTAAAATTTAAGGGACTGAGTCCAGGATATTAAAGTAAAAAAAAAACGTTTATGTGGACTAATAACTTATTTGATGTATATTCCCTTTATTCGCAATATGTGATTTTCATTAAAATTGTATAACTTAATGAACTGAGATATTATAATCAAATTTGATATACAAGAATCCACAACATCTTATAAAAAATAAAATGGTTTGAAAATTTTAGTTTTAAAAAACTTTTAACTTTTTTCCACCATTTAATAACTTCGTAAATATTATTTTTAGCGAGTAATGTTTTATAAGATAGATTTGTTAACCCTTTTTCTTTCAAAAAACAAAATGACACCTTGTTTATCAAATTTATTTATTAACAGCTGCGTTATAAATGAAATTAGTAAAAATGAATGCAATAATAACTAACCCGTCGGGTTAGTTTAGTGCAGCGTTTCTCAACCTTTCAGTATTTGCGACGAAATTTTCAATCATCATTTTCATTGCGCCCGTCCTCTCATGCAATAACATAGTATACAATAATAATTTTTCTGAGTATTAATATTTTATATTATTCATATTTAATAATATTAATTTATTTTGATGCTGAAGCTACACTACGAACTACAAACGTTTAAAAATTACCAAAAATAGCCAAATACCAAATATTTATTGATATATTTGGAAACATCGATTCACTGCATTGACAAAACCAGAATCGATGCCCCTCTATTCCTACATCGTCTTACGTCCACCATATCGGACATTCTCGCGGCTTCGGTAGAAGTTCCAATTTGTCTCGAAGATTCTGGGACATTTGCGCGATCGTCTGCGCAAACGTATACAAATGCTGCACCTCATTCAATTCCAGCCAATCTCAGACGAGTAGATCTTTCTATTGTTATCGAATCTATCGCGAATGTGTATGTAGGTTAGTATGTTGTAGTGTATATAGATCATGTAAATGATGTGTAGCGTTGCACAAACTCAGGTCTACCATACCTGAGACGTGTGGTTAATTCAACCCCAACCAACAAAGTACACCGGTATCTACTGTCCAGTATTCAAATCTGTTTAAACGCAAACAATTTTTACTAGGATGTGAACCTCAGAACCTTCAACTTCAAAAATCAACTGTTAAACACTTGATTTGCGACGACTAGTTAACCACTAGACCCGGTGGTGCCCGGTGGACATGTTTCTAATTATCATAGGAATTGTCAAAATATATTATTATTAGAAAGTAGATTTTGTAATAGGATACGTTACCAAACGAGAACGTTGAATTTTAAAACATTTTATTGATTTTACAAATCAACGCAAAATAATTTATTTTTTTTATTAAATGGGAAAACAAGAAAGGCTGCAAGGTAAAAATAAATTTAGTTTTGACTCTCTGGAAACCGAAAAAATTTTTATCATCTACACAAGTGTTGGTTAAATTAGCAACATTGTTGTCAGCTCCATCATAAATTTTTCCTGGTGCTTTTCTTTTATAATAATTCTGAAAAAACTTCATAAATATATTTTTTTTAACGTTTATTCAGTGAAAATAAATTTTATTTTTTATTATATTTTTATATAAAAGTCATTTATTCATACTCGATAGGATAATCATTTTCCTATCATTTCATCGATTGATATTCTGACATTTACTTTTTACGATTACACCTTAAAAACACGACATTTTAAGTAAAATAAATAAGGAAGAAATCCACAAGTTATATTTTATTATTGTGAGCGCTTCTTCCTTTCTGCTGAGTTTCATATACTCGTATATATTAAATGTTACAAATAAACTGAACTCATGACAGCACTTCACGGTTAAACTCTGCTTGATTTTTAAACGAGCATATGGTATATTACTCTTTAAAGTTAAACCCGCTTCCGCTACTTTCACCGTCTCGCAACAAAACACCCTATTTACAGGCCTTCACACATTTATTTTAGAATCATGAGTAAAATAAACATATAAAAGCAAGAAAATTGTTTATTCTTTTAACCTTATAATGATGACCTACTCTTATTATTATTCTGAAGATCTCTCTAGCTTATATAATGTGCGTGCGCAGTAATAAAATTAATGAAAACTAAATGTTAAAATTTGCGTTACTGTTTTTTTTAAATATATATTTACATCAATAGTAGAAAAATTTAAGTGGTTTTTTTTTTGGAAATGTTTAAACGAATTTATGGATAATAAATATATCGCAATAACAGAATGCAGCATTAATGATACTCATTTTGAAAGTAGGATATATTTATTGTATACTGTAATAAATATAACTGAACTCGTTCAGGTAAGTCAGTATCTTAGCAATGTTTTTAATAATAGTTAAACCATCTTCCAAGTATAATTGCTATGACAAACTGATTTTTTAAGGCTGTTGGCGGGTGTGAGTGAAAACTTGAGTTTTCAAATAGCCCCATTAAAAAAAGTCTGCTGCAAAGAGACCTCGTGAATTATAAGCGATTTCTCTCTCGGTTTGGATATTACCAAACCGAGAGAGGAATCGCTCGGGGATGCAACATAAGGATGTTCATTCATAGCTGTGCGTATGGGCAAAAGCATCATCCAGCTGAAACCATGCTCTCGTAAATTCCAGTTGTGTCGTCACAACTAAGGTAAGGCTGCTTACATATGGTTATAACGATCGGCGTTCACTGTCACAGAGAATATTCACTCTAAGAAAAGTGGGGGCCAATAATCCCGTGAGATGAAATAGCACACCACATAACGACCATGCTGTAGTGTGTAGTGGACTCTCGTGAAATCAGCATAGATTTGTAGGCGCTCCGTGTCGGAAATTTTGTTTGTTTACAGAGCCTTGAATGAGAATATTGCTTCAACACTTATGATGAGGCACCTCTTGAGATCATTATGCATGTTATACAGCTCTATCATCTGTTTGCGACAACGGACGCGCCACGCGTTGTGCACAGCAGTTAATTCCTGGAAGATCTGCAGGTTATACGGGTGAAAATGCAAATCACAGTTGAAAAATTCTCACGAACTTCTGACCAAAACATTTATAGGAATTCTGCCGCACCGATCGACGGGGACTCCTCTCTACGGCTGTTCTCACATGCTTAATATTTCCAGATGATTTGATAATGTCCCGACGAATAAAGGCTTTTTTCCTGACTGGATCCGATCTCATGCCACCGACACACGTTGACCGATTATTTTTCTTAAAGGTGCAACCCTTTTTGCTGATTATCACTAAATACACGACGAAACTCACTATTCAGTTAATATTAACTTCCTTAAACACAAACTGTTCTATCGTTCATTGATTTCAAGGCGCACGGAGCATTACCACCACTTTAGCGACATTCCCGCAACCCACACAACTAGTGTTATCGACTGTTGATAACATTTAATCCACTAAAGTTTATAAAACACATTATTTATATAATGCGTAATTATTACGCATTAAATAACTTTTCAACATTTAAAAACAGAACAATGAAATTTAGTAAATGCTTCTATCTTTAAACAATCTATTTTTTGGTATGGTAAACTCCATTCCAAGCACCAAGGGGGACAACTCAAACATTTTCAATGAAAAATATAGGGTTGTTATATATCATTCTAAAAATATTGAAAAACAAAGATTATGAAGTAAAAAATTCACACTACATCCTAATCAAAATTCCAGATATTTATTTTATTTTTCACAGCCATTTTTAAAAGTAGTTTAGTACCTCTTAAAGAACCAACCAGCAATGCAACATTAGAAAAAAAAAATTAGTAAAAAACCTCAAAACGATCTTTGTTTTGGTGACAAAACCTCTACTTGAGGTGTACTGTAGACCAATTATGAACTAACTGTGAAAATACTAATTGGCCAATATTTTGGTTAGATTTTTGTAGCCAGAAGATTTTTGTCAAAAACCTTTTTTCAATGCTCCTTAAATGATTTGTCCTGGTGCTTTGGCACTTGGAGGTTTGATGGAGTAAGACCACCACATTTATAATTAGTAGCATTATCTATAGCAAATCTAAAGATAATTTTTCTAGGCTTAAGTGTGAAATCTTATTTCCGGATTTTTATACTTTTATTAACATTTTGTACAGTAAAAAAATAGTCTTTATAATCCAAATGTATACTTATATGCAAATAAAGTTTAAATATCTAATTTTATTTAAACGGGTTTAGAAATGAATTCCTATCCTTTATTTCTTAACTTATTCTAACCTATACAATAATAAAATGTACTCCTACGTTATTGAATTTTAATACCGTGAATTAATGAGATTATAATTAGATCGGTTGAAATTCAATCGTGCATAATTAAAAAAACAGTGTAACATATTTCAGAAAGTTTCAAATTTTAATTACCGTTGTTGCAACGTTTATTCACCAATAATATTATAACATGAATAATAAATAAACTTTCAAACACGCAAATATTGAATAAAATAATTTTAAATTATAACTTGAAAAAATATTAAATATATTCTGACAATAGATTTGATTGTACGAGAGCCATTCAGAAAGTTCACGACCTAACAAAAAAACACAAGATTTTTCAGAAATTTATTTTAAGCTTTTAATATACTCACCCTGCAATTCGATACATTTA
Organism: Lycorma delicatula; assembly: GCF_047948215.1. Lineage (NCBI taxonomy): Eukaryota > Metazoa > Arthropoda > Insecta > Hemiptera > Fulgoridae > Lycorma > Lycorma delicatula. The sequence goes on from NC_134457.1 coordinate 44,577,847, forward strand.
AATTGATTACTTTCCTACATTTTAATAACCTCAATAAAATGCGGTTTGTCCCACCTTACAAAATAAACGTTATCTTAGCTTTGATCTGATTATTTGAAGATAATCTTCGTCCAGCGAGAAATTTTTTCAGGTTTGGTAAGAGGAAGTAGTTGCAGGAAATCAGATATGGCAAATACGCTGTTTTTTGGAAGAACTTCGAAACTTAAGTCATGACGTTTTGCAGCAATAACTCGAGACGTAACGTATGTACTCGTGCAGTAACGTGATGAAATAACACTTACTTTTTCGCTAGATGTAGACGTTTACCCTGAATATCAACCTTCAATCGTTGCAAGTGAATTGTAATACTCCCCGATGATTGTGTTGCCCTTTTTCAGATAGTCTACGAGTACCTCACAAAGAGAATCCAACAAAAAGTCGATATGAATTTTCCTGCAGATGAAAATTTTGGCTTTCTTAGATACAATTTCACCTGCTCAAATGCACTGTTTTTTTTTTCTCATATGTGATAGTGAATCGATGTTTCAACTACTATAAAACGTCGAAGAAACTTAGCAGAATTGCATTTAAATAATTCTAAACATTCTTAAGAGGTTTCTAGTCGAATGAGTTTTGATAGACAGTTAACACCTATTTTTTTGACACTTACTGAGCGGCAAACTTCTTCATACCAAATTGTGTAAAATGTAGTGAACACGGTCTACTGAGATGTTTAGAATGTTAGAATGTCAGCAACCTCGCGTACCTTCATTCGGGATTATTTAATTTAGCACTGTGAATTTGTTTTTAGTGGTAACGGTTTTGAGCGTCCCAAGCGTTTATCGTACTTTTATTTTATTTTGGTTTTTATCTGGGCGAAGAACGCTTCGGCGTTATAATCGCCCGGACACGATGTATGTGTTTTAAAAACTAAGTTAAAAAAAATTAACAACTAAAATTAAAAAAAAAAACGCCCAGAAAACAAAACATGAAACAATACAAAAACAATAAAATTAAAAAAAAATATATAAAATTAAAACTTAAAGAAGAAATTTAAAAGCAAACTAAAATATTAAAATAAAGACAAAACAAAAAATTAAACTAAATGTTAAAACAAAAAAAACATTCAACTACCACAAAAAATATTGAAAAACTGTATTAAAAATAATACTAGCAACCCGGAGAAATAAAAAAACCTGGTTCAAAACAACTTTATTATTGCCCAGGATTTGACGAAAATTCCTGTTCCATGGCAACACAGAACCTTTAATGTGTCGGAATTTGGTATCTACAAAAGCCGTCCAGTTAACTTGCCACTTTGCGCGAAGAATGAGTTTCACACAATTAAAGTCGGATGCAGTAACACGGGAACTGAAGGGTGGTTCCATGCGGCTTTAGCAGCAGAATCTGCAAGTTCATGACCTGGAATCTCCACGTGGCTAGGGTTTCAGCAGACACTCACTTGTGTGTTGCGATGGTCCAACTCGGCGATTGCATTGTAGATTTCGATGAGGATGCCTGGAATAAATATTTTCTAAGGCTCGGAGAACACTACACCCGTCATTACAAATAAGGATACGACGGTACTTAGGATTAAGTACCGTCATATTCAAAGCCTTAATTATAGCGTATAGTTCAGCAGTAAAGACACTCGTATTACCAGGTAGACCAAACATATAAATTCGGTCATTAGAAGTAAACGCTTAGCCAACGGTATTGTTCTGTTTCGATCCATCTGTGGAAACCACTGCGTCCGGGTTTGCCTTGGGAGAGAATATGGTGAAACATTTGCTGAAAGAAAATATCATATTGAGTTATTGTACGACCAATCTTAAATTCAGCAGCCTACATTTTACCGTCGAAAATAACCGGAATAATTCTTTTAAGTGAACTCTCTTACTTGTATTTGTATGCCCGTACATGTTAAACCTTTTAAAACAAAGTAATTTATAACAGCTGGAATGTAAAAACTTATTGGCTTTATTAAATCGGCACAATGAAGCAACTAATTACACACATCTAGTTGATTTAATTTCTTCAAGCATTGTAAAACTCTGCATCATTCTACCTAAAAGGTCATACTTGACAAATGCCACTGTCATTTCGTTATATTTGGGTTATCGGTGTCAGGCCGAGAACTTTTTGAACGACTCTAGTAGACACACAGTCTCATACCTTCTCTTCATGAAATTGTAATAATATATTTTGATTACAGGATATAATTTTATACGCGGACAAGCGTATCACTCAGTCGTTCATTGCCAAGAGTAAGTGCGTAAAACAGTGGAATAGTGTGTCTTATTAGCATGTTGCACCGTTTCCTGTTGTCTTTCTGGTGACTGACTTAATTTTAAAAATAAAAAGGTCTTGCAACGATCTACGTCAGAAACCACGGAGAACAGTCTGACTCTGATCAGCGTTCGCAGTTACAAGAACACGCTTTTTCGTAGAATTTATTTTTACTTTCCCAGGTATTTCTGCTGCAGCAAAATAGCTACAAACAGGAAGTATTTCTATACTTCCTATTTTGGCTGATTTTTATCAGAAAAAATTTTAGGTATAAGGTTTTTGCAAATGTCGACGTTTCAAGAGTGTTACTTAAAAAAAAATACAAAAGCAAGTTATATAAATTTCCGTAAAATATACGGATCTATATCGTACATCGTATTTTAATTAATATTTACAGACTGGTTCAAGATAAATTCTTCACAAATGGCTTAAAAAATTGTATATAGGGCACACATGATATAAAATTTTAGATAAAATTAAAAAAAAAATCGAAGTAGCTTTTCGAAATATTTTATATTTTGAGTGCTTGGGTTCTTATTAAGATATTTAAAATTCCAAAGTTTTAACTCAGTCGGGTTTATGGGTGAAATATATTCAACATTATTTCTAAACACATTTTGCTTCACATCTCGAAAACCTATTAACAAAAATAGTTGATAATGACCTGAATTATAGACTTAAACCTTATTTTCGAACAAGTCGGGCAAACAGATATCAGGGTACCCATATCTTGTTCTAGCAAACTATAATTTTTTTTAGCGTTGTTGATTAACATTATACCAAATTAAGCAGCCCAATTGCTTTTCTTAATTATTGTATTAAATATTTACTCCAATAACTAAACTTTTAAGCCCCCTCAAAAAAGTTGGGTGAATGGAACCTGTACAGAAAACTATCAAATTATTTAATTTTAATTTTCATGATTGATAAATCTAGTTGCATTAATAATAATATACACGAAATGGGAACGTCAAAATAAAGAACCCTCTTTCTTCAACAAAAAAGATAACTTTTTCTTAATAAAAAATGAGGACTTTCTTTATCAAAAAATGAGGGTTCCCATGGAATCAAAATAAAGAATTTTTTTAAAATTTTTATAATTTTTTCTTTATCAGTTTTTCAAATTGTGACTTAAAAATGGTTTATGAGATAGATATCGAGCAAGGGTGTCAAATGGGAACAAAATTCTTTTACTAAAATCTTTAATTTTTTTAGCAATTATAATTTAATACAGTATAATTTTGATTATAAAATCTCATTTGCTCAAGATGATCAACTGACATCCTCTTTTTTTTCAATTATACTTTTAATATTACAAAAAACGTCATAAAACGTAGGATAAAACGTCACTTGATCTAAGCGAATAAATTCACACCAAAATTAAATCAATTTTATTTTAAGAATTTTATTTTATTGTATTATTTCCATTTAAAAATGTTATTGAACGTGAATGGCGGTGCCGGGGAAATTTTGTAATCCTTTACAAACATTTCCCTTCGATATCTTAAATCACTTTTTTGTGATTCATTCAACTCGAATACATAATCACGGAGTTCGTTAGAACTTCGTCGGTAAGAGGCAACGAAGTCAACGAACTACGTTTACAGTTCTAAACATGACCTAATCTAACAGTGAAATGAAAATGGGAGATAAAAATAAGGGTGAAAACATATTTCAGTTTAGTTAGATTAGTAATAAAGAATATTTTCAAAAAATACCTCGAATTTTGTTAGACAACGTTTTTTTTTTCATTTGATGAACCGTGGGACTGGAATATGTCATTTTATTCAATTTTTTTACGGTGACTTTACCAATCGCGCCGCTAGATTGCAGTACTTGATAGTACTAGGTAGCGTACAAAAACTTGATAATGTACTTGAAATAATAAAATTTAAAAGAAAATATACTACAGCTTGTCTTAATAGTAAATGCTGTTATGTAAATGAAAATACTGAAGATGAAACAATTTTTTTAATTTTCATCACTTCTTTAAAAAAAAAATAAAAGTATTAGTTTACAAGTTTACTGGTTTTCTTAAATAAAACAGAAATAAATTCGATTGGTAAAATCGAGTTTAACAATAAAAATCGAAGGTTACACTTACAAACTAAAAGTGCAATATTATATCACAGATTTTCGATTCGTAAAGGTCCATTATACTAGTTTTATTCAAAAAGGAATAATATGGTATGAAGTGGTATGACTATCAACAAAAAAAAAAAACTGGTGAAATTCAATTTGTTTGTTCTAAGGCAATAAATTTTTATAATAAATCCGTAAGATAACAATCAGTAATTCTTAAAAAAAATAATAATAATATAACAAAACGCAGTGATATCAAAAAAAATGCAATGGAATTGTAAACCGTACGGTAAGCGTCTCGCATTTCTTCAACCCACCTAGTTGGTGTAGTGGTGAACGCGTCTTCGCAAATCAACTGATTTTGAAGTCGAGAGTTCTAAGGTTCAAATCCTAGTAAAGGCATGACCTAAGCAAAGGCAGTACTTTTATATGGATTTGAATAATAGATCTTGGATACCGGTGTTCTTTGGTGAGTTGGGTTTCAATTAACCACATATCTCAGAAATGGTCAACCTGAGACTGTACAAGATTACACTTCATTCATATTCATACTTATTTTATATATAATATGATAAAATTTATTAACTATTTTACATTTACATGATTTTTTTTTAACATTTAAATATTCTACTGGTGTAAACTTGAAAATTATTATTATAGAAACAGAATTTTTTCGCAACATTCTATTACAGGAATTGATTTGATTACATTTTTTTCTAATAGTTAATGAATAGCTTGGTAAATATTAAAGGATTATTTAAAGGAAAAAATACTTTATGAAAATTATATTCTGTGCGTTTTTTAGTTTACACAAAAATAAAATTGATAATACGATGGAAATTACAATAATACATTATTTTTTTATAAATTTTTATCATTTCAAACTTAATTGATATTCAAAGCAAATGCTTAGGGCTATGCAGTGTTCCGGGACGTATTAGCTGAACTTCAGGAACTGATTCAGGACTCCTTGATGAGCAAAAAAAGTTCATATCGACGAAAGTCCTATTTTGCTTTATTTTTCTTCTGGTTTTGCTTTATTTTCCATTTTGTGATTTTCAACAAATAATTATTTCTCAGGAACGGGTAAACCTACTTACAGGAGGTGGATGAGTAACTAGATTTTTTCGTGGTATATAATATATTTTACGTAGCCCCAAATCCAAGGCATCAAACCGGGACTTCGCGGTGGCCGAGCGATGGGAGATTCTCTACCTATCCAGCCCTCTGGGAACCTGTCGTTAAGCGTAATCCGCACAACTTCTGCATGACGTAGTGGGACTTCATCCTACTGCAAAATTAGGCCCTCTATATTTTCAATCTCCGTAAGCACAAAATTCTTTAACAGTGTTTCAATCTGCTTGTGGAATACCTGGATAGTGCTTTTAGGAATGTTCATTTGACCACTAACAGTACAAACTGAACATTTTGAAATTCGTCAAAAAGACAATTCAATTCTTTCTGTTTTCGGCATTTGTTTTAGCACCTACCCGGTGAGTGTCTTTTCAAAACGTTTCCGGTTTCCAAAAACTGATCACAACACTTACGCATTCTTTTTTATATCAGAGAATTCTGCGATAGATTCGCGTATAACTTTTTGCAAAACAGTCACCGATTTTGTTTTTGCGAATCGGTACACGCGCTGTACTTTCTCTTATGGCTACGCCATGGTACTGAAGCCTGGGTTCGTAACAGCTTCCCCTGTGTAAACGCACCTACTATCTGACAGAGAATGTGTAAAATAAAATATAATAGTTGCTGCTTCAAGATTACACATAAAATATTTTGATTGTTACAAAATAAAAACTATATTCGTTCTTGAAATCCGGGGTTTTTTTTCAGATACCCGGTAAATTCAAGAAACTTATTTATAACATCATACAGATTATTTTAAAAGACAGAACTGATAGTAACTAATGTTAATTAAAATTATTTATATTATTCAAAAGTTTATTCATATTAAATTTACCATATTTCCCAATCAAAGACGAATACAAATTTAAATACGAAATTTCTTATAAATTCACAAAAAATAAAATAAAAATAGTAAAAAAAAAAAAAATAGTCTAAATAAAAACAAAAAAAAAAACTAAATGAATTAAAAAAACATCACACAAACACATAAGTTGGCAAATACAGTATAATTTCACTGAAATATATATATATATAACGAAATCTATTAACCTCTGAATTATTTATTCTAAATATTAAGAATGAATATTTATTCATTCACTGTTTTCCCTGTCATAAGAAATTAATGCGTGAAAGTGAATTTATTAGGTTATTGCATGAAAAAGTTGTTTAAAATAACTGAATTCTATAAATATATTTAGACCATGCATACGAGAGATATTGATTTTGAATCAAAACGCCGCCTTAACTAAATGTGATTTTTTCACAAATTAAAAATAATATAACACAGTCATCTATCAGTAAAAAAATGTCACCACAAAACATGTGTTAAATATAGTTGTTTATAAAATACACTTAAAAAATAAATAAATATGACCTACTTAAAATATCCACTCATGTTAAAAATGAATTATTCAGATTTTTAAATTTTTGAAATCTGTAAAAATTCGTACGAAAGATAATTATTAAAAAATTATCAACTCTTTATTTAGCGATGATAAGTTGATATATAAATAATCATTATATTTTTTAAAAGTTATTCCTTATTTTGAATTAGAACTTTTACTGGCTATATATTTGCCGCAACACTGTGCTGTAACTCACCAACCTATACTATAAACTTCACTATATACCTCACCAATCGTAAAATAGTTGAAATTTCATCTTTTAATAATGCACATACAAAATTTAGGTCTTTACTTCAAAAATTGAACCGGAAGTGACTCAAGCAAGTGTTCTAGATCCTTTGCTTTTTTTATTATTTATTAATGCTCTGCCTCAAAATCCTGAGCCATTTATTGTAACCATTTTCGCAGACGACTCAGCTGAACCTATATCTTAAGGTAATTATTTAAAAGTAATTTAAAATCGTAAAATAGCAGCTCAAAAAATTATTCAGGGGATGACTTGTAACCATCTAACTTTAAATATGGATAAAACCGTTGCACTGTGCTTCTCAAGTAGATTTAACATTTAGTAATCGCGTAAATCAAATTTCTAGTAATGAAACGAAAATAAATTAGTTGCCAAAAAAGTGATATTACTTGAAGTTTTATTAGATAACTAATTCTCTTGAGCTGATCAAATAGATTTTAGTTTTAAATAAATCAAGTCCTACTATTTTTCTCTGAAGTACCTTAACAAAATGCCGAGCTTGTCATAATTTAATATTTATTATGTATGCATATGTTCTCATAAAAAGTATAATGCCATCTCTTAGAGATAACTTTCAAAAAGTTAGAACGAGTTTTTAAGATACAAAAACGGGCTGTTAGTTCATTATCTGGTGATCAGTATTAATCGTGTAGACCAGTGGTTCCCAAACTTTTCCGAGTCGCGGCGCCCTTTATCAATTAAAATATTTCGGTGGCGCCCTACCCTAAGTAAAATTATGACTACTCGTAAGTAACAGATAAAAATAAATAAAACTCGTGTATCTTCATTATTGTTTTACTTTATTAACATTAAATTATTAATTAATCTTGGTTCAATTAATTATGAAGCTTTTAATATTTCTCGTAGTCCCTGCAAAGAGACCGTAGCGCACAGTTTGGGAATCACTGGTGTAGATCTATGTTTAGAAAATTAAATACTTTTCCTTGTGTTTATATTTATGAATTTGTTATCTGTGTTAAAAATAATGATCACTTAGTCTTAAAAATAGTAATATTCATCTTATGTATACCATACCAGACAACTGATAGTGTTTTCGTATAACTCAATACAATATTTCGGCTTACGAGAAATGATCTTCTGCTATCGTTGCCAGTTTTAGTAAAAAATCTTACCACCAATTTATTAAACATAGAATTAAACGATTTTCATTACGGAAACAACATTACTCTATTGAATTTTAAAATAATACTAATTAAAAAGAAAAAGCCCACCTGATTTAGCTGCACCCCATTCCATTTATACATAATCATTTGTGTTGAAAATAATTTTTAATAGCGTTTTATGAAGTGTGAATTATTCTGTTGTAATTTTTTTATATTTAATGCATTTACCGTACTATTTTTTCATCTGTTTGTATTCAAATAATAATTAATATGAACTTTAAACATTTCTACTTTTTATCTTTTAATTTATTTTTAACTTCATAATTAATTTTTTAATGAAGTGATCTATGTGATGTATATTATTATGTTCCGATCAAAGGATTTATTTACTGTCTAGCTCTACAGAAAAAAGTATGCTAATCGGAAAAATTTGATATGTCACTTTTTATTATGATCCCCTCCAACTAAAAACATAATTTTAGCATTGAAAAATTCCAGAACAATATACATATATACGGATGAAATTTGACAAAATTATTTCCATGAATTGATGTCATCTACTTTTGGTCAAAATTGGAAAAGAGGACAGATAAAAAGGGATATTATGAGTTCTTTATCTCAAAATATTATTATAAGGGTAGATAATTCTTTTGACCCTCAGGTAGCTAAGATATTTTCTGATGGTGTTTGGTCTTATTCAAACTCTTTAATAGACTGGAAGGAAAAACACTTTGTTGTAGTTTTTGGGATTGAAAATTATATTCTTATATTAATTACATGATTCACAAAGTTATTCCATCATGTACATTCTGTATATACGATAGCTATGGTTGTCTGGAATTATCTCGTGTTTGCTAATTTTTTTTTCGCTTTAAAATACTATTTACGTTCAATTACATAATCTATATATGAGTAATATTTTTAAAGTAAGGTCCATTTTTAATTTGCAGTCTAAATACGAAATGTAAACAGATGGCAACTGCGTAGCTCATTTATTTAATCAATAGTCAGCTGTTAGCAATGATATTTTAGAAATTTTGTTCTTAATTGTTTATATTCATCCATTTATAGTGAATGCTATAATTTGTGATTTTGTCAAATGTGATAAACTAAAAGTTATCCGATTTCTGATGGTAAAAAACAATTCTGCGAGTGAAATTCACTTGCAGAAATTTGTGACGTATTTGGACCAAATATTATGAGAACCACTGAAATTAAGATTACGGTGCCGTTTATTTGAGAAGGGTGAATGAACGTTCATGATGAAGACCATAGCTTCCAACTGTCGGTAATAATAAAAAAGAAAATTTGATGAAAAAATTTTAGAAAACCGCCACTTAACCGCGTCACATTTGTCTTTGATGATTTATAGTTTTTGATTTTCACAGTCTTTGATTTATGACGTTTTGACTGAAAAGTTTGATTACAAAATATTATGTGTTAGATGGATTCCGAAGATGTTAACCGATCCACAAACAAGGAAATTTCTTACTGCAACTCCTGGATTTTTGCAACGTTATGAAAATAAAGGTAATGATTGTTTTATAACAATGTTACGGGAGATGAAACCTGGATTTTTTATTCAAACGTCGAGATAAAGCACCGGTCAATGCAACGGTAAATTTATCAATTCCTAGACGTTTCAACGAGAACATTGGTTAAGGTAAAGAATCGTATTGCTGCTCTTTCTTTGGGGAAATGGGTGTCTTGCTTGTCGGATTTATATCATGGAATTACTGTGAATGCGATACGTATTGCGATTAGATAAAAAAACTTAGAAGAGCAATAAAGAGGAAATGATGTGAGAAGTTATCCCACAGACTTTGTTTTTGTATGACAAAAAAACAGACGGCAAATCAAACAAATCGGACAAATTTCGTTGGAAAATATTCCCCCTATAATCCTGAGTAGCTCCCTACGATTATTTCCTTTTTCTTCACCTTAAACAGTGGTTTGCATCAGAAAGTTTTGACGATGACAACGAATTGAAAATGGCATTACTGCACGGTTTAAATCACTGTTGGTGGAGTTTCTTGAAGAGGGATGAAAAAGCTAGTGAAAAGCTATGAAACATTTGTTGAAGTTGAAGACAGTTATATAGTAAAGTATATAAATGTAATATTTATACCTAAGTAATGAAGTTTGTTCAATATTTTTTTTTAAACGGAACTTAATTTAAAAATACCCCTCGTGTTATATGAAAAAGAATATTAGATGTAATGGTAACGGAAAATAAAGCATTAATTCGTTTCTTAGAAGAAATATACTTCAAGGAAACATTAGAAGAACTTTCTCTACAAAATAAAACATGACATTGAAATAGTGAATTAGGTTCGTGAGTAAGTATGGACTTAATATAAATACACACATAAAATATAAATACATACAGATCGAATTGAGTTACCGCTCATTTTATTTAAAGTCGGTTGAAAAACATTAATCAAAATTTAAGTCCTTAATTGCTACAAGTAAAGGTAATTAGGTCTCATAAATCGATAAACTGGGGTCTGATAATAAATAGTAAAATAAATAATTAATTTTATCAATTTATATTCTAATTCAAGTACTGTATGAATATCGATTCTCCGATCTCTTTCAAACAAATAAAGACTAAGTAAATCATTAATTTATTATACAAAACTTTTCAATGATTTAAACATAAATTTCAATAGCAAGAAGAAGAATTTAAGAAATACTGCAACATTTATTAATTACCAATACTAATTAGTAAAACTATATAAAAACTTGAATTGTAACGATTTATTCTATGAACCAAAAAAGTACGTTTGTCTGTCTGTCTGTGAGCCTCCTAACCATCTCAACAACATAAACGAATTTAATGAAACTCGGAAGATGTTACTATTTTGACCCCGGTTGAGTTTTAAGCCGTTCAAAGTTGTGAAAATTAAAATTTGTGTAAAATACTGGATCAATTGAACTTATTTTTGGTATATGTATATTAAGCAAGACATAGATTATTGATTGTATTTCAAATTCATCAAACCTTTGGACTACAAAATAGGGGGTTTTAAACCAAACCAAAAATTAAAAAACAAAAATTACGGGGCCGATTAATTCAGTATTACGTATAAAATGTATTCAAATAAAATATTTTCTCTTATTAAATTTATTAGGCGTCAACATACCTTCGGTTTAAGAAGAAAATCTTAATGAATTACTGCCAATATTTATGATAAAAGTGAGGGAACATCCGGGTGATGACGGTACGGAGCTTTTTCATTACTAAATTAGAGATCCAATGAATATCGAGTAAATGATGTTAAATATATATTGCTTAAAAAATTTAATTTAAAATGTCTCAAAAAATGCAAAACTACAGTAAATCCGACTGATACAATACAACTGAAATAGGAATTACTTAAAACATAATGAATATTTCAATTAAACATCTGAACCTAGATAAGATCTAATTACTAGAAAAAAACTCATACATATAACAAATTTCCACAATCCAAGATAATCTTTCTTTAGACTATCTTACATTATTAAATATTTACTAAACCAACGAATGGATCGATTAATGAGAAAAAGTATGAACAACTGTTGATCACCACTAAACGATGAGGTTTCAAACAAAAATTAGCACGAGAATAATTTTATTAAATTTATTACATCTATATTCAATTCCAAACTCTTCTCAGTCGACGAGGAGAAGGTTGTCAGATTTAAAGTGTTTGCCGAACGTGGTAGGTTTGTATGTTTACCTAATTTCCAGCAGTTACAAAATTCTATTGCAGCACTTTCTACGTAACGTATTCTGTATACCACGTATACAATTGCATTTCATGCATAATACGAAGCGCAAGTTATTACACGGCAAACCTTTAAGCAAGCTGTACTACTTTTACCATCACAGCCACAAATTTAATTACCGCATAACTGGAGTGATTAAAAGTAATGATTATAGATCACGAAATTTTTTATAAGCAATAAAAATATCGTTCGGTAAAGGGAGAGAAGTACTTCAATTTTTGAGAATAGAGGATATTTGGCGCTTCAGTTAAATATTAAAACTAATAAAATTGTTTGAGGAATAGGTTCATTATATTTAGCTGTTTTGCTTTGAAATGCCACAATTAGTTTTTTCAGCATTATTAAATATTGTTATGCTTATATATATATATTCCCGTTTTTTTTTGTTTTTTTTTTTTTTATGATTAATTCACCAAATAACACCAAAGCTTGCGGCCAGGAATGTGTAATGGAAATTACGTAAAATATGAAATATATCATGATAACAGAACGGTATTCAAACCTGAGACTTTCCGAATGAAAGGCTGACATTACTGCTACGCCACAGCGGTTACCAAATCTAAAGTATTATATACCAGCTCTAGGAGTTCCTTCAAAAAGTCAGAACGAGATTTCAAGATACAAACATGAGCTTTCACATTAATCTGGTGCCTATAAATATGAATCTTTTAGACCGATATTTTGTAAATTAAAAATGTAAAATAATTATCCGTTTGTTATATGCAAGAGTGTCCAATCTTTGTTAAAAACATTCACTTATTTTGAAAAAAAAATAATATTCATCTCCTATTTCACCAGAAAGCTGAGCTATTTTCATGCAACATGTCATAATACTTCAATTTACAAGAAAGGACCTTTATATGCTTCCATTTAAATCAATTAACGAACTATTCAAAAGCTTTTGCCACAATTTCAAAAAAATATTACTCTTTTATGAATTTTTAAATAATAGTAGTAAAATAAAAACAAAAAAAAAACAGAATTTTTTTTTCCGTTTAACTTGTGTAAACAGTATGCTCTAATAACTTTCATTAACACTTTCTGAATTTTTATTTATTCTTTATTATTAATACCTCATGTATTTAGCTTAACATTATTTAATATTTTTATATTTTAAATTATCAATATGAATATCAATGACATTTACTTTTTATTTTATAATTATATGTTTATTCTGTAATTCTGCTCTTGTCAAGTTTTTACCACGGTTTCCCTTGATCTATCCAAGAAAATGCTGAAAAAGTTCCCTATTGTTTTATCTGTAGTGTAACACATCTATCCACCACTCCGCTCTACCAACCACTTAGTGATCTGTATAATGTATTATTATATATCGATCGGAATAAAAAAATTATTTTTATTTAATTTATCGGGAAAAAGTCTATAACCTACCGTGTCATTGTAAATCAGCTGATTTCGAAGTCGAGAGTTCTCATGTTCAAATTCAAATATAGGTTTTCATTCTGATTTGAACACTAGATCGTGAATACCGGTGTTCTTCGGTGATTGGGTTTCCGTTAACCACACGTCTCAGGAATGACGGCCTGAGTTTTTCAGGCTGCACATTTACCTGTATTAGGCTGCATTTACCTGTTACATTACGCCGAAAAGTCGCTAATGACTTTAATTCTTGATGCGACCACAAATAAAAGTTTAAAAAAATATATATATGACTAATATTTGACTTTATTTATAATAAAATAATAAATTGCTTAAATTATCATTTTAAAAATCTATATGACACAGAACACTTTACAAAACTGGTACGGTTATTTAAAAAAAGTGACGCAAGCCATGTAAAAAATAATTCACAGTTACCAGCAGTAAGATTAAATTATCTCCTGCGTATCCTTGTTGTCTATATATTTTCAAATTCTGGTTTGGGTTACTTTTTACACGTATTTACTAACATTAGTTTTTAAGGGAAAATGGGCTTCCATATTTTAAACCAACGGAAATAGGCTGTATTTTAAATTATTATATACATTTCATTTTTAAATGAGGTTTATATTCAAATAAAAACTGCATTAAAACATTAAAATTTTTATTAATCTCTATAACTTATTTAATGATATATATACACACAAATATTTTGTATGATTTTATAATACATAATTGCTATAATTAACAGCAGTTGATTTCCAACAATAAGTGAATCGCTAGAAATATTAAGACAATAGACATACTAATGTCTGAATATAAATCTCTGATTTGGAGTCATTCGTACAGAGTTGGCAGAACGCCGTTTTGCAGTAACGCTTGCCTGGATTTGGCAGCACAGCTACCGATAACACACACTTCAGCGACTATCACACTACATTCTTATATACCTTTGTTTGAACCAAGTTCAACGTCATAAATACTCCGATCAAAGCAAATAATGTCTTCAATCCTCCCTCATCATTTCTTTTAAAAAATTTAAAGCTCATGTCTTTTTAGATATTAAAAAAAAATTAGGTCATACGGAAATCTCATTAATTTCATGAGAATCCGATAGATATTTTGCAGGTAATAAAAATAAAATAATTTAAATAATTATATGATAATCATAACGGTGTTGCCGTTATAACTTTGGTATAGAAATATTGAAGAAATACCAGAGATCCTGGGTTCGATTCTTGTTTCGAAATTGTAATTTTTTTTAGTTATCATATAAAATATTTTATTTATTTAACTGTAGATTTTTATAATAAAATCATTAAAATTCTCTATTTCCTTCACTTTAAAAATTATTTGTTCATATACAAAAGAATGAGCTTTGTATTTTGTAAATAGTACTGACTCCATGGCTTATTTTTGTAATTAGGCTTAAGTTCTTATCCTAGGCCCACAATAATTCTTTTCTTGATTTTAGCATCATAAATTTAGCCTTCAAATAATGAAACCTAGTACAATTCGTATTCATCGCCTTAACAAAGTTTTAAAAACCTTTACGAACTGGAGATAGAAAATCTAGTAGAAGTCGAATAGTGAAGGTTGTATAACAATTTTTTGTTTAAGCGTTAAGTTAATCACGATTTGGTCATTTCTTCTTAATTTAATGAATTCCCTTATTCCTGCTCTCACACACGTATAAGAAACAACAAAATATTTTTATATAAGTACAGCAAACCCATCAAATACGCAGCGCCGTTTAAATTGCATTATGCAATCCGATAATATTTGTCATACTGAAATTTTTCCCTAAAAGATTTTAATATTTTCGTATGTTTCCTTCAAGACAGTAGCACAAGTTAACGGCACGGAAAAAAATTGTTCCCGTTGTGGAAAAGAACATCCTCAAACTAGTTTTTGATAAATCGATGAAGGTGTTGTTTTATGCGTATGACCAAGCACACCCATCACAGCGCAAATATTGTTGCGATGCACTACTACATTAATTTCATAAAGAGTAGAATTGTTGAACACTATCTAACTATTTTTAAGGAAGTACAATTTAATTCCATTCTGAAGGAAATTCGACATTTAAATCTAGAACCCAGAAGTTCGACCTGTTTTTTGAGAGAATTCTATTCCAAAACGAAGTCTGCTATTCATTTCTAGTTATCAGATAAAATGCACACGAAGTGTACTCACTTTAAAAGTAAGATCTCTTTACTTAACTCCTCATTTTGAACTTTGGTAGCCATCTCATCTTACGATTGATACCCTGTGTTTGATGAGTTGGAGGATAATGAGGTATTCATTATTGTGAGGTGTTGACCTCATAGTAGATGACAAATGCGGGTACTTTATTGTGTGTTTCGATTTACTAGTTATTCCTTTAATCTTTCAATATAGAAGTGGCAATCCGAAGAACAATCTTGATGTTCACTAGATACTATAGATAGGAGTAAGCTTATATGCTGACAACCCTTATATCAATTTTTCACGTATGTTAACCCAGCAAGTATGAGGACCCCCAGTTGTTCAGACTGATGGATTTGCCGTCTTTCAGCCAGATCTCACACAGTATCACTTTTCAAAAAATCTGATGTGGACACCACTTGATTTCTTTGTACGCCTATTAAATTACATATACACAATTTTACTTCCTTGTACGACGTAAAGGAAATATTGTGATCGCGAAAAATTTCGGTTTTAGAATTTCAAAGGAAATATCCATTTTGGCCATCCCTGAATTCATTTTAACTAATTTCGGCGTGACGTACGTATTTGCGTACTTATGTAACTCGCATAACTCAAAAATGATTAGCCGTAGGATGTTGAAATTTTGGATTTAAGAATGTTGTAACATTTAGTTGTGCACCTCCCATTTTGATTGCAATCGACTTGACCAAATTGTCCAAAAAAGCCCAAACTTCAAAATAATTGAATTTTGTGATCTGTCTTCCCCTTGTAAGATCCAAATATTTCATATTTCATATTTTAAAATTATTATATTTCATTAATTACAATTTTATTTGGCTATAACTCTGGAAGCAACGGAAATAAGTACCACTTATGACATATCTTTGAAAAGCTCTCAATGAGGGCCTTATTACTGCAGTCAAGAAAAAGTTTGATCAAGTCGAATGCAATCAAAAGGAGAGGTGCACAACTAGATGTTACAACAGCCCTAAATCCAAACTTTCAGCATCCTACGAGTAATCGTTTTTGTGTTATGCGAGATAGATACGTACATACGAGGTACGTACATACAGACGTCACGTTGAAACTAGTCAAAATGGATTCAGGGATGGTCGAAATAGATACTTCCGTTGAAATTTGGAATCCGAAATTTTTAGCGACCACAATACTTCCTTTACCTTGTAAAAGTACTCGATAGTTCTGGGAATTCACCAAATGATTCCTATTCAAAACGTGTGGTCAATTTTTGAGGACAAACTCAGGAAAATGAATCGCCCAACTGAAAAGAAGTTGATTTTATCACTTCTACGGGTTGGTTTCATGACACAGGGATTTGCAAAAACTGTGAAAGTTATTAGTTAATTTGAGACCTAATTAATAAAAGAATTAGTTAAAGCTAAAGGAGGATATACTAACTACAAAAAATCATTTTAATTTATTTTGATTGGTTATTATAAACAAATAAAAAATTTATCGTACAAAAATAATCTTGTTATATTTAACTTGCAAAAGGCTGTAAAATAAAAAATATGATGTGGACAACATGACTTCCTTGTACGCCTATTAAATTACACTTATAAATTTTTTTTAAATGAAACGTACATAAAATTTTATTTCGTTAAAAAAGTCTAAAAATTTTACATTTTTTTTTGTTATTGAATTGTTATTTATGTATTTTTTTTTTAAATGAGAGGTAAATAATTATTAATAAATCAATACATTTAAATAAACAAAAAAAAGTTAAAAAAACAAGATGAATTCTGTTTCGAACCGATATGCCTTCACCTAAGATCCGAACAATTATTAATTAAAATTTTATTTGGCTATAACTCTGGAACCAACGAAAATAAGTACCACTTATCGTTGATACGCTCTCAATGAGGACGTATTACTGCAGTTGAGATCCAAATTATTTTGGATTTTGGGCTTTTTTGGACACTTTCGGTCCAGTCGATTGCAATCAAAAGGGGAGGTGCACAAATAAGTGTTACAACAGTCCTACCAAAATGTCAACATCCTACGGCTAATCGTTTTTGAGTTATGCGAGATACATACGCTACACACATATGTAAGTACGTACAGACGTCACGCCGAAACTAGTCAAATTGGATTCAGGGATGGTCAAAATGGATATTTCCGTTGAAATCTGGAAACCGAAATTTTCGCGATCACAATACTTCCTTTGCTTCGTACAAGAAATAAAAATATATCTGATAAAAAATTCATATTAATTGTATTAAATAAACATTTAAGAAACAATATTAATGCAAATACATTACAAGATATTACTTATAAAAAAAATTCACAAAGAAAAAAATTCATTAGTCAGAAAGCGATGCTGAATATTGTTGGAATACATATTTATATTCAAGTTGAACGGAAACAAGAAAATTCGTCTTTTTTAATTTTATAATTGGTATTATTTAAAAATTTGCCATCAGAGTAATAATATGTGTAAAGAATTTTTTTTAATTTTATTTAAAATGGATCGCTGAAATGATTTTTCAAACGGTTAGATTATGTATTAAAAAAAGGCAACAGAATCATAATAAGGCCCTAACTGTTATGTTCATTCAAGTACTTTATTGAACAACAGACTACATTGTTTTCCGTTAATAATAACGATTTATTTTTAGCTTTGCAAACACTATAGCTTTAAAAACAAGTACTTGATGGCATCAAAGAAATTCAAGATGCCTTCTACACATTATCATTATTATTGAACTTTTTGCAAATTTTGATTTAATTTAAGGAATATTCCAAGGCAAACGGCTTGAAAAGTGTAAAAATTAACCTTTCCCAAGTCGAGTACTTATTCTATGATTTTGATTTCAATTCGAAAAAGTTTGGACAATTGTAAGTAAAAATATTTCGATAAACAAATTCTGAAAACTCAAAAGACAAAAACTAGAGCCACATTTTTCTTTAGTCACGTGTGCGTACGTAAATAAGGATGAAGGAGAACCGGGTAAATATATATTCTTTAATATTTGCATCAGTAATGAAATAAAAGGTAAAAATCATTGAAAACGGATAATAAAAATGGTACATGCGAAAGAAAAGTAGTTAAAATGAAGGCAGTTAAGGATAAAGGATAAGATCAGGAGCAGACACGATTCCAACGTTCATACCACTCGTTTTGAGAGCACTTTTACTAGCTCGGGAGTTCAACTTACACAGCATCCGCATTAATCATTCAAAAACTATAAATTCTGAAGCTATACCCAGGCGCCTCTTTTCGCTCTTTCACTTTAAAGACTTTTCCTCTACTCTGCGTGTCTTCTACCGCACAAATCGATCGACGTTACCGAGTCACCGGCACATACAGAAGCATTTTTTAAACTCTAACGACACAGCAAAGCTTACTGTCAACTAAGAAATTATTCAACATAAACAACAGCTGTCATTTTAGTGGTTTTAACCAAAGAATCTCATTTCTTTTCGGTAACTAGATGAAATTAAAAAAAAAGTATAAACGAATAAAATAATTTTTAAAACTTTTTCTTAAAAAATTATAAATTTCTAAAAAATAATTCGTAGGAATGACCGTTATTTTTCTGTAAGTAACTAACTAGTGATACTGAAACTACTCTTTTTTTAAAAGTATGTGTCAAACAAAAATTCATTAAAAATTAATAGGATTTACAAGACGAGATCACAGTTAAAATATTAGGTTAAAGGATTTACCGTGTTGTAGAGATCTCATTTTAAAAACACATAATTTCAAAAAAAAACTACATACATAAACAATTAAATAATACTGATAAAGAGGGAGGAGATAGAATGGTAGAGAGAGAGAGACACACGAATTCGAATCGCGGTCACTTTTACATACTAAAAAATTCATCCCTCTATATTATCGACTGTTTAATTAAATTGGATGTATATGTATAGTGTACATTTATATACATGAATTTTTAAGTAAAAAACGAACCAGTATTTCAATCATTTTACCGTTGCATAACTCTTGAATAGCGTAATCGATTTTAATGAAACTAGCAGGTTAATTTGATCAAAACCCAGATTCAGAATTAAGACACACAGCTTTCCCAAAATTTTACTTAGAGCGCAGCAGCACTCTTGTTTCAAAACTGCTTTACATGAGTTCTCATTTCAATATGATGTAATAATAAATAAAAATGTGGTCTTATTACTGAATAATGAACAAGACCACAAAATTTAACAACTTTTATAAAAGTTTTTCGATGAATTTTTTTTTTTTATCTCAAATCGTATAACTTCTGATGAAAATAATTTCTATATGATTTTGTTTAATTAATAAATCACATGCATTTCGAAAAGTAACTAATTGAAAAAAGTTTGTTCCAAATTTTTAACTTTTTCAAATCCAGATGTACCCAGTGTCAAATCCTTTTGATTTTTGTCGTAGTATGATTTTATTCCAAAAAAAGTGTACACCAAACTTTCATAAATAATTTATTTTCCTAACTAAACACACGAACATAAATATATATGAATTTCGAAGAGGAAGGTAAAAAGAATCTACAAAAACAAAGTTCAAGGTCAGATGACATAATAGTAGATGGCGCCCGGGTAAAGATGAATGCATAACCTAGAACCGAGATGAAATAACAAGTACCGCAAAGTGAGATTCGTTTCGTTAAAGCGAGATTTATCCATATCTGTAATAATAGTTGTGAAAAAAATTGGTTATGTGAAAAATTGAGAACTTCTGACAATTTTGAAAATATTTCAATGTATAATTTAAAGTAGGTTCAAGCCAAATGCAAATGCAAACAAGAAGACAGAATCAGATCCAAGAACGATAAGGAATCGAAAAAGCCCAAAAATATGCAATTAAGGAGTCCTAGTGAAATTTCTTCAGTACTTCGGATCATGCTGAGGAGTACCTAATTAAAAAAAAAAATTAATGCAGAGCGTTGTATTTACTATACCTTTATTTTATTTACTTATTATTAAATTTATTTATTGAGCGAAGCCTGATGAAATCAAGTTGGCCTTCTTAGGCCAACTTAGTTGAAAACTTTGTTCTTAATCTCCTTTGTTGAAACTATTTGTAAAATGTTTTGAAATTTTGCATACATGTTCTATATTATTCAGAGGTTGCGCAATTGAATTCTGGCATTTCTATTTATATTGGCTCAGAGTTATACCAATATATTTGAAATAATCATTTAAAATCTATTATTTTTCAAATAAATAATTTTTCCCATTTAAATCGATTCGAAGATAAGTTATTAACTTACTTTCGAATCGAATTAAACGGGAAAAAAATTATTTATTTGAAAAACAATAGATTTATTTTATCAAATTTCAAATACATACAGAACACATTCTCTTTTCTAAGGCGATATCTTTGATTCACAAAAGGACCTGCTAAAAGATTGTTGGAACAACAATTGGATCAAACGTTTTGATCCTGCTATTGAAAGCAAAAATTACGATCATATTACCAGTATGCATACTTGTGACTTTTGAAAAATACACAGAAACAATCTCTTTTACAAACTGTGCGTATTGTATAAAGTGGCATTTAAAAAAAAACTGATTTTCAAAAAAACGATGTTTTAAACAATTCCCATTTATGTTGGCGTAAGCAGTTTATTATTAGATCTCAAGGAATAACTCTAGACAAGGCAATTGTAAATATCGGAGATAATGAATTTGAATTTCGCCTAACTTACGATACTCTTTCAAAGATAAAACGTTAGAAGATCTGTTGTTATAAACAACATTCAATTTTGAAACGTTATGGAAAATTAATTTAAGTTCAGCAATTACTGGAGATTGAGATAAGATGAATTGCAACGACTATTGAATACTGATAATGAAATTTGCAAATTTTCAAAATTTATAAAAAAGATGTGATAGGTAATAAAATATAAGCAGAAATAATCATTAATCATTTTGTTCATTTAACAACTCTCTTTAATTTACGAAAATAATAAAGCTAGAAAAATCTGTTAATATTTCATTAAGTATATTAAAATTAAAAGGAATTTACTAAATCAAATTATTAAAGAGAAAAATGTAAAAAATAAATCTCCACAACAACCGGCAAACCTGGTAAAACTTAAAACTTAAAAAAAAATAAAATTCTGAAACATTTTAATAAAAATTATGTTTTCTTAATAAAGAATATATATATATATATATATTCTACCAATATATATATATATATTGTATATATATATATATATACATATTTAATTTAAATTTAATTTAATTTTGGAAATGAACTTTTTCCACTTTACTCTTCTATCACGGAAGATTATTAAAGAGGAAATTAAACTATTTACAGATATTAAATTCTATATTTTCTGTCGAAGTTTAAATATAGATTGTAAAACATTCGTTTTAAGAAATGAAAAACAGATGCTAAAAAACCACTGGAACCATAAAAATAAATATTTCGAAATTCTTTCGACTTACAAAATACATAAAAATGAATCTGCAATACATTATTTACAACAAATAAAAAAGTTTGGTAAAAATGCATTACTAGAGGGACGCTGGTAAGTACGAATTCAGTAATAAGTTATGTATTATATTGGGTCATAAATGATACAGCATGAAATGTGGTCAAAGTGAACGAGACCTGAAACTATAACGGGATGCTATAAACCCACAGTACAATTCAGTATTACAGCGTACAACAAAACTTAGCTCTATACTTCTCCATGTGGAATTATACATTTACTACTTTTTAAATAATAGATGAGGTTTACAAGTGATTTTTAAAATACTACAATTTTAAACTGGACCTAACTTCCCAGATTATTTATTTAGTTTCTTATCGGTACAAAAATATTTTATACTCTTAGCAAAAAGGAAAATATAAACAACCCATGTATGTTATTTACAATTCTTGATAGGCAAATGATAAAATATATCTTATTTCTGAGAATGACTTAAAATTATTCTGAAGTTTACTGATTCGCATCGCACTACATATCGTAGGCGATGATGTTGCATCCCTCAACAGAACAACCTTTTCTGCTCACTAACATACGGGAAGTCTTAAGAAGAATAACTGCGCAGATTAGGCCTTGAGGATTTCTCGACACGGCCTCAATTTCCTATCGCCCACGCTCACAAAAATTTCTGTGTACCTAGTCAGTTTAACTTATCATGCTTCAGATGAAAATGTACAGGCTGGGTTTTCGTATATTATAAGTAATATATTGTTTTACAACTCGCGTGAAAAAGCATAACAGATGTGTGTGGAGCAGGATGCCTAAAAAACCGGTGCGTATTTCTAAGTAAACCTACTTTCTAAATTGATGTTAGTACCTAAGGATCGGCATAACTGCTTGAGGATGGAGGAAGAGACGTATTTAATATTTTAACATTATTACACAAATCATTTAAGAAAAAAGACACTTCATGCGAATATCGACATTTCGTCAGGAGAAGCGCATTACGACATTAAGATTTTAGGTAATGGAAGAAGATCGATAGTTTTTTGTTCTCCTTCCTAAACGCACTTCTCAAATTATTAATTTTTTAATTACACTTTTGTTTTTTGTATTTGGCTCAATCATCTTTATTTTTTCTATTAATCGCGAGTACACGGCCTATTTTTAGTACTATCCTGATATATCTTGCTTTTTAAAAACCACAGTCACGACTCGTACTCATAAATTTAGATAAAATATTCTAAATAATCGTGTGAAATTTTAACTATAACATTATTAAAATAGAGATCGGCTTGACACCTACAGGTCAAAGTTTCAAACACATTCCGGTCGCCTAATCAGTTCTGAACTGCGAAGAATTATAAATTTATTTTTTTGCACTCATCAAAGCATTTTTTCTTACAAAAGTTGAGGTTTTCTTTATCGAGAAGTCATTGTAAAATCAAGGCTGGAATATGCATAGCCAGATTTAAACATTTTTGGTCAACGAGTTTTCAAGCAAAATATGAGCCAAAAATTGATCAGAAACAACGTTGAATATTCCCCATCCCTAAATCAGATTTACTTAAAACTTTAGTATTTCAAATAACTTAAGCATTTTCATCGTACTAAAGCTCAGTTTCAGGCCAACACGCGTAGGTATCTTCAGGAAATTTCTGTAAATTTTTATGGTTGTTTTTAAACTAAAGGAGTTTTGAACCGTTGACATTTGCAGAAACCTTATACCCAAAATTTTGACCGATCGCTATACTTTCTCTTTATAGCTATTTTGCTACAGCAGCAATTGAATTACAGCCGGTAAAGAAAAAATAATACGTTTTTAATGCTAAATAAAATGAAAAACTTTGTCAGTAAATTTCCCAAAATATAGGTAGTTTTATTCAAACTTGAATTTGCGATTAAAAAAATCAAATAAAATGTAATGAAACCTGTTGATGAAATACATATTTTAACTGAAACTGTAAACATGTTGGAATACTTGTGGCAGTAAATGAATAAATTCATTGCCAGGATGGTAAATTCAATTAGAAAGAGAAAATGATAGGAAATTAAAAACATTATACGTTTAAAACAAAGATAAAGAAAATAAAAACTAAATCTTGAGTCCGTTCGATAAGCATTTTAACCTTGAGATGAGCTCTCTGTACGGCCAACGGATGATTATAAACACCGATACTAAAAACATTTTTCTCAAAAATATAAGGATTGCAATCCACACAAATATTAAAGGAACAGTAACTCTAAAGATCCGTGCATTCTTACTAAGGATCTAAAGAAATTCCAACAAAAAAAGGATATCCAAGTTTGGTGATTGATCGTAGTTATTTAATTTATCATTGGAATGAAGTATACGGTACAGGGAGATGACGATTGCAGTAAATAAAGTATATAGAAGATTTAGAAGCAGAAACTTTGTTGAGATTAATAAATCAAAGCGATTGATGACCACAAAACTAAAAAAAAACAACAAATTAAGCGTTTTTCCGTAATAAATTAAATAGTTTCAAATAAATACAAACCTGTATTTACACTACAATAAATTTTATAAACAATAATTTTGTTTAAAGACGATGCACAACCTTTAAAGTTTAAATAAACTTTTTTTAAGTCAGCATTAATAGCAAAAAGGCGATTCCAAGTAAAATGGAACATCATGGGTATAAATTATAAACAGCAGACTCAGGGATAGCCGATGTTTACAAAAATGCAAAACCAATATTGAAATTAGAGTTAGTTTCGAAAAATAAAACGTTTATTTCGATTTTTTCAATATGGCACCGATTTCAACAAGGTTTATTTAAAGGTTTTGACATTGATTTTTAATAAAATTATTATTCACTTTTTATTTTTTTGTAATTTTTCTATTTTTTGGTTTTCCTTTTTTTCATTTTAAGTTTTAGTGTTTTAGTCTTCTTTATTTTTTCATCATAGTTTTAAAATTTTAACGGTAAAAAATATCGGTAAGAATACCGATATCACCTTTTCATATGACAACACATTCCATGTGCGAAAAAATCGTGCTGAGGAAACGAAAAATAATAGGAAAAGCAACATGTTTAGATGTAGGAAAGAAAATGTTAAATTGATACTGGTTAGCTCTTACCAAATTTTTATCGGCCTATTCCGTATGAAAACAAATTTTTGTAAAAATTTTGAAATCGTTATATTCGGATTATAAATGATGCACATACGTAGAATAAAATTATAACAAATATGATTATTCACCAGTATCTGCCCTGTACAGATTGAAAATACAGGCCATCACAGGACCTCTCTCTAATTAATTAAAATATAATTATGAAAATCCTATCATATTATGTTTCTGATAAATTGACGTAAATATTTTCAAATGTAGGTAAACACAGAAAAAAAAATTCGTTGTTTGTCCAATAATAATCGAGTATTGGCCGCTGGGTCCTAAACTAAATTTTATTGCATTACTTAAGTGCAATTTTCATGATAAAAATCATTAAAATCGGTTAACCTGGAAAGAAGTAATTCAGGAGTATACATTTTAAAAATATTTAAAAAAATAGAATAATCAGAATTACGATTGTAAAAGTTTTCTTAGAATCCAGAAAATCTTGCTTTTTAAAAACCATAATCATGGCTCGGACTCATAAATTTGGATAAAATATTCTAAATTACCGTGTAACATTTTAACTATAACATTTAAAAAGAGAACGGCTTGACACCTTGAGGTCAAAGTTTCAAACACATTCCGGTCGCCTACTCAGTTCTGAACTGCAAAGAATTATGAATTTTTTTTTTTTTTTTTTGTACCCAGGCGGCCACCAGAATTGTAATGTTTCTCCTTACGTAGTTCCGAAAGGCCAAAATAAACTGAATTTGGTCGACTAATCGCGATTATTTCCCTCATACGTGTGCGCGTTTCTCTACAAACAGGAATAGATTACAGGATGACTACTAACTATATCAGTATTTGTAGATCTACGCGGTGCATTTGATATTGCTGACCCCAAAGCGACGAGAGGCATAGAGTCCGATATTATTAATTACATTATAGTGTGTTCTCTGCAGGCACCGTCACGTTATTATTGTTATTTTCATTATTGTAAATAGAATCTCTGAACATTTTAATAATTTTTTACTTCTCTGTTGCCTAATAGGAATCGATTTAGATTTTATCAATAGAAAAAAAATCAATTAATCTGAATTTTCCCTTCTCTCAAAATACACCCACTTCAATTTTAATGTTATGTACATACTAATTATACACTGATACCTATATTTACACAAATAATCGCATTAATACTATCTATACGTAAACACAAATACATGTAAATTTAGTATTAATAAACAATAATTGCCGGTCAGTCTAAAATATTTTGTTGTTATAGTGTAATTTTATAATACACATCTATACTCCGGTTGATGCTGTTTATCGATATCGATAACTGTAAGTATCGATAACTGTATCTAATTATCTCAAAGGAAAAGATGAACTGACGATAATTGTCAATTATCGAGTTTCAGTAAAGTATATTATAAATGTAAAAATACAAACTCTTATGTCAGAAAGTTCTATTTTTTTATCGATGACCTCAGATAAGGTAAGTAAGATCAAAGGTCAAGTACATGTTACCCTTTCCAGGCCACGGGACTATTCAAGGTTTTCGGTTTATAAATTATTTACAGCCGGTTTACGGAAAGGCAGGCTAGAGAAGAAAAGAAGAAAGAAGAATGAAAATCGGCCCGCCAACACGGAGTGGAATCCTGCCCGGCCGAGCCCAGCAGAGATGCAGTAACGAAGGAAGAAAGTCCGGAAGGAATAAATTCACCTCACCAATCAACCACCATCCTCTTTACCTAATTCTTATAATTATGTTCCAGCCAGCATATGCAACTCCCCCGGAAAGGGGAGCGCATTTTTTCCTCCAAACTCTAGGGACCGCACAATGCGTATCCCTGTTAGGCTGAAAGGTGCTAGCACCGAAAGGACTTAAGGGGATAGACTGAAGGGAAATCACACCTGGAGAACGAAGCTCATATGCGCCTAGTCTACCACGATCAGCCCCGGTCAATTATTTATCACAGGTTTAAAGGACCGCAACGCAAACAAATATTTCGTCCATAAATAAAACACAAAAATCTATAACAGCCACTAAATAAATAATGACCCACCCAATAAACGAAAGACACAGGTAAGGGACATTCGTCCAAGTTCTGCAATTAGTAGGGAGATAATAAACTCTTCCGCTATCCTTGGGTTCCGTTTCGTCAGATACATTATAGAAAAGTTATCTTGAAATTAAATATGATTATGATTATGAATGTGAAATATGAATTAAATATAAGTATGTTTTAATGATGACTGAATATTGAAACACGCATTCTAATCTACGTGGCTAGTATCACACACTAATTTCGTTTATTCAATTTTCACAGTCAATGCGCAAAACATTTTGTATAATCTCGATGTTGTACGAACAAAAAAAAATTTTAGTTTTACACAAAATAATATTATGCATTGGTTGTTATAAAAAAAAAAAAAATAAATAAATGTAAGATTCTTGTATACTACCTGACATTAGAGGAAAGTACGTACATTATTACATTTTTACGATTTTCATTGTTTTGGATTTTTATTGAAGTGTGCCCAGAAAATTTACTCTGAATTGACCTCGATCAATCATTAAATAAATAAAAGTTGGCCGGAGAAAATATTTTCTAGGAAATTTTTTTCGTTATTTCTCAGCTAGCCTTAGAAAATTGTGGCAGGAGGTGAAGTCGTAGAAATCGACGAAGCTAATATAAATTTGAAAGAACTAAAAAGGACTTCAAAAACTTTTACATTATACCGGTACCAATTAAAATTTTGAATTTTTTTTTTTTATTATTAAAGGATATATATTTCATCTTACATTAATAATCAGGGTTTGTTTGCCCACTTATAATTTTTTGTCCTTTAAAGATCGCCAACACCTAACCGTTAATTACATGTTCAATTTCAATGATCTAGATAAAGTGCACACACTTAGAAAACTGAACATACTTGAAAGGAAATGAGATCAAATGAGCTGAGGAACGAAAACAACAAACATCATTAGGCAGTCAAACTGCTGAATTTCTATTCAAGCACAAATCATACATAATAATTATTGAAATACCGAAATCTTTCCGTTCTGATCGAGTAGGCGTTTATCCCAAATCAGACGATCGCTGTAATGATCTTGTACTAAATATTAGGTTAGCTGGTCTACGATTCGATTTCCAGTTAGAGTCAGTTATCTCTTCACTTCTGTTATTATCAATTTCATTTTCTAGGTCGGAATTTATTACTTGTGGGTGCTAATAGTGATCTGTATAAAAAAAAAATATATAATCCAGGGATCCTAGTAATTCTGTTTCTTCTATCTTATCAGTGGACGCTGATTATTAAGAAATAACGACGTTAAAAATCTGTAAACAATTAGCTTTATTTTTTCTGCGATATATGTTTTGATATAGATATTACTGACTGTTCTATTATATCGTTACAGAACTGATTGTTACGTTAATAATTATTTATCAAAATGAATCTTACGAGCATGTTTCAATGATACCACATTACAAAATACTGATGTCAAGAATCCAAATTAAAAGACTAAATTACTACAATTCCTTTCCTGGCATTACATTTACTGTAACAAAAAGTTATTCACCTGTTTTACAAATTAGCAACGAGTTGGATACTTTTCCAACATGCCATGCACTTCCGGTGATATATGAGAATTAGGAAGATTAAGCATATTATTAGGTAGATCTGGCTCTTAGATCTAGAGGAAATACAAGTTTCTGTTGATTAACAAAATTATAAATCACTAATATGTGAACCTGCATAAAGTTACCTCGGTCTTTCAAGAGATTAAAAGCGGAGTGGATTTCCACTGCCTCCAAACAGCCATGAAGTATTCATTTTTATGCAATTGTTTGTTTTGTTTATCATTCTATGAAGGGTAGTTTGGTTCCTTTTATATTATTCGCTCGTTTCACTTACTCTTGTTTATAGATTCTCCGGCGATACCTATTTTTATAATTTTATGGACTTATTCTTACTCTACTGGAACATATATACTTTGTATTTTAACGAAGAAAATGAAATTGATAATGGCAGAAGTGAAGAGATAACTGGAAATCGAATCGTAGACCAGCTAACCTAATATTTAGTACAAGTTCATCAGCGATCGGCTGATTTGGGATAAACGCCTAAGATTTCGGCAGTAGCCAAAGATTTCGGTATTTCAATATTTATTATGTATAATTTGGTAGGATTAGTTACGGCAATACACCTTGAGATTCTGAAGGAGAAGGGATTGGGACAGGCCTTCTTTTTCATCCCCTTGTAGTTTCCGACCTTCATCTCATCTATTAACTTCATCCTTCTTTTTCATCGGTTCCTTTTGTTCTTCTATTGACCCTTCCAATTCAGTTGTCAGAAGTTTAACAGAAATATTTAAATACAATACAATAGATATTTTCAGTCCGGTGAATTTAATCTGTGACTTGAACTATAAATAATAATTATAAGAGTTACTAGCGAAGAAGATAGCTCTGTACAGCAAATATTTTCAAACGTGGAAAAAATAAAATTTAAACGGTTTACAGCAAACAAAAATAATATTCTCATCTACGATGCAGAATTGTTTTTCCTGGACTCTATGAAAAAATGAAAGCCTCTGCCTTTCATTATAATCTAGAAGAAATCAATTCAGGCGTGAAATGGTTTACCAAGTACATAGTGTCCGTAATATATTTCCAAGTAAAATCCTTAATCATATACGACTAAATTACATCGGATTAGAAGAAAATAAATTATATTATTGGTTTAATGATGTCGATTCAGTGGAACGTGTTTGCTATTTTCATAAGGAACACGACTAGAATAAACAATCTATACAGAAATTGGAATACTAGGTGAACTATAGATTTAAAAATTCATGTAAGATAAACAAAGGTAGAAAACAGTGAGTGATTTAATGAGGAAAAAGAAAGAGGGAACACAAAGTTTAGAGTAGAATGATCTCGCTACAATACGATCCCGAAACCCACCAGTGTGATTCCTGTTACTGGGAAGAGGAATTCACTGAGATAAACGAGTTAAATTTTAAATTGCGTAGAATAATAAAGCGGGGTAAACAGTTGTATTTGTATCTAAGGGTTTATATAGTAGGGTAAAATAGTTGACTGTGATTGAATAGCATACCCGCGGTAGATTGATGACTAGCTCGATCGGGGCAGTATGTTGCGGGTTTATTGGACAGAAAGTTTGTATTAGCTCAGTCGGATAGGTTAGGTTAGAATTCGATAGTCGTAAACGTATCACATGCTATTTAAAGAAATTAGAAAAGTTGGTATGAGAGATATCGATCGGAAAACTAATGCTAATTTCAAAATATCTAATTTACGTAGGTTTCAGGTGTAAAAAATTGTCAAATCCCGAATACAAACTGGACTATAAGGTCATTATTATGCTTTTCGGGGATATTATTATGCCCTTAAATTTATAAAAAGAATATAGTAAGAGAATAAAACTTTGAAGTAAAAAAATAAACATTATTTTTATATTAATATCAAAACCATAAATAAGAATTTTTTATTTCTGTATTTGTTAAAAAATTATTTTTTTTTCGGTGACCTAAATAGTGTTGAAATTAATCGTTAGATAAATAATATAAAACACCTTGAAAATAGCATATGGTACATTAAAAGAATGAATGAAACTACAGAATCACTTTGTGATACTTTTTTGAAGTGTTAATAACATTTCATGCTTGAAGATTAATGTGCTTGAAAATTATTTTATTCAACTTCCATCGATTGATATGAAATTAACCGCCATTTTACAGCAAGTTGCATCTCCAGCTCAGCCCATTTGGGTAAAGGTCTTTTAAATTAACATTTTGAAGGGCTCCGATTTTAAGTCCAGATTTAACAACCTGTGTCAACTCCATATGAGGTTAAATCAGTGAAAAAAAAATCACCCGTTTGCAAATAAAAAATGTTAACCTGAAAACTACTGTCAAAGATCATTTTTATGTAGAAGAGAATTCCCACGTAAATATCGCGGAAGTTAATGGACATATACACTTTGCGCTGATAAAACTGTACGCGGATAGTGAAAAACATACAGATGTAATTTAATAAATATTTTTTATTTGTAAAAATATTAACTAACGACAAATAATTCATCTGTATTTCTTTACGTGGAAAAGGTTTTTTTTATCACTCTGTAGAATAAAGAAGTATTTGGCTCATTTTAGGCCAGATAAACCGGTTTTCCCAACCGTTGATTGGAATATGGTTAGAAAACTTAAGTTCTAAATAATGATAGTAGAAAATAGAAATTACATAGATGTTTAAGTCATATTAAGTTATATTTTATCACAATAATTTTTATGAAATTTTATACCATGACATCTGAATACGACCACTTAACTTTAGTTATATCAATTAAGGGAGTGGAGAAATGCGGTCAGCACGGGTCCCGTAACTAAAAATTTTATTCAGAGAAAAAATTTTATCAACTTTTCGAGGAAAAGTACGGTGGGAGTTGGGGGGTTTGAAAATGAATTTTCTTTGCGTTTTAAGGTATGAGGAGTACGAAAATACCTTTTATTTAAATTGTGGTTTCCTCAAATATTTATTTATAGATCTATATATAAAATTCTGTGACTCGAAATTTTCCAAACCTAGTAGATCAATTTCATTGAAATTTGGATATGCTCTAGTAGTGTATATGAAGTTGTGCATGTGAAAATTTGATGAAGATTGGTTGAATCATTCTTGAGTTTAAGGTAAAAGAAATTGAGTGGGACAAGTTTAAGGCGTGGTTTGTTAAGATGCTGCAAGTTGGAATGTCTGTGGTATCTATTGTTAGCAACATTATTTGGAGTATTCAGATAGCGTTACCTAATTTGAGCGTCATGATGACTAAGTATGTGTTTTTTAAAGCGTACGTTGACTGTGTAGTGGTGTATTTTTCGTGCGCGGTTATGATGCGAGTCACAGTAGTAAGCGAGTTAAAACTTGATGCTTGTGTGTAGAGGGTTCAGAGGTTTTTTTTATTTTAAAATTTTTGATTAGAATGAGTTGACACTTTTTCAAAAGGAAAATATATAAAATAACGAAAACTCGGTCTTCTTGCGTAAAACTGCGGAAAGGTTTATTTTTTAGTTAATTCTTCTATATTTGAATACTTAGAATTACACTTTTATATATTTGATTTTCCTTCTATAAAGTAATGAGTCTCGGTCTAGGGAGAAGCAATCTGAACAATTTTTCCCGGCCTATCCGAGAAAGTAATGTAACATTTTGCCGGCATTTTTAATTTTTATTTTTGTATATTTTTTTTGTGATTAAAAGAAAAATACTAAATCCTCATGTAGATAAATTAGAGAAAAAAATAGAAATTTCTAATTTGTATATATGAAATAATATAATTCTAATTTTTTATAATTATTTTTTGTCTTTAGTCACTTGACTTGTTTGATGCAGCTCTCCAAGATTCCCTATCTAGTGCCAATCGTTTCATTTCGATATACCACTTACATCCTACATCCCTAACAATTTGTTTTACTCTTTATAATCAAAGTATTAATTTTCTAATTTCTTTATATAAGGATCTAGTTTTATTTTTCAGTGAACTTTCTAGTGTTTCCATTTTTCGATTTTAATTAAAAACCATTTAGCACAGGTCTTTCTTCGTGTATAATTTTTTTTTTTTTTGGGAAGGTAAAACATATATTAATTAAAATGGAAAATAAAAATTATGAATGCAAAATTATAATTGTACAAAAATGTTAGATGAATACCAAAAGTATATTATCAAGTAATCTATTTATTAAGCGAGCTATACAAGTCTACCTGCAGAAATTGGCTAAATTATTCTATCTCTTTTAATCGGCTTAACCATTTTCAATGAAATTTCCAGTTCGATTCAGTCTTTACCCTGATTCTAATTCGTTATATTTATTTAGTATTTCAAAAATACATAGAAGCAGTATTCTGCATCTAATCAGAAATAGTTTTATCGTACTTTCTCGTATGTATGCTGTTATATTGAAAAATCTGTTTTGATAAATCTTAATTTTTTTTCAATTATTGGAAATAAGCTTACACCAGACGGTATGCAGGAAATGAAATATCGTTAACTGCTATTATAAATAACTATGTCGACACATCTGTCAAAAGAATAAACAAAGCAATTTATTACGATTTAAGAAAAAAAATAAAAACCTATTTATTTATATGTTCTTGAAATTTGTTGCTATGGTGGTATAGCTCCTGGGATATTGCAAATGTGAAATATTTTTAAAGTTATTCAAGTTAACAAATCCAAATGTACGAGTTTCATTTGCAAGCTTGGAAAAAGAGAGATATCTTAACTCTTGAAAACTATTACAAATTCTCAATTTTATAAAATCAGTCTCTCAAATTTACTCGTTTATTTCCATATTTAACGCAGTTTATGTTTTCTTTTTTTCTTTTTTATGTTTTATTTTTTTTTTGTTTATGTTTTATTTTGAATTTAAAAACTCTTGTACAGAACTAAAGAAGACTAACTTTTGTTTCGGATGCCCTCATTATTTCGCAGTCAGGAACGCACTGATTTTCATCGTACAATGCACAATATACGTTCGAGTAACGAGTAGGCTCTATACACAAGCATCAAGTTTCAACTCATTCACACTGTGAGTGATTCCACAAATTTTATTCGTATGGTTTTATATATATATATATATATATATATATATATAATATATACATTAGCGTGGAAATTAATCCGAATAAAGGAAACTTTTTGTTTATTTCTACGTTATGACTGCACTGCTTGACCACACCCATTCTTTAAATTGTCTATATAATGTGAGGTTATCGTTCTTTGGTTATTTAGCAATTTTCATGTTAAAAATAGTGTTTTGTGAAAGTTTTATTCATTTTTTTTTACAAAATCATGTTCTCGTAGTTTTTGTTCTGTGTTTTTTTGAATATTAGAGTATAATACAGTCCATAACTCCAAGAGTGCGCTAAAAATTCTTTCTCTTTCCAATATGAAACGATGACAAATAGCTTCTGAGTGCGGTGTTGGACTAGGGTCCGTGAAAACTATTTTAAAATAATCTAAAGAAACTGGTTTCTTTTCGCCTCATTGGCACTTGTGAGCCAAAGAACTTGCTAACTGGATCAAGAAAGACTGGAAAAATGTTATCTTTTCCGATGAGTCACATTTTTATGTTTAGAACCACAGGTTCCATAAACGTTAGAAAAGCATCACATGAAAATATATCACCAGTTAAAAATAAAGTGATGGTTATATCAAGATTCTGAAGGAAAGATTTGTGATACAACTTCAAAATAAATTTCCACAAGGCAATGGAGTGTTTCAACAAGATCTGGCGCTACGTGATATTGCCAAAAAAAAACTGGAAAAGGTTTTCGAAGAAGAAAACATTAAAGTGCTACCTTGGCCAGGCAACTTCCCAGGCTTAAAAAAACGTACTATAAAAATTGACCTTATTAAAGCAATAATATCGGTTTCATTTAATGATGAAGAAATCAAAAAATATATAGTACACTTGAATCAACGCCAAATCATGCAGAAGTGATTAAGAATAAAGGATATATTAATTACTAGATGTTCACAAATTGTACAAGTTTAATTTTTTTTTTAAAGTTACTTTTTATTAAATAACAACTGAGTTCGGATTAATTTTCACGCTACTATATATATATATATTAATTATATATATATATATATATACATATACAAAAGGAAGTTAAAATTTAGAAATGTTATTTTCGTACTCCTCATATCTCAAAACGTAAAGATAATTCAATTTCCCCCCCTCCAAATACCGCCATGCGACCAAAAGTAATACCGTACTTTTCTCCGAAAAGTCGAAAAAAATGTTCTCTTATCAGTCTGTGAAAAGAGTTTCAACTACTAAATATTTGGCTGTTATCGTGTAAGCTGTACAAAGATGAAAATCATTCAATTACTAAGTGTGAAATTAAATACTCGAATTAAAAATTAAATATTATACTACAATTAAAGTAATATTTTATATTTGATTAGACATAATGAAATATTGTATACATCTGAGGAACTGCATACCATTAAAATTGTTTTTGATAACAGATTTTCTAGTAAAGAACATTTTTTTAATCTAATACATTCTATCTACACGATAAATTTACATAAAATCTTTATGTAACATAATGTTTTATAATTAAAAGTAAAAATAATTTTCAAATAAATTATAGCACGCGTAGCTTCCGACCAATCTGATAATACATTAAAAACTCCTAAAATTAATCTGTTTTCAAGAAGAAAATTTTTATACCCATATGGGGCATTAAATCAATATAATCCCATGTAAAGTATTATAATACTTTAAAAAAAAAATATAATATCTGAACAATTGAATACTGGATAAATGATAATTTATTTTTCGATTTTAGCAATCTTTGAACTATTTTCTTTTCCAATTTCTAATTTGTAATACTTCATTCATTTAATAATTATATTTTATCATTTATTTCCTTTAAATAGTACGATACTCCCTATTAAATGCAACTTTACCGAACTACACCGCTAGCGTAAAGTTTCTCATATGTTAGTGTCTCCCCAAAATATTAGTATTTTTTATTATTTAGCTTTATTCTTTTTTTTAAATTTCATTCTAGTTATATTTCATTTTTATCAACGAGCAAACAGTTCGTTATTAAATTCAATATACATATATATATATATATATATATATATATATATATATATACTGTATGTGAACACTTTTTGTCACGGATTTTGATTTTGATTTCGGATTCGGATTAAGGATTCGTTAAAGGATTACCAAAATATACCAATGGCCGCGATCAGCCGTCGATTAAACCTCAAAATGACTGCCAAAGTAAAAATTTTGTAATTATCATTACGCAATCACGATATAAGCTATCAAGTTGGTTCAAATGTACTAAAAGATTCTGCATATCATCAAACCTGATTATGATCCTCTTCCCTCTCATGTACTATTAAATCAATGAGTTTTGTTTTTGCAGTTTACATTAAAAATATTGTTCTTAACTATTTGATTATTTATATTTGCAAACACTTCGCATTTTCCGCGGATAAAGAAGCTCAATTTAATAAGTACGTATAAGCCTATGTATTAACTTCTTTTAAATTACGGTTTACAAATTTTAAGTCTACGATTACTTTTATAAAGTAGTAAGAGTATTAATGTTCTAATGATGTTCATAGGCTTTTATGAATTATTTTCGGTTATTATTAATTATAATTAAATTACTATAGTAATATATTAAACAGGTGTGTTAGACTTCAAAAACTGATGCGATCGATCATTGATTATTTTAATTAACATCCTAAACTGGCAACCAATTTAGTAAAGGTAATAGGTAAGGAAATTATTACATATTAATAAATGTTTATTACCGACGTAAATTTAATTAGATACATAATGTCACAGTATTGATCGAGAAGAAGGTTAATAACGAAATTAATGAAGAAGGAAAAGGAGCAAATAAGCGATGTAATGTAATATTTTATTTATTAATTTTATTATATAATTTTCTTTTCTCAAAATCATCTTCATATACTCCTTTTAAAAACGGGGTTAAAAGGAAGTGTTAGATATTTTTTTTCGTGAAAATTGGTAGAATTTTTTTTAATTTATAGTACCATAAACAAATAATGTAAAATTTATTTCATTTAACTTGGCGTAATCGGGTAAAAAACTGTTTGAATTTTATTTATTTATATGCCTCCCAATCATTTTAAAAAATAGAACTTATAATTTTACAAATTAGTACCCAAAAAACTATATATAGAAATAAATTTTAATATAAACCTAATTATTAATAAAAGTATCTCTTTCTTATTTTTCTGTTTAGCCTTCGGAACCACCGTAAATATTACTTCAGTGTCCATAACCCCATCCATCAATATCTTTTCCTGCCTCTTCCTTTCTTTCCGTTCACCAAACCTTCCATCTCATCCACTAATTAATCCATTAATTAACTTCTCATACAATGTCCTAGCCAGTTCCTTTTTCTATATTCAATCACATTTAGCATCTTCCTGTTTGTTGTTACATGGTCTTGTCATCTGACATTTATCATTTTGCATTACACCCATATCTCAAACATCTCAATTCGTTTTCTGTCTGCCTTTCTAATCGTCCACGTTTTAGTTCCATAGAGTATCACACTCCAAATAAAGCATCTCATTAATCTCTTCCTTAACACTAAGTTTAGCTTTCCAGACAGCAATCTTGCAATCTTCCCTCCTTATTAAATGCCTGCTTACTTCTTGACATTCTATCTTTAATTTTACTGTGCAAGTCAGGTTATCAAAAGCTCCCAAGTACTGAAATTTCTTCACCTGCTCTAAAACTTCATTTCCTATCTTAATCTCAATCCTCTCCTCTTTTCTACCTAATACCATACATTTTTATTTTCTTTTATTGATCCACATACCCTGATTTTTGCAAACTTCATTTACATCATCAAGCATTTCATTTAATTTACTTGCACTCTCCGCCAGTACTGCCGTGTCATTAGCAAAACGTACACATTTTATTCTTCTTCCCCCGAACTTTATTCCTCTTTTCCCATTCAGACAACATTCAATTACTTCTTCCAGATATATACTAAAAAGTGTTGGTTACATGTAACATCCCCACCTCAACCCCCTTCCAATCCCTATTCTTTATGTCATTTCATCTCCTACCCTCATTTTTGTACTCTGGTTATAGTACACTACTTTCATTAAGTGTCTCTCTTTCCAGTCAACTCCCTTCATTTTCAAAATTAACAGTAATTTATCCCACCTAACTCTGTGAATACCTTTTCTAGATTGAAAAAGGCAACATACACTCTTCGCCTCTTTTACCTGCATCTCTCCCCTAATACTCTTAGCAGCTCTTGTTCCAAACCCCTTCTAAACCGATACTGTTCTTTCTCAATACTGCCATCCAATTTATTGTATATCCTCTTATTTAAAATCCTTAGCTACTTTTGATATTAGGCTAATCTTTTTACGTTCTTCACACTTCCTTGTATTTCTTTTCTTTTCTATTGATACTATTATTATATCCCAAAACTTCTCCAGCCACCTTTCTTATTCAGGTATTCCATTGCATAGATCTAGTAATAACAATTCTCCTGTCTCTCCTAGTGCTTTGAACAGTTCAACTGGTATTTCATCACATCCTTGCTTTTCCTTTTCTCAAGATATTAATTTCTCATTTATTTTACTTTTTAATATACTGTACCCTTTTTGATCTTCATGAACTTTGTAGTCTTCTTACACTCCCATATCTATTTCTCTTGGCTTTTCTCCTAACTCAAATAAATCCACAATGTATTCTTCCCATCTCTTTTTTATTTCCTCTTTCTCATTAAGTATTTCTCCATCCTTTGCCTCTATCTGATATATTCTCTTCCCTCATTTCTATTTCTGAAATTAATTAATTAAACTATTTTTGAAATTTTTTCATACATTAGCTCACAAATTTCTTTTTCCCTTCTTTTTCCAAATTTTCTATCACTGTAAGTTCTATCAATTGTAAGGCATTTTTCCTTAGCTTTCTCAGTTTCTATTCTTAGTTCATTATTCAATCCCCTATATTTCCTTCTACCTTCTTCTGTTTGTACATTTTCCACATCCTCGTTTCATTCATCTTGCCTAACATTTCACATTTCAGTCTTTTCGTATTCTGTTACTATTTTTAAACCCTATCGTCTCTTTTGCTATTTCCTTTACACTCTTTTTCATTTTCATCCACTTATCATCTGGATTACTTGGTTTATCTCCCATATTTTATTTTCCAGCATCAGATTTTCCATTTCCTGTTTCCTTAGCTTCTCCAAATCATATTCTCTTCTACCACCCTAATTTTCTTGAGCCTGACATTCACTTCTACAACAACCAGACTGTAATCTGAATTTATATCTTCACCTGGATAAGCCTTAGCATTCTTTAAACATTTTCTAAATCTTTACTATCATAATATATCACAGAGAACATAATATATAACAGAGAAAAACATTTCATGTTTTTCTCTGTTCATTTGCAATACCCTAGTATATTTTCTTTTTTTATGATTTTCAAACAGGGTGTTTCCCAACACTAATTCCTTTTCCATACAGAATCTAAGCAATTTTTCTCCTCCATCATTTCTAATCCCTAGACCATATTTTACCACTGCTTTGTTTTCCTTCCTGTCTTCAACCAAAGCATACCATTCACTTATTATCACCACACATGCCCCTCTCCTTTTCTTGCCCAATTAAGTTTTCTATCTTTCCATAACATTTTTCTACTTCCTCATTTGTGTGCTGGGTAGTTGGCTTGTACACCTGAATTATTACAATATCTTTTTTATCTTCTCCCTTTATCCTCATCATCATCATCATCATCATCGCCCTTTCATCAACATACTCAACCTTTAATACTTTCTTATTTATCAGTATACCTACTTCAATACTACCACATCTTTCTGCTCCTAAAAAGTAAAATCAGAAATCCTCACTTGATTCTCTTTATTTCCTTTCCATCTCACTTCACTCATACTGAGCATGTCTAATTTATGTCTAAGTATGTCATAGTTTGCATTCTCAAGTTTTCAAATTTGTAGTAGTGTTAAGACATTCCATGTTTCGATTCTTAATGGTATAAAGAAGAAAAAATGTATACACTCTAATGAATTATGAAGATTACATACTTACACAAATAAAAGTTTTACAAAACAGAAATGTAATAAACAGAAAAAAAATTTACTATGTAACATTTATGAAATTAGCTATTTCAAAGGGAAAAGTCCAGAGGCGAGATTACATTGTTATTAAAAAAAAAAACAACACTCTGGATAGTGCTCCACAGATAGAAAATACATCCAATGGATATATTTCGAAATTTTTCAACAGGGAAACACACACCGGTTTCAATTTATGCTTTTTTAATACTTGTACTCTTTTAATAAACAATGATATTATTTGTTATTTAAGTTATTAAATAAAACAAAAACAAATTTAATAATTAATTAGAAATAAACTGTACAGTAACAATGATAAGGGATAATAAAATTATAACCTGAGAAAACTTTTTTTTTCTATGATCACCATATAAAATCGAAGCTTATGCATGAGAATGTGGTATGCAAATTCCATATAAAATCTAAAGTCGAGGTTATCGACCGAAGCGAGCGTAAGTTAAGTCTGGTTATATTATATTTATAAAATAAATATAAATGGTTATAAAAATGATAATACAAATAGTTATATCGGGTTATTGGGTTATTTTTTTACACACCCAACAAGTATTTTTTTAAATGAAATTTTATTTTCATTTTACGTCTTTTTAAATATATTCTTGTTTATGCAAAATATTATAAAAAAATATTTTTTATGTTCACTATCGCTAGATGTACAGCGCTCCACATTTATATCTTTTTAATTATCAATTGTTCTATTGTAGTATTACAGTAGAGTAAGCATTCTTAGAATGCCTACTCCAATTCTAGACCAACCCGGTCTAGCAGTTAACTCGTCATCGCAAATCAGCTGATTTTGAAATCGAGAGTTCTAAGGTTATAATCCTTGTGAAGGTCGTTCTATTGTAGTATTACAGTGGAGTAAGCATTCTAAGAATACCTACTCCAATTCTAGACCAACCCGGTCTAGCAGTTAACTCGTCATCGCAAATCAGCTGATTTTGAAATCGAGAGTTCTAAGGTTATAATCCTTGTGAAGGTCGTTACTTTTATACGGATTTGAGTACTAGATTGCGGATACTGTATTTTTTGGTTGTTGGGTTTCAATTAACCACATATTTCAGAAATGATCGACCAGGAACTGTACAAGACTACACTTCATTTACATTCATACATATTATCCTCATTCATCCTCTGAAGTAATATCTTACATTATTCCGGAAGCTAAACAGAAAGAAATAAAAAAAGGTATTCTTTCAAAATGGTAGCGATCGGCCGAAATTTACGATAAGGTCGACCATCGTAAGCCTCTACTCATTAAGACCTCTGCAAATATATGTTTAAAGGTTATAGAGTTGCATTGATGATAAGAAAGGATCAGGAAATAAACTCGGTTAAGTTGTACCGAATACTTATTATTACCAATCGATTGCTCCCGTTTCCACCATTTAATATATACTTGACGTTATTACTATAAATTATATACTTTTTACTTTCAGTACTACATAAATACGTAGAATAAAATATTATAATTTTTTATTTTTTTAGAGAAATATATTAATAAAGTAAATTCTGTTATCTTGTACTTAATATTATTTAAACAGCTGAAGGATAGATGTTTCACCTTTTAGTCACTTAATAAATAAAATCGACTGATAAATCATAAGATTTAAAACAGACATAATCTATATCTAAAGCTGATCGACAGCATTGTCAAGCGAATAGAACGCTATGTATAAATAATTATTGTCATATACACATATTTTTTTTATATTTATTTATTTTATTTTTTTGTAAATGTATAATTACCGCTGTATTAAAGTCAGTGTAATAACTGGAAAACGCTATGTACTAAAACGTATTTTTACTTCCTAATAATTTTTGTCTTTTCATTTCTTTTAAATATCCATTTTTTTTACATATTTTAAAACTATTTTTCTTGGTAAATGATAATTTTCTTATTTGAATATAAATATGTTTTTCGTTTTTCTTTTATTTTCACCCACAAAGTGCAAAATATTTTGATAAAAATTAAGAAATGGTTGTATAATTTAGAGAGAAATGTTTTATAGTTCTCTCCGAAATTATCGATGAAGACATTCATAAAAATGGTAAAAATTTTTATCTATTTGAAACTAACTGAGATGTGTTTTGTTTCTACGTGTTCACCTTTGTTAGAAGTACACCGATGCTAATGCCGCATCCCATCGGTCGGTGCGTCCTATCTTCCCATCGGTGGCATCCTGGCCGAGGCGAGACTGCAATATATCTACCGCCAAGATTTTTGAAGATGACTTCGGGAAATGCCGATCACGGTTAGGTATGGAAGGGGCGGCGTGGCGACCGGAAACGTCACATGGTCTTCCCCTTCGGGTTCAGAATGTACTTCTCCCTAACATAAGTGAAACTCAATACCGTCCTTATATATATATATATAGAATCTATAACATTAAGAACGTCCAATATTTCGGTAATGTGTTTTTAATATTAGAACAAGAAAAGTTTCTATTAACTTAGGTCGAGAATCGCCTTTGTCGTTTGTTATTTTCTATTTTTTAACCAGAAAATTATATTACCAGGGCGGATTGAGCTATTTCAATGAAATTAAACATATCTAATTATAGTTCTGTAATATTCTCTATAAAAAATAAATAAATATGAAAATTGTTATGTTCGCAACTTACAAAAAATGACGTCCGTCGTAATTTTTAACACAATAATAACTCATATTAGTATTAGGAAGTATTTATATCAGCTGAGGTATTAATCGCTCACTAGTGTGATAACCTCCTTTTTTTATCAAAGTATTTAGTAACATTGCTAATAATAATTCTACATTCTCTATG
Organism: Lycorma delicatula; assembly: GCF_047948215.1. NCBI lineage: Eukaryota > Metazoa > Arthropoda > Insecta > Hemiptera > Fulgoridae > Lycorma > Lycorma delicatula. Next base: position 44,620,434 of record NC_134457.1, read on the forward strand.
AATACACATTTTGTCAGATTTATGGACTTGTCTTTATTTATGATCTTAACTATTGCAAAATAAATACTAAAAAAGCAATGAGGTAGACGATAAAATAGCAAAAGAACTTAAATTTAAGGATGAAAATTCCATAAACAATCGATGTAAAATTAAATATTAATATCCGTTCAGAATATAAAAAGTAATAATGCAAATTTCTTACTTTTATTAATTATGAAAAAATGCTCTAGTCAACAAAACGGTCTTCAAATAACTATCACAGTTCAAATTTTTTAACAAATTCCCAAGTAATTAACGAAATAATTAATTTAAATATTGTTTTGTAATAGAGTAAACCATTGATTTTTTTTCTCACTTTAAATACATTATTCTTTTGAATCAGACTATAACATAACTTTTATTAACTTCTCTAAATTTAAAGTTTAACAACTTAGTAAAATTAAAGTATCTAAACTAAGTATCTAAGCGTTAAGTATCTCTGCATTTGTGTTGTAGTGAAAGTATACGATTTTTCTTGTGATTTTTGCTCTAAGACGCTGCAGCGATAGCTGCACAATTAATTACAGTGGCAACAGTGTGACTGGTTTTCTTTTTATTTTATTTGTACTTAATTATTATTTTTGCTTCGCCTAACCACGTTACTGACAACAGTGGTTAGGTTGTGTTCAATACGATTAAGCTGCAATTGTTAATTAAGATGTAATTGTTTATGTTACTGAATAAAATTCATTATTTCAAAAATATAATAAAAAATACAGAACAGCTATAATAGACGCTTGTAACCTGTCTGTACTTGTAACCATACGACTGTTGAGTAAACTAGCGATTTAAAAATCTTAGCCTTTCATCTGGAGGTCCTGGATTCGAATTCCGTTCAGACATGGAATTTTTCATATGCTACAAATTTCCATTCTCAATGGGTAAAATGACCAAAGTAGTTGATGCCTATCATTTCAAATAAAAAAAAAATTAAGTTCTTATTTTTATAATGTTAAGTTGGTCGCGTTTTGTAAGTTTCTATATGAGTAATATTTTAATCATTTTAATCACATTTTATAAAGCTATGTGCTTGACTACAACTGTACTGTAAAACTTAATAATTAAATAAATGCCCAGCTGCAATATATTCTGAAAATAGAAATTAAACATAAGCGAAAACTAAAGAATGTAGTATTAGTAAATATATTAAATTAAAACAAAAAAATAGTTTATTTAATCAAGTTGATTTATAGCTGAAAAGAAAAAATTTAAACGGAAACTAATTTATTCAAGCGAGTGTTGTTTGCTAGTTAGTAGTAAGATACGAGGCTTTCTATCTATTTTAATCAGTTTACAACCTACTAAAGCCGAGTTAAGTTGATTCCCATAGAGATGACTTGCCATGAAAATTCCAATTTAAACCAACTCATTGTACCTTACGGAATCGCTATTGAAACAAACTAAAACAACGAAATCTTAGTTTGTTAAAATTTCCATGTTATTTTTCTTTGACCTAAATGAATAACTGTTGTTTTAAAAAAATACTTGTACACATATATCATGTAGTTCAGTACTTAAAAAATGAAATAAAAAATATATAACTAAGCATAAAAGCTTAAAAAATCGACTAGTTTTAACAAGGCTTAAATATTAATTAAAGATTAACCGGGTATTTTTCTCCTTTCGATAATAATTTTTTTATATTTATATATATAAAGTACGGGACATACTTTATGTATATAAAGAAAGTACTTTCTCTAACTTTATATACATAAAGTATACTTTCTTTATGTACGTAATACTTTCTGTAAGTATACATAAAGTATTTAAGTATGGGGATACCTAAATAACTTTCCAACAGTTAAGTATAAAAAAATTAAATTTACTAAATGCTTCTGCAATCTGTTTTTCGGTCGGATACCACAACTTAGGCTTTTATACATATATATATATATTTTTTTTTTTTTTTTTTTTGTAAAACGTCTTGTTTATCTTTAAAACACAAAAAACTGTTTTTCGCCAACTTTGGACCCCATTTTGAAAGTGATGCGGAGAAATGGGAGTATGGAAAAGTAGTTCATTCAAATCTACGTAACGGTGGTTAATTTTGGTAAATATCCAATCTGATTGGTCTATTAGGCGAAATCTCAAGATAATGAAAGTGACCTTGCTCTACAGCCTCAACCCCTTTGACCTAAGTTAATAATTTAATGACATCAATGCGCCGTATATAGAAGTAGTCTGACCAAGTTGGGTCAAAATCTTTTGAGTAGTTCTGGAGATATAAGGTGTGAAACACCGAACACACACACACACACACATACATATGAACATTTCCATCTGGTTTTTGTGATTTTAGGTTCCTTAAGTGTCAAAACGTAAAGATCTTGTGAAAACCACATATGTTCAAATTGGACCGATTACAACACTTTCCCTTCTAAAGCTATAACGCTAGGCGGGGAAGTAAAGATATGTGTAATAAAATTCATATTATTAAAATATAATACATGAAATAATGTTGCGGTAAATACAAGAAAATACTAAATAAAAACTTTTTAAAGAAATCACATTTCAGAAAGTGTTAATTAAAATTATTTGACCTCATTTGTGTTTTTTTATTTTTTATTTTTAATTAGTATTATTTAAAAATTCATTGACAGAGTAAAATTTTTTCTATAAAACCAAACCGTTTAATTGTAAATATTTAAATAAATAAATAGTCATTTAACTTTAAATAGTAAAATTAAATTTAATAGTAAATTTAAATTTATAGTTTAAATAAATTTAAGTTTAAATTAAATAAATAAATCGTTTAAATAAATTGGTGGGAAGATTTTTAAACGGATCAGTAATTTATTTAAAATGGTTGCTGAAGAAATAGTCCTTTCACGTAAGCCGAAATATTGAAAACGTTACACGAAAATAGTTCTGTTTTTCAGTTATAATTTAATTGATTATTTAATTATAACCTTTGTATAGCTAATACAAGCCGAAATGAATATTAGGTTTTGTACTTCGCCGACGTCCGTGGTGCGAGTGGTAGCGTCTTAGGCTTCCATCCAGAGGTTCTGGGTTCGAATCCCAGTCAGGCATTACACACGCTACAAATCATTCATCTCATCCTCTGAAACCAATATCTAACGGTGGTCCCGGAGGTTAAACAAAAATAAATGTTGTACTCCGATCTTACTCCTCACTGTGCAAAATCAATCACAACCTTACGATAACTAGCCTGTCCGTCATGAATAATTTTACTTTATTCATGTATTTTATGCGTTAACTACTAACTGTTGTTATGGGTTATCTGTAATGTGATATAAATGATAATAATGTACTATTATATATATATATATATATATATATATATATATTTTTTTTTTTTTACTTCCTTGTACGAAGTAAAGGAGGTATCGAAAAATTTCGGTTTTCAGATTTCAACGGAAATATCCTTTTGGACCATCCCTGAATTATTACAAAAAGTTATTTTTTTAGATTTACTATCACCATTTAGGGATTATTCTCTTAAAAATTAATTTTACTCGAATGCATGTACTTGAGCGTGGGAGCCCTCAAAATGAAAAAATCTTTTCGCAATTTCAAATTTTTAAGCTCAAACAAAACAATAAAAACAACTTAATACCCCTGATGAATTCCCTGATGAAGGAGCTCTTAAATTAAAAAAAAAAAAAAATGAAAAAGTTTTTTTAAAGTTTTTTAAAATCAATATAGTGAAAATTTTAATCAATAAAAAAGACCTCCGATGCATTAACTGCCAAATTTTTAAAAAGTCGAAAACATATTTTTTTGAAATTGTGATCCTAATATATATTAATATAAAAATTTTGTTTATTGGCTTCAAAAATTAAAATATTAAATAAAATCAAGCGCGTAATTTTATATTTAATAAAAGCGTAAAATTTTAAATCAATAACATTATAATTTATTTTACAACTCTTGAAAAAAAAAAAAAACAAGAACACAAAACATTGTCCCACCATCTTTCATTAAGTCCTTCAAAAGTATTAAAATAATCTTTTTGTATTTATTTACTCAACAATGAATCAAAATTAGAAAGAGATATTTTTACATAAAAAATGATAAAAAATTTTCAAAAATTGTTATATTCTTTTCAATAAAAATTAATTATTTTATTATTAAGACAGAAATGATTGAATGAAAAAAATTTCTGATAATAAAAATGAATTTCTTAACTTGACTGGCCTTTTTTTCTTAATTATAATAATTAAATAATTTATTAAACTAGGGAAAAGTTCTAAAAATTCGAACAAACTCAAACACAAGCGAAGTTACTATGTCATATAATATAGAACGCCTACGTTTTATGATCACCAAAATTCATAGTAATTTTAATAATAAAATAATCAACTTCCAGATAAATTAAAAATTACATCTCTATTTTGAAATGCGCCTGATAATTAATTACGGCATAAATTTTCTACATTAACTCGGTTACTTGTCCGAGTTATCGATTTTCAAAAATACGGTATAAATTTTTTTACAATAAGAATTAATATTTTACCTAATAAAAAATATCCTGACAAAATTAAACGTTACAGAGAAAAAAAATATTAATACTCCACTATTTATACATCAACATAATATTAATACTCCAAAATACGGTACACCACCAACTTGAAATTTATAAACATATTTACATAATAATGTTTCATTTATTACAGAAAGTTGGTGTAAACGTGTACTAAATATAATAACGATCTCTAAATTCGATTGTGTGATAAAAATGTATCATTAAAACACACAAAATGATGAACAGAAGGAAAACGAACGAAAAATCATCTTTATTTATAAATTTTATTCATTTTGGTATGAAGAATTACGCCCTTCTGTATATATTGAATTATATATAAAATAAGATTTTTCTTTGCTTTTTAACATATAAATGGTTATTACTAGCGATTCGATTGATGCATACATATATTCTTAGCAAATAAAATACCTGTTAATGTAAAGGTATTATGAAGAAACATTTTATTAGCAATGACAGAATAATTTCAAACCAAAGTAAAGAATTTTCGTCCGGTGTACATGACAACTTCTTTAAATACTGAACGATGTGTTAGTACGAACTTTAAATATTAAACTAACTTCTCATTTCACAATTCGCTGAATTTCATCTACATGTCCACACGATAGATCGCTAAATCGGTGAAGTTGTACTCTAATTTGGGAAAACCTAATATTTATTTATTAATCGAATTTTAGTATAAGAAGAGAAAAAATCGATATAATGTTTTTAGCTGACAAATCGAAGCAAGAGTCTATTCTAAACATACAGCATCTATGTATATAACTGCATGATAGAAGGAAATCGAGATAGTTAAATGACAACAATTGATTAATTAATGGTAGATAAATCTTCTATATCAAATATCAAGCGTAACGTAAAGCTTTATCATCTCATTTAAAATTATATTATGATTTTAGCTCACTCAATAAAGGTTCTTACAAATATTTTAAGATTTAATGATTAAATGCGTGCGAATTCGACATAATGAAAAATAATAAGGATTTGTAACGTTAATATTTAGGATTTAATTATTTTAAATAACTGGTTTAATTAATTTAATATACATGTATTTTTTTTTTAACAGGACGAAGAAGATGAGGGTAATGAACCGTTGGATATGGGGTGGCCAGACACCAATAGAAAGAGATTAACGTACCTTCTTGTGGCGCCTATAGTCTTCCCTTTGTGGCTAACGCTCCCTGATACAAGAACTCCAAGAGGTAAATATCTACCTATATGAATTACATTACCTTTAATTTTTTAAATATTAATTTACTATATAACATAAATTTAAAGGCTATGGGTGGGAATGTGCTGAAAAAACGTTTTTACGTGAAGTAGAAAGGCTAGTCGATCGTAATTTGAATCAGGGATCTTCCTGGATGCTAAGAAAATACTCTACCTCATTCCATTTCATTAAGAAAAATAATATATTTATTTATTAACTTATTTTTCCAATAAAATAAAATCAGTACAAAATGTTTTTAACTAAAAATTTGACAAATTTTTAAAAATTGGCTGTGATGTCACTAAAGTTTCCTATAATTTCCGTAGATTTAAAAAATAAACCCTTCTCTGTTAATAAAAGAAAAACTATTTTACGATTTAAAAAATCAAATGATAATATTTTGAAATCTGAACGAACAAATTTCTTTCAAAATAGATGAAAAAAATTCACTTTATTATTTCCAGTGGGTAATTTAATCATTTATAATTTTTTTTTTTTGTGAGTGCCTTTGTTCGAACGAAAATTATTATATTAATTTTAAAAGAACGTGAGGTCGTCCTCTGATGTTTTTAATACTGTGAGAAGACAAGGTAAAAAAAATAAATAAATAAAAGGTAAAGAATAAGTAAATAAGTAAATAAGTAAGGTAAAAAATAAATTTAATAAAATATAACAAATCATTATTATATATAAATAGTTTTAAGTATCCTGTATTTATGATATAAAAAGAATTTTATATAAAAGAACACCATCTATATAAATAAAAACGTACATGTTCGTTTGTTCAAAATCTTAAATCTCCGAAAGTTCTTCACCGATTGCTTTGAAATTTTTACACAACGTTGCATTCAAATACGCGTGTGTTTTTATATGCCTATTATTTATATACCTAAGATATCACACCTGTGACAGGTAAAAACATGCTTTTTCTGCAAAACAGCGCTATCTATTGGACGTTAAAGCAACACACACTATACTAAATATTTTACGATTCCATTTCAATGTTTCCGACTTGTGTGTCCGCTACAGACTAAAAAACTACTGGACCGATTTACGCGCGGAGAAAAGAGAGGAAGGGAAAAATCGGAAAAGGGAAAGGGAAAGAGGGAAAATTCAGAAAAGTGAAAGAGGGAAAATTCGGAAAAGGGGAAAAAGGGGGAAACGGAAAAATGAAAAACGGGAAAAGGGAAAGGAGCAAAAGAAAAGGGGAACAGGAAAAGGTAAATAAGGGAAATAAAAACGGGGAAGGAAAGGGAAAGGGGAGGAAAATGAGAAATAGGGGGAAAAAAAGTAAAATGAAAATGGGAAAAAAGAAAAGAGTGGAAGGGTAACTGGGAAAGGTTAAATTTTTCGAAGTTCCGTAAGTTCATTTTTTAATGTTTTATTAAACTTTCAATTGTGTTAATTTAAATCTATGTATATATATATATACATATATATACTCAAATCTAGCAACAACGAAGCATTGCCGGGTCTGCTAGTTTTTCATGAACTTTAATTTGAATAAAATATATTATTTGAAATATATATATATATTATCTCGTCATTGTAAATTTGTAGATCGGACAGAAGTCAAGCTAGATGGTGTTATTGTCGAGCTATGGATAGACTTCACTCTCATACCTGTTTAATTGACACTGAGCGTAACTCACTACTTGGATGACATAATTGCTAGGAATCCACTTACTATACAAAGGCTTAGGAAACTCTCTAGTTCCCTAATATTCCTCTAAATTCAAGTTTTTCAGCTATTTCTCTAACCAGTTGAAAAATTTTAATATAAAACTGTCGTATTTAAAATTAAATTTACATTATACAAAATAAGAGTAGAGGAGAAATAAATTTATTGAGCTTCTAGAAAAATTCCCATTTTTGATGTTGTTAGATGCTGACGATAAACCAAGATGCAGTATAATAATAATAATAATAATAAAACAAAATTTAATTCTTATTAATGACTCAGAATTCCAAACTATGGAACTGCAGGATCTTATTACTGACCCCTGTGGTAATGACTTAAACATTAATTAGTATAAAAGTATAAGTTAATAAATACTCTTCATCTAATAGAAACAATTTTCTTTGCCGTATTACACAATTTTAAAAATGGCTAAAATTGAGCGTATGTAAAAATAAAAAAATTAAAATATATTAAATAATACTCGTTTACAGAACATTTGAATAATGCAAATAGGTTCACTATTTATTGAAATATCGAGATTTTAAAAATTATAATAAACTTTTCAATGTAATTAATAGCATTTTTGGATAAATAAGACCTAAAATCATGTACAGAGACGAATTTATAACGTGGGAAGTAAACTAATAAACTAATGACAAACCAGGATTTGAACCTCAGAACCTTCGACTTCGAAAATAAGCTCTTAAAAAACTGATTTACGACGTAGACCTCCAGATCAGCCCGGTGAGCATTAATTAATTTAAAAAAGCTTCTTTCATAAAATTTTAAATTTCAGCCTATAACAACATCTGAACTTATTTATTAACAGCAGATCGTGTAAAATTGCGAAAAGTTGTGTGCTATTAATAATTAGTATTCAATTAACCTTTCTTTAAACAAATAAGAAGATCGCCATTCCTTTAACAAGTCATTATACGCTTGGCAGGCTCTTTGGGATCGCTACTTCACCGGACGGTGGATTCACCGCCTGATTCCGCAGGTGAAGCCATGGGTCAGCCGTAGGTTTGGCGAGATCTCCTATTTTTTGACCCAGTTCCTGTCTGGCCACGGCGTGTTTCGGGTGTATTTGAATGCACGACAGCGGGCTGATGACCTTTTTGTTTATTCTGCATAGAGCTCGACACTCCGGAGCATGTCGTGTTTGCCTATCGGACCTGGGACAGGGAGAGCTTGCAATGTGAGTTGATTACTGGGCCACTTACGGTGGAGAATATCGTGAGACGTATGTTGGCGAATGAGGTACAATTCCGTGCTATATCTGATTTTATCACACGGGTCCTTCAACAGAAGGATACGGCTGCTAGGGCAACGAGGGGATAAGGAACAGTCCCTGCTGAGCTGCTATTCGTTTGTGCATGTTCAGATGGATAGCAGTGATGAGGCACGGAGACTCTCTCGTCCTCTTGTAGAAAAGATCGTAATTCCGACGAGAATGCTCTTTTGGGTATTCTTGTTTGAGACAAACAAGGCATAAAGACCAAGTCCCGGCTCCTAGGGTGGGGGAACAGGAAAAACTTTATCGAATATAGTTATGCAAGAGATAGACATTATGCCAAATAATACTGTAAGGAGACGAAATGTATATCGGTGGACAGCCGAGATTGGTAAATTGAGACAAGAACTCCAGTCCTTAAGGAAAAGGAATCAGAGATTACTTAGAAACGGTAGAGAGGAATATCAGCATGAAGCAAGAATGTATACTGAAACCAGAAGGGCCCTAAATAAAGCCATTAAAAAGAAGAAAAGAGAATGTTGGAGCAATTTCTGTAAAGAGCTAGACACCGACCCATGGGTCAAGCTTATCGCATAGTGACGAAGAGATTCGGAAGACGATTGCCTGTGCCGGACAGGGCAAACGCAGAGATACAGGTGGCGAATTTGTTCCCCAGAACGATGGCTGAAGACAGCTGACCCACACCCTGTGAGGGCAGGAGGTTTACCATCGACGAATTACAACTGGCAGCCAAAAGTCTGGCATTAAAGAAAAGCCCCGGGCCGGATAGGATCCCCGCAGCGGTAATAAAGGGTTTGATCGGGAAGACTCCCTGGGAGTTATTAGAGATCGCTAGCTATGGTTTAGAGTGGAAGTTTTTCCCTGCATTTTGGAAGGAGGCCAAAGTGGTCTTCCTTCCTAAAGGTGCACCTACGCCACTTATAGGCCGTTTAGTCTGCTAAATACCGTGGCTAAACTTGTAGAGAAGATCCTAGCGAGCAGAATTATACAGGAATTAGAACAGGGAGTCGGGATCAGTGCAAATCAATATGGTTTTTGGCGGGGGCGGTCCACGGTGCAGGTCATCGGTAGAATTTCGAACTGGGCCGACGAGGTCAAAAGAGGAACTTGGCGTACTAGACGCATACCGTTGATAATCTCACTCGATATAAGGAATGTCTTCGCATCAGTTAGCCGGAGACATATAAATAGTGCGACGACCTCAAAGGGGCTGAGCCCTTATTTACGTAGACAAATTGAGAATTATCTCTCCGATAGAAAATGTAGCATCGAGGCCCAGGATGGAAGGATACATTTCGAGATGCACTGTGGGGTGCCACAAGGATCAGTCCTGAGGCCGCTGCTATGGTTGCTTGTCATAGACGACCTCCTGCTTAAAAGTTTCCCTGATCGAGTGGAATTGCTGGCTTATGCGGACAATCTCGCAGTCCTTGTGGAGGGTGATCTGCCAGGTTAAGGGTGATCTGCCAGGTTTTTCAGGCTGGAATAAGTTCTATATAGGTGACAGTAAATCCACCGTGCTGTGCAGGAAGTCATTAGACAGTGTCTTCATACGGCAGGCCTCTGACACGCATCATGTCGTTGTCAAGCTTATTGTGGATGGTGTAGACTTGGTTGTTGTTAGTTCGTACTTTCAGTACAGGGATCCCACTGAACTTCATTTGGAAAGATGGGATAACATAATCAGGCTGGTAGCGGGCTATCCTATTCTTATAGGAGTTGATGCGAACGCCAAATCGCTTCTTTGGCACAGTGGGATCTCCGATAACAGCGGTGAACTTCTGGAAGACTTCATTGCGCAGCATCGCTTTGATGTGTTTAATGTAGCCGGCGAGTTGCCAACCTTCACCGGTGCAGTTGGATTGCGGAGGGCCTTTGGTGGCACCAATATTGATGTGACCATGGGTAAGGACATCCCTGGTAGGGTTCTTAATTGGTCAGTAGTCGATGATTGCGAAAGCGATCATCGGCTGATAGTTTTTGATTGGCTGGGTAGGCTGCGCAATGTCTACAGGGCGGACGTTCCTGTTCAGCAGGGACGCTTCCTGCACAGGCGGGCGGATTGGCCCAAGTTTTCTCACACCCTAGCGGCCAAGATGCGGGCTTACACCCGCAACTTGGACGATGTACCCTTAGACGACCTGGCAGAGTCCTTTTCCTCGGCGGTGGTTGAAGCCGCCGAGCTTTCCATCCCCCGTAGCACGGGTCGAGAGAGGGTAGCTGGTTGGTGGACTCGTGACTTAACTGCGGTAAAACAGGCTGTGGGCCGGCTCACGAGAGCTGCACAGCGTGCGCGCGATCCTGATCGGCGTGCAGTCCTGTTTGCGGAGTACAGTCAGAAGAGGACCGAGTACTTCCATAGTATTAGGTCTTCCAAGCGGCGCTCTTTTGTCCAAGAGCAAGGGAATAGAGACCCCTGGGGTGTTGTGTATAGGGTTCTCGGACATAAGCGGAAAAAGGACATTCTTCTGTCGGCTCTCTCGACCCAAGACGGCGTTGTAATAGATAAAGATCGGGTCCTAACTCATCTAATGGACGATCTTCTTCCAGATGACACCGAGGTTGGTGAGACCTCGTATCATCGGCGAGTCCGAAAGGAAGTTGTTGATTTTAATTCTGAGGTTGCATCAGCTGAGATCACCGAAGCGGAAGTCCGCCACGTGATCTGCAGCCTAGCTAGGAATAAGGCCCCCGGATATGATAGTATCACGGTGGAACTCCTTGTTCGCACCCTGCCTGTCATTGTAGGTGTGTTGACTAGGGTTTATAATAGGTTGCTGTTTGCTGGGCACTTCCCAGCATGCTGGAAACGAGGTATTTTGAAGCTGCTTTTCAAGGGTGGCGACAAGGAGCCCACCGTCAGATCCTCCTACCGTCCTCTGACGCTCTTGCCTGTAGTTGGTAAAGTCTTCGAGAAGGTCCTGTACCTCCGCATAAATGCTAGGTTAACTTCTAACCATATGCTGATGGACGATCAGTATGGGTTCCGTCCCGGCAAGGGCACAGAGGACGCGATAATTAGGGTTATGAATTTGGCGTCAGGCAGCGAGTGCAAATATGTGCTCGGTGTCTTCTTGGATATATCCGGGGCTTTCAACAACTTGTGGTGGCTCTCAGCCTTGTTACAACTACAAAAGCGTGGTTGCACGCGTGACGAAATTAGAACTCTCTCGAGTTATTTCAGCAACAGAACTGTCGTTCTTCGTGACGGCAGTTCTGAAGTAGGAAAGACCCTGTCAAAAGGATGTCCACAGGGCAGTGTCCACTCGTTTGGGTCGTCGAGTTCGATTCTCTCATGCGGCTGCGGATGCCCGGCGGCTGTCGTATCGTGGCTTATGCCGACGATGGGCTGCTGCTGGTCGAGGGCAACTCGCGTGCCGAGATCGAGCTCAAGGCGACACAAGCATGTAGGGTATTGCGGTTGTGGAGTCTTCAACATAAGATGGTCTTCAGCACTGAGAAGACCACTATGATGTTCTTAAAGGGCCGACTCGCTGCAACCCGTCATCCGCGGGTTGTGATGGGCGGCCTTCCAATTAGGTATGTGACAATTCAAAATTATCTGGGTGTTATCCTTGATGAGAGACTTCTCTTCAAGGAGCACCTCCAGTTTGTGGCGAAGAAGGCTATAGACGCCTTCTTCGGCGTCCGTAGGGTGATCCATCCCGATTGGGGGTTTAATTACCGTACCATGCGTATTCTTTATAAAGGCGTTTGTGAGGCCATACTGTTGTACGCTGCGCCCGTCTGGGCTCATCGTTTGCGTTTTCAGTGCTATAGGGACATCTTCTTACGAGCCCAGCGTCTTCTATTATTAGCGGTTGTCGGTGGTTACAGGACTATCTCGCGAGAGGCAGTAACTGTGATCGCTGAGCGGACATTTCGGCTACAGAGCGTAGCCAGCGGTACATCTCAAAGAAGGCAGGTCTTCTTACTACCGGGCGTATGCGGGAAATTTAAGACCAAGGTTTTGACGCTTGGCAAGTTAGGTGGGCCGACTCTTTCACGGGTCGATATGGTATTTTTCTCTGGGCATAGTATTTTTCCAGATGTTAGGGATTTGCGAGCTATTAGTTGGGTTTCCCCCAATCGGTACATAACTCAATTTCTTTCGGGACATGGTGCCTTTAGGAATAATTTGGCTAGGTTCAGGTTGGTTGATTCCGGGTTATGCCCGGAATGCGGAGTCGAGGACACAGTGGACCATGTCCTGTATACATGTCCCCGGTACGAAGCTGAACGTACCAGAGTTGGTAGGGAACTTGAGAGAGTGCACTCCTTTTTGGATCTGCGAGTCAACTGGAGGACTCGCAGTGAATGGAGAATAGTGGCTAGCTTCCTGAAATCCCTTGCCCAGGGCAGGGCGGCAGAAGGGATTTAGGTTAGAAGCCCGGGCGGATAGGTTCCGTCTGGACAGTTTTGATTGAACGAAGGTAGGCGCTTAGGCAGCGTGCCTCGGTTAGATGTATTGGTGGTATGATATTAAATACGCTGTCGGCGGAGTTCCGGCCGTAGTCGGCGGGCGGGATTATTCTTGCCCGGTGGGTGCGGTCGCGCTCCGACGAGGGCACAAATGAGCTAACGACACTGTCGGCGGGGCCTCTCTGGGTACTGCTTCGGTGGTATGTGGGGGAGTCTTGGCGGCAGTTTGCGAAAGATGGTGAATGTCACGCGGGACTCCGTGATGGCGCTGTGCGGGGGTAGGCGTTAATTCTTCTCTCCCGGGCGGACCGGAGCGGAGTCAGATAGAAACTCATTTAGAGTATTAAGCGGGGTTCTTAAGGGAACTAGGTCTAAATTTCGATGTACAAACTTTAGTGGGAAGTTTATTAAAGTGGTTGTTAGTGCGGATCTGAGATTCAGAAAGTGGCTCTTTATAGTAGGATCTAGGCGCGGGGTCTTCTTTCCGCGGTTAGGTTTCCTAGCTTAGTTCTTGAGGGCGACGTGGTAGCTGCAGGTGTCCGTTGTCTTCATTCTGAAGACATAAACAAGTAAATCTATCTCGGGGTGAATCTTTACCGATGTAGATGTCCCTCGGGGCATCTGCATCGGTGGCATCTCTGCGGGGCCTGGACTGAAAGCTGTGTGGCACAATCAGTTTGAGGGCGAGAAGATGTCCTCCGTTAAAGCCACTACTGGCTAGGAATGGAGGGGGTGGTGTAGCGACCGGACACGCTACGAGGTGGGAACTTCTCCCCTCGGGGGGGAATCGAGAGTCCTTGTGGAGGGCAGAACGGTTGATCAGGTACAAGAAAGAGCGAACGCAGTCACCCGCATTATATATGAGTGGATGGACTCTAGGGGTCTGAGTTTGTCATCTGAAAAGTGTCGGTGTATTTCCATAGACCCCATTGCTGTATTTATCAACGGTAATGTTATTGAGAAGGTTCACAGTCTGAAATATTTGGGTGTAAATACACTGAACACATAGATAACATCTGTAAGAGGGCCAAAAATATGGTGAGGAGTCTCAACATCATAATGTCAACGCAGAACGCCCCTAGGGCATCCAAGCGCAGACTGTTAGCATCAACAATAATATCTTCACTCATGTATGCGGTACCCGTATGGCATCAGGCGATAGACGTTGGTCGTAACAAGGAGAAACTTGTCAGAATACACAGGAGGATACTACTTGGCGTGGTGGCCGCTTATAGGACGGTGTCCTACCATGCACTCTGTGTGCTTGCGGGGATGCCACCGCTCCATCTCATCGCGAAATACAGGTTTGAGAGGTCTAAGGGAAAAATAGAACAAGAGGCCAAAAAGGAAATCAATACTTTGTGGCAAGAAAAATGGACCGATGATGGTGCGGGTCGATGGACGAGGCGGCTCATCCCTGAGATTACACCGTGGGTAAGAAGAGGATACGGTGAAATGGACCATTAATTGACACAATTTTTCTGTGGACACAGTGTATTTAATTATTATTTAAATAAAATAGGCAGAAGGGAAGAAAAAACCTGTATGTATTGTGACCAACTTGACGATGCGGAGCACACCTTTTTCATGTGTGACAGGTGGGCCGTCTTGAGATTTAATCAGAACATCAATGGATTAACACCTGACAATATAGTGCAATTTATGACTAGCAGTGAATATAACTGGAACACAGTAGCAGGTTATTTCTGGGTTTCTGGAACCCAGAAATATGTTGATGAAAGAAGCCAAGGATATTAGTATAGAGTAGGGTAGGGAGGAGAGCATCAGCGGGGAGGGCCGACATGCCGAGGTGTGTCGGTTCCAATGAGCCGCTGGGGACTCTCTAAGTTGAAGGGACTCAAAGCTCTAAGTTAGGAATATTGGAAAAGGAAGATCAGTGAAAAGACCCTACACCACGCCACGACAAACCAGGTATGACGTGGTGTCAGAAATGGATAAATCTAAATAAGGAACTCTCAAAAGAGCTGAACCGGTGGGCCGACCTGCCGTGCCGGACGTACAGCCGGTAGGTGGGGAGGCCCATTAGAGTCAAAAGACACTCCCCTGGGTGGCGTAATACCAACAAGTCGGTCCGGCCCAGGGGGGAGTTGAGAGGAAAAAAAAGGAAAAAAAGGTTATGTTGTGGGAACCCAACGGGTTGGTCTAGTGGTGAACGCGTCTTCCCAAATCAGCTGATGTGGAAGTCGAGAGTTCCAGCGTTCAAGTCCTAGTAAAGTCAGTTATTTTTACACGGATTTGAACGCCAATCGTGGATACCCGTGTTCCTTGGTGGTTGGGTTTCAATTAACCACACACCTCAGGAACGGTCGAACTGAGACGGTACACGATTATACTTCATCTACACTCATACATATCATCATCATTCATCCTCTGAGTATTATCGGAAAGGTAATTACCGGAGGCTAAACAGGAAAAATAAAGAAGAAGAAGAAGGTTATGTTGTGGGAGGCGAGTTGGAGACTGCATGCTGCTTGCACGTGTTTTTTTCGTTCCGCGTTCTAACAGTGTTTCGATTGGTTTTTTAGTGAATTAAACGGAACTGTACGTCAGGAATTTTAGTGGATTGGATAACGGACTAGATTAAAAAATATTACGAGTTTTGGTTGCGGATTATTTAATATATTTGGCTTTTTTAGCCAATTAATCATTCTAGTGAACTAAGTGAGTTTTTGGTTTATTTTTTGGTTTTCGGTGTGTTTCACAGTGCCTAGGGGCTTAATTGCCGATTATACGTGCAGTGACAGGACGACACAAATCAACTTAGTGAGTAAAAAAGACTTCTTTAGTGATTAAAATTATTTGAGGTTATACATACAATATAGATTGTAATAAAAATGTTCTAAATCGAACTAGCAAGTTTATGCTTGCTTGTTACGTCACACTGCGAAGTGGTAAACAAGGACTTAGGTTTATTTCTAGTAGAACAGAACATTTAGTGGTAAATTATTCTAAGCCCTGCTGAGATCAATAGGGGTTCACGTTTTTTGCGCATAACTACTCTCTTATACTTCCTATCTCAAAAATGCCTCCGGTTCTATCCGTTACATACTCTTCCCTACCCACTGACCCCCTCGCCCATCCCCCCCAATTTCAATAGTTTTTTGGCACAATATATTATACCTTCCCCCCAAAAAAAAGTTTTTGCCCCCCTTTATTGGAACCCCCGATGTTGGCGTGTGGTTACTCATTGAAAAAGGGATTATCCCCCGAGTGCAGTCGCATATAATGCGTCGGCGAGGCTCACTCCCAACAGAAGAAATGTCGACGCAAAGTTCAAGCTCCACGAAGTCGGCAATTTTAAAGAAAATGGAGACTAAAGGCAAGAAGAGAATTCGTCAAGGATGTTCAGAAGAAGAAGAATTAACACCTGGAAACTTGAAGAGCCTAACGTACCAGTTGGGGATCGCAATGACGTGTCTGAAGCAACACATGCTTCAGAAGTTTCGGTGAGCTAGACTACTATATGACGCAGTTTTTTTACGGGTCACGGCAATTTCAACGAGTACCTCCATAAGGTTGGCAGAAAGCCGGAACCGGGGTGTATGTATTGTGGAGTCATAGACAGTGACGAGCATACTTTTTTCAACTGCGACAAAATGGACCATCCTAAGATCCAACACTGGATTGGCGACATGAGTCCTGCTGATGTAGTAAGACATATGTTGGGGAACGATACCAATTGTAAGACAGACGCGGAATACTTGAGAGGAGTGATAGCTCAGAAGGACATCGATGAGAGGAGGATGGGATTTTAGTGCTAGATTAGGGAAGGGCGGACAGCCTCAGTGGTGAGAGACGGTATGCCGAGGTGTGTCGGCCTCAATGATCCAATGAGGACTCCAGGGGAAGGATAGGAATTGGATATTAAAAATCAAATCAAGTGAAAAGACCCGGCACCACTTCACAACTATCCAAGGTATGGCGTAGTGTCAAGAGTTGGGCAAAGATTAGACAAGCACTCAAAAGAGCTGACCGGCGAGCGGACCTGCCATGCCGGACTTTCAGCCGGTAGGTGGGGAGGCTTGTTTGAGTAGAATAGACACTCCCCTGGGTGGCGCAAATACCAACCAGTCGGACCGGTCCAGGGGAGTAGAGTGAAACAAAAAAAAAAAGGTTATGTTGTGGGATGCCGAGATGTCTCCAGGCCGATGAGTGAAAGGGATTCCAGGGGATTTGTTAGAGGGTTAAAATGAAAAGATTAGAGTCCCGGTGGAGGATCCTCTAGGAGGCCCTCCACTTAGAGGCAAGGCATAAAGGAAGACCAGGGTCCCGGGTGGAGGTCCCTCTAGGGGGACTTTCGCTTAGTGGTAAGGCATTAAAAAAGACCCAGTCCCGGCCGACCAGGTGGTACCCCGTGCTGGGAACGGCAAAGCCGGGTCCAGCATGGTCACTCGGAAGATTAGAGGCAAAGGTACCCTTGTGGGATTGAGTCGTGCTTCGCCTGTCTAGGACCGTCCCAAGGGGAAGGAAAAAATGGTTATGTTGATAACCTGACTGAACATGTTGATAACCCGATTGAACTGTAGTTTAAAGAAAGGACCGATATTTATAACAGGATGGAGAGAAGGGAGGCCAGAGATAAACTCATGAACAAGTGGAAAGAAAAGTGGGGGAGAGGGCCTGCATATGGACGAAGAAATTGATCCAGAATATAGACATCTGGTGCGATCGTATATTCGGAGAGGTAAATTATTATGTGTCACAAATTCTGATTGGACATGGCAAATGTGAATTTTACCTCAACAAAATTGGGAGACGCGCAACATCGGAGTATATATTCTGAACCAAGAAGACACAGTCGAACACACAGTTTTCATGTGTAATAAATGGAGGAACGAACGTAACGAGGCCAGAATTTCTGATCACACACCAGAAACTAACATTGATTATATGCTGCAAAATGAAGAAAACTGGAAACGAGTTGACAGATTTGCTTCAGAGGTGCTGCGGGCCAAGGAGATCGAGGAGCATTAGAGAGGTTTTTAGAATAGGGAAGGGCATGCTTAAGTGTGCCAGTTTCAATGATTGGCTAGGGACTCCAGGGGAGCAGTTATTTGGTATATGAGTTGTTGTGATGGAAAATAATATCAAAATATTAATACTTAAATAAATAAGTAACAGACTCCAGAAATTTAAAAATATAAATGACACCGGATGTTTGATTTATGAATTTGGGTAGCCTCGCCTTGAGCAATTGATCGGGCTCGGCCTTGATCGGGCTCGAACCCGGGATCCGGAGATCCCGGGTTCGAATCCTGGTCAGGCATGGCATTTTCTCATGCTACAAAAGGCGTTATTCATCTTATTCTCTGAAATAATACCTAACGGTAATCCCGGAAAAAAAATATAATAAATGCAATAAAATCCCCTTAAAGTACTCATCATCAAATGTAAATGTATTAGGATAAAAATAATTTAAACAATCCAGATACCTAATAAAAATGCTCACAATTTGTTTTTTATACGCAGTAAAATATAAATAAAAATACATGATCACATTCATAAGACCGTGCAAAAAGTTTTAATATAATTTAATTATTTATAAATCCTTTACATATTTTAACAAGTTTTTTTTTAATAATACCGTTTTAAACATTCTTAACTTATGAAATAGTTAAAATCTTTTTCTACGTCTAGTGCATGATTAAGGCACTAAAGAAACAAAATACTTTTGTAACTTCACTGAATAATTTAATTTCTAAAGGTAAGAATATATATATATAATTTAATTATAAAAGTCTACCTACTTCTTTTCTTAATTTAAAAAAAAACCATGACGATTACAAAACGCGCAAACACTCATACACACAGACAGAATGCGATAGAGAAGGAGAGATTTTAATTAAAATTTCTAATATTTTCTAATGAACAATATAAGCAATCATTAAAAATATAATTTAATGGAAAAAACTTTTAACTAGATAAGAAACAGTTATGTGAAAAAAAATTCCTTTTTATTTATTCTCACATGATCTATATTAAATTTTAATTATTCTAGCTTAGGTGACCGTATCCATACTAGTTATTGAATTTTTAAGCTCAGACTTGGTACTTTTTTCTTTCCCCCCAAAAGTTTGCAAGTTCTTCACCTGGAAAAAACTCAAAGTAGCAGGAAATATTGATATTAATGATAACCAGGTTGGAGAAATAACCCAATAATCCGATAACACACTAACATGCTCTATCATACCGGTCATTTTAAACATTCTCCATATTAACATATTTTACATATTAAAAATTTAAGCATTATTGCTTATAATTATAGATATAAATTATAAATATAATGTAACCAAACTTAACCTACGCTTGCTTCACTCACTAACCTCGACTAATTAGCGGGAATGTTTTGATAATTTAAATAATAAATAATTCCAATAATTACTGAATTTATTATTTAAATACTCATAGCATTACTGTTAATTAGTCAAGGTTATCGAGCGAAGTGAACATACGTTAAGTTTGGTTACATTATATTTATAAAATAAATAAATATAAATGGTTATATCAGATTATTGGGTTATTTATCCAATCTGGTTATTATTAATATCAATATTTCCTACTATTTTGAGTTATTTCCAGGTGAAAAACCGCAAACATTTGGGGGGAAAGAAATGAAAAAGTACCCAGATGTTTCTTATATAATGACTTTTAGCTCAGATAAAATATTTTATATTTGAAAATTAATACATCAGTTATATTCATAGTGTAGTTACTGTTGATATTAAAATCTGTTAATGGAATATACTGTAGGAACTGCTATCTAATGATAAATATTTCAGATTAGACACAAAATAACCCACCCACTTTCTTATATGGTTGAAACAATATAACATAGGTTAGTGACAATCCGTAACAAAATTCTAGTATTATATCTAAGCATTAACAACAACAAAAAACTGATAAAGGTTTGCACAACTTTTCCAGCTTTGTCTTTGAAAGATTTTCTTTAAAAACACCATCAGATTTTTAAATATTAATAACTTTATTAAGCAATATTTCTAGCAAAATTGAGAAGTTTTATGCATAAAGTGCATGAGAGCCATCACACCTTTTTTTGCATAAAAAGCTTATATTGGTACTCAATTTATTGTGAATAAAATGATCTTTTTTTTATTATTCTACCTAGAACATGTACCGATTTATGAATATATAAAAAACTATATCGGACATCCTTTTTGCATAAAATGATGACAGTGACTTTGTAAGATGTTTTATAATAAAACAAATATGTATATAACATATATATATATATATATATATATATATGAAATTAATTGTTGTGTTAGTAGTGATACCATTTTCGACTGTTTTAATCATGTGGGGACCTAACCTATAAACTGTTAAGTCAGTAGACCGAGTGTAAGTTATAGACACTAGTGATATTAGTGAAAATGAAGAGGCTATAAGAACAGGTGATTTTAAGAAAAGGGCTGCTATTGAAAAGGAGAGGATCTGAAATAAAAAAAGAAGAACAGACAATCTGGGATATCATATATTAACTCACAAAGGGTCACAGTTGATAAGAAAACATTTAGTTGTATTAATAATTGTTGCCCAAAAAAATGCTATAAAAATGTTAGTCATCAGGAGCAAGGTAAACTGTTTTATAACATTTTGTTTTTACGCTTTAACAGATAATTCTAAACAAAATATTTATTTAAATAGTTGGTTTCTTAGGAAAGAAAAGAAAACACTAAAAATGAATGCTAAGAAAGTAGCTAATTTGTGGGAATACTCTCTTTCTTTAAGTGAAGAAAGGGTCGAAGTCTGTAGGAAAATTATTTTGCTACTCTTCCAAATTTCAGAAAAAAGAATTCATGTTGTCTAACTAAAAAGTAAAGAAGATTTAGCTGCTTTCAATGGTCATTTAGGCAAACATGAAAATAGACTCAATAAAGTAAACTCGACACTATGGAAGATGTTATAAGATCATTTACTAACTATACCTCACACAAAGTCTCACTACATTACAGGAAAGTCTAACAGATTGTAAATTGAAAATCCTTTTCTTAATGTTAAGATTTTATTTGACTTATTTAAAGAATATTAAAAAGAAAAATTCAGAAAATACGCTTCTAATGAAATACGCTTCATACTACAAATATTTCAATAACAATACAATGCTTGCTTTTACCCTGAACAGACATGTGTGATTTTTGCTTCTCATGTAACCAACAACTGAAGGTTAATTCAAATGACAATACCATGAAGACCAAAATGACATTTTGTTTAAAAAGTTGAGGCCTATAAAAAAGTAAGAAAGAAATTATAGAAAAATGTAAAGAAGCTAATTCAAATGTGCTAGACCTTGAATTTGACTATGGACAGAATTTACCTCTCCCAAACTTACATGTAAATGCACAGTTTTATAAAAGGCTACTATGGATAAACATTTTTAATATTCACTGTTACAATGATGGTACCTTCATAATGAACATATTTCCTGAAACAGAATCAAGAAAAAATTCTGACACCATAGCTTCCTGTTTATTAGATTTTATAAATAAGAAAATGGTGGGAACCTGCTACACAGAGATTCACCTTTTGTCTGACAACTCAAGAGGTCAGAACAATAATATAACTGTTTTTTTGTTTCTGTTCATTTTTATCCAAAAACATTAAATATAACAGTTTACTGTTTGTTTCCTGCACGGGGACATAGTTATAGTCAAAACAATAGAAATTTTGGTACTAATTCAAAAAAGTTAAAACTGTAGAAAATGTATACACTGGAAATGAATACTTAAAAATAATTGGCGAGGTTTTTCCTGTTATTCACTGCAGCTGTATTCTAAAAGAGTGAAGTTATCATTTGAAGGAGTTTAGCTAACCAAGATCTAAAAGAAAAGAAAAAGATTTTGCTATACAGTCGTATGTAAAATTGTTACAAACCATGTGGAACACTAGTTGCTTCCACAAACTACACTGGATCTATATTCCATTTTAATTCATGAAACCATTAGTTATTTTAAATAACTTTGAAGAAAGCTTAACACCAGTGAAAAGAAATCCAGTGAAACCAGAAAAAAGAAAGCTATACGAAGCCTTTTTCATTTTTTAAAACCACAGCATTTAGAGTGGTTCAATAACATTTTAAACAATGAATCTGAAGAAAGGTCTGATTTAATTTAAGAAGACAGCGACTCTAATCATGGTGAAGGTTAGGTGGGTAGAAGTGGTCTAGATGACATAGTGGATACAGTGACAAAAAATGAATTACTGACTAAAGTAGAAAATTTGAAGAGTTCAGATGAGATGCTTCTTGAAGAGAATGTTGATGAGAACTTTGATGATTTGGAGAGAGAGTATGGAGAAGTTGGCAAATTATTATTGCAATGATTTTTTATAATTAATTTTTTTTTTAAGCTGGACGCTCATATTTCATTTATGAATACTTTTCATGACATTGTTAAATTTTGAGAAATAAATTTCTTTGATATACATATATATATATATATAGAGAGAGAGAACTTTTCTTTTTCTGTAATCATTAGATCTATAATGTGTGCACTTATAATTATGCATCAATTATTCTGTATAATCTTGATGTGGTTGGTTATTTTAAATCAATATTTTCTTCAGTATTATCATAATCTAAGAATGAAACTGAAAGATAGTTTTTTATATAACATACAAACACACACACACACACACACACACACACACACACACACACACACACACACACACACACACACACACACACACACACATATATATATATATATATATATATACATATATATATTAAAAGTGTGCTTTGAAATATTATAGTGTTGCACCAATATATATGAGAAATACATGAATTTACTTACATACACAATGACTGAATTACTCTTCTATAATATTTTTTCGTATTAGAACGATGATGCACTAAACGTACGCGTACATAATTTAAGATCGCTATAGTAGTTATACGAATAATTACAAATACACCGAACAATTATAAATGTATTTAATGTAAAACGTAACAACCAAACATGCGCGTATACAATGAAAGATAGCTATAGCAGTTATACGAATATTTACAAATACACCGAACAACAATTATAAACGTATTTAATGTTAAACGTAACTGCCAGGCAAAGAAGCCACAAACAAGTGATTGTTCCTCTCTCCCTCGGACAAACTCGACTCCGCCGACTTTGCCCGAACCAGCGTTTCACCTCGGAGCCCGACAGATCGGTCAGTCTGTCAGTCTGCAGACTACACAGCAGACTTTCGCGCGCTCGGCTGTACTTGACTAACCCGAGTTAAAAGATGCATTTCACTTCATAGCTTGATGGAATCAGCCTTTTTCAATTCCCATCCAAAAATGCACGGCGCGCTTAAAAATGTTTTCAGTTCAAAATTAAATTTAGAAGATGCTCCTACCATGAATGATTTATTTTCTGGTTTGTGATTTATTTTTTGAGTACGGGAGCACTACTTTAGATATACGGCCACATTTTGAAACTAACTGTGAAAGATAATAAATAAATGGCCGACATTTTGGTTAGGATTTTTGTATTCTGAAATTTTTTTCAGTCAAAATATTTGTTTTTGATCTCTTTAAAATTATGTCACAATTCTATCCCTTCCATTTAGAATTTTTAAGTGCTCCAGCATGGGAGTGGTATAGTGGTATCGTGCCAACAGATACATTTTTTTGAGGTAGAAGAATTTGTTAAATTTCTTAAATGAAAAATTGTCATAGTTCGAATAGTTTTCAAGTTTAATTACACTGACAAGGAGTGATACGTAAATATTATTTAATATGGTTTAACAAAATATTATTTTAAACATTTTTATTTTTTAGCTGCAACTCAAAAAAATTTTTAAGAAAGTTTTAAGTTACTTGATTTAAAAACACAACAAACAATTAGATCGTTTATTAATAAAAAAAAAAATTAAAAAATAAACAAAAATGTTAATGAAAAAAATAATTTTCAACTTTTTTATAAGTTAAAAGCGAGTTAAAAATTAAGTTTTATGTAAATATTAGAATAGTTGAGTAAAAGTTTTTTTCTTTTCATTTAAATGATGCAATAATTACAGGTAACGGTATGAAATACTTGAAAAATATTTACTTTTTATTGTATACTACTCATTAGTCGAATCTGCTTACGTATATATCGATTTATACTTCCAAACTTCTACAACTCTTAATTTCCCTGTTATTTTAATTTCTTATAATTTGAATACTGCTTCCATGTAGTTACCGATATGAAATCACAAATTTACGTTTCAAATATTATTAATTTTATTAGTTTATTCGTGTATAAGCTAGATTTATTTTTGCGTAAAAGGTTTATTAGGTTTTTATAAATAAAAAGAACTTTTATTTATTATTTTCATAAAGTACGATTGCAATTATAATTTTAAAAAAAAGATTTCCTAGGATTTGCATAGTGGTAAAAGTGTTTATTTTTTTTTAAAGAGATGTCCGGGCATCGACTGCTATGATTATTTAACTCGAATGAAAATCTGTAGCGTATGAAAAATACCATGCCTGACCGGGATTCAAACCCAGAACCTCCGGGTGAACGGCGGAGGCACAACCACTTGCGCCACGGAAGCCGGCGCGATTATTATTATTATCTTATTACCTATTCTATTTTTTTGTTTATTTTTACTTTCACGGCTATACGGGTATGACGGCTAAGTAAAATGGAGATTCCTTTCACCTAATTGAAAAAAAATTAAGTAATACAATTAACCGAAAAATACATAATGCTACAAATCGAAATTTATACGATAGTAGTTTAAATAAATAGTACATAGAGTGACATGCATGCACACATAAATGTAGACAAAAGAGTTTTGTAACAAATAGTTTAATCTTTTGGGGCACAGGAGTACATAGAAGGTCGAGAAATAATAAAAAAATCTAAGGATAATTTTTCGTCAGGAAATAATACCTTTTTTGTGATATATCTTATTACGAGACCCGGCCAGATAAATATTTAATTTTAAGTTTTAAAATATTATGATATTAATGTATGACTGTACATAAAGTTTCCCCCTTATTTTTCCTACAATTAATTTCTCGAGTATACTGGTAGGGCAGGACCAGTGATGACTGTTTTACATTTAAACTGTGATTTTTAAAATTTTTGACTTTAATGCAATAATTTTAACTCTTGATGATGGCTTTCAAGTGAGCCAAAACATCTTGAGTTCATATCAATGTGCTTTAAGGTGGATTTCATTAATTGTTTATGTTATTTCCTACAATTGTAAGTTTAGACAATCCTAATGAATGTCATATCTATTTTGTACATTAAAATTATTTTTCAATCTATACTAAAATTTTTGTCGCAGATTTATTTCCGCCATGTTAGACTGAAAACTATATTTTTAAATGGGATTAGACTTTTTATGGCATATCATTTCCATGTAAAAAAAAATTTGACGGTGAAAATCAGGCATCGATATCGCCTACTGACTGGCAGTGCTTATTTGGACAATGCTTTCTGTTTTTTTTTCCGAAACCACCGTTATGTATTACTTTAGAGGATGAATGAGGATGACGTATATGAATGTAGATGAAGTGTAGTCTTAGATTGACAATTCCTGAGAAACCCAACCACCAAACAACACTGGTATCCACGATCTAGTATTCAAATCCGCATAAAAGCAACTGCCTTTACTAGAATTTGAAACTTAGAACTCTTGACTTCGAAATTAGCTAATTTTTTATGATTACTTCACCACTAGACCAACCCGGTGTGTTTGTTTATTTGGACAATGCACTGAACTAAAAAAAAATCTGATGTGGACACCACATGACTTCCTTGTACACCTATTAAATTACATATACATATTTTTAAAAGTACATAAAATTTTATTTCATAAATAACTACTGATTTTTCCATATTTCTTTTTTACTGTTATTATTGAATTATTATTTATTTAATTTTTTTTTACAATCACAGATTAATAATTATTAATAAATCAATATATTTAAATTAAAACAAAAGTTACAAAAAGGAAATGAAGTCGAATTCGAATCTATGTGCCTTCCCCTTGTAAGATCCAAATATTTCAATAATTAAATTTTTATTTGGCTATAACTCTGGAACCAATGAAAATAAGTACAACTTATGATGTATCGTTGAAAATATCTCAATGAGAGCTTATTAAACGTCCAAAATTCAAAATGTTTTGGATTTTCGGCTTTTTTTGGCATTTTGGTGAAGTCGATTGCAATCAAAAGGAGAGGTACACAAATAGATGTTACAACAATCCTATGGCTAATTTCAACATCCTTTGGCTAATCGTTTTTGAGTTATGCGAGATACATACGTACGTACGTACAGACGTCACGCCAAAACTAGTCAAAATGGCATTCATTTAATAGCTGATACTTTAAATATCACTGTGGATTTTTTAAACAATACTGTATTTTTATAATAGTTAAAATTTGAATGAAGAATTTAGTATATTATTATTTTTCTTTTTGTTGTAATGTGATACAATTACTATGATACTGTTAAAGGTAATGCATACTATAAATTGTAGTAATTGTTTAAAAGTAAGGTATTTCTCTCTTTAGAGCTTTTTTTCATTTTTACATGTGATTATTCAATTTTTTAAACTGTACATGTTAATTTTCTACTAGAGTTTGTGCGAGAATGGCACGTATATTTGAATAAAATAAAATATATATATATATTTTTTTGGAACAAGTAATAGAATTATTACGTAATAAAATACCGCTTCAAAGATCCTGCATCTTGGTCAATCTATATAAAGAAATTTTTTTAGAAAATTAGTAGGAAGATAAGTTCAATACAACTAAGAGTGTTAACACCAAAAAGTAAATAGGTTAATTTCCCCTAAATGATGACAAAAAGATTGATATTCTTTATGAGTTTCTGCAAAATTCTACACGATCAATTAGAAAAATTTGTAATAAGCATGAGATATGTTAAATGTTTATAAGATATGTTTTAAAACGAAAAAATGCAGCTACATTAAGAACTCAACGAAGATAAACCTCATCGCTGGTTTCAACTTTAACTAGAAATGGACAATATTATGATAGACAATCCATTATTTGTTCAAAATACTAGACTTCATTGATGAATTTAATTTCTATTAAAAAATTGGTTTTGTTAGTAGACACAATTATCGGTACTGGAATACAGTAATCCATATTTATTGTTTGAAACCGACATTCAGTAACCTTAAAAACGTTGTACTGTCATTCTAGATATTCATGTATCGGTCCTTTATTAATTGTTAACAATTTTAAAAACATTAGGCTACGAAACCCTAACCAAATAACGTTAACTTAAGATTTTTTACAGTTAATCTTAAAAGTGATCTACAGTACCTCTTAAATAACTCTTCAACAGTAAAACACTAGAAAAAAATAATTTATGAAAAAAAATTTCGTAATAAATGATCCTACTACAAAACGATCTACTTTTCTATATATCTATACTTTTTTATCTTTTATATACATTTTTTTATCATCTTTCAAGTAAAATGTTTTTTTTTTTTAATGCCCTTGAAAACATATGACAAATCTAACATTTTAAAACTTTTCAGTTGCTCTCTTACTGAAGATCCCATGGGTATTTGGGGTATGATGTTCTCATACCGATAAATAGGCAGTTTTCGGGCAGGGGCATTTGCTAAATGTCCTTTTTTCTATGTTTAACTGTTAAAAAGTTATTAAAAGTATCCCATATTTCTTAATAACGCGTGATATATGCATAAACAATTAATACACATATAGGGTATTCATCAAAGATTTGATTTTAAAAAAATGTATTATACTACCTATAATTATGATTTTTCCACGTACTTAAAGTTTATTTTTGATTTAAAATTCACAATCATTTAATTCTATTGATCATTGGTACCGCGTATAATGTCTACACAGTAATCCGACTTTTAACGAGTACTATGTAGCGTATTAGTAATAATGTTAATAAATACAGTGATGATTCTTCCCTTCAGATATTCCATGTTAATAATCCAAAAATTAGACATGATTCTTGACGAAACCACAAATTAAAGAAATTGCAAAGTTTTTCAGTAACCAAACAGCCCGGCTGGACTTTAGACAATGATGACCGATCCACCGATTAAGAAATTTGTTCTCAAATTTATATAAAGGTATGACTCGATATGGTGAGAGCTACCTTGCTGGTAAATAATGTTTTTTAATATTGTTGCAAATAATGTTGCTAAAGATAGGCAAAATTTTCCATGGTATCGAAATAAAATTATTATTCATGAAATAAAAATGAACTGATCACTCTATCATTTATCAACCGTTAGGTTTCAAATTCTCTATAACGTGCTCAGTATTGAAATGCGGGTTTGCAGAATACCAGATTCTGACATTTTGGTCATTTACCTTTCCTTTATAAGTGAAAAGTAGCTTCATCAGAAAAATCAATTTTAACTCTCATATCTTCTAAACGATCGAGCCTGGTAACTGCAACATTCTTTTAAGCAAGAAGACCTTCTTGTGCGATTGCCTGCAGTAATTAAATTTTATAAGGACTGATTTTCAAGACTTTTCTTTAACATTACGAACAGCCGAATAGGAATGTTTAATTTACTGCTGCTTGTCATGTCGATATGCTGTGAATAAACACCTTTTGCACGCGTTTGATATTTTCGTCAGATGTACTCGCTATTCGTAACCTTTTTTATGTTCAACGATTACCGACGTCATAAACTTTTCTTACCGTGAATGAATAGGCCATGACAGTAGTGATCTGTTGTATACACGTTTTAAACTTACGTTGAACCACCGTATTTGATGTTGTTTCTTTATAACACTCAACACAATGCGCGTTTTTTTTGAATAACAAGAAGCTTTAGAAATTATCAAAAAGCGTTTTTACTTAATTATAGACATTTTTAAAATTCCGAAATTTATATAATAGTAAAAGCATTGTTTTTTTATTTTTCAAAGTGTATTTTAAAATTTTTTCTTTAATTTACATTGGCTATATTTTTATAAAAAATATGGATTGCCCTCCCCCAGAATAACGTTACCCATAATAAGAAAAAAAGTTGTTTCCAAGAAACGTAAAGGTAACTAATCTGATTTCAAAAAATATACAAAGAAATAAAATAAAAAATATTTATGGTGGTGAACTGCAATGCGAGATAAGTACTACTACATTCTTTTAACTAATTAATGTAAGTTCTCCTAGAAATTTTCAGAAGAAAATATTTTAATTATCAAGCTACATATCACCTCATCACAGAAAGATTTTCAGAATATTCTATAAATTTTATCCTAACAGTTTTATTTCGTTATTGGCAAAGTAAAAAAGTAAATTTAAGTAAAATCTAAAAAAAACGTGGTTTTTGACTACAACTTTTTGAGTTTAAATCTAACAAAACTTTTCTTGGAAACTATTAGAGGTACAGTTCTGGGAAAACATTTTTTTCTTCAACTTTTCATGTTAGATAATATATAACCCACCGGGTTAGTCTAGTGTACAATTGTAATAAAAAATCAATCGTTTAAGAGTTGATTTTTGAAATCGAAAGTTGTGAGGATCAAATCCTAATAAAGGTAAGTTAACTTATTACAGATTTGAATACTAGATACTCGGGGTATACTTTGATGGTTGGGATTCAATTAACCACACACATCTCAGGAACGCCGGTCTGAGCCAGTATAAGACTGCACGTCTCGTTTACATATCGAACATGTCATCCTTATCTCATCTGGCCATAGAGATTGTTTACAAGTCAAACAGGGTGTGACGCACACATTAAGGAATAGAAAATTAAAAAAAAATCATACGTAAAACTACTAATTTTGGTTAATAATCTGTACCTACAGACTTAAGGTTCAGCATTCCTTGATGTTTAAGAGCAGAAATCTTTTCTTAGCCGAAACTCGAAACATAGTGTTTTTAGATCTATGTTTATATGAACTTTTATGATGAAAAGAATGTACCTGTAAAAACAGCAAAAACTTCCTGAAACATCGGTATATAAAAGTACGGTTCGAATCAAGTTAGTAAGTTAGTTAGTTAGTCAGTTCGAATCAATTAAGTAAGTATTCGAAGAAAATAGTAAAATAAAATTATCGCTACAAAAAATAGCGATTTATAGCACAGTAACAGATGTCACTTTTATATAGAGCCATACGTTACCTTAAACATGATATATAGTTTCTCTAACAAACAAATATAAATAATTAAAAATACTGCTATTAATAATGATTATAATATTAATACTATAAATTAATTATACAACAGAACAAGTAATAAAATTAATACGACTAACAATATAAAATTATCACCAGATAAAAACGAAAAAATATATATAAAAAATGAATATACTCCATTTAGTCAAAAAATTGGAAAATTGTATAAAAAAATTAACATAACACCTGTATATACTACAAATAATAAATTAATTATATTAATAATAATTATAATAAGATATCATATAATAATGATGCTAATTTTGATAAACAAGGGGTATATAATTTAGGATGTGAAGATTGTGACATAATATATATATCGGTATGACCAATCGTAAATTCTTTATATGTGCAGAAGAGCACATGGATAGAATTAAAAGCAATGAACTAGATAACTATAACTTTTCCAAACATATATTAGATAATGGTCATTCATACAATCTCAATGCATGTATGAAAATTTTAGACATTATACAGTAATCATAAAAAGCTAATTAATGAGCAAAACATTTTTAAGATGATAAATCGTTTAAACATGACCTGAATAATGATATAGAGAGATAATACTTTAAATAAATAAAATATAGTTCTTACAACATGGTTCCTGTTAATTTCATTTTATTCCACCAGATTACACTTTACATTTCAATTCAGTATAAATAGTAAACAATCATGACTGCTTAATCATTTTAATTTTTTAACTTTATTTTAAAATTTTATTTTATTTTCTTGATGATGGTCTAAGAACTAAAAGATCTAGAGAAACACATTTAATCTGCTGATAAGGGGGATTTTCACTTTTTTAATAACAGTAACAGATATTATTTTACAACAAATTATTTCTGAACCGTTACAGAAATTTATTTTTCTTTTAATTGTGTATTATTTAAAAACTCACTGACAAAATGATAGTTCAGCAAAATAAAATCTTTTAATTTCATTTTAAATACACCGCTATAAAGATCTTTTTAAGTCGGTCGATAAACTGTTAACATAATGAGGCCTTTTCAAGCTATCGAAATGTTTTACTATGTTGTACAACATTTCTGCTGCTCGATTTGGTAGAAAAGGATAATATATTCTCAAAATAATTGACAACATATTCTTTTTTTTAATTTTATAAGAAAGGTAGGAAGATCTGAAGACAGTTTATTTTTTTCTAAATGGTCGAACAAGTTTAGTTATTAACTATCCCCTTTTTAAAAAGTAATTGAGTAGCGTCATTCTTCTGCTACCGTCTATATCATTTCCTACCCTATATGTAATTTGTTTTGATTGTGAAAGACATATTTTAATAATAATGAAAGGAAAGCAAACGAAATATTAACCCTAGTTTAAATAATAATACGACTACTTAAACAATTTTTGATACAGTAAAATACAAGGAGAACCACGTTTCCATTAGTGATATTAAATTTTTAACTCTTTTCAACCGATCCACCAGCTGGTGGAAAATTCTTTTCATAGATGAAAAAAGAATTCCCTTTCAGTAAAAGCCTAAAACAAACGAATCGGAGATATGTTGCATTCAACCACAAAAATAAAACCAAAATCATAAAAGAAAGAATCACGATATTCGTACAGTGTTAGATACCACCCGACAACAGAACTACGAAGGAAAGAAATTGAACCACTCCTTATGTAACAATAATATAAAATACGCACTTAATAGTAATTTATTATCGCACAGTATCTAATTTTTTTAGAATTACGACACGCTGATTGTTTTAAATATTATTAACACCATATCACAGTACTATAACAAAATTGAAGGTAATCTTATTTCATTTCTTCAATCATTTTTCGGTACTTATTAATTAACGAGGGGGGCATTTGTTTTTTATTAAAATGATTTTTTTATGGTCTCTTTGTTTATGGTATCGTAATCTAGTATTTATTGATATTTACTGGTCATATTACGTTTATGTTACCGAAGGATATCGTGCCTTATCTTAACTTACGCTTTTATAACAATCGACACAATTTTAGCAGGTTGAATCGCTATCACCTCGATTACTTTACCTTTTTAAAATAACCTACTGCCAAACGATATGAAATTTTAAAATTTGTCAACAGCCATGGAAACTAGCTTTTGTCTACGAACAAGGTTCTGCCAGGCAAGAGCAAGAGGGTATGTCGCAAAAACTGTGATTGAAACTAAACTTCGGTGAGAAAGAGTTCACTGGTGTTGCAATTTACCTAGCTACCGTACAAAGTAAACGTACAAGTCGCTGATCGGTTTGAAAATTTCTGCATACCATTCGTAATGGCTGTTCGTTTCGTTTACGGTCGGAGTGAAGAAATGAGATCAAAGAAAAACTACGACTTAAGGTCTTCGCTTCAAATGTAATCGATCGTTATAATTACACGCTTGAGGTATGTGTTGAATTATTCAAGAAACTCACGTCTGTTGTGATCGGTGGTGAAGGATGTGCCGAAAAATCGTCAGAACTGTCCACTAGAAATTGTTGAAACCACTCGCAGTATCGATTTCGTTTTCCACAATCTGTGGTCAATAACTTTTGAACCGCTTTCACTTTATTTGAGCGAGACAGACTTTTTATGAACTGCCTTGTGTGTAGCCGCAGCATCGATGTGGTTTTCTCTGGGGAATTTTGCAATCATTAGGTCAAAAAGTTATTATAGGACAATTAAAAATTCTATTAAATAATAAAACAAAAAATATGAAACAAGTAAATGTATACTATTAAAACTGATCTTTTTAAACTTCGACTGAAACTTAATAGTAGTCTATTGATTCAGCGTCTACTACTAATAGTTACAACAGAAGAATAAAAAACTAAATATTTTGCATTTATGTAGATTTTTAAAGTCGATTTTATTATTTATTTATTTTTTTTAAATTTATTTAATATTATAAAAAATTTATGTTTTTTTTATTTTTTGTAAGCTTAAAAACTCCTTTCCAACGAAACAAAATGTTCATAGAGCCCATTCCTTTTAAAAAATATATAAACTTATCTAAAATCGATAGATTTTGATAGTAAAATTGAACATTCTTACAAAAAAGAATTTCTTTGTTGCTTTGCGATTAATTTTAAAAGCTTTTCTCAAATACGTTTTAATTAGTATTACTTCCAAATGCAGTGGTAATATCCATTTAAAAAAAGTATTTTTTGATAAATTGAAAAACACGTAAAATTTCAATAAAAAGCTAAAATCCTTTTAGCTTTTTAATAACCAAGCATTATCTAGAGCTCATCATACAAATATATAAATACACATGTGGACACACACCAGCCTACTTAGCTCAAAAACAATATTTTATAAGTGAGATTTCTTCAATAATACTTTAGTCAAAATATATTAAAATCCAGGAGGAGTTTGGTTTAAAATCCAGGAGAGGGTTTTTAGTTATAAAGGTATTTCCTCCTCAGTTATTTATTTATTAAGTAACAGAGGCTGACATCAAATAACAGAAAATGATAAATGATAATGAGTTTTGTGAAGTATGTAAAATTGCACCTGACCGGAACTCGGACGGGGAACCCCCTGATGAAAGGCAGAGACGCTACCACTCCCCAAGGCGATCAGTAAAATCTACTACAATAACCAGAAAATAAATAGAATCACAGTAACGAGAATTTATTTATTCACTCCGGCAACAACAGTTTAAGCTCGATTAAAAATACTTCCCACAATTTTATTTTTCAGGAAATAAATTTTTAAACGAATGAAAAATGGTTTGTTTTTTAACATCTGGAAGATGATAAAACAAAAGCAGTATCATTCTTTATCCCACTGAGATGGGTAAAACTATTACGACTAACTGTAGAAACTAGACTAAATTTGATTATAATTTTTAACTGAAATAACGTAAAACAATAACCGGATGAATTTTAAAACAGCATCCCACAATTTTTACCGATAGGAGATCAACATTCTGAGGTATAAATTGAAATGATTTATAATTTAAGGTTGATCAGGACTAAGATAATAGCATTCTACGAGTTTCATTAAAAACGGATATTATAAGGAATAATATTTAACATTTACTCACCTTTAAACTTACGTTTGCGCGTGCACGTGCTTATATTCGTGTATAATATTGTACTATTATAAAATTTTTGCATCGACTATCTTCTTTTAACGAAGGTATAAAACATGTTACCGACCTCAATAATCTGTGTGTTGTAAAATACGGGCTCTCGCCCCTATTTCATCCACTTTGTTCAATACATTGTGCCGCTATCGGTTCGACAAAGGATATCGAGAGATTACACTCGTTAAAATTCTCTTAGTTATTCGTTTTCAAAATGAAGATTTTTGTTCTTTTAAAGTTATAACGTTTCTCTGACAAATTTTAATCTGTTTCGTTTAAATTAACCATACAATGAATAAAGCAGCCGATTGGCTACCATCGAAATTTTTCACCTAATACGTAAATGTGAAAATACCAAGGAATCATTCGACACCTTCATGCATTCATTTAACTTGGTTCTAACAGTAATGGTTTTATCGACTACATAGTTTTCCAATTCACAACCCTAAAAATTTCCTTGTGAAGACGTACAAGAACCTGAACTGTCATTTTCAATTATATTTGAATAAAAATCTTAAAAATTCCAGATTAACAAATTTTTTCACATTTTACAATCTTTGCTGATTAATTTACTTAGGTTTTCTTAATAATTTCATTTTCATAAAGTTTATTTAGAACAAAATTTGGTAGCCATTTGGCTACTACATGAATTCAGTCACCATAGGATGAAGTTACTTTTGTGAGTTATGTTGACATTTGAGTTATTGTTGAGTTCTGTTTACAGGGAAGTTACTGGCAGTTTTAATTGATTATTTAACATGCAAAGGTTTATAGAAAATTAAAAATGAGTGAAAATGAATTTGGTGTGTACTTGTATATAATTGATAGTGATGGATGTTTACAAAAATTAAATGAAGACAATACATTTGAAAATATTCCCAGTAGAAGTGAATGTAATAAAGAGGATGACGATGATGATGTGGTAAATTTCAGTTTCGATTATTATATATTATTTAATGAACTAGACCTAATTAATGATGACATTTCCTGCTCTGTTGAACAATTAAATGCTAACCTTGAAGGTGCATCAATTCATCATGAGCAAAAATTAGTGAGGTTAATGTAAATGATCAGTGCAGTACTCTCTTGAATCAACTAACTGTACAGGAACATTTCAGTCAGTCTAGTATTAGCCATAATGATCTGAAACCTACGTCTGCCAAATGGCCAATTTTGTGGAAACATAAGTGCCTTGAAGTTACTAATTTTTCAGGAAGCTCTGCTTTACCAACTGAAATAACTCAATTAGAAACCCCATATGAGTTTTCAGCTATTTTTTAAATAATGATATTTTAGAAAAAATTGCTAACAAAACCTCATCGTACAGTGCACAGAAAACTCCAGAAAAACTTGTGAATATAACAACTTATGACATAAAAAAAATATATTAGTATATGTTTGGTCATAACTTTGACCTATATAAAAAATGTTCACTACTATTGACATGGAATAACTGGAATACCTTTAGTTCAGTAGACTATGGCTGTCAACAAGGTTGAAGTGATTAAGCGTTTATTCATTTCAATGACAATACTAATTTAATCCCTAGGGGGCAACCAGGTCATGACAAATTGTTCAGAATAAAGCCAGTTATGAACCACCTGCTAAAAAGGTTTCCCTCTTTGCCGATTGAATGTCTGTCAGTTGATGAGCAAATGTGTCGAACCAAAGTACATGAAACAGTACATACCAAAAAACTCCACAATAAGTATGGGTACAAATTATTTGTATTGAATGGCATGTCTGATTTCACTTACTATTTTGAAATGTATTCTTTACAAGAAAATGAACCAGAGAATCGTAGGAATGATGAACCAGACACCGGTGCTTCCAGTAATGTAGTAATACGACTGACAAGAATAATATCTGAAAATAAAAACCATGAAGTTTGCCATGAAAATTTTTGTACATTAATTCCTTTGATGTTTTTTTTTTGGTTAAAAAGGAAAGGTATCCTATCACTTGGTACTGTCAGACATAACAGAATACCTAATTGCAAGTTTCCTTGTGATGATGAATTTAAAAAAACAACCAAAAGGGACTACTGTTGAGTATGTAGGAAATGTGGATTATATTGAAGTTTCTAATTTGGCTTGGAGAGTCAGCAAAATAGTCACAATGTTGTCATCATTTTTGGATACTAATTCTACCAAAGAAGTCTCATGATACAATAGAAAAACCAAAACCCATGCCAAGGTCACTTGTCCGAATGTAATTATGACTTATAATAAACATATGGGTGAAGTAGATTTGATGAACAGCTTGAACAGGCGGAATAATTATCAGGACAAGAAAATGGTATATGAGATTATTCTATAATTTAATTGATGTAACAATAGCCAACTCATGCCTTCTATACAGAAGAGTTCAGGAAAATATTGGTACTAGTAGCAAACAGAAAATTGACGTTATTTGCATTCCGATTAGAAGCAGCTGAAGTTTTGTACCAGTTAGTTACAAATACCACACCAATAAAAGGTCGACCATCGTCTTGTGACGCACTCCCAAAGAAACAGTTGTTATGCATTTAGACAGATATGATCATTAGCTGGAGCATATAACAAAAAAAAAAAAATTTCAAATTTCAAATTGTAAAGGATTTACTAGAGTAAAGTGTAGCAAGTGTTTTGTTTACCTGTGTTTTAACAGTAAACATAATTGTTGCTTCAAATATCATATGGTAAAAATTATGTAGGTTACACTATTTTATCATATAAATTGTTATGCTTGGTAGTAAGTTTACATTATTGTATGATATTTTTTTTTATTACTCAGCGACAGTAATCATACTTTATTTTATGTTTTATTTTGTTTGAAATGATAATACTCATATCTATAATTTGTATTAGTTGAAATAATGCAGAGGTTTATAAATAAATATTAACCCTTCAAAATATTTTGTTTTAAAAAAAAATTAATGTCATTCAATCCAAAATTTTTCCCCATTCAAAGTAAAAAAGCTAAATAATTGAATTTATTGTGTTTTATGTAGTTAGCCAAGTAAAAATTGTAAATAAAATTTTAGTTTTATTATACTTACTAGTCAGGACAACTAATTATACTATTACATGTATTCCTAGGGATAATTTTTTGAAAATATTTGCTTTCATTATTTAACAAGGACTTATTATAACTGGTTAATGAAATTAAATTGCCTGTTTTTAGTTTTAATTCTTTATATTCTTATTACATGATAAAATACAACAAAAAAAAATCTGATGTGGCATCACATGACTTCCTTGTACACCTATTGAGTTAAAACACATTTTAAAAAGTACATAAAATTCTATTTCACTAATAATAATACTGATTTATTTCACTAATAATACTGATTTTTTTTTATTGTTATTGCTGAATCATTATTTATTGTAATTCTTTTATAATCAGAGGTTAATAAATCAATATATTTATGTTAAAGAAAAGAAAGTTAAAAAAAAGAAAAAGGAAATGAAGTTGGATTCAAACCAATGTGCCTTCATCTTGTAAGATCCATTTCATTAATTAAAATTTTATTTTGTTAAAACTCTGGAACCAATGAAAATAAGTACCACTTATGATTTATTGTTGAAAAGCTATCAATGAGGGGTTTTTACTGCAGTTAAGAAAAAGTCCAAAATCCAAAAATTTGGACTTCCAAGAGCTGACATAGGAAGTGATCATAATCTGTTAATGATGGAAATAAAAATAAAATTAAAAAGAAATCAAATGCAATGAAGGTGAAGAAATGAAGATGGAATACAGAGGGTATAGGGAGAGTAAAAAGTGGATGAAATGCTGACAAAGGCAATTGTTCAACGTAAAAGGGAAAATGAACCGACGGAGGAAATTAGGTCAGGGATAAAATCATCTATGAGGGAAGCTGCAGAGAAAGGAATTGGTTTTTATGAAGGCACCTGGGCAAAGAAACCTTTTAGATAATACAAGAAATGATATGAAAAATGGAAGAAAGAAGAAAATATAAAAATAAAAAAGAGAATATAACAGAGCAATTTATCATAAATTGAATAATGAATTAAAGAGAGAAACGCATAAAGCTAGGGAAAGACTAATATGAATAATAAGAAGAATGTAAAGACATAGAAGATTTACAAAAGAGAAAGAAGGACAACACGTAAAAGAATGTAAAAAAACGCCACATAGAATAAAAGATATCCTACTTATAAAATGAGAGAAATTGAAAAGAAAGATGGTAAAAGTGTTTATAATGAAGATAAGATAAAGAAATGACGGGAAGAGTATATAGAACACCTTTATTTAGGGAAAAGGAAATGGGAAGCTGAGGTGGAAGAAGAAATTATGGAAGAGGAGATCAATTCCGAGATCTGAAATTGTATAAGCTATTAAAAGCATAAAGAACAAGAAACCAACAGTAGATGAATTTCTAATAGAACTCTGTAAATGTTTGGAAGGTGCAGGAATAGATGAAATACTCTCAATGTGCAATATAATTTATGATACTAGAGTATGGCCAGAAGATTTTGTTAAAACAATAATGATACCAATATCTAAAAAGGTTGGAACCAAAAAAACGTGAAGAACATAAAACTATCAATTTTATATCACATGCTGCAAAAATAATGCTGAGAATTATGAATAGAAGATAAATTACAAAAATAGAGCAGAATGTTGGGGAAGAACAGTTTGGATTCAGAAAAGAGAAAGGAACAAGAGAAGTTGTACTACTGATCAGAATGAGTGGAAATGTTCTGGATGTGGAAGAAGATTGAGCCTGTATTTTATAGATATGGAAAAGGCATGTAACAGAGTACTGTGGATACAGGATTGTATAAGAAGTAAAAAGCAGCTGTGAAAATAAATGAGAATATTACAAATTGATTAAAATTAGGCAGAGGAGTGAGCAAGAATGCTGTTTATCACCAACTATGTTTACTCTTTATGACAAGAAATTGTTGAAAGAAATATTGGATGGCCAAAAAGGTGTTAAGCATAGGTGGAAGAAATATAAATTGTGTCAGATTTAGTAACAATCTGCTGATTTTAGCTGAAGACACTCAGACATTACAAGGGATGATAAAAGCATTGGAAGTAGGGTTGAAGGAGTATGGGATGAAAATAAATGTGAGGAAAATATAAATTATAAAGGTGAATAAAAGAGAAGATATGGATTTTGTAACAGCAGACAAAAAAATTGAACACGTAAAAAGATACAGATATCTTGGGACAGTAACTAACTGAAGACTGGAGGAATAAAAAAGAGATTAAGATGAGAATTGGAAAGATAAAAGAAGTCTTTTTTTAGAAAGAAAAACCTACTCTGCAGCAGCATGGATCTAAACCTGAGGAATAGATTGGAAAAATGCTATGTTTAGAGTATACTTTTGTACATTAGTGAAACATAGACATTGGAGAAAAAGGAAAAAGATAGGATTGAGGCTTTTAAGATGTAGGTCTAGAGGAGAGTGGAGAAGATAAAATGGACGGGCAGAGTGAGAATGTATTAAGAAGAATAAATGAAGATGGAACAATATTGGCGACTATCAGAAAAAGAAAGGAAACTGGATCAGGCATGTAATTAGGGGAAAAGGAATAATAAATACAGTTCCTGAAGTCTCTGTAGAAACTGAAAAAAGAAGAGGAAGGAAGAGGTGGAAGTTAATAAATGACATAAAGGGTAGAAAAGGTTATGATGAGACATAAACAAAGCAAGGGACGGAAGCAGATGGAGACAACAATGGTGTCGGGGATCTGCCAACAGGCAGAATACCCCAAGATGGTAATGATCTTATTAAATTTATTAATTTATTATTGCGAGCATTCAGTCGTTTAATTATTTCAATGCATTTTTAAAAGTCCATTACTTTATATTATGTTCCAGTTTCTTAGCATCCACATATCTCAACCGACATTCTTGATTATCTGTTCCATGAATTATAAATAAATAAGTTTTTTACTATAATCAGTAGATAATAATAAATTATATAAACCACTATAAAATAGATTTAAAGTCCATATTAATTAAAAAAAGATTCATAATTCAGAATACTTATTAAAATTTATTTTAAGCACATATTTATGTCCATTGAACGGGGTACAAAAGATTCAGGTTGTTCTATAAATATTTAATCGGTATTATTTTTAAAATCATCGACAGAAACATTGTTTCTGTTAAAGAAAATTTTTTAATTATATTTAAAATAAATTGATTTCAAGTAACCACACATCTCAGGAATGATCGAACTGAGACTGTACAAGACTACATTTCATTTACACTCATACTTATTATCGTCCTCTGAAGTATTATCTGAAAGGTAATTACCGGAGGCTAAACAGGTTTTTTTAGTTTGACAAGCGGACATTTCTATTTTTTAAGAATAAGTGATTATTTGTTTTTTTAGTAATGATTGTACATTCATAAAAATAAACACAAGAATATTTTAATATTCGTCTACCTTCACTGCCCTTATTCTTCTGACCTCCTTCACAAAAGGGAGTTTTAAAATTCTAATAACCCTGGATGCCTTAAGTACAATAGACCGACCTTAACCTTGTTTAATCGATATTCTCCCACAAATTTTTCTCTTCTCGACGAAAAAATTGAGCATTTGTCGACGAGCGTTTAAACTTGAAAAGAGATTACCTCGAGAAATAAAAAAGAATTTTCCAAAAAACATTGTAAGGGCTTATAAAATATTCTTAGTATGTTGCAAGAATTTACACAAAAAAAGTAAAAAAATTCAAAGATTTTACTGCACCAACGCACTTCAATTTTAATAATGAAGACTGTAATAACTTTTACTTTCCCGTCTAGCGCTATAGCGGAGCTATAGCTTTAGAAAGGAAAGTAGTGCAATCGGTCCAATTTGTGCATATGAGGTTTTCACCGGATCTTGACTTTTGAGACCTAAGGAACCCAAAAAACCGGATGGAAATTTTCCGATGTCCGTATGTACTTGTGTATGTTCGGTGTCACCCGCTAAATCACTTACGTATCCAGAACTACTCGACTGATTTTGACCAACTTGGTCAGATTACTTCGATATATGGGGCGTTGATGCCATTAAATTTTCAACTTAAAACGACAAGGGGGTGAGCTGTAGAGCAAGGTCATCCTCAGCATCTCGAGATTTCAACTAATTCAGGTTTTATTTTTCCTAGGCACATTTGTCAACAATTAAAAAATAATTCTTCAAAAAAAAGTTTTGCAAAATTGCATCTTCACCCCAAAAAATGCTCTAAACAAGCTAATGACTAAGTGAGTATACTGCGTCATTAGTACTCCTCCTGACCACAAAGAGAGCTAGTGTAGCACTGACGTACAGCTGCTGAGCATCTGCTATGTTGTGACGTCACAGGTGAGCGGTAGAATTAAATAAATGAATATTTAAAGTATAAGTCGGTATGCGCGCGTGTTTTAGTTAGAATCATTGAATTAAATAAAAAATATTATATTTAAACGAAATGATAATTTAAATTAAGGTGTGTGTAAGCCGTTTATCAGAAAAAAAGCCGCGTGGCAGGAAAGTCCTATAACTCTGTTGTCAGCTTTTTTTTCAATTCCAGAATAAATAAAGAGAAATACACAGAATTTAAAGGAACAAGAAAATTAATTTATAAACGGATCGTAGATTATAATTGAAGAAAGACGATCCCTGAGTAGGTATATACGGCACTGAATAATAGTATTATTTTTTAATGTAACCGTTTAAAATAATAAAACTGTTATTAAAACAGGCGAATACGTTATGCGCGCTTACAATCACTTGTGCTAATAGAAAAATTGTAAAACACAAGAAGACCGATGTATTATAATTTTAAATCTCTGGTAAGCAAGTTGTCCCAGGGGTTGCGTAGCACCGTACTCCAAAATCTCCGCGCGGAAATAGCTCTGGCAGAAGGATGGAACGGGAAGGATCGGTTAAAGAGAAGGGAGAAAGCAGTGCGTGTGGTGCGACCCGGGTCGGTCGGATCTAGGTCACGCAATGAGGTCAAGGCACCGGTCGATACACGACCGTATCTCGTTTCGCCGGTGATAGCTAGGTCAAGAACTTCACCATCGATATAAGCTGATGGCATCGATCGACTACTGTACTTACAATGCTGTGTGTCAAAACCAGTCTTCCACCATGTTTTGGTCGCCCACATCAACTAAACTTCCCCGTTAGTCACTTAATAATAAGCAGCAATACATTAAAATTATCGAACAGCGTGTATTTTTTTTTTTTACTGATGAATTAATTTATCACAGAAGCTTACAAAAAGCTTATACGTGGGAATGTGAAAATGGGAATTTTTTAGCGTACGAAAAGTTCCATACATAACCGAGATAGAACATAACCCGGGACCTCCGAGTTTTTAAATCCAGAATCAATACAATTTTTTTTCTTTTTTTTAAGAGTATATATTATGTTATCGATTTACGTTTCCGTCAAACGAAATCAGATTTAAGGGAAATAATATCAATAGAAAGATTATTAAAAATAAGTACTTCCAGTTAATCAGTAGTACATTTGAAATATCAAAAAATATTTTCATAAAAAATCTATTTTATTAAAATAATAAATAAATCCTTCATTCTGATCATATAATAATGCAATGTATTATACCTACTAATATAATTTTAGGTATGATATCACCGCATACCCGAGCCTTCATAGAGGAACAACATAAAGATTTTTAATGGAAGGATAGAATTATGACAGATAATATTAAAGTGTATTAATAAAAAACGTTTACAGAACAATAATTCGGACTAATACAACAATAACCAAAATTGCTATTATTTAATATTTTTTACAGCTAGTTTTAAAAGTGGCCCACTATACAGCTCAAGTAGGTTTTCTCATATCAAAAAATAAATCATTTCAAAGATGGAGAATTTGCTAAATTGTATTTTTCTAAATTTAACTGTTAAAATGTTATTTTACGCTTGTCATTCTTTGTTAACATCTTTAATACATAAAGATCATTAAGGTATGCAAAAACTAAACTACACCAGAATTTACCTGGGGGGCTCAAAAGAAACCTAGATCAAAGTAGTGTTAAAAAATACACATATTATTAACACATGGAAAAAGATTAAAGTTGTTAAAATGTAACATTATAAGATAAATAAATAAATACAAAACAGATCTTTAAAAGTTCAATGAAAGTTATTTGAGCACATATTATGATTTGTACACTTTAAACAAGGTGTAAAAAAATCAGTTTTATTTATAATCTTTTAATTAGTGTTATTTAAAAATTTATAAGGTGGAAATTCAAATCAGCAAGTCACTTCCTGTTGGAAAAATGGTATTAAAAAAAAATTCATATGAAAGGTGCGAATGGTAAACTGTTCTTACATGCAGAAGAAAGAGCTCAAAGTAGTAGAAGTACATCAAAAGACTAAACAAAGAAAAAAATTATCTGTTAAGATAATATAGGGGGATAAATAAACTGATCATGATTTAATAGGAGATTATAATTTTTTATGATCTTAATTCAATAAATGAAATAAATCTTTTATTTTGATCTGTATGTAACATAATAATATAGTACGATGTATAATACAGTCTTGTGCAAATTATTGCGAAGAAGAGGTATTTTTTAGTTAGTTATATTGTGTCACTGATTCCAGATGTATTACAGTTGTTTCCCTCCATTTCAAGTATTGCCTGAAAATTTATTTTTATTTTTGAGAGATTATATATATTGCTTACTTATTTTATTTTGGTTTCTTCTAGAGTAAGTGATCTTGTGATTTTGTTAATAAATTTAGAAAAGTAGTAATATGGATTTAATTCCTAAGAAAAGAAACAAGATAATAACACTCAAGAAACATACTCATACTTATATGACTTAAAGACAGAAAGGAGTAAAAGTCAGTTTAGGTGTAGTTAATAAGATAATTAGACAAAATCTTGAGATACATACAATTGCACCCCAACAAAAAGTTGTTGTGGAAGAAAACGTAAAACCACCTTAAAAGATGATGCTATTTTTTGTAGAATAAGTAAAATTAATCCTCAGAAAAAGTTTTGAGTTGCAAAAAGACTTAGAATCAGCTAGTGTGAAAATTCA
Source organism: Lycorma delicatula (assembly GCF_047948215.1). Lineage (NCBI taxonomy): Eukaryota > Metazoa > Arthropoda > Insecta > Hemiptera > Fulgoridae > Lycorma > Lycorma delicatula. The sequence goes on from NC_134457.1 coordinate 44,664,828, forward strand.
CAATTCTACTATATGCTTCTGGAAAGATAGACTAATAGACTTCTGGAAAGTGGTCGCAAGGCATGAAGGCTTTTAAGAAAACAACTTGTTATGATGCCATGAACAAGAAAAGGCTTCTTTAGGTCAAAAAATGCAAAAACTGGAGTGCTGACTTGGAGGAAAGCCCTTTTCTCTGATGAGAGTCATTTTCTAGTTCAAGGCATAAGTGTGTCACATGTGCAAAAAAGCGATGATGAGCAGGTATCACTAAAATATATCAAACAAATTATAAAGCATCCTTTAAAGATGTTTTCGGGATGCTTCAGCTACTTTTGACCTAAAAGTTTAGTACCCATCTCTGAGATGATGAACAGTGAAAAGTTCATTCCACTATTGGAAAATAAAGCTCTACCAGAACTTCAAATCTCACAGATTTTCATGGAGTCAAAAACACTGTTTTTCAACAAGATTTGGCCCCCTGCCATTCATTAAAGAAAGTTAAGCTTTTCATGTATCAAAAAGGGATTCAGTGTTTGAACTGGCCTGGAAATTCACTAGACCTGGACCCAACTGAAAATTTGTAGGCAGTTGTACAGAAAATACTGAGAAAACTGAACTGCACTACCAAAGACAAGATGATTTATGCTATGATATGATAAAGGTGTGTTTCACAATCAAAAATATGTATAAAACTTATAGATTCAATGCCTAAAAGAATTAAATGGTTACTAAAGAGTGAGGAGGACATATTAAATAATAAAAAATACTGTAAGAAACACTGTACATTCTTTATGTGCAATAAATTTGATTATTTTTGAAAATATACTCTTGTTCATATTAATTTTCACAAGACTGTACAATACATTATACATATCACATAAGGAAATGGTAGATATCCTATTCCATGGATACAAAAAGCAACTGCTCTTTCCTTTTTCAAGTTCCTTTTTCAATTTCAATTAGAGCTTGGCAATAACATAGCTCATTTTGGCTCTCAGATTAATTTTAGAAGACAAGATTAAGAACAATAAAACACTGTATGGCATTAATAGATCAGGAGAAAGAATTTAAATAACATAGAATAGAAAAAATGTTAATGTTTTTGTATACATCTTGAAGGAGCAATTGGTGCATATAACCTTGTCTCACTCCTTTCTAAATAAGAGCTGGACCATTCTTTTTCTTTTATTCTCTACCTGGTTGTTGAACGAATTACAAAAAATCTTTCTATCCCTACATGAATTAAATTTTAATTTTTTTATTCATATAATCGTTTTATTTTGTTCTAAATTAGTTAGATTCTTCAAATTTATAAACTGAAAGAGTATCTATCTAAAGAAAAGATTAAGATTAAATATTAAGATTTGTTGATGACATTCTTTTGGCAAAAACACAAAGAATTACTGACCATCATCAATTTATTTCTACAAGAGAGATTCAGTTTGAAACTACATAAGGCCAGAACAAAGATAATGAAATGGAGTAAAAATGAGGAATTAGATAGTAGAATATGGTAACATAACACAATAAACACAAAACGGAAGAATTCAGTTAATTGAAATGAAATTACAAAGGATGAGTGATGAAAGTAGATATCAATTGCAAATCAGGCGCAAGTAAAAAAAGTCTACTAGTAACTATATATAATATATATATATATATTTTTTTTTTTTTTTGGGGGGGGGGGATTGATCAGAATTATAAGTGTTTTTTCCCTGTTTAGCCTCCAGGAATCACTGTCAGGTATTTCTTCATTGGATGAATGAGGATGATATGTATGAGTGTAAATGAAGTGTAGTCTTGTACAGTCTTAGGTCGACCATTCCTGAGATTTGTGGTTAATTGAATCCCAACCACCAAAGAACACCGGTATCCACAATCAAGTATTCAAATCCGTATAAAAGCCTTTACTAGGATTTGAACCTTAGAACTCCTGACTTCAAGCTCAGCTGATTTGTGATGTCGAGTTCACCACTAAACCAGCCTTGTGAGCTACTAGCCTCCCTATTTTTCTTCTTTTTTTTTCTTGTCATAGGAGCAGGAAAAGCTCTTCCAGCCACCACCTGCTCGCACAGACTGTAGTGACTGGCTCCCACCGACCAAAATACCTCCCCCTTCCAACCATAGGTACTGGACCTGGCCGCAAGGCATGAACACAGTCCCTATGCTGGTAGCTACTTCATCATAAGCTGGTTTTTAAGTAGCAGGATTCTGTGTTTTTTGTGAATCATTAACAGACGATTACCCAACTTAGCTCCTATTGTCCACCCCGTGGACTGACCTTCTCCCGCTACTCATCCACCAGCTTCCCTCTAATAATTATTGCAACCATGATCTCGACCACAGCCCAACTCTGCTTGGACAAATTAGTATTGATAAAAACATAAATATTTTCTTTTATCGATTTATAATACATTATATAAATCACGTTAGGAATGGAGTAGATATGTCACTTCATGAATAAAAAAATAAAATTGCCCCAGCATTTGCCTGGATAGATCAAAGGAAACTGTGGTAAAACCTCCATCAAAATACTAATCTGATCAATATGTGAAGACAAATATAAAATAAAAGTAACTGGTAAACTTCATGGCCAAGTGGTATCATATCAGCCTTTCATCTGAAGGTCCTGGGTTTGAATCCTAGTCAGGCATGGTATTTTTCATACACTGCAAATTTCCATCCTCAAAGGGAAAAATGAACAAAAACAGTCAATGCCCATCATCTCCAAGAAAAGAAAAAAAGTTATTAAAGCCAATATTATTTATTTAAAATGTAAATAGATGAAATAATATTAATATAAATGTCTAAAAATATTTCAAATGAAAAGTAACTATCAATTAAATCAAAATTCAGTGTTAAAAAAAATTATTTGAGCCCATATAAAGTATGTACAAATTGAATAGAAATTAATAGAATTCAGATTTTTATATTTTATACGTTGATTGTATTATTGAGGAATTAGAAAACAGATTCCAGTCGTTATGCAAATGAGGTTTGATAATATTTTTTGGTTTTGTAGTTCTCTTTATTCCATAAAAATTCTATTAAAATAATTAGTTTTATTACATAAATTAAGAAAACATATTTAAAGCAAACGTATTTCATTAAGCATCTGTATAATTTATTAATTTTCATTTGAAATGAATGATTTAAATAAGATATAAATGGTTTAGATTATTATTGTTGTCATACTTGTTTTGAATTTCATTCGTGTAAAGTTGTTTTCTGCTTTTTTATCATATTTATTCAGCTTAAAAAGAGTATAAAAATCAATGTCTTCTGATTTTGAAGTTATATTTGGCATATAGATATCATTAAAAATTAGAAGTGAATTAACTACTCATAAAATCTGAATAGTTTGTCTCATTAGATTATACTATGTCTTTTAAAATATTTTTAATTGATATTGATTTGAATACAGAAATTTTCAGAATGGTTTAATGCAATTTATGCTTTTTATTTCATATATACTGCATAGATTATAACTTCCTTCAAATTTCATTGGTATCAGATCCATTATTATACAACTAATTCACTTATTTAACCCAAACTACTGTCACAGACTTATTCTAATAAAATAGATAGACTTATTCTAATAAAACACAAATAATAAAAAAAAAAAAAAAAAACAGTTGTTTTTTTTTATATACTTATTCTAATAAAATAAAAAATAATTTAATCAAACACTTCAATAAAAATGTTGTGAATTCAAAATCAAAAGTTATATTTCATTTTAACTTACGCCTAAGTTATCTTACTTAACATCTTGACTGCTATAACAATTATTAGTGTCAGTAAACATTAATTTCAGAAACTTTTGTCAGTAGCAATGATTCAGAAAAGAAAATGCAGCAAGTATTGTTGAACTCTGGAACATTATAAGTAAAGAAGAACAGAATTAAAATAATAAATAGTAAATGCAGTATGATTTATTATGGCCTTTTGGAAAGTTCCTGGCCTGACAAAGATAACACAAGCTTTTTTTTATTAACACTTTCATAAAAAATTTATGAACAAAAGTTTTATGAATAAAAAAAGTTTTTTTTTACATTACAAGGTGACTAACACTTTACAAACTGATACATTTAGACTAATAACTCTCCAACTTAATAATAACCTCAGTGTAATTCAATTTGTCCAACTCTGCATAATACGTGGTTGTCTGCTTGATTTGAAATAAATCTTCATCCAATGAGGCATTTCTTCAGGTCTTTGAAGAGGAAGAAATTGCTGGGAGCTAAACCCATTAAATATAATGTACGCATATATGGAAGCACTTTGAAGCACAGGTAATGGAGTTTTGGAGCACCTCAATAATTTCAAAAACCATAGACATGACTTTTCTTCCAGATGGAACCATTTTTGCTTTCTTTGACACAATTTCACCACTGTTTGGTCTTTGACTGTTAGTGGTGAATCCATGTCTCAACTGCTGTTAAAAAACCAAAAGAAACTCAATAGAATTGCATTTAAATAGTCCAATTACAATTGTTCAATCGATTCGTTTTTGGTCGACTGTTGAAAAAAGCACTCATTGAGGAGAAAGTTTTTTCATTACTAAAACATTGCGTAAAATGTAGTGGATAAGGTCTAGCAAGATGTTTGTGATGTCAGCAAGCTCACGCACTGTCAGTCGGTGTTCATTTAATATGGCATTGTTTATTTTTGTGACAACTTTGACAACTGTAGCAGTTTCAGGTACCCCAAGTTTTCATCATGTTGAAAACAAGTACAATCACATTTAAATTCAACAGCCCATTTTTTTTACTGTTGAAAATTAAAGGAAAGAATTCTTTAAAGTAGAATTTAACCTTTATATGTCTGTTGGAGTTAAATACTTTATTAACAACTCGAACTTCAATTTTTTTTTCAGAAAATATCAAAACTTTACTTAATAACTACAAACAAGCAACTAAACACACACGTCTGAAACTTCACAGAAAATCTAAAGGATCATACGTGAGAAATATTATAAGCTATCTAGTCGTGCTTGCGCTTTCTCTTTGTTAGGCTGAGAACTTTCCAAGCAGCCCTCATAATAAGTATTTTCTTTCATTACTAATTGAAAGTGTATAAATGTGAAGAGTTTTGAGCAACTGCACCAAAAAATCCAAGTCAACCTATTTGATGAAGTGAAGTGGTTGTAACTTACTTAACTTTAATGAATGAATGGAATGATAAAACAAAATTATCACACAAGAAAACTAAACAAAACATTTTCATCAACGTATAATTAAAAAGAGGTGTGGAATTGTACTAAATATCTAATCCAGTATTTCATGTATTAAAATACAGGTTATCATTCTAGGATAGTAGCTGTATAGATTGTATTGAATATAAAACAACTACAATACATTACACAGGAATCAGTTGATAAAGTTACTGAATTAATAACATTTTCTTTTCTTAGTTCATTCCTTTACTGTAATGTAAAATATTTAAACTGACGAAAACAAAACTACAGATTTCATTACCAGCTGTTGGATAAATAGTTTAGAGTAATCTATAATAAACAAGGAATTCTCAAATTGCATCAATACCACATAACCTGCTGTATGATAACACTATTCCACAAAGTTTTCACACAAGAGTTCTTGAAATTAAAATTGTAAATCTTTCTCAGTTTAATGTTGCCATTTGTATCAGTTTAACATATCAGGAACATTTATATTTCTTGAAAAAATAATACTTTTCATTCAGATAAATTTATAAGCAAATTCAATTTTTTTAAATACTAACTTAAAATAATTTCATTAAAACCCAAAATTATTTTAAATTTAATTATTTTTATTATTTGTAATTGCTCTAAGTGGATATAGCTTATATATCAGGTAACTGTTTTCCACAGAAAAGGATACATCAGTTTGTTGCTTTTATCCCTTTTTATAGCTGCAGCAAATGTAAAGCATCTGAGATAAAAGTGATACTAACAAGAGTTTCTTTATCAGAGAGTAATAATATACATTACACTGTCAGCCCCTGTAGGGAACAAAGTAATAATATTACCAGCAGTATGATGGATTTAACACATGGTATAAAAAAGGTATAAGGTACCTGAGGTAAATTTAGGTATAAGGTATAATGTATAAGGTATGCTTCGAACCTAACTTTCATTAATAAATCTAGGATGAAATGCTTGTTACTCCTGAGAATAACTGTCTCTACCTTTTTTTGGGGAGTGAGTGGCCAGTGTTCTGTATAAGGTTGCTGTTAATAATCATTACTTTATTGGACTGAGCATCCATCCATACATTATTTACAAAATGATAGACTCTAATGGTGTGTGTAAGTGCTGTGTCAGAAATATTTTTACAATCCACAGATTACAATAGTACTCTATACCATAATGTATTTAATAACAACACACACACACACACACACACACACACACACACATTTAATATTTATACTTTGAGCCCCATTCTTTCCAAAGGTCAACTGTAAGCTGTTCTTAGAATGTGGAAGAAATGAAGTATTATGTATACATATTTTTAAATAATAATTTTAAAAAGAATGTTTCAAAATTATTTAAAACTGAAAGCCCACAATCATTTTATGATTTTTGAAATGGAGATAAATTTTTAAAAAATTGACAAAACTAATACAAGAAAAATAAATTATTTTAAATTTATTTTAAAATAATTTTTAAAAAAATGACTTAAAAATAATTTATTTAAAATAATGATTTAAAAAAATTATTTAAAATAATTTAAAAATAATTTATTTAAAAATTTTTTTAAAAACAGAATCACATGAAGCAACATTCTACACTAATTTCTCTTTCATTTGGCAATTTTCAGAAGCTCATTCTATGATTTGTTTTTGCAGTATCTCTTCTGACTAGATGTTATCAGTTTATTTTTCTCATTTTCTTGGAAATCCTTGAAATCGTTTCTGAATGTTGTTCTATCTTGTACTACTCTTCAGATATTCTTATTTATTCTAGATCTTATGGAATTACATGAGATAAGTCAAAACCTGTTCTTTTTGTTTTAAATATGGTTAAAAATTTATTTTATTAGCATGTTATCATTCATCCTCATAAGTTGGCCAAAGAATTTGGCTCTTCTTTTACTGATGGAAATCAACATTCCCTCAGTCTAATTTTATTCAAAAAGATTTTTATTACTTTTGAATGTGCATCCATTTTCACCCATTTTTATTGGCCGAGGAGTTTTCTTACTATTTTCCTTTTTTTTCTACTGCATCTATTTCAACAGACAACCTTTTTTTTAATTAATCATTTTTAAAGCCATTTCTAATTGTGGTTTGCAATTATGACATGTAACATTCCTTTAACTGAATAGTTTTAGATAACTTTAAAAGAGATAAAAAACTTTTTTAAATATGACAGAATAAAAACATCCTTAACAAGGGAAAAGAAAGTTTCTCTGATGTGTTTTTTTACCAAGCCAAATATGCTGATATCCAACACCTAAAAAGCCCTCTGAAATATTTAACATTACAAATAACCTCTTTATGTTCAGCTCAACGAAGGAGTAGCTAAATCATCATTAAATTCCCACAAAGAAAGCATTGTCTGACTGATGCATTTTGTACCTCAGAGTTTTGATATAGTAAAACTCATAATAAAGGTTAAAACAGATAATATAAAACAACAAACTAATGTATTACTTTCTATTGTTAAATAATGTTCAACAAATTATATATTTTGTTTATACCAGTTGGAAAAACATTTTACATTGTTGACTGAATTTAATACAATATTTTTAATTATTTAAATAACAGAATGATTTATTTAACAGAAACGAAATAAACTACTCTATGTTCAGTGTAAACAACTTTACAGCAGAACTTAAGTAAAATATATATTACTAAATTAATATACATTTATACATTAAACATGAAAAATTACAATTCAGGCACCAAAATGTTCAGTTTTAACTGTAATGATGAATGTATTAATAGATCCAGGAAGTAACATATTCTGGACATAAATCTTATCCCCAAGTATTTAGAACTTCTTTAAATTTTTAATGTTTACACACATATAATATATATATATATATATATATATATATATATATATATATAAACATTGAAATTTTATTAACATAAATGTAATTTATTAATTAATGATCAACATGCAATAAACTTCTGAAAAATGTGCATATATTTATTTTAAATTATCATAAATATTTAACAATTTTCAAATTGGCATCGAATGTATATTTTTTCATGGGTTATGAAAATATTCAAATTTCATTAGGAATACTAACCAAGATAAAAAATAATTCCACATTAATAATAATTCTACAATATTTTGGTCGTGGACAATGTGATTGACATTGTGTTCTTCATTTTATCCCTCATTTTGAGTTGAAACACTTAGTCTTTACTCTCATTTATCTATGATCTGTTTTTAAGCAACTAAATAATTACCTGCTCTTCATCTGGTAAGCATATTGATTTATGTAATTATTCATAATTATAATCTAAAAATTAAAATCTCATAGCAATTCATCTTGACTGCCAGCCGTTTGAGAACTTGAGAAAAATTGAAAGAGTTTCAACAGCAACTTTTCTGACATCTTAACCTTTGAAAGAGTGTCATAAGTTAGGTCAGCTCCAATCTTCAACATCCATGATCGCATTATCTAGTTATTCCTCGAAATCGATGAATACTAATCACATATGTCAGTATTAATTGTAATTTTTTGAAATTTCATTTTTTTGTTTTAATGTCACTACTCACTCAACAGGCAAATTGTTATCGAAGAGAAGTCTTGTATATTTTTCAAAACATACAAATATACAAACAGGTATTGATATATGATTAAACAGTACTAATGAAGCTGTAGATTTTTTCAAATTTCACTTGGAGATTTCTAAATTCCCATTACTTTGGTCATGGACAATGTGATTGACACATTTTTCTTCATTTTATTCCTTATTTCATGTTAGAATATTTTGTAGTTGCTCTTATTTATCTATGATTTATTTTTAAGCAACTAATAGAACTATCTGCTCTTCATCTGCAAAGCATACTGATTTATGTAATTATTTATTTTTTTTTAATCTAAAAGTTAATCCAGTTGTTTTTGGAATTTTTTATTAAACAAATTTTTACTCATTTTACTCACCTTTCCTAATGTATTTATTTATAACACAGGCTACTATATCATCTCTAATTTTGAAATATTCCAAAGACTTGTTTACTTATATTATTCATCAGATAACTTATTTACTTTTTTTATTTTTTGATAGGTTATAAAAATCAAATCTAAAAACCACCACTAAGAGGCATGCCGTAGGCACCCTTTTCGCAGCTAGGCCCTCCAGGCGATCAGTGTCTCGGAATGGGATTATTAGGTTTCCAAAATTGATTACCTCTTGTGTAAAAATATTTTTTTTTGAATGATGAAAATTGATATAACGAAAGTTGAACTATAAATTTAACTCTAGAAATTGATACTACGCATCGCTATTTTCCGCTAGTGATCGGTACAATCCGGTAACTACTTTTTTGATATAGTTCATTATTTTATGAAGAAAAATAATCACATAAATAAAAATGTATATTACCAAATATATTTATATATGCGATATATCAGTATATCGATATATAATAATATAACAAGTATGCACCTGGCCACAATGAGAAATGTACTAACAAACCTGGATTTTCCACTAGTAATCAGTACATTCTGGTGCTAAAGCAAGGCCTGTGTGTGTGTGTGTGTGTGTGTGTGTACACACACACAGAGGCCTCATACAAATGCCCTATACTAGGGTAGGATATATAACTGAAATTTTTACTAAAAAAAATCTTAAATCAAAAACCTTAAAAACCCATATAACTGATTTTTGAATCGGTTTGAAAAAAAAATCAATTTAAATCAATTATTTCAAAACGTCACTACAATTATACAATCAAAATACCTAGAAATACCAGAATTGAATTGTGTGCACTCTGAATAGTATGAACATCCATGGAAACTTCCAAAATGTTTGTTTAATAGTTTCAGAGGGAGTTGCAAATAAAGTTTTGCAAAAAGTTGGCCCAAGAAACCTGCCCCTGATTTCATCAGCCTCTGCCCAATTAAACTTCTTTTTTTTTGTAATCCAAATAGGAATAGGAATAGAATAGACAATTGAACACAAAAACCTGCTTTGGATTTATAAATTCTATAACTGCTTTGTAATTAGCTGATGCATTTTTTTTATCTTGATGATAGCACCATGTAAACTTGAAGCTTGTTGAGATATGGATGTGGAATTTTGTAGAGTATGAAAAATGCCATGCCTGACTGGGATCCAAATCCAGATTAAAGGCCGAGATGCTACCACTACACCACGAAGATTAGCTTTAATATAAATTAGGAAAAAAGTACCTGATACTCAAGCCCCTTTGACTTTATGATTCCTGCTCCTTAAGTGTTTAAAAACAAATAAAAGTTTCCAAAGACAGTTATGTCCTTTACGAATAAATTCTATTGCAAAATCGAATAAATGCTATTGTAAAAACACAAAAACACTATCTTTACCTAATTTTGAAGACAAATCTTTCTTGTCATTGTTTGATGTGTGTAACTTCTGTTTAGTACTTAATTGTTTTGTTACATGATTATAGCAATAATACCAACATTCATTCAACATCATGATTGAAATTTGTTATATCTGCAAGCCATGCGAAGAATATCTGTTGAATACTAATCACAATTATATCTTTGATCATTTTTTTCCATAGATAAATCAAAAGATAAACTTAAATCTAATTCAGTCGTAAATCTATTACTACCTAACTCACTTTTAATCAGGAAAGAAATTTTTTGATTGAGAAAAACTTTTCTAAAAAATAATAAAAATTGCTTTATCCTTTTGTAACAATTTTTCCATCATCACAGATAATGCTAATCTTTCTATAATCTTTGACCCTAATGAAATTGTTTCTGCTTTCTTTAAAGCAAAATTTTTGTTTTATTGAACTAAATTCTCTTGAGATGATGAAATTGATTTTGTTTGCAACAAAAAGTAATTTGACTGTTTTGATTTAAAGTTCCCTAATAACACATTAAGCTTACATCATTATTAAATATTTGCTACACTTAAATATACTCCCCTTTAAAATATAATATTATTTCTTGCGGCTCCCTCAAAAATCAGAACATGTTTTCAAGATATAAAAATGAGCTATCAGATCATTGTGTTGTGCCTATAAGTGTAAATCATGTAGATAGTTTTTTAGAAAATTAACTTTGTGTTTATATTAATTATGAATGTGCAACCTTTGTTAAAAAGAATAGTTCCTCATTTAAAAAAAAAAAAAAAAAAAAAAAAAAACAATATTCACCTCAACAAAACCAGACAACAGAACTGTTTTATGTAATTCTACACAATATTTTACTTATTAAATAAAATCTTTTATGTTCCATTGACATTTTTAATAAATTATAAAACCATTAAAAAAAATCATATCATTTTATTTAAAATGAAAGATTTTCTTTTTTACCAATTACGCAGTTGTTGAATTTTTAAATAATATTAATTTTTAAAAATCTTTAAAAAAACCTGAATTCTTTGCATCCTGTACAACATATATACAAATATGAGCTCAAACAATTTTCATTAACACCTCCTGAACAGTGAATTATTTTGTAGTTATATTTTATATTTAGTATCTTCAGGTATTTGTATTTTAAACACGTAATATGGAGTTTAATTTATATATATATTTTTTTTATTTTATAATTAATTATATTAGTATTTTGTGATGCAGGCAAATGCTGGAACAATTTTTTTTTATCTGTAGAATAACATGTTTACCCATTCCTGAGTGATCTATATAATTTCATAATTACTTTCTAAAAATTCAAATAATTCATCAATATCTGGCCAGTGTGCCAATTAAACTCAAAAAACAACAATATAACCACCAAACACAGTAAGAGAAAAACCTAAAAAAAAATGATGAAAATCAACCAATAGTCGACTTTCATGTGATCCCACATCATCAGTCAGTACATAATTCTACAATTACATCAACAAATAACAAAAACAAAAAAGAAATAAAACTTAAAAATATAGAAAACATAAATCCTAACCACAACGTTTTTAACACAACTTAACTGCCATACAGGATTCTAGTATGGCAGTGATGTTTTGTTTGGTGGTGGCTCTTACTGTATTTGGTGTTTAAGTTTTTGTTTTTTGAATTTTATAATTATGTACCAATCAGAGTAGAAGGTTTATTTACTTACTGCTTATATTCAAATAATACTGTTCAATGGACTCCACAAACCATTTTTCCACTTCTTAGATTATTATCATTATTTTTGTTTTCCTTTTTTTGAGTGTCAAGGGTCTTTTGAGTCTACTATGGTTTTTGGCCCTTTTCATAATGAAAATAAAAAATAAAAAGAATATATTTTCCTTTCTGATAAAAAACACTAGTGACATAGTCAGATAATCATATCTGATTGAAAAATCAATTATATAATCCATATAAAAATTTGTGAAAGGTTATTAAAAAGAACTCAAAAATAAACTTAAAAGAGAATTATAATTAGTGTTAAAAAAGTTATAATTTCTTTTATAATCCTCTGCCTAGAACTAAATGTTCTTTCATAAATAAATAGCTAAAGAACCACAATTAATTGTAGATCTTTAAAAGAATATCCTATAGATTCTGTATTTTCTTATTATGCAATGGATTTCTTTTGTGGGCTAAAACCCTTTCTAAATTCTATTATATGATGATCCAAAAATAGTATTAGATTGATTATAAACTGCTTTGTTATAAACTTCTCTCACTGATTTATAATGAAGTCTCAGAATTAGTTCTGATATCTGCTCATAAATTGTTTAATTAGTGCTACAATAACATTCATCAGGCTTAATCTTGTTTCTGTAGAAGAACAACTTTTAATTATTATTTTTTTTTTTAATAAATTGGTAGGAAGTTTTTTTAAGTGGTTCTGTTGTTTATTTAAATTGGTAATGGAAACATAAAACCCTTTCTCGTAAGCTGAAGTGTTGTGTCGAGTTAAACAGAAACATACCTATTTTGTGGTTTGGTAGAGGTGGATACAGTAATTTTTTAAGAATAAGAAGTAGTGACTATTCTTTTTAGCAAAGATTGCATATCCATCAGTTAGTATTATAAGTACAAGGATAGGTTAGCATATTTAATTTTATAAATATCAGTTTACATGATTTATACTTATGGTCTCCAAATAAGATATTGATGAAAATCAATTTTTTATCTTGAAAACTCTTTCTTACTTTTTGACGGAGCCCCAAGAGATGATGTTATACTTTAGATGTGAATATATGTAAGTATAATAAATATTTTATAATAATGATAAACTTAGTGTTTCATTAGGGGACTTCAAAGAAAAATGGTATATTTTGTTTTTGTTGAAGTCAAAATCAGTTTGATCATGCCAAAAGAATTTTTTATCTTACTAAAACATATAGAAATTTTACTTATGGCAAACAGAAGTACTCTTATTATCATTAACAGGAATTATTTTTAAATATTGGCAGGAATTTCCTCAGTACCCATTGAATGTTTACTATTTATATTTAAAATGCAAGTAAATAATATAAATTATTTATTTTGTTAAGTTTATTAACTTATGATGCTGTTATTCTGCTTTTAAGAAGGTATTTTTTGATGCAGTGTTTTACATGTGCGTGCACACACAGAGATATAAACATTATTTTGTTTTTCAGTAACTCTCTTTTCATAAAAATCATGAAATAGTGATGATCACTGATTTAGGATTTATCTATACTTTTTTTAATGCTGTTCATCAACTCACCTCTTCACCCAGAGAGATAAGGGAAAGAACTTCTCATCCCATCCATAAAGTGAGAGTAATCCTACTATACATTCTGATGTTTAATGTAATGAAAATGTACGTGGTAATGAAAATGCTGAATACAATGGATGCCGAGGGAATATACACAATAAGCACTAGGTATCCACATCACAATATGAATGCTGAGCGCTCAACACTATATAGTTCAATTTAACTGAATAAAGATGATAACATATATACACATATTTTATAACATTACAAATAAAAAGTATACACTAAAAAATTTCTGCTTTGCAATACAGGAAAATACAAAAAAAAACAAAATAAAAATTTTTGTTTTTTTTTGTATTAAAAATATATATTGATAGACATCTTAATTTTTATATCCTGCAGTAACCAAACATAAAAGACTTCAGAAACGGAAATCTAAAATAAATGGTTAATTTATAAGCAAAAAATAAATAAATTCAAACTAAGCTTTTTAACTCTCAAAAAGTAGCAAATTATTGGTTTTAATATCAAGAATCTTATTGACTTGTTGTAAAGTAACAGACTTCATTAAAGGAATCCATTCATGCACAAAAGATTTTTGGTAGTGTTCAAAACTTATATTACGTATTTCGTTTTAGGTAATGATGTTAATTCCTTTTTAATTAACATAACATTTGAAAATTTTCATTAATTATTTTATAACAGTTGTTACTTTATTTTAAAAAATCTATCCATTAACAATTTGATGATGTATTAACTTTTAGTTTTCATTAATACTGCAAAATTTTAAAACTCAACTAAATAACTGCACCCAATACTTAAATTCTGTCTTTTAAACACAGTAAAGATAAGTCAGATATAACATTTGCCGGCCTACGTGGTGCAAATGGTAGCGCCTCGGCCATTCATCTGGAAGTCCTGGGTTTGAATCCCGTTCAGGCATGACATTTTTCACATACACTACAAATCATTCATCTCATCCTCTGGAACAATACCTAACAGTGGTCCCAGACGTTAAAGAAGAAAAAAAATATAACATTTACATCTATTAGTTTTTATTCTCTACTCTCTATTAGTCTTTAAACTTTTACACATGATAATTCAATAAGTTTAAAATCACATTTATGAAGAAGTAATAATAAATAAATCTTTTATTCTGATCGTTGCATAGTAATACATTATATACCTAAAACATAGGTATATTAAAGATCATTATATACATTATATATGATTATTATACATTATAAACTTAATTATATCATAATAGATCATTAGTATTCTCTGTAAACAAAGATCTCAGGTATAGGTATATATTAAATGGATAAATAAAAAAAAATTTGAGAATGTGCCTAAACAGATCAAAAAAAAATCATGATGAAATTTGATCAGAGCAGTATCACAAAATGAACAATTAATAAATTATAAAATAAAAAATAGATGGAAGTATAATCAATATTAATTATTTAAAATATAAATACATGAAATAATATTAGGGAGAAAATACTAAAAGTTATAAAGAATAACTATAAAATAATTTGCAATTCAGAGCGAATTAATGAAAATTATTTGACCACATTCTTCCTGAACAAGATGCAGAAGATTTGGATTTTTTTAAATATTTTAAAAAATTCATTAACTGAACTGAATTGTTTTACTAAAAGAAACTGTTTTAATTGTATTTTAAATAAATTGCTTTGGTAATTTATTGAAAAGAAGGATATTGTTATATTTTAAGAATAAGTGACTTTCTTTTTAGCAAGAATTTACACGTTCATAAATATAAACATACGGTAATTTGAAATTTTTATTTTATTTATAATCAGTATAAATGATTCATTCTTATGGGCCAAAATAATGATCTGACAATTACATAATCTGAGAGGTACAATAATCTAAGGATTTTGTAACCTCAATAAATATGAAACAGCTTACTTTTTTTCTCATGACACACATTAAATGTGAACAACAACTAAGATGATATACTTCATTTTTTTCCCCTGAAAGATGTGGTATTATCTTTTACTGCTGATGGTAATGATGCTAATGTTGGCCGCAATTTTTTTAATGTGCAGTATTAGTCGTTCTCATTTTGTATGGTATTCACATTTCACTTATGTCATACAGGATACTCGTATCTTGTAAGGTTTTGCCCATTATCTATCAGTTACTTATAGAACTATTTGTGTTATTTAGCATTGTGATGAGCTGTTCAAATTCTATCTTGTTTAACCTCCAACTGTATCAATCCTATTTATCTGATATTGCACCAAAGTGATGGTAAATTTTTCCATTTTTTTTTCGAACTACCTAGAATCTGTACCACAAAAGGAAAATCAAGGAGAGAATAGGATACCTCACTGTAATTACAAGACACCAGTATCACAGTCATCATACAAAGCAAAAGAATATCAATCTCTCATTTCTAAAAATTTCCAGTGCTCATTTGGCCATGGTAATTATCAGTGGTTAACATGACTTTAAATATCAATTCACTATTTTTTTTAAGTAAACCATCCTCAGAACTGGCACACAAAATAATTACACTTTCTGAAAAAATTGTGTTTATTGGTAAGTCAATTTCTTCTCTTATTTCTATAAATACAATTCCTTTATTTCAAACTAGGTTTATGAACAAGTTTTACTTGTTTATGAACAAGTGGAAATCAATTTCTTTATTTCTATATTCTACACAATCAGTTTTGTATCAAGATTTAGTCAATGTGAACTATAAATTTAACTTTTTTCCTTGTCTTTATTATCAGGATCTAGTGGGGATGAAGCTAATTTCTTTTTTTCTGATGAATCTGAGGAACCCCATTTACAGGCAATGTGTCAGACTCACTAACAGGTTCTGCTAGGTGTTATTAAGAGAGCATATGTGTGCTTGTGCCCTACTGACTCCGTGCCCTACCTGTGCGGTGACTCTGCAGGAGGCTGTCCTTCAGTCCCCTTGCTCAAAGGTCAGACTCTTCCCCTCAGATTGAGAACTTCCAGGATCATGATAGTGCACAGCACTAAAAATGCCTTCTCCTTCCCTCTGTACCTTTGCAGCACAGTACCACTGTTGCAAACTCGTCAAACAATCTCCAGCTACTGGATGAACCAAGAATATAAAACACAAGATCTTCCGATCTAAGATCTTCAATTCCAGCTGCGTATATTGATCGCACCATTCTGGACAGTGGAACAGGGTATGTTCCAGTGTGTCATGTGCAGGACAGAACATGCACATGGGGGAGCCGCACCTGCCAATTCCGTGCAGGTACAACTCGAAGTTCCCATATCCAGTCATCATTTGGGTGATGCAAAGTTAACTTTCCATGACCTCTGCTAATCCATGTCTCCAGGTCGGCGATCAATCTCCTCATCCACTCGGCACAACCACGTGCCCTCCATCTGTCCTGCTAGCTGTCAAAGCTATGAGTAGATAACATCAAACAAGCAAATATAGCGAAGATTGAAACTGCAACGTTAATTTTAAATTTTAAAATACAGTTATGCTCAAGATCATCATCCAGTTCCCTCCGTAACTCTTTCAAACTCTCACCAAACTTTGATGAGCAGAAAACATGAAATCAGATTAAGACACTCTGAAAAATGTCTGAACTGTATCCAAGAACAACCAGCATTCCATGCCAGAGTTAATAAGAAAAGCGAGAAGAAATTGGTTTCCTATTGTAATCTTTACTGAACTGAATATACAGTGCATATAAGTATGCTAAGTTCACTGAAGTGCAGAACAAACTTGTTATAAATGTTTTGCAGAGTAAACCTTTGACTGCTATCACAAATTCATACCATATTTTCACTGTTTCAATTGCATATGTATTGAAAAACTTCACCTATCATCATCACTTTATAAAATGCTTCAAATTTTATTTTAATGTGATAAATTTTACTTAATAATAATTAAATTATCGTTTTGTTTTGATCTCTTCAGTGAATAGATGAAGTCTGCTTAGTTGCTGCAATGAAGGTCTCAGGTTTGGTTCTCTGATAAGAGTCTTAAAATTTTTTATTGGTTCAAGTAGTTTATTTGTATATTAACAGTCAAAGCGGCTTCAGTTGAGTGCTGAGTGACACTCAACTGCAACATTTCACACTCATAAATGAGAGATCTCACGTTCGAGTCTTCATGTTGACTTTTCATAAATATACATACACTCATGCAGATGATTTTCTATTATATAGTGTTTATAAGAATGTAGGAAAAAACTATAAACTTTTTTTTGGCTGAACATGTTATTTTATTTGAATAAAAAAATCATTAACCTACAAATCTTTATGAACAAGTGGAAATAGGAGTTGCATGGGGATAGAAGGATTAATAAATGGACAACAAACAGATTTTATGTATAAAACTTGAAAAAATTAAAGTAAATAAATTTATTTTAATTTTCAATATGCTTGTTATATATTGTTGTTTATAGATTATAAATATAAAATCCGAACAAAGTTTAAATATTTTCAGACTGTAAGCAGGCAAGCTGAAAATCAAAATAAATAAATTTTGTTTGTTACTTTCCTGGATATGCTGCAATAGCAGTAATAGGAAGTATGTAGATCGGTAAAATTAATAATCTGAAATATTGGTCTTTTTTTAATTTCTGTGCTTTAAGGAAGCATATATATATATATATATATATATATTTTTTTTAAATAGATTTAAATAAATTGTAAATAATGTGCCAAAAAAGTTTTTTTATTCCATTGCTCCCAAGTCCAAAACATTATTTTTATCAAACTGACAAACGCGTGGTTTGTGCTATGTACATATGTTGGCCTGTATTTTCTCTTATAAATCTGGAACCCATTGACTGATTATCTTCAAACTTGGTGGACAGCTACTCCCTTCAGAGGGGAAAGAATTTATTAATTTTTTGCAAAAATTGAAAAAAAGAAATGGCAGTGTTTTGGCATAGGTAATATCTCAAATCTTTTCCCAGGCACTTAACAAAAGATTATTTTTATAAAAGTTAAGTTTTTTTAATCAAGATCACCAATTATCAAAAGTTTTTATTTAATATTCATTCCCCTCCCCAAAAAATTATTTTATATATTTTTCTTTGTTTAGCTATTTCTGGTTTCAGAAAAGGAATTAATGGGTTTATTTGCATCTATATTTTTTTCATGAATAGGCCTTCAAACCAACATAAAAATTATTTACCCATCCCCACTCCTGTAGTAACAACTCCTGTTCACCACTCCTGTTCCCACCCCCCTGTACCCTGTCCCACTCCTGTCTGTAGTAACAAAAAATACTTTTTATTTAAAAAGAATTTTTTTAAGTTTAATTCCACCTCACAAGTTACACATTGCATTTAAAATGTAAAAATCTTAATTTTTTGGTAGCACTTACTTTAGTATTTCTTGAAAAAAATTAGTTTATTTAAATTGTTTATTTATCTAAATTGAGCCATATTTAAAATCATGGCTCAATCTTTGTAATTTTTAAAACAATTTTTGTTTTAAAAAAGCTTTTGTTTTTAAAAGCTTTCTTTTTTAAATTTGTTATCTCCACTTAGAAATTATTCTCTTAAAAAGTAAGTTACCTGAATGCTTCTCTTTGAGTAGGAGCCCACAAATTAAAAATGTATTTTTTGCCATTTCAAATTATGAATGCTCAAATCATATTTGCTCAAACAACACAATAACTAAAATAACTTTATATCCCTCCTTGATGGAAAAGTTCCCAAATTTTAAAAAAATTGAATTTTTTTAAATTTTGATTTTAATTTGTTTAAATCAATTTTACTGAATATTTTAGTCATTAAAAACGCTCCCTGATGCATGGGCCCCAAATTATGAAAAAGTTGTAAACATCTTTTCAAAATTGTGATGCTAATATACTAACATTAAATATTTTGGTGATTACTTTATTTTATTGAGAATTTTGGCATCAAAAATTAAAATTGAAAGACTTAAATATGATAAAAATGGATTTAAATGTACATTCAACTCATTGCCAGCTTTTTTTATTTGTTTTAGTTTTAGTTTTATAAGAAATCTATTAATTAGTTTAATAATTTTTAAATCAAATAAGATAATAATTAGTAAACATGAAATTTATACAATTTTTTTCTAGATTCTTGTAAATATTATTATTATAAATACTATATAATAAGAAATAAATCTGCATTAGTGAAGTGTAAAATAAAAATAAAAGTTAAAAAAATACCAACATGGAGACTCAAACCTGAGACCTTTAGAATATGACTACAAAGTTCACTACCCAGCTTTTGTGATTGTAGGTTTATAAGAAAGTACTTAGTGTTCGAAAATCTTTAAATGTAGTTTACTTGAAAAAGAGGCCTAGTTGGAAGCTGCCATCTTGGGTTTGAAGTGGGGATCCTCCTTCTATCACACACCAAAAGGACATCAATAAACTTTCTTTTAAGCTATAAAAATGACAGACAGCTCCAACTTAATAAAAAAAATAAGCAAAGCCATTTTTCAATCTGTTTTCTTTTTTGTCACAAGATGCCTTAAAAATATTTCAGTAAAATAAAGAGAATACCGTGTTTTACCATAATCAGATATTTGAATAAACCAGAATCATTAACCATCCCTTGATACTACTGAATGTTAACAATAATGCAAATTGTTAGAGCTCATACAACATTATTAATTTAGTACATAACATAATAATTTGATTAATACTGATCATCATCAATGATGTACATCTGGTAACACATCTTATTTACTCGTATGTACACATAAACACAGACTTGAACACATCTACATATGTGCATGCAAGCAAACAAGCTCGTGTGTGCCTGCATGCATACACATATACAAAGTGAGATCTTGAAATTAAAATTGCAGATTTTTCCAGTTTTAAGTTCCTGTTTATGTCAATTTAACAAATTAGTGATTTTCATTATGTAATAATACAGAAGTTGAATCACAATTTTTATACTGCTTTGAAAATAATAATACTTTTCATATAAATAAATTTATAAATGAATTAAAAATTTTCCTATACTTAAAATAGTTTCTATTAATACCCAATATAAATAAAAATTATTTTACATTTAATGAAAACTATTATTATTTGTAATTTCCCTCTGAGTGGAGACACCGTATACATTAATTCATCATTTTCTATGAAAAAAGTGTACATTAGTTCACTACTTTCTTTTTTTTTAATAGCTGCAGCAAATGCAAAGTAT
Source organism: Lycorma delicatula (assembly GCF_047948215.1). Classification (NCBI taxonomy): domain Eukaryota; kingdom Metazoa; phylum Arthropoda; class Insecta; order Hemiptera; family Fulgoridae; genus Lycorma; species Lycorma delicatula. The sequence continues at coordinate 44,685,760 of NC_134457.1, forward strand.
CTGCTGTGCAAGTGCCATTAATAGAAGTTGCTTTCTCTGAGAGCAATGATATTCATTATAACCAGTTTTAGTGACAAAGTAAAGTGTCTCTTGTAAGGATGAATATCACTAGCATTTTGATGGGTTTACTGATGTGCAAAAAGGCAACAGAAAATTACTTCACTCCTTCACGTTTATAAGTAATCCTTCTGTGCTATGCTTGTTATTCCTGTGAATTCCTATGCCACTTTTTGCGAGTGATTGGTGTTTTGTATCAGATCACTGCTGTAACCTTTATGGTTATGGGATTTAATAACCATACGTTATTTATAAAATTAAGAACTTATAATGGGTTCACTATTTAAAAGGTATAGCATCAAAAATATTTTTTATAACATATAGGAAAAATAATTTTTTTAACATCATTAAGTCCTACACAATAAAACTTTGTTCAAAAACATTTTTTAGATATGTATGATATGATATCCAAATAATTTACAATAAATGAACATGAAATAATAAATGTAAAAAACTCAGAAAATTCATAAAAATGTGGTGTTAATTCAAATTAAAAATAATAATAAAATAAATTTCTTGGATATCGGTTTAAAAAATAGATAAAGAAGTAACATCAAAACTTTATAGAAAATCAACATTTCCAATAATAACAGAAAATAAATTGTAAACTCTCAAACTCACATAAAGTAGCAGTTAACACCCTATGATCTATTGAACTTTTAATTACATAAATGACAGCAATTAACTAAACATGTTGATACTATAAATACTTACATAATTTTTTTTTCAATATCACAGGACATTAAAAAAATAATTCTATAAAAACTCAATTTACTAGAAAAATCAAACAATATCTGCTATACATATTAATTAAGATTTTTTTCTAACTCTTGGAGACAACAATAAGAACACAGTATCTGTAGAAAAATGTTCAAGATGTAATAATAAAAATTTATATCATTAGGCCTCAATAAAAAAATTTGGTGAACTAGCTAATGTATTAAAGAGCTTGAACCATTAAATTAAATGTTTGAGAAATTGGAAGGAAGTTATTAAAGTAAAGATATATCTTGAAGTGGGTTGGTTTTTCTAAAAAAACGTTAATTTATGTATTTGTTAAACACAAAAAATGTTTAAATCTATACAAACATCATAAAATGTCAGCAACATCATTATCAGTTTTTAAACATTTTCTTTTTGTTAAAATTTGTTAAAACATCTTTCATGTAACTGTCAATAGAAAAGGTCAAATAGTTTTCTTGAATATCCAATTTTTCTGTTGATTAATTTCCAATACTAGGATAAGCAAGCAATAAAATTTAAAATTGAATGAACTGAAACTTTTTATTTTTTTTTTTAATTTCTTTATTCATGTTACAGAGTACCACAAATATTAATTAAATATGTGACGAATACTTCCCTGTACCATGTTATAATTATATCTGAGTGCACTTTTAACATCTTGACATTCTTCAACTGGAGCAAGAATAACATCAACATTGTGTTACCCTTACTTCAGTTTGTGAACATCTATTCAGTGAAATTGCACTTGACAGTATAATTATTGTATAAAAATTAAATATTACTTCATGTTTTTGGTTGCAATTTATTGTTGATCTTTTTTGTAGTATTACATACACCTATCTCAATGTATTTCTAAAGGATACATTTCTTTATTAGAGGTAATAAATAATTCAAATGTACTAAGATTATATGACCAGTATATTGCAGTTGAAATGAAGTCAGTTAAAATTAAAAATAATTAATGTAATTAACACACTAAGTAATAACATAATTAAAATTAAAGTTATTAATTTTTAGTTGTGTTGACAAAGAATACTCTTCAGAAAAATACAGAATGTCTCAAGAAAAAACAGAAAGAATTTTAGGACATATTGTAGACACGAAAATAAAGAAAAAAACTTTGTACTTAGTCCAGATGCTTCATTTTAGTTAGAGATTGCAAAAAAATTCATTCTGATTTCTTCTCCAAGGTAACAAATGAAGGCATATTGAAATTCTTGGAACTGAAATTAAGGAGTAAAATTTGTGGTGTCATATGGATTTTGACCTAAAAAACTGAATAGATTGGATACCAAAACTGTATCACTAATATTTTTTTTAGAGAATTACTGTTAAAGATTGATATTGTCAACATAGTATTTTTAGATTTGACATATAATAACTTTGTTAAATTGAAATTATTACTTTGATTTAAAATTACAATGTAGTATTTTTCTCCATATTTCATTATGCTTTGATTTTCATAAAAGGCAAAGTTTTTAAACTTTCTTCTTGTTCAGTTCACATTGCTTATAAAGATTTTCTCAGAATTAAATTCCCAACAAATTTTCTTTACTGATAATTTAATGAAATTTATTATGTGTCAAACCTAAAAAATTGTGTTTTGCATCCCCAATTATTTTATGTTTTACAATATTTTTTTCAAAAATGATCAGAAACAACACTGCAGCCTCTTTTATTCAGTCTTTCCGGTCAAAAACTATATAACTTTTCCTTTACTTTAACTTTTAAATATCTGTATGCCTTCATTTTATCCTTAAAGCAGAAAGTAAGGCTAAATTTTTCCTGAGGTAGCACTCAACAATGAAGCATTTTCAGACATGTTATATAAACTTTTTTTTATTTATACTTGTAGAACATGTTCAGAAATTCTTTGTATTCTTTTCTGAGATAACCTGTATAACAAGACAAAGATAAATAAAGTACTGTTAAAATGTTAAAGGTGAAAAAATATTTTTATATTTTTATATAGCTGCAATGTGGAATTCTCTAAATTCCTTATAAATAAAATGCAGTCACTTCTTTTTTTTTTTTATAATTTTCAAAATAATCAATTTGATTTCATAACCCCTTCTCCTAAATAAGTAGATTAACCACAATACTTAGCAATGATAACAAAAGCAAAATAAATTTACAATATTTCATGAAATGAAAAATTATGTTTCACAACATATATTTTAAATTACCAAATTGAAATACAAAAATAATTTGCATTAATAACAACAATAAAGTTAACATATTATTACAATGAATAGCATGCAACAAAATAAATTAATATACTATTTAATATTAACAAATTTACATATATAAAACTGTGAATGTTGAAGTGTATGCTAAGGATATATAAATTCATAATATTATACAATTCTCTTATCTTATGAGTATTTTTTGTTGTCTTATCATACCTTATCTTACATATTTTTATTTATTTCTCCATTATGAAATTATTATTTTTTTTTTAATATGAATTTATTGTATTTTATTTGATTTCAATGTAAATTTAAATAATTTTTCATTCTGGTTCTATGTAATTTTTCTTTAGTCTATTTTATTTAACTTAATTTTTTCAATTAAAATTTTTTATGTTTTTTTTTTTATTTTTATGTATCATGTTCATCAAAAATCATACAATTTTATTTAGTTAAATATTGTATTTTTAATTAGTTCTTTTATTAATCATTCTGTTATAATGATGAACTTCAACTATTTATCCTTGTCAAGGATAAACATGTTGAATAGAATTGAACATTCAATTTTCAATTGACTATAAATATAAATAAATAAATTGAGAAATTGAGAAACATGCTTGTTTGTATTGCTCCCAACTGACACATCTAAATATGTTGTGATCAGCCAAATCTCTGTTTTTGCCATACGTACTTAAACCTAGGTGAGATAATATTCTTGATTTTACCAAGTATCTTGAATACACCTATGGCCAGAGAGAAATGTGTTAGCTCAAATGTTGACTTGCCATGCTTCCTCTCAATCCACATCTTAATATCAGAAATCCATCTCTTATTCCAGGAACCTAGTTTGATTAATTCCCAACTCCACTGCCATGAGTAGAATACACAGTTGTCCTATCAGCATGCCAATTCCACCAAAATAATGCAGGCAATATTTGAGCTCATAAGTGGTATCTTCAGGAAAGTTGTTCTGAGAAAGAAATCATGTCCACAGGTGCTTTAAATTCATTGCAGCGACACCAAAGAGATTTTATTATAAGGCAATAATTAACTTATCTTTTTCTGTTGTGAAATTATATCTCATTTAAGCCGGGAGAATATCAAGCACATTTAATAACATTTCATTTTAAACTTAATTATTTTAATTGCTATAAAAGAAAGTTAGAATTTTTAATTTGAATGACTAATTCAAATCTTGATCACATTATGTAATCATATTTATTATATAATATTTATTATGTTAAGTATTTTCACACTATGTTCTTCATTAAATGCTATAAACTTACAACTATTTACAACACCCCAAGCCATCTAGCACAGGTGATTATATGTATGTATGAGGACTCAAAGATGTGCATAACAGGAAATAATAAGAGATTTGTTTATGTAAACAGAGATTTAAAATAGGGATGAAGACTACCTCCAATATTGTTCAACTTGTGAATTGATGATGCTCTACATAAGTAAATTAAATAGTTACCATTTTACACCTAGAACTTCAGAGATATGAAAAGTGTCCAAACTTTACTGTTTTCTGATGACCAGGTTATCATATATGTCATACAAGAACCACAGTGTGCATTACAAGTACTTCAGAAGGTAGATAAGAAATAAGATTAACAATTGTCTGTGAGAAATCTAAATCCTCTACATTCCAAAAATAGTTATAGAAAATATAAAAAAATCTCATCTTTTGGTCTCATGTGATGTATGACATCATATATTTTACTTTATGTATTTAAAAATGTTGAATAATACTGTTTCATTAAAGAATAAAATTAGACCAAAGACACTACTGAAATTTAGAAGTTATGTCAATTTTACCTTTTTTAAGGTAGTGGGATGTGGATGTTGATGTCTCCATAAACAAAAAAATCAGAGTCCCAAGATGAAGCTATTAAGGTCAGTGGCTAGTTACACAAAATTAGACAGGAATTGGACTGTAAAGTGAATTGAACTTCTGACCTTTGAATTATAGAACTGAGGAATACAGGTAAAGATGGAGTAGTCATACACAACGTATGGATCTGGAAATATTTCACTATTTAATTCATGAATAATTTACAAAAGGTAGAAGAAGTTTGGGAAAGCCAAGGAAGCAATGGAAGGACCAGTTTTAATGAATGAATGATGTAATAGACTTATGTATTATACTTGTAAAGTATATATACATTTTAAATTCAAACAATTTCTCAACATTTTGACCAGTGTGTTAATCAAATTCATTAATAGCAACTTAACCACCAAAACACAGTAACAGAAAAACCTAATATCAATCATCAAATTTTGTGGGATCCTACATTATCAGTCGGTATACAATTCTATAATTATATCAGACAAATAATAAAAACCTAAAAATTTAGAAAATATAAACATATTAATAATCGTAAAATTTGTAATAACACCTTCTTTGAAATGCCAGTGAAGTTGTTATTACTAACTTTTTGGTTATTAATGTGTTAATGTTTTCTTAATTTTTAAGTTTTTTATTATTTGTTTGATCTAATTATAAAACTCTGTACCAACTGATGATGCAGGATTATGTGAAAGTTAACTATTGATATTAATTTTTTCAGGTTTTTCTGCTACTGAGTTTTAGCGATTAAGTTGTTATAATTGAATATATATTTATATATAATCCATACATGTTTAATAGAAATAAAAATGAATACTAAATCAAACCTATGATGAAAGAGGTGAAAATGACATAGGACAAAAAAGTAAAACAACTTAACTGCATTTATGAGGATATGAAAGAGTAAAAAGTACTCTTTTAATAAATTTTTACAGGATTCAGGTGAGATTGAAAGTTAAACTATATGATACACTACTCCTGTATTCTGAATATGTAGAATACCAAAATGATTTAAATGAACATTTTTCAAAAGGAAAACTATTGCACAATTCTTCTATTTCTCATTCATCTAGATTTTGAAACAAGCAGTTGTAAATGTCAACTTTTGTATAATAACACTGTGCTAAAAATTTCATCTACCATTATTTTTACACTATTAGTGAAAAAATTTCTCAATGGACTGCACTTTCAGTGTTGTTATAAAGGTAAAACAAAAAAAAATGAAATTGTCCTAAATCAATCCTCCAATCAACACAAAAATTTTAAAATTATTGTATGAAGCGTAATTTCTACAGAGTTGTTTAATCCATACTTTTAAAAGAGACGTTAACAACTAACAATTAACAGGAGATTAATACTATTTTGGAGTCTTATTAAAAAATAAAAAGAAAGAATACAGTTAAGAATTAACATTTGCAATACATGCCGTATTGCAAATTCTAATATGCATTACTGCAAGGATTTTTTCATTGGCCAATTTAATTTCTCATGGGCTATGGCCCATACATTGCTCCATCCCTCACATTGGATGAAATGAAAAATGAAGCTTCACAATAAGAGTAGAAATTCTACATAAAGTTCCATCAAACTTAAAGAACAGGTTGATCCCTACAACAACCTTCAAAGTGTACTTTTTTATTATTTGTTCTGCAATGTAAGTGAAAAATTAATTAAATTTGAAATAATCCGGTTTGGTTTATTATTTACATGAATAAAAGAGGAATTGTTTTTAACATGGTTTATAAGACTTTATAAGTTTGTATTCATGTAACTTATATGTATCTATAAAATATCAATAAATGATAACAAAGAGCAACTTCTACAGATGATAGTTTTTTGTATTTTTTTGAAAAAATTAACATAAGTATTATACAAGCATTGTAATAATTTACAAATATATAAAAAATGTCTAAATATACCATTATATTGAGTTAATTTAACATGTACAGATATACCAACACATTTCAATTTTCATGTATATAAGTATAAATTACAGTACAATAATAAAATATTTTCATTTTTCAGGAAAGAAATTCTTTCCTGTAACATTCCTGGGGAGTATACTCTGGATTGCAGGGTATTCGTACCTTATGGTCTGGTGGGCCAATGTAGCAGGTGATACTTTCAGCATCCCTCCAGAGGTAAGTAAAATTTGATTTCATACTTTTTTATATAAATTCATTATTATTACAACATATCAGAATAAAATAATTTCAACGCTTCATACTAGTAAAAAAAATCCACATTTCTCTAATTGATATCACTTTATTTCAGTTCTTTCTTTATTTTTCCTATGCAATAGTTACAGGAAGTTTCATACGTTTAATGTATTCTTTAATCAACCTAATATCATTTTGTTTAACATTATTTTTACAACTAAATTAAAGTATATGGTATTACTAGTGGAAACACATAGTATTAGAGAGCGTAAACACATAGATGTACAGTAATTATATTAAGTGTAATTACACTTTCAAACAAAATTCTCTCCAATGCATTATTAGCAGTCCCAGCACTACTTCAGACACTCTATTTAAATGGAGAGAATAGTGTAATGCAACAGGATATCATAGGTACACTAGATTGTTGTAAGAATCTGTTCATAGCCCAGCAATTCATTCCCTACCTATGTAGTAACTGAGCTTTCTAAGCTTTGATAAGCAATACATATTTTAATCAAACATACACACCCGTGAAGTCTAGTCAAGCAGTTATAAATAAATTAGATATTTCTACAAGTTTTTTTTTTTTTTAATTTAGTATTACAATCTAAGATATGCTATATATTTATTTCAGCTAGAAGGTCAAGATAAATGAAATTATAGGTAAGAAAATACTAGACTCTTACTGGAAACTGAGTTTAAATCACCTCATTTGGAAGCCGGAATACCCAGGATTCAGTACTCTTTAAAAACTTTGAACATGTTCTTGGGTGATTCTTTAATGTTTCGAAGAAAACAAATTTTTATTTGGTGAATATTTAAAGTGGTCAATACAAAATCATTGATAGTAATCTACCATTGCATCTGGGTAAAAATGTTCCGACCTCTCCAGGAAGAGCGTGTTAGATAGACTCTGCAGCCAGGAGGAGTGCTTCAATTTTAGTTTGTCACATACTTTAGTTCCTCTGAGAATAGATTGTTCTTTCTTCCCTTCAATCCTTCTTCCCTAGCCCTTTTTTAAATTGTATAGTTTAGTTAAATCTATCTACAAGATTTATGATAGAAGTACCATGTCCTACAGAATCTCCTACATAATATCTCCTTAGCGTGATTTGCTAACAGGCACACCCAGTACACTTATCCAGAGAACCTTTTTACTGTTTGTTGGTTTGCAGTAAGTCTAATGGCTGATATTTGTAGCAAGTAAAGCAGGCTTTTTTACATCTTCTAAAATACATATATGTGTATATACCATACAGGCAGCAAAACATCTATAATGGAGAGACAACCTTAGACAATTGTCTCTTCATTCAACAAGAATTTCAGAAAACTATAGAATTTACAATATGCTTAATACATCGTTTTTAAAACCACTTAGTAATCTCATTAAGTAATGAAAAAGACCACTTAGTAATCTCACTGTGACCATGAATAAATTATATAAAACAAATTTCAAGTGATCAGCTTATTTCTTAAAATTAAGATAATTTTATTTTCAGAATATTATTGTGTGATTTCAATTTAAGAAAAAAGTATTGAGTTTTCATAAAGAATTTAGTTGATAAGATAAATAAATATACAGCACATATGAAAGTCTCCATACTCTCCCTCTAATTAATACATTCCTACTGTTTTGAAAGTTGTGCTGTATTCAGCTACTAAAAAAATAGTTTCTTTACCGTGATTGGTGTCAAGATAACATCCATCTTGGTGTAGTACCTTGGTTAGGGTAATTACTCTATGTATTTACTGCTGGTTCAAAAAATAAATATATAGACATTTATCACTTCATAATTAGAAATGATCCTTTAATATTTGAATGAATAGTACAAGATTATGTATAAGTGTATATAAATGCCTCTAATGATACATTGTTATATTATATTTTGTATGTTGAGTCCATGAAGATTGATAGAAGAAGGCTGAAAGAAGACTGACTGAATGTAGTGGAGAGCTGGCTTATATAATGTGTATGGAGTCGCTGAATTGTCAGGAGCCGAATACATCTGAAAGGAGCAGTGTGAACTGTATGAAGCCGAGTGCAACCAACAGGAACCAAGAGTGAACTTATAGAAAGTCCATTAAATTTTTAAATCCTTCTTAAATAAATTTTTAATATCATGCACTGAGTCTGAACAATTAGTATCCCTGCTGTCAACATCACACAGGCCACTTACTCACTCTCTTGTTTCAGTTGCAATATGAACTAAAAATAGTTCATATTGAGGAGTGAATGATCATATGTTTGGGCATAAAAATCATGATGCAAGGGGTAAAAATTCTGCAAATAATGAAAGCATTTTGTGAAACTTTAACAAAGAACTGTCTCCTAAAGCAGCAATGCTTGATTGGGGAAACATTATTTTCTTCCGGTTAATGTTAATATATTAATTATTAAAAAATTTAAATAAATATTAATATCAATATATGATTAATTATTAATAATACATTTTTTTTTTGACATGTAAAAGAATTTTATTTGTATTTCTAATGTAAGTTTTTATGGTGAATTCAAAAATTAAAATCGGAATTTTTCCATCACCTACACAGTTTCTGTATATTATTTTGGAAGTATTGCTTTTGTTGTATTTTATCTATTTTTTGGGTGATAAGTTACATAATAAAAGAATATTTTATATTATTTCTAACAGAGAGTGGAGTTGTCAGCACAGAACAGTCTTCTGAGTCATACAATTGTTTCAACATACATTGTCTATTCACATACTGTGGTTTCAATCTGTTTTGTGATTTATAATTTCTGTGTCAAGTGTATTGCGTTGGTGAATAAAAATCCCAAGGAAATGCATAAATGATCTGGGTAACTTCTATTACATGTGTGGAGATTCAGCATTTAAAGAATAATGATGAAGTTTAACTCCACTAGATAAAAAATGTTATGTATTATACTTTAGCTGTAAATTTGGGCACAAGATAAACTGGGCCCCTCACATCTGCTAATTTAACTGTGTGAAAAATTTAACGAACTGGGCAAGCGTAATTGGTACATGAGTTTGGCCATGGTGTGGTATGAACCACAAGAACATTTGTCAGACTGATATTACTGAATTACAAAAATAAAAGGAATAAGTAGTAAATCCAAACACATATTACAGTACCTGAATTTACAGTCTGCTATAAAGCCCAGTGCCTCATGGTGATTTGTTTGGAATTCAAATTTGTCAAAGAAACAAGTCAAGCTTTTGGGAACTTTGCTGAAAGGCTGGAATCTTCTCCATATAAACACTATAATGTGTTTCTTTCATAATCATCAAGAGGAGTTTCAAGATTTATATTTTGAAGAAAATAGTTTAGTGTACTGTAACAAATATTTGTGCTGTCACAGATTCACTTCATCATGAACATAACTCTACAGAATGGACACTGTTCATAGATTATTCAGAAACTAGTTTAAAGGATGTCCTTCTGCACAAAGACAACAAATTTCATTCTGTGTCGTTAGCTTATGTAACTAACATATGACAACATAAAAATACTATAAAAAAAATTCAGTACAAGTACTGTTGGGCTATATGGTGTGAGTTAAAAGTTATTGCATTATTTAAAAGCAATTTAAAAGTTTAAGAATTTAAAAGGTTTGAAGAATTTAAAACTCATCTACACTAAATTTTATTGATTTTGTGGAAATGGAACTAGACAAACAATTATATTAGGAAAGAATGGCTAAAATGTGAAGCACTTATATCTAGACAGAAAGATGTTGTACATCCCCACTAATTGCAAGTACCTTGAAAATTATTTTTCTACCTTCACTTCGTATAAAATTAGGCATTTTCAAGAACTTTGTTAAGAAAATGGATAAAAATGGTGCTGGATTTTATTATTTGAAAGAAAATTTTCTTGTGTTAGTGATGGTAAAATGATGGAAGGAATTTTTGTGGGTCAACAAATAAGAAATTTGATTAGAAATAGTCATTTTAAAGAACTGTTAAGCCAAGGGGCTCTGATTTGAACAGTTCTAATTATGCTGAGCCAAGTATTACTGAAAACTGTTGTTTGAAACTTTTAAGGAAATCATCAATTCCCCAACTACCATGCCCTGTGAGTGAATTATTAGTCATACAAATATATGGGGTATAATATGTCTAAAAAATTCATCTTGTGGCTTTACACCTGGATTTCTTTCTGGACAATCTTGGGGTCATCAGTTATGAGCATGAGGAAACACTTCCTCATGCTCATCACAGAAATCTGTGTTGGAAAACAAGTGCAAGAGACAATAGAGTACAGGAATGATTGCAAATTAATGGTGGACACTAAAGAAGGATGTTCCAAACAGCCAAACATGAAAGGAACATAGCAACTAAATTTTAGCCCTGCTTGCATGCAAATGCTTAATTTCTTTCAAAGTTTATCTATGTATCACAATATCACAAAAAAAAATAGTGGGTAATGGAAAAAATCCATTTACATATTTGAATTCAGTGTAAAAATTTCTATTAGGATAACATGTTTTTTCCTTGGGTCAAACAAATGTTTAATTTTGTTTCTTGGCATATTTTTATTTATTTCAATGTTAAAAAAAAAGTATATTTTTTCTTTTTCCTTTCCTAATTACACTATCAATGATAATTAATCACTGAAATAAGCATTTTTAGTTTTAGTTCTATTTTTTGTAAATTGTTTTCGAACACTTTCTGTTTAGAAATTTAACTTGAGAGAGGTTTAACAGAATGTTTTGAATGGTCCCTGTTGCTAAACAAATTTTCAAGAAAAAATATTTGTTCTTAATTTTTGTAATTAACCAATTTTGTTTTTCCCACATATGATTGTTTATGAACTGTATAATACCACTTATAATTTCGGGTCCAGAGTTTCAATTTAGCTTAGCAGGCAAATCCTCTACATATAAATAAAAAGAATTATATAATCTTGAAGCAAACATTTTAAGAAACTTATTAATTATAAGTTAAAATAATATCTTGCTGTTACAGTGAATTTTCTATTCTATTTATTTGCCTAATTTTTCTACAGTGTTATTACAAAACCTTTTCAAAATGTTTTTTGAATTGAAATGTTCATTTTTAATAGTAAATACTATAATAATTAATAAATCTGATAATTTCAATGATATGTAATATTTTACAATATGAGTGAATGTACATTAAAATGACTTTAACTTATTCAGTCAAATATAATATTATACCTTGCATTAATGTCAAAGGTAAAAAAAAACTCAGAGCTTCTTCTAACAATTTTTCTCAAAAAATAAGTTTTATTCTAGTCAGTGTCATATTACCTTCAATGTCATATTTTGAAGAAAAAAGTAGTATTATATTATTGCATAACTCAATAATTTATTAATTCATACTAATAATTTACAGGTAATGGGTCTGACTTTCCTAGCAGCTGGAACATCAATACCTGACCTCATCACCAGTGTTATTGTTGCAAGAAAAGGTTTTGGTGATATGGCAGTATCATCGTCAGTTGGTAGTAATATCTTTGATGTAACAGTGGGGTAAGAAATTTATTTTTATTCTATAAGTATTTATTAGATTAAAATATATCAATTTCTCATGTACCTCCAGTAAGAACAAATGATCGTTCATTCCAGGTACTTCTGTATGCTAAAAAATTCTGGTTTGATGTGAGAGCAATCTTTTAGAAAGCCTTACCTGTTCTCAGATGGCTTATTAATATCTATGAAAAACATTTTTGTTTGTGTATATATTTAACTTGAGACAAAGTAGTAGATTGGCAATTAATTGTTCCCATCCTTTGCAAACTTGGTCATATTGCTCTCAGATGTTTGTGGTCATCAACTGTGGTAAAGTAATAGTATCTCTATTTCTCATCCCTAAGGTTCTGAATTTGAATCCCAATCACCCTTAGCTTTATTGACATGTAAAAAAAAGCTTACCTATCATTCAAAAATAAGCATAGTACCTGTAATTGGGCACAGCCTGTAGTTACTTCAGAAGTAAATAAATGAAATGCTATAAATAAACAGATTTATATTGTATATTACATCTAACGACAGGAAACTAAAAAGAAGATACTTGCTTAGTTATATCAGGTACAGGTATACAAAGTGATTAAAAAATTAATTTTTCAAATATGGAGATTATTACTTAAATTGTTTTACAGGAATTTCTTAATATTTGTATATCAACAGATTAGTTCTATTCATCCCAAATACATGAAAATTTATTCCACTAGACACAAGCAACAGCATTTGATATGTTTTTTTAAATCTACATAGAAAAGGGGACATAAACATGGCCATTTATAAATACTCCACAAAAAGCAATAATAAGGCTTCAAAAAATCCTGACTTTTGATGACTAATGTTCATTGCCATGTTTTCATTATTTGCAAAGACAATCCATCTTGGAAAATCCAAATAATTTTTAACCTCTGTCCAGAAATTCGTCCAGTTACGTGTGAAAAAAGAACAATTTAAACATCTTTTCCTAGGAAATAGCACAAAGTACATTCAGTTTAGGTGAATTATGTATGTTGCACAAGTTCTGTAGAATTTTCTGTTCACAATATTCATATATTGTGTCTCTTGACCTTTCCACTAACTGAAACATACACTCATTACAAAGTATTAGATGATGAAAAAAAACGTTTTCTTTGTAACACAAAGAAAGGCTTTGTATTCCTGCATATACACAAATAAATCTTTTCACTTTATCATTCCCACATAAATTTTGTCCTAATTGTAATTTTAGTTATTTTTCAACCATTTCTGAAAATTTCCCACATGATCAGTAGTGAAATTTGTAATTCTAAATTTGCCTGTCTAATTAAGTTACTTGAAGTAATCTTTCAGAACTTTTCTTTTTACCGACACCTTGTGTTTTCTAATTGATTTTTCAAGTTGTAAATGAATCACCTTGATGGTAATTCATTTTTGTTAATTTAACAACCCAAAAGGTTTTCTCAACAGAAGTAGTGGTCATCTTGCCAGACTGTTTATGCAACACAATAATCAATATTGACATCAAGCACAGCAGTTATAAGAAATTGAAAACAATTCCTATAAAACCATATTAATTGCTATCTTTATGTATAAAAGTTAAAGATTTATAAACCATCAACGTGTCAATTTTATTTGTATTATCAACCAGTATAATTTTTCAATGTCCAAACATAGCAAAAAAGTAAGACATTAAGTCATAGCTTTCTCTTACTCTTATTTTGCTGAATTCCTTTATTTACTTACAATCAGCTTCTACAATGAAGCTATAAGCAATTCATATGGCTGACGATCACATGAAAGAGAACCTCCCAGTGATAATCCTCAAGTAATACAAAAAACAAGAGCATAACATAACAAACAAATAATAATATAACATTTTATAGTGCCTTTGATTGTCCAGCCAACATTAACATAACATTAAAACAACAAAATTAATGTTAACTTTAAATAGAACAGTAAACGAAAGAGTAACTTGGAAATATCCAAGAAACAATAAACATGAGCACTAAGCTGCCAAACTGGATCATCATAACAGGCCATCAACAAGATCAAGCACACGGAGCCTTTTCAGTCTCCTAACATCAACACTGTTGTTTAGCAGATTTAAAGCGAGATGGTTAATATGCTTATCAAACCTGGACACATATCTTGAAACTAGATATCCAGCTTCCTCTTGACCATATGAAATGCCTACATAATTGTGGATCTTAGCAACCTCGTGAATCATAGCATCTGGGTTATGTTCCGTAGAAATTTATTCTGAAACTATTGAATGATCTCCACATTGCTCTTACTAACCGTTCCCCAGAGTTCAATCCCGTAAGTCCAAATCGGTTTCAAGAAAGCCTTGTCGATCAGAATCTTGTTGGACAAAGAAAGTTGTGATTTCTTACCCAATACCCAGTACATCTTCTCAAGATTTCTTTTTCCTGTTTAGCCTCTGGAAATTACCTTTCAGTTAATACTTCAGAGGATGAATGAAGATGATATGTATGAGTGTGAATGAAGTGTAGTCTTGTACAGTCTCAGTTTGACCATTCCTGAGACATGTCATTAATTGAAATCCAACCACCAAAGAACACCGGTATCCATGATCTAGTATTCAAATCCGTGTAAAAATAACTGTCTTTACTGGAACTTAAACGCTGGAACTCTCAACTTCCAAACCAGCTGATTTGGGAAGATACATTTACCACTAGACCAGTATCTTCAGTACCACCGTGCATCAAATGTAACCAAAACACATTCCCTAAGTGCTCAGCATACAACTCGGCCTTTTGACTGTTGTCACAAGTTCACTCATCAGCCGTCTTGATGGCGGGAAAGAGATTAGCAGCCGCTTTAATTTCCTTGCCTCCCTCCACAAAGAATGATTGTCCCTCCTCAGAGGAGATAGACTCTCAACATACTCCTTAAACGACTCATTCTTGTGCACACGCAGCAATATTTTCAATCTGCGGACCACCCTGTTCGTCGCCGTCCTGTCCTCAGGCCTTCCGTTCCACTGCCACCTCCTTCTAAACATTCTCTTTGTTCTAACAAAGTCCAAAACCTCCCTGAGGTAGTCTATATCTCGTTGTATTCTGTCCTGCTCCAATGGAGTAGAGTGCCACACTGCCTCCTGCATGACAGCGGTTAAACACCTGGTACCAACATCCACGTCACAAACGCACATCAGCGCCACATCGAAAGGTAGCTTCTCCTCAATCCAACTACTATATGACTCCCAGTCTATCCAAATGTTATGAAGGAACAGCAATCATTTCTTCCTCACAACCATCATACTAACCGTCAGAAGAACAGGCGAGTGATCTGATGTAGAGTAGTAGTTGTTCACATCATTATAGAAAGGCGAAACCCCTGAACTGACATAAAAATCCAGCAAGTCAGGAATCTTTGTTGGATCTGAAGGCCAGTAGGTCGGTTGAAGTCCAGAGATAACGTGTATCCGTATCCTATCAATAGACACCTTCAGGGACCTTCCACATGTAGTTGTAATCCAAGATCCCCAGAATCTGTTCTTCGCGTTCCAGTCACCTCCTGCAATGAACCGGCACCCAAGTGTGCCAAAATACTCACAAAACATATGGCGCGATGAGGGGGACAGTAGATTTCTGATATTTTTAGAGGCCCTTACCAGTCCATGATCTCAATTGAAGTCGTCTGAAGGGTTGGCGGTGCTGAACGGAGGTAGCTGATTATGTCGTAGCCCATTTTTTACCACAATCGCAGCACCCCCATGTGCCCTTCCATCAGGGTGGTTGGTTGTGTAAACTGAACAGCCCCTAATTCTCAAATAGTTCCTATCAGTAAAATGAGTTTCTGAAATAAGAACAACATGTAGAGCTCGCAGAAGATCAGCATTTCCACTTCCTCCCTGCGATTCATTACAGCATTGATGTTCCATAGAGTGAGTTTAAGGTAATTCTTTATCAACAAAGTTTAGAAATCACCTTCATCAGCAAACTCAGGAGGTTTCCAATCTGTTGAACTAAGAACTCAATGTCACTTGCTAGCTTCTCAAATCTATCCAGTCTAACCGAAGCCTTATTATCGGTTCCCACCACTGCTTCAGAGAAGGACCTGGGATGTGAAGTCCAATAAATATTTCAAGTGTCACAGTTACTATTATCCACATTACTACTGGCCTGTTGACATAATGATGGAAAATCATGGTCCAGGTCGTACAATTTACCTCTCAGATCCTCAAACCTCGCAGGAACGTGCTTCAGAAAATAACTCATTCTCCTCTTCTCTTGTCTTTCAAGGATCTCCTTACAGACCCTGCAACCTTTATAATTTGCAGGATGATCCTCATGGCATAAAGCACAAATCACCGATGTGCTCCTACCTACCTTCTGGCAATTATTACCAATGGCTCCTTTGTAACTTGTTACTGCTGGCGAGTGTTTATAATGCTCTGAACCTTGTGCTCCTGACTCTCAATCTCCTGCTGTATAACTGCTACTGGGATCGAATGGTGAAGATTCTTAAGCACCATCCGAAACGCCCTTTCATTATACCTTGTGATGGTGTGCCCTATATCAGATTATTTTTGTGAATAACACAAATTATTTTTTTGTAGCTCTCAATATCCTTTGACAGCAGCTGAAGTTCTTTACTGTTTATTATTCTCATAGTGTATTCCGCCTTGTTCACCACCGATTCCAACAACTCATGCAGCTTCTTGATATCCGAAATACCATACAATACTATCAGAGGCGGCTTAACCTCTTCCTTTTGTGGAGCAGCACCATCAGTCTCCTCCACAGGCAGACCATTGAATCTATTCGAGAGAAGTATATCAATCTCAGAAGTTGTGTCAGCTATCGGCAACTGTGTAAAGTCAGCACTGTTTGCTATGGTGAAGAAACCGGAATTGAGTCCATAATATCAGAGTCACTGATATTACACAAAGAACCAGTCATATTTTCAAGAAGAAATTGAATGGGCCATGTTTTCTATTCAACAGCATGTTGTTGTTTACAGCCTCGAAGCTGCTGTTCGCCGAGTGGTTACTATGCGGAACAGCTGGAAACTAGTCCATTGCAATGCCACAACCACTAGGTTATGTAGCTAAGCCTATAACAAAAAATAGTTAAAAAATACTCTTGTGAATAAAGAAAAACACAAACCTGAGGAAAACAAACACTTATCAAAACTAACAGAACAAAGTAATCTCAAACTAACACACGACAGGAAAAATAAAAATAATTGACTTTAATGAGGAGCGACTAATATAATATATATATATAAACAGTTGATCACCTCTTTCTCTAACATTTAAAGATGAAATAAATCTTGATAATCTTGAAGTGTATCAATATAAATATTCATCTTTACTTAGTTAAGACTTATAGTGTAGATAACTGCATTTGTTGTTCATGAAATTACACTGTACATTTGGTGTTGTTATATCCCAGTTTTTTCAGGCAACAATGTGATTTTAATTAAAAAATTAAAACCTGAAAATAAATAGTAACGAGGAAAAATAAGTGACTGACAGCATTCAAATTTAATCTTCACAGCCTCAATTTATCAGCTTCCTAAATGAAAAGGTACACACATAATTACTGTATCACCCTTATACACATGTAACATCAATATATAAAGGCATGTGCAGATTATAATTTATAGTAACAATGACATACAAGTTTATATATTAATATTATATAAGAAGCAACACTTGCCACAGTTACACGTTAAGGATTCTATAAATCATCAAACTAAATAAAAATATCTTCATTATGGAGTTTCACTTAAATCACATTTTTACTGTAAATTATATTTAAAAGCAAATTCTATCATCACAAAGAAAATAATAAAATACTGCCGCTAAATAATAAAATACTTGTCTTTTAAATATTAAAAGACAAAAAACTAAGTCATAATTTAATTTAAGCCTCTTGAGAAAAAACTACAATCTATCATTACATGTTTAGCTAACCTAATAGTATAAAATGTCAATACATCTAATGCATTGTTACTAGTGCTTATTTGACCTATTTTCAAGTAGTTATTTGTTTTCACATAAGATGTCGTTGCTGGCCTCTTGGAAGTGAATTTTATCATCAATTTAATATTTTAAGTCATCAATATGTTTTATAAAATGTGTTTTTTTTACATTTTGTATGTTGTTAAAGTTACTTGAACTTTAATCAGAATCTGGATTGTATAAAATTATTTAAACCTAATCTTGAAAATATTAGGTTTTATTTTTTAACTGATGAATGCAGAAATAAAAAGCAAAGATTGCTTTGTCATGATAAATTGTTGATTTTTCACAAAATAATTTTAAAAATTGAATTAGTAAACTTAAAATAATAACTGAAACAATAAAATAACCTGATTAAATAAACACAAGATTAACTTTATAATTTCTAGATTATACATATGTTAGATACCATAATTGTATTAACTACAAGTGTCCTGACATGAGATACATATCATTCATAAAAACATCAAAACCATTTCCAAGAATAACAAGCATTAAATGCCAGGTTTACCAAGAAAAATAATTAATGAAATGATTTCCAATTATCTTCTTTACTAAGCTAAATAGGTTGTACATCAAGCCCACTGAAATGCAGGTGATATTCAGCACAAATAATCTTTTCACACTTTGTTTGTTAATGTCTTTGCAAATCCTTTCCCAATTTTTTATGAAATTTTGCTGTAAGCTCCCTTACTTATTAAGCGGAATAATGAGCATAAGATCTTTCTCTATCAGAATGCTAGCTTCTGTCTTTCATTGACAAATACATACACTCTGTGGCTAAGTTTGACTTAACATATTTGCAAAATAAAAAGTCCACACGTAAAATTAATATGCTAAAATGTAAAGAATAGTAGTAAAAATTTAAGTTTTTTTTCATAGTCATTAAATTTTTGTTAAAATGTTGATAAAATTCTCCAATAATCTACATTTCTAATAGCATAAACCGTAGATGAATTACTGTAATGATTTAATAACTTAAAAAGCTCACCAGCTTAAAAACACACAACTGAACTATGGATAAGCAGACACTATTACAACAGTGAGCCAAACTAATTGTTAAACAAAGTAGTTAAACTTGATTTGATTTTTTTCTATATAACTGTCATAAAGTGTCTAAGCAAGTCAAATCTACAAATGAAAAACTCCACATAAAATTTTCAGTTCAAATTTTTTCCATACTAAGTGGTTAATCTTATTACTTACTAACTTTGTTCAATGTTCTTTAGGAAATCTTCAATTAATAATGTATATATAGAGAAACCAAGAATGTAGTATTATTCCAGGTAGAACATAGTAAAACATTTGCATTTTGTTCTTGCTTCTGATATTGATCAATTGACTGTGGGTCAATTGAATAATATGTTTCTCTTGAACAAGTTAAATAATCTGCGATAAAACTGATAAAATATTCATTCACATCTTCTAACGTGAATAATTCAGATATACAAAATATTTTTTTTTTGTACAGAAAACACAATAATATAAATGACAAACCACATTTAAGTTAAAAATTCTTTTTAAGTTATAGTAAATATTTTTTTTTTATTATCAACTAGTGAAAGATAAAGTTATTTATTATAACAGCAATGTCAACTAAACTTCATATAAGAAATTCTATTCACATAGATCAACATGATGAGAAGAGGTTTCATAATATTTAATTCACTTGAATATAATGAATTAAATTAAATTTTTGAGAGAAAGTATGATTTTAACAGTACACAACCCCTCTTTTATTAACCAATCTACCAGCAAATCTTAGTTGTCTGTGGCCAAGTTGTTTGCAAATTTAAAAAAAAAGATACTCTTATAATGGTACATAATTAATATAAGTAAACAGAAACCAAACTAATCAAGAGATCAAATAAAGTTTAACTATAGAAAAAATAATAATAGTTAATAAGTAGCAAAATAGTTAATATAAGCTAGCATCTAATAATATCAAAAAATAATAGTTAACTCAGGACATAATGAGTAATTTAGCAAAAACATTTACATGTTTCCGTAGCTGAATTTATGAATAATCATCATGTTAAATTAAAATTACCAAACAGAAAGACACTGCTGTGAGACACAAAAAGCATAACACACATTCCAGAACTTCAGAAAAGACAAATGTCTTAAAAAATGACCAGATCAGTTTAAATTTGAACTAAATCCTTTAAGAAATAAATGTAATTGTTAAACCCTATCTACAGTAATTTATTTTTCCGTATCATAAGATGATACATTCACAGCTCACATATTTTGATAAATCAACATATATCTTACCCATCAATAGGAATTAATATGTTACTGTTAACAAGGTTACATCAGACTACAGACCACAAAAACCTCACAACAAACATACCTGTATTGCAGTCTCAAGATGGAGTCTAAAATTAATCGCAATTTCTTTGCAAATAAATTTCTTCAAGACTCTGAAAATACCTTTCTCACTGTACAGTTTAATAGCAATCTATTTTTATTATTCGTAAAACCAATTATGAAATACTTTTTAAAATATATTAACTATTTTTATAAAATTATTTACACCAAGTCCTGTAATATAAATTGGATAAGGTAAGTCTAACACAAGATAAATAGCTAAATGATCATTCTGCCATTTTGAAAATATATAGATTGTAACAAAATTTAGACAAGATAAATATTTAATTTCTCATCGTAAAAAACTTGGCAAAAAGAATTTCAATTAGTTTAAAATTCAAAAAACCATTAGTGTCTGGCTTCCATAATTCATTAATGAATAATGTCTTATTGTTACATAGAAATTCTAACAACTATCTAATACTTGTTCAGTAGATACTTTTTAAAAGTGTAGTTTCTAATAAATGTATGTTAGTTTCTAAACCATGTGTGTCATAACTAATCTCTTTTACTTTTAAACCTCACACATTATTAATAATTCAAATGCTCTTTTAATCTAATTTCAACTTATCTTAGTTTACTACATGTATCTTAACTTACATTTAATTTCTTTACAAATTAAATTTTAGATTCCCAATCTTTTAATCAATTTGTTTCAGAAGCCAATATCCACAACATAGTGATGGTAAAGCTAAAATTATATTTTTATTTTTTTCTGTATTTTGCTGCTACACAAAGAAAAGTGTGCAATTTTTATTCATGAGCCATCTTAACCCTTCTTTTTCTTGTCAAGACATTTTTTGTTGATGCTATTCTATATGTTGTAAGTGATTTTTCTGGTAAAACCGATGAACTCAATTGTATATTTAAATAAATACATTTTCATCATAAGATCAACTGACACCCAGTTATTACAAAGTTTTACAAAATAACATTTAAACAAATAAATACAACAATTGAGCATTTGTATATTTGATTGTGAGGTGAATTAATATTGATCACATACCAAAGAGGTTTCCTAAGCTTTTGTAAAATTAATATAATTCTGTAGTGACACC
The DNA here is from genome assembly GCF_047948215.1 of Lycorma delicatula. Classification (NCBI taxonomy): domain Eukaryota; kingdom Metazoa; phylum Arthropoda; class Insecta; order Hemiptera; family Fulgoridae; genus Lycorma; species Lycorma delicatula. Next base: position 44,707,639 of record NC_134457.1, read on the forward strand.
ACATAGTTCATTCAAGGAGTTATATGGTTAGCTCTGAAATTACTCTAATAACTGTTTTCATCATGTTTGAAAGGAAATCATTTATTATTTTTTTATATTTAATGTATATACATATTACCACACTATTCACTGAATAAAAGTTTTTAATAGACAAAAAAAAAATATTTTGTTCTGATTGGTACATAATAATACATTACATACATTATCACATCAGAAATCAGTAGATTTGCTACTCCATGGATAAAAAAAGAACTATCTCAGCATTTATCTGGATGGATCAAGAGAGAGACCATGGTAAAATTTTGGTAAGATCAGCATCATAGACTACCGGTACACAATTATTTATAAAATAAAAAATAGAAGTTTATATTAGTTATTTTAAATATAATTCACAATTCAGAAGCCATTAATAAAAATTATTTGAGCACATATAATTTATCTACACATTGAATGGGATGCAGAAATTTCAGCATTTTTTAAAAATATCTTTTTAATTAGAATTATTTAAAAATTTATAGACAGAGTAATATTGTTTCTGTATAAGGAAATCTTTTAATTGTATTTAAAATAAATTGGTGGGAAAATTAAGATATTTTGGTAATTTATAAGAAATGTCGGTGGAAGCATAATAAGGTCCTTTTTCATAAGCTAAAATATTATGACAAGTTGCATGAAAACAGTTCTTTTGTCAGGTTTATTATTAAGTAGTATATATAATTACTTATAGATGAAACTTTTGTTTTACTCAAAGTAATTTGATGTAATTCTTTTTCCTTTTATTCTGAATTATTCCTTTAACCTAAGTAATTTTTTACATATTTAATTAAATATTTTATGTAATTTAACCTTTGCCTCATGTTACTGTTTTAATATTCACATTTCATTCCATTTCTAAATTAATATCTCTGGGCATTTATTACACAATCAGCTGATCTAATCTTATAAGAATTTGATACAGGTTTCTTTTCTCATCATTTTGTTGGTGAACACTTTTGTTCTTTGATTTATAACTACTGTCTTTGATTCAGCATCATAAACGAACTCACTTCAATTAAATATTTAAAAACGTTATGTGTCTCATAAGTCCTGTAAAAATAAATTTCATATTGGCAGACTTCATTTCCAATTTGAACTTGGAATAGTCTGTTTTTAAAACCATTGCTCATCATTTGTAATTGTACAACTAAACAATTTTTTTTCTCATGTGTTATATTTTCCGACTTTGATAACTGATTTATTCATGAGAATAAATAAGATTACTGTGTAATCTTCTTTTCTTCATATTTTATTAATTGTTTTTCTTTTGTCCTTATTAACTTTTAAACTGAATTTTATCTCTTCAAATAATCAATTTTGTTCATGTTTTCCTAATTCATTTTAAAAATATCATCAGTAAATAATAAAGAAATAAAAGTTGAAAAGCAGCAGAAATAAATATTTTATTCAATCCTTCTGAATTAAGGATAATGTTTTCAACTTTTAATTTTCTTCTAATCTTTTATTAATCAAATTTGGGTGTGTTTGTTTATGACAATATTCTAATATAAGGATTTTTAATATAATTAACATATTTAATTATTAATAGAAAAGTTTTTCCGTTTTTGGATCATCACAAGTAACTTTTATAACATATTTAATAGTTAATTTCTAGTTGGTCTCCTGTTCTTCCAACTTTCCTTTATTTTCAAGCTATGTTGTTCCTTTTCCTCTTTTAGCAGTTTCTTTTCACTACAGTCTCTTATTTTTTTTTGGATCCCTTCACAGTCTTATAGTTTTTTTCTGAATATATTTCTGGTTTTTATATCTATATGTTTTTATACATGCAATTCTGGGAACATTGATTGTTTAAATCACCTGATGAATCTTGTCTCCATTAAATTTATTTGCAAAAAATCTTCTTGGTTAATATGTTGGGCTCATACCTGTCAAATGTTCATAAAAGGTCAGTCTTTGTTTCTGTACAACATCTACAATTCTGTCTGTTTTGAGATAAAATTCATTATCTTCCACATTTTCTAACCCTCATTATTTTCCTTGGTGAGTATATTTCTTAAATCTGCTTTTCTCACTAATCTCTATTTTGTCTACTTCTCTCTGATTTATTGTTATGACCATACATGACTTTAGGTTGGATTAGAGTGTATTTCCTATTCTTACTAGTCCTAGACATTTGTCTTTTGTTGTATACACTCTTTGTCAAGGCATAGCCTATCTCCATTTTCTCCTAGGTTGAATGATTTCTCCTAGGTTCTTGAATATCCTTATTTTCTTGATTTTCCAGGTTTTGATTCTAGATATCTGAGCTTTTTATGTTTGTTATGTATTCTCTTTTTCAAAAAAAATATCTATTGTCCTGATTTTTCTGCTGTCTCCTTAAGGATATTCAATTGTTCTTCTGTTTTCTTTACACATATTCTGTTAGAAATACAAGATCATGAGTAAAGGCAAGGCAATCTATGACCAAATTCTCTTTTGCATAGCCTAGATTGACTTTTTTAAGTCTTTTTTCATTAAACATTTTTTTCTATTCTTTTATGATCTTCTTTAAAATTAAATTACAAAGACCTGCAGATAATCCATCTCCTTATCTAACTTATTTTGGTTTCAACCATCTGCAAGATTTTCCTTTGAATTTGACTTTTGATTTTGTGTGTTCTCTTCACAAGATTTAGTATTTTTTCATCTGCACCAAATTCTTTGAGTATATTGATTAATATTTTAAAGTTAATTAGCTTGAAATTTATTTTTTAAATTAATAATAGAAGACTTTTGTTCTAATTTCAGTTTTATAACATTACTCAGAAAATAAATCATTATTAAGTACAGACATTCAAAAAATCAATAAGGATACAGCTGCATATGGTTCTGATTCAGCAAAGTTGCAAAAGATATCTGATTTCCAGATGCGATATTAAACGCATCATGTAATCGCTTAATAATAATTATTATTATAACATCTTATAGCTAAGCGAGTGTTCAGATTTCTTTCATTGTAAATGTTGTGTTTCCCTACACAGAGTGATTCATGTAGTGTTACTAATGCTTTCTGAGCTCATTCTACTAGCAAGAATAATGAAAAATGTTCATATAAACATGGGTCTGGAAATGCTTCTTAGCAAGTTTTGGCTAGCAAATGATTTCACCCTGATTCCTGAGCAAAGAATGAAATAAAATCATACTGAGTTTCTAGAAACCCAAATTAAGGGGTAAACTCGATGGTTTTTAACTATGAATCTAATACAACAAGTTCCAGAATCATATCTCCAGATTGTTGAAAATCAGATCTGCTTTTTAAAAATTTACTGTAAACTTTATTAAATGTATCAATTGCATTATTATTTTTTTAACAGTGTATCATTTGCATGTTAACTGCATTTTATGTAGTTGATAACATTTTTAAATTTTCATACGGTAAATTTTAATAATAAAATCAAATTTCTTAAATTTCTATTTGTTTTTTATTAGGCTATATTACATCAATTTTTCCAGAATTAAATTCTCTGCAAGTTTCAGTAATAAATTTTATGCATTTATCAGTCATTTAACAAAGATTTGTATTACAAATGTAAAAAAGAAATATGTTTTTAGACAATAAATTTTTTTATTTTGTGTCGGATATTATGAAATTACTGGAGATATGGTTCTGAAACTTGTTTTATTAAATTTGTCAGGTCAAAAACCATAAGAAATCATCATCTTTACCCCTTAATTTGGGTTCCTAGAAATTCAGTATTGTTTATTTCATTATTTGTCCAGGAATCAGGGTGAAATCTTTCAGCCGTAACTTGCAAAGGAATGTTTCTGGACACGTGTTTATGTGAACATTTTTCATTATTTTTGCTAGTAGAAGAGCTAAGAAAGTGCCAGGAACAGTGTCTGTATTTTATGGAAACTTGATTTTTAATCATTTATTCTTCAACACTTCTATTAAGTGATAACACTTCTTAAGTGATCAACCTGAACCCATTCTTCTAAAATCTTTGTTTACTGTACTTGCCATAAAATACACATGACAAAACCTAATCAGGTAGTCTTTCATTATTAATTTATCAGCTTTTCCCCCATTCTTCTATTTTCAAATTCTTCAGAAAAGCAATTTCTGATGCTTGAATCTTATTGAAAAATCTTCATTTTTGTAATCATTTTTATTAATATTTATTAAACACACTATAGACAAACAATTTTTAGTTCACTAACATGCACTGAAAATTGTTTCAGACTATGTACAAGGCATTTTTCTAATTGATTTTCTTCTAATAAAAAAACTTTTTCTCCCTATTCATTCCAACTTATTTCACAAACTGGACCAACTTAATTTATTCTAAACACTAGACTGTATATTATCATTAGACTTTTTTCAGGTGCTACTATTCTCTCATCGTGAATTGCATGAGGGCATTCAAAAAAAATAAGCATGTGTGCTCCATTGATCTGCTAAGTGTTCTATTGGTAGAATATAAGTAGAGAGATGAAAATAAATAAAATGAATATAACTGGATGAAGGGAAGTAAGAGGGAAAGAGTTATGTGAAATTAACAGCAAAATTACAATATAAAATTTTGAAAATAAAAAAGTAAGAAGTGAAATAGAAATCATTGTAAAAATGTGAAATTCTGTGCAAAGAATGATTTTTAATGATGATAATAACTGCTGAACTTGTAAAAGTAATCATTAATAAATAAGTAATCTCTTTTAGGGTAGGAATAAGCCCAAAGGATTTTATTTTAACCAGATCACATTTGTTATAAAGTAATAATGATTGACTGGAATGCTGTGACTGGGGAAAGATGGAAAAACCAAGAAACCAGGTAGTAGGAAAGTATAGTCTGAGCATTTAAAATGAAAGATAAAAAAAGCTTACTCAGTTTTTGAAAGGAAAATTAATCTTTCTAACAAACATTTTTTTATAAACCATAAGAGGAAACTACATATTCATGAGATGAAAACAGGTACCAAATTCACATATAATTATGATGGTAACCAATGTAAGTAGAGGTTATATACTTCTGATTACACAAGTAGAGCAATATTTAAGAGAGCCAAAAGAGTGAAGAAAATAAATAAATGGCATGACTATTATATGGTTAGCAAATAATTTTAATGTTATGTAATGTTGAAGAAAACAACAGAAAATAACAGTTGAAGAAAAATACAGGAATATACAGAAGTAGGGAAAAATGTATGATGCAGTAAATGTTGTCATATTTAAATGAAAAGGTCAGAAACAAAGGAATGGCAAGTAGCATGACTAGGTCAAATGGTTTTGACCCCAAAAAATATCCTTACTGATCACAAAAATAGATTTTGTTTCACAATTCTAATAACAAAGAATAGGAAAATACTTATAAGTAATTTAAGTTTTAATACTTATAAGTAATGAAAATACTTAATAGTATAAAATTATACCTAGTAAAGTCAGTTATTTTTACACAGATTTGAATACTAGATTATGGATGCTGGTGTTCTTTGGTGGTTGGGTTTCAATTAACCACACAGGAATGGTCGAACTGAGACTGTACAATACTACACTTCATTTACACTCATACATATCATCCTCTGAAGTATTATCTGAACGGTAATTACCGGAGGCTAAACAGGAAAAAGAAAGAAAAGTATAAAATTATAATAATTTGAATTATTTGGTTATCAAATTAAATTAACATAGAATAAATTATAAAATGCAATATTAAGTGAAGTTTCATACAATTGTATGAAATGTAATATTTTATAAAGTAAACCTCACAGGGTATTTTTCAAATCTGATATTTACAATCCCTAGAACTTCTTAAGGATATGATTTTGAATCTGACTGGGATATCATGGTAAATTTTCTTTTTGGAATCTTCTTCTGGCAGTGACAAAATCTTCTACTATGACAGCGAAAATATTTGCACAACATTGATTATGAATGGACACTTCTATGCAGTATGAATGTAGTATTTTTCTTACGATATCTAACTGATATTCCTGGTGTAAATAATAAATCCCTTGTAATTAAATAATTTGTGAATTATACATAGTTATTAAAAAAAAAAAAAATGAAAACTAATGTATTTCAATTGTTTATGTACTATAATTTATAATAAAGTTCTGTGTATAACTATTACATTCAGATGGCTGAACAAAATTTTAGAACAAGTAAAAAAATTAAAACTTGAAGGTGACCGTTCAAAAAATAATTATGACAGAATTGATGGCAACAATTATTATCAGAGTTGGCTGAGTATAGTAGAAATGCTGACAATATTTTCTTCATTAATAATAATGCATCAGGCAAATCAAAAGAGAAAATGTAAAATTATTACAATATTATTAAATCATAATGTATATATTTCTTTAACTAGTAAGAAAAACCTAATGTTCTTAAACTAGAAACCTAGTAGTAAAAAGGTTAATCTACACACTTTTTAAATATGCAAAAATATGATAAATTTTGGTAAATCTATGAATTGTGGTAAATTATTTATATTCATATAATTCTTATTATTATTTTGCACACAAGAACAAAAAACAATCATCTAATCTTCAATTATCAATGAATCAATTATCAATTATCAATCATCAATTATCAAATCTTGGAATTTTTAGGACGTCATGACAGTATCTCATTAACGTAGGGGAATGTAGACTGCCAGTGAGGTAGTCTCCCTAGACTAAGCGATATACAAGCATAGCATCGTACAAATTCCAGAATTTAATGTCCTTAAGATATTACATGATAATTAAGCATATCTCATTGGCCTTCATATTAAATTTATATATGGAAACATGTGTAACAGATTGGATGAATTTTGATTATTAAAGGGATTCCATTTGCTGTAGGGTAATTTTTCACTTTTTACACTTTTTAGTACATAATAATCTCTGATCTCCATTAGTGTACCATCAAAATCAGATCTGCAAGTCAATGACATGCAGATTTATCAATAAACGGTTAAACATTTCATTTTAATCAATCAATAAACCATTAAACATTAATTAAATCTATGTGTTAGATTTCTATTCAGTGAAATAGAAAAATATAATATCTACTGATAAGGAATAATTTCAGAATAATTAGTATGAGTCAAACCATTGCAGTTTATTACGTCATTATTATCAAACTATATAACAGTATTAAAATTAATCATCTGTTTATTTTTTCCATTTTACAGGCTACCAGTGCCTTGGTTGCTGTACGGGCTGATCTATGGGACACCAGTTGAGGTGAACAGCGTGGGAATGGTCTGCTCCATTGCAATCCTTTTCCTAATGCTACTATTCGTCATCATGTCTATCGCCTGCTTCCACTGGAAGATGAACAAGAGTCTAGGATTCACCATGTTCCTTCTATATTTCGTCTTTGTTGCAGTATCTCTAATGTTTGAGTACAAAGTTCTGGTTTGCCCATTCTAACATGTTAATAATTTCACGCACACATTCACACCAATGTTATTAATGATGACTATAAAAATATTGTTTTATTTAAAAAGCTCATATTCAAGCAGGTTACCATTTGATGAAAGAGTGATGTGGTTTTTATAACAGATATATATATAAATATACATATATAACTGTTTTAAATAAAATATATTTAACATAACTAATTGTAAAGTTTAGATCTGTATTATATTGTAGCTAATATCTACATATCCTATGGATATTACCATTTAGTTAATTTGGAATGAGCCCAGGATGGGTATTTAAAAAAAAAAAAATCTTTATAACCGTAAGTGAAATAATTAAATTTATAAATGATAAAATAATCTGAATAATTTTTTTCTTTTATTTGTTTATATTTAGTTAGCATTTCTGTTAAAAATATGAAAGCCTACTTATGAGTTTAGTTTTGGCAGGTAAACCAAACAAAAATAAATAAAAAAAATAATTAATTTACTCAAACAATATTTAAAAAATGTTATTTTATATATATATACCATGACAATTATAGTTTATGGATAAAATATTAAAAATATAATAATTATTTAAAAATTTTGTTTCCTTTACAGCAAGAGCAATGATTAATTAAATCACCATTACAGATAAAAATATACCTTTATTAATCTACTCGTAACATCTAACTTGCTGAAATTAACTGAGGTTCAGTAAAAGCAGTGCTAATTCTGTTCATCCTATCCTAAAATTAAAAATAATAAACATAGATTTAACTCATTAAAATCCATTCTTCCCTTAATCATCATTGGTTATTTTATAAATTTGCGTTTAAATTTTTTATACATAGATATCTGTCTTCATCTTCAGTTCTGTTTAAAAATATAACTTGCTTTTCAATTCAAACTGTAAATAATCATGTAAACGTATAAAAAAAGGCATTTTTATAATTATTCATAACTGGTATATCAGATGCCTTGAATTTTTATTAAACATTGTCAACATATGATATATTAGTATACTTTTTTTTGTATAAATGTCTAAGTTTTATTTTTATAAAACTCAAGACAAGCTCTTAGAAAATACAATTCATCTCTCCAATCTGTAATGAGGAGGAAATTACACACGCATGCACATGCAAACACACACACACACACACACACACACACACACATATATATATATATATATATATATTTATTTCTTCAGTGTATTTATGATACACCATCAGATAATTAAGTAGAGAAAAAACAAAAACTGAAAAAAATGATTATGAATTAGCAGAACTGTAAATAATGATGTTATTTATTGATGAAAAATTTGCTAATATACTTCTGTATATCTGTGCTTAAGTTTTGAGAAAAAAATAAATGATAAGTTCATATATTTAAGATAGTCAGTGAAATTTATATAAAATGATCAGAATATTATTACTCCACTTAATATGTATGACTGAACTGAGTACAGTTGCTCATAAAATCTCAACAATAAGCCCTAGCTGTAATTAGAAAGTCTTTACCAGAACTCTGATACTTGTATTCATAATACAAAAAGTAGACATTATCAGAAATTACTTTGAAGAACACTGTGTTATGACAAATGAGAATAAACATATCTTTGTTGATGGAATTGCTTTCATTTGACTCCCCCTTGTACTTTTTGCTATGCATAAGGAACACAAGATAATCACACTATGCCCAGAACCTATGGTATTGTATGAGAACTGAGCTGTATTTTCTTTTCACACTATAAGCACAAAATAACAGTTAAGTAAACTAATTTTATGTAACATGACTTTTAACTGTAGATGTTTTACCATGTAGTTAAAAACTTGCCACCTGTATAAGATAGAAAAACAACTGTGCTATGTAGTATATATTTTATTATTTCTAACTGCATAGTTTACAGGTTTCTAAATCCATAGTTGATTGTGTTGTTCTCTCAATTTCTAAAAGTTTCTAATCTTTGCTAAAATGTATGTCAATCCTGCCTACGTCTTAAATATTGATTATGATTGCTGTTTCTCAAAAAACACTTCCTGTAAAGGCATAACATGTTTCATATTGGAATTTTAGTTTTCTAAAACTATTTCTATAAAACATTATCAATGAAGTGTATACATTACCATGAAATATATAAAAAATAAAACACTAAAATCAAGCCGATATACATTATTAAAATTTTTTTTTTAAATATAATAAATATGTACATCAGAAATAAAAACTAGATGAATTTGATGAGATATTTTTTTTTCATTCATTTAATTTTCAATGTATTCAAAACACCACATTCGATTAGAACATCAATTTATGTATTCTTGATTTTGATTGTTTTGGATATTTCATATTCCGTCCTTAGAATTATTTCACTTTTTTGGTCTACTAATGTAGATTGGTGTATTTTCAGAAATAGCAATGATTTTTGCGTAATAAATATTTTGCAATGTATAAAAAATTAATTTTCATAATAAGTTGTGTATTTTGATTGTAGAGTATAGAAACAAAATTATAAAGATCAACCTTTTGTCTTATAAAAGAACTTATAAAATTTCCTTTTATTCAAATTTATTTTTTATTATAACATTATCTACTTTTCAGCAATATGTAAGGATCAGGTCTGTAATGATGTTTTAACTGTTCAATTTTTTTTCTTAATCTAGCAACTATATAATTTTGTGTTTTGGTGGACTACATTTCTTTTCTGGGTAGAGATTGAACATAAATATTATTATTATATTATTTTTAATATTAGTCTGTAAACTACTTTATAGTTTTTTCTAAGTACTCAAAATTTCAGCTTTCAAAGTTCTAGAATTTTTAAGTTACATGAATATTAACTTTTTGTTTGATTAGTGTTAATAATCAGATGTCATTCAAATAAACAGTATATGATAATATTAATCATTACAATTAATCAATATATATTCTATATTTCAAAATTTTTAAAAATAAAACAGAAGAAATAGTAAGTTATTACTTTGCAGAACCTCAGTTAAATTCATATTTTTAAAATTTATAAAACAGGATCTTTTGGTAAAACAAAAAGATATAATTGAAAAATTATAATATTCATTTATGATTCTGCCTCAGAGCAGGTCCTCTCATGGAAAAAAATAAATAAAGAATTACGGGTTAAATTAAAAAAGTACATAAATTTAATAATTTTATAATTAAACAAGATATATAATTGCCTCAATAAAATTTTTTAAGTAATGTAATTAGAAAACAGAAATAAATAATATTATACATAATGATATTTACAGTATTTAAAAGTAATAGTTCATCATAATTTAAGCACTGTGCCCACATAATGAAAAAAAATATATATACTCATAATTTTCATTTAATATTTATTTCTACATTAATGATTTGCGTCTACAATGATAATACAATAACATACATAAATTATGAAGATATTTTTTTTAATTAGATGCATTAATGTGAGGTACAAATAAAAAGCATTTTAAGAAAAAGTTACTGAATAATAATAAAATATTACTTATTAATGCTGTCTAAAAGGTATTATTTAGAATAGTTTTTGTTTAATAACAATAATTTATAAACATAAGAATTTGGCATTTAATGTAATGAAAATTAGTTTTAACATGTACGATAATATATTTTTTTCAACCAATTTAGATTTCATAATTTCATAAAAAAAATAAAAATTATACAATATTTTATAAATAAATTAGCTATTTCAAATTATAGGTATTTTACCTATAATACAATAAAATAAATTTTATTTATTTCAGAGCATTATAAAAAAAAATTTAAACACAATTTTGTTATAAAAACAGACTTTAAAGACATTACTACATTGTTTGCAAAAGAAGTCGAGGTAAAAAATAAACTAACATAAAAATTAATTTAATACAGTAAAAAATGGATATACTAATAAACAACATTTTGAACTACCTTAAAATAATTGACAGCGTACATGGTGTACGTAAAATATAAATTGTTAAATGCTTCTGTAGAAGAGGAAAATGGATAAGTTTATTCAGGTGATTAAAAAATATACAGTTTAAAATTTATCAGATATTAGTAAATAATGGAAATAAAATTTATTACAGTATATTTACGGAAACTTATGTGCAGTGGAATTTACAGGGTTAAAGCAGGGTTATAAAGCATGAATAATATTTAGATTAATTTCCTGTTTGGTAAACATTAAAACTAATTGGATTATATTTTTTTACAGGAAAGTTGAAATTTTTTGCTTAGTAATGAAAAATAATATAATTTATATAATATTATTATACAAAATAATAATAGTGACTATTAATCATCATATTATACTACCTTTGAGATAATTCAAGATTACCACTTTAAATCAGTCTTGCTAGAACTATGTAAGAAGTGGTCACAAATTTATAACAAATTAAATTTCCATACCTTATTTGCTGAATAATGTTAGGTAGATCTACATTTTTTTAAATTAGAAATATTTTTAAAAACTAGTATTACTATTAAATCCCTTTTTAAGATTTTCTAAAACTATCCCTCATTTCTTAATTGGTTCATATTTATCACTATCATACTATTGATCAAATGCACGGTCAGTAAAAATTTTATCAATACTCAAACATATCTCCTTTTATAACAATCATATTCTTCCTTGTTAACAGTATAAATTAATTTAATGTAAGCTTCTTGTTTATTGGTAAGTGCCAAATTTTTCAATCAAAACAATGCATTACACTCATAAATGTGTTTTGTATCTTTTAATTTTACTCATATCTTTTTCAATTTTTTTGTGAGGGTCTGCCCTAGATTTCTATAGCTGTACAACCTTTATGATGCATCTATGAGGAGAAATGAAGTATGGAAATTTGTAACATATGAAAATGCCATGTTTGATTGGAATTTGAACATTTCAAAATATTCCAAATGTCAAACGGAGTTGCTACTATTCTGTTACAGAAATCAGGATTGTATTAACATCTCTGTCTTTCAATTTATTGAATTATAATTTATTAATTATTATAATATATTGCATAATAATAAAATATAAAGTTCGTTACTGCAGCACACAAGGTCAAAAAATCTCTAGTCATATGAATCAGATAATTTTTTTTTCTAAATGTTGATCAGATCAATAAACTACAAATATTCTACTGCACTTAACTGAAAGCTGATAAATTTTTTTTCCAAATTAACATTCAGTGCAAATAGTATGATTTTTAATCTGTTTATTAAATATACTGTAATAGTAATAAATAAATGTATTGTTTAAAATTCACTTGAATTTATAATGAATAATAATAATAATAATAATAATAATAAATATAGAGAACATAATAATATTTTAACATATTTTTACGGAAAACACAATAAAAATAAAGTAGATTTTGTTATTTTATAAAACCAGTGGCTGATGGGATAAAATAATTATCTATAAAAACCTAAAATCTCATTTGTATTTTAATATTGATAAATATTTTTAAAAATTGAACAATTTTATCAAATAATGACAAATAGAATGACAAATAATGTCAGTAGCGTAAAATGTTTTTAAAAAGTGTTCAGGAAAGTATTCATTATAAATTTTGGAAAAAAAACAAAATATGTATTTAAAAATTTATAAAAATACAATTATTAGTTTAGTTTTGTAAATAAAATCTTTATTAATAAATTATTAATTAATTAATTTGATTTAAATTTAATTGATTAATAACATTAATTTATTAATAAAATAAATATGATAGATATAATTTTTTATTTTCTCTATTCAGCATAATTCGCTCATTAAAACAAAATGCTTAAATAATTAATAATTTAATTTTTATTATTGTTTATTTTTATAATAAAAGAACTATAAGAAAAAGTTTTTAAGTCATAAATTGTTTTAAATATTCCAATAATAAATAATAATTGTAAGATGATAATTATAATCTGATTTCATAAATTATAATATATAAAATAGATAACTTAGCTGATAAAATAAATAAAAAAATAATTTATAATGATATTATTTATTAATTTTTTAAGGTATAAATAATAAAATAATTATCCTAAATTTGTTATCATAACAAGAAAAGAGAAAAAACAATTACTTTTAAGTATACATATAAATGATATATATTTAATATTTAAAAATTAAAATATATATGTAGAAATTTTAAAATGTATAATATTTTAAATAGAAATATTATATAAATAATATTAAAAATAAAGTATATTCATTTATATTATAGCTAAAAATTCATTATTTTTATTATATAATATAATAATACTATATTATGTAATGTAATGATTATAATGATAATAATATTTATTGATAAATAAATAAATAATTTAAAACATTAGCACCTTCATTATTGATTTTTATGTATTATATAATTTTTAAGAATTTGAAGTATAAAAATAAAATATTTCCAGTTATATTTTACACAAGTAAAATTACATTTTATTGATATAGAATAAATGTAATTATTAATTTAAAAAAAGTCGTGAAAAAGATCATACATTTTTTTATTAAAATCATTAATTAAATTTGTAAAAGATAAAATTTTCATATTACTTTTGTGACACAAATAATAATGAAAAATAATAAAGAAAAATTCAAAAAAATATTGAATTTGTTAATCAGTCATTTAAAAATATTGTTGCCTGATTAACAATAATTGCTTAAAAAAAAGCCTGAAATTGTGAGTGAAATATCATAAGCGTAAGCTAATTATTATAGTCGTTTTAGCTTCAACTGTTGATGAATGAGATATATAAACATGCTAAGATAGAAGCACTTTCCACTGGAAAAAATCTATAATATAATTTTTCTTCTTTGTACTAAGTTTAAATGATACACTAATCATAAAATATTATTTAAACTATAAATTTTTTAAATGACTAGCCAAACCAAATTTAATTAATATGTTCTAAATAACTATATAGTTGCCCTTATGGTCATTTTTGTGACTGCTACTGATGTTCTCACTCTGATGTCAGCTGATGTTATTGGTTGATTTTTAGTCATGAAAACATCTATTTAGAATAAGTTAATATAGTCTCTCAGATTCAAATTTTAACTTTTCATTTAATACTGCTTTTATGTGTTTATATATTTGCCGTGTTAGGATGTAGTCCTGGAATGTCAAGGTTATTCTTTATGTCAATGAGCTTGTGGACTAGTACCTATTAGGTCATCAGCAAATATATGTTACTGTGAAGTATTTTAAAGTGTTGTTCGTTGTATCTTTGTTTATAGTTAAAAACCTGTTTGACTGATTTAGAAAATTGTCATTAGAATAGTTAATTTTATTTGGTCTGAAAAATATTTTCTGAAGCTACAAAGGATGTTAGCCTTCCATATTAACAAAAAAAAATATTATTTGTAATTATAACTTTGATATTCTAAATATGCATGGAAAAGGACTACCTATGACTTAATAGAATCAAGCATTATGAAATGTATAAACACATGGTATAATGAGTGAATGAACAATTCAGATCAACACACTTTTCAACCAAATTTTAAATATGTGACTATCTGTATAAAAAAAAATTACCAACAAAACATCAACATCAGCTGATGGCAAGAGTGAGAATGGCAGCTCTGTTCACTAAAGATAGCTGCAAGGCTCAATATAAAATCGTTTGATCTAAGTTATTAAAATTTTATTTATTAAATTTAGTTTGTTTTGCCATTTCAGAAGTTCATAGTTTTAAATAATATTTATTTATACATAATCACCTTTTGAAAAAAAGATGGAAAGGTGATTCTCATACAATTTAAAGAAAATGTATGAGAAATAATAGTCATGATGGTGAAAAAATAAAATCCTGCAGTGTAAATTTATATTTTTTACCAATAATGAAGCAAAAATTAAACTTTTTCTCTAAAATAAATATTAAAAATTAATGATGTAGAATGATACAAATTTTGTTTACAATATTATTCTTTAACATTTCTTTCATACCAACAAATTGATACTTTAAGGAAAGAATAACAAATTCTGCTGGTTAACAACAAATATTTTTTTCTGCAACTGACAATTTTGTTAGTTTGGAGTTAATTATAACAAAAGTTTACTGTATTTATTATTTGAATAGTTTTACATTATTAGATCTTAATGCAATCGAAGAAAAATTATAAACAAAATACAAACAAAGTAAAGTAATAATACACTTATGTTAACTGTTGTTCTTCATATAAAAATTATTATATCATAAATACAGTGCAGAGTAGTTGTAGTATGGACCAGGAGTAAATTTAGTTCCCTTACAAATGATTCTTACCAGTGTTGGAGCGATACAAGATGTTGGAAACAGTTCTGGCTAAAGCAGTAAGAAATAATTTAAATACACACTAAGTTATTCATATTAAACATATAAAGATACTAAATACCCTTGAATGTGGGTATTGATTTTTGTTTTAATATCTCCATCATTATATTTGAGTCGAAGAGTTACACATCACAATATGCTACATCAACAATTAGTTAATGAGGAGTGTTTCAGATTGGAATGGACTCAAAGACTGTGATAGACCTATATTTCTTTTTGTTAAATTATGTATGTGAAATGGAGGTGTAAATAGTAATAAAAAGTATTGTTACGATCCGCGCCAATGGACTTTATATAAATGGGCAATTTGTTTATCTTGCCCAATTTTTCAGTGTTGAAATTAAAGAAAAAAGTATATATAAATAAAAATAAATTGTACTTCCATATCAGTGTTAATAAAACTAATGTAAAGTTGGTGTAGCTCGATTATTTTTACATTAATATGAAAAAAATAATAATTTTTAGATTACTGTAATTATTGATATAAATAATTTAAGTGTTTTAGATTGAATACGTGCGTAATGTGTGAATAGTTATTTCAGTCGTGAAGTGTGAAGTTGTTTTTACATAATCCTGTACAGTTTTAATTATTAAATAACAATGATAATAAATAAATAATATAAATTATTCCATATTAGTTAATAATTTGTTAAGATTATTATGAATGTCTTATGAGACAGCCAAGACATAAGCAATAATTAAAAAAAAGAAAAAAAAGAAATAAATAAGTTATGAAATAAGTATGAGTGAATAATATCATATATGAAATAATATAACTTATAATCTTTACACGCTCTAATTTAATGTTGTGACAAATATTAGCAGCTTTCAGTGAACACAAACAGCACAAACTGTGATGTCTGAGTGCGTGCATTTAAAGTGAGTTAATTTTTATGGTTCAAATGAATTATTAGATGATTGGAGATTTTTGTAAGGATGTAAAAAACAAAAATGCTATTTTAATTTTTCATAGTTAGCTTAGTGTAAACGTTTGTGAAAACAATTTTACCCATTAATGTTACATTTTTATATATGTTAAAAAAGGTAATACGTAACACAGATTACTGAACATTGTTATTTTATATCTTTTTAGTTTATGTAAATATTTTTTGTTTTTAATAATTATATTATTTTTCAATGTTTTACAATATATTTTATTTTAATAAATTATTTTGATTCGCGTGAAAAATATATCTACTAAAACTGGGATATAATAAAATTTAATTCATTTTTTTTTAGATTATGAATAAAACAAAATCATGTCCTTAATCCCCAGTCATCTTGTATTATTACATTTTTTGTTGATACAGTTTAAACAAGTTTACCTTAAGAGCAAACAAACAGAAATATTTAAACAGTATCATAAATTTTAAAAAATCTAGAAATTCATCTTAAGTTAATTTGCAGAAGGTAAGAAATAAAATTTTATTTTGAATAAGTCTCAAGATTTGGTGATTTAGTTAAACTATTGTAAAATTGAAAAATTGGCTACTGTTTTCTTCAAGCGGAAAAGCAGTTTTGTTGCAACATACACTAAAGCTGGCCTGAAACAAAAAAGTGTATTAGTAATTTACTGTTCCCACGCTGGGTAAAAATGTTGCAATTGCCAGAGGAACTGAGGTAGGGCAAGTATCTATTACCTGGAGAGTGTCTTGAGTTATGTATAAAGTTGTCTGTCTCACCCCTCTTCAGATAGAATGTTTATTCTTGCCATCTTCTATGGGTATGATACAGTTTTAAAGTTATATGATAATGAGGTGGTTTTTCAGGGTTTTTTCAGCCATGGGAATTTCACCTAATATTTAAAGAGGTTAAACTGAACAGTTGATAAACTTGTCTTGTGGAGAAATTGTTAGCACAATATCTTGTTGGATTACCCTGCTCTTGGGGTAGTTGGTTTAAAGTTCATATCATCAAGGTCACATGGCAAACCAGCCAGTCATTAACAGTAAAGATTTGTGGCATAAACCATAAATAATTTGTTATATAAGTGTAGTCATATATCTTTGCTAGACTGATTGAGAATTTCTTAATGAGGTCACATTGTTCTCATCAATAGAACTAAGAGTGCTTTGATTTTTCTACAAAGGTAAGCAAGTCATTAAAATTTATTTTGACAACCATAAAAATGTACAGGTATTAAATACTTCAGCAAATTTTACTCAAAGTGATAATGCAGCTAATGATGGTATCAGTAGATGTAACCTAGTCAAATCACCTGACAAGAGGAATCTACTAACAAGTTATTTAAAATTTTTAGTTTATATTTTTAAAATTATAAGAGGCTTAATTAATAATTTAATTTGGGACAAAATGGTGGTGGAGTTACACTTAATTAGGGTCTAGTAGGCCCTCAAATATTTTACACTAAAATTTAGTGATGATAATTAATTTTTTTTTTTTAATTTTTAAATAAAGATAGAGTTAACAATTTTATATTTATAAGATTATAATATTGAACTTCAAATCAATGCTGTTTTGTGACATAAAGGAATAAGTAGCAAGAGAAATTTCTGGTAAACCAATTGCCATTTATCTTCTCCTTACCTATTCTTTCAACCTCATTTTGGTTTCTGTGATTGTAGGTAAGACCCCATTATCATATTAAGGGTGCCAGGACCTTTAGAAACCTTTTGTGATTCCTTAATATGAATCAATGGATGTAAAAGTCTTGTTGACTATCCGAGGATTCTGCTTCCTGCGTACTGGTTGTTTAATAAGCCTAATGGTTGAAACACCTTTTCAGTAAAGTCTAAAATACAAAAAAAAAAAATTTCAATAAAATAAGTAAGATACTGACATCAATATATCTTTATGTTATTAAGAAAATGTTTGTTGTGAAGAATCAATTGTGTTAAAATTCATACTATAATATAAGCAGTTTAAATCTAACATTAACGGTTAAAATTTCTAACTACATAAAGATCTCCTAGTTGAAAATTTTTTTTGTTAAAATCATCAAAGACTCTCAAATTAAATCGTAAACTAACACAACATATAACCAAAATTTATCATCTTTTCTTCTGTTTTGAACTTAATAAAATTTAAATTATTTACAGCCAGTGGTTTATAATAACACTTTTCAATTTTATATGGAATGAAATTAACTTATGAAACTGTAACAAAAGCTGCTGCTTAACAGTAAAATTCTAACATAATTAATGTTTTTAAAATTACTTTGTAACAGAAAACATAATGAAATTGTTTAAATTTGAATAATTCAGGATTAAGATTCTCTGAAACATTTACAGGGGTGTTAATTAATTCAAAACAATGGTCACAAAAGATAATGAAGATTCCCATTTGGCTTAGAAACAAGGTGTTATTAATGAAAAGTTTCCTTGATTTAACCTGAAATAATTTTTATAGTTGATCTATTCAAATTTAAAGTATCTTCTCATTCCATTTGTAATAATCCCGACCATTTTTCATACCCTTAGAATTTTCCAAGAGATCATTTTTGTGGATGATTGATTGTTTTTTATCTTTCAAAGATGGATTCTAATGTATGAATTAGCATTCTTTATCAAACCACAAAAAGATAAAAAAATTACATAAATTTTTTCAGAAATATTTTGTATAGGAGTAGTGAATATCAATCATCTTCAACTGAGATTTTACCATTCCTGAAGCACTGGTGCCACTCAGAACAATTTGTTCACACAAAAAAATTTTGATAAAGTATTTTGTAATCTCAATAGTTCATTTTGTAGATTCATATAAAATTTGATCACAACATGGTATATTGTTTTTAAGGTGTCTCAGAATAGATCTAATAATGGGTCTAAAAATTTATATGATAGAACTTCCTAAATGCAATTACCAGGAAAGTTATCTCCTTATGATACAATGAAGGAATTTTTCAGTACAATGTCATATTCAATTCAGCTACATGAAATTTATTTTATATAATTTATATTTTTAAAAGCAAGTTATTTATAGAACTGTGAACAAAAATAACCTAATTGTCTAGCAAGAGGAAAATAATATAAAAAATTAAAATTAATAATAATAATAAATCTGATTTAAAAACTCCTAAAACTAGACATTTTTAAATAAACCAAATTTAATAAAGAAAATGGTTGTAAGAGCAACTGAAAATGTTAAATGTGAAATTTAAAATGTTATTTTATTTTCTACGGATTATATACAAAAAAAAATTGTAAATTTTAAAAACCATCTAATACTGCAGCATTAAATACTATAATTTCAAACTTCTGTTAGACCAGTGTGATTAAAAAAACATAATTTATCATATTAGTTATTTTTTCTCCCACTAAATACAGGTAATGCATGTATAATGAACCTTTTTTTATAGAAGAGGTACATTAATTTGTTGCATTACATTATCTGTCCCAGTCATTATTATGGCTGCAAGCATGTGAAGTACAAGAGATACTGATCAGAACTGCTTTCTTTGAGAGTAATCATATTCACTATATGGAAGAATCAATTGGATGAGGTGCATGTTAGTGGGTTCAGCATGCCTATATGCAACAGTATATTGTGTTCAGTGAAGAAGGCAATGTAAAAACATTTCATCTCCTACTTTCCTTAGTAAGCCTAATGCAGGATCATGTTATCTTGAGGAGGTTTATATCAATTTCAGGAGTGACTTACATAACACATGCCAGGTTATCAACAACCATTTTTGTTATGGCAGTTAACAAAATAAATGTTTTTTAATTTACATTACATGAAATTATAAATTAATTAAACAAAATTTATTAAAAGGAATTTTCATAACAAACCTAAAATATATGTTAAAAAAATGTTATTTTTATATGATAAAAGAAATTATTTGTTTAATTGCATGATGATATTCAGTTAAATATGTTCCTTGTTGAAAATAAATGCACTTTTGTTAGGTTATCATGTTATAATTTGTGTGAGATAGTTGTAATTATTATACCTTGTCTTAACAAAGCCAAAGGAAAATTAGAAATTTAATAATTCAGTTAGTTTTTATTTAAGAGGCTGGTGATCTGAAGATTAGATGTTTTTAAAAAAAGGATAAAAACAACAAAATACTAAATAGGTAACCAATATGTTAAAAATTGTTTAAAAAATAATAAAATCTGTGTTACATATTACTGAGATGCAGCACAAAGTGGTGTTTGTTTTTTCACGTTGCCAAACAAATTTAAATGCCTATGTTGGCCTAAAAGAGTATTTTTTCATTTAGTTTAATTTTATCACGTAGAAATAATTATGTAGATAATTAGATTACCATATTTAGATGTACAAAAAAATGTATGTAGTTATTTAAAGCTAAAAATAATTTCATAGAAAAACTTTTCACATGCCATTTATAAACTCAGATTGTTTTTATAAGATAAATATTTTAATTTAGGATATATAAGCAGACAACTTAACTATTTGGTTATTTACAATATATTTTCAATATAAAAAATTATATAATGGTCTGGCATATAACAATTTCTTTTTTTCATTAACTTCAATAATACCAAAAGTTGTAAATTAATAGTGTTATTCAATAACTTTCATGATATACTACTGTAATATCACATTTCATAAAGTAACAAAAAAAATATTACATTAAATTGTTACTGCAATGATCTTGAGAAGTATGTCTAGATCAAAGTATGAGTTAAAGGTTTTTGATAAATAATTTTTATGAAACTGAATCGATATGTTACACTGAAAAATATACAAATAGATTCTGTGAGTTAAAAAGGTTTAGTTTGTTAGAATGCCAGTTAAAATAATGATAAGAATCAGCTCTATCCTAGGTGCACATCCGTGGAATTCTTTATCTTATATTCATTTTTCAGTTTCCTCACAGTTTGTATTTAAATGTTTCATCATTTATCATTAAAAAAAAAATAGAATTTTAATTAGTTTACATTTTATTCAATACTTCAATCTATACTTACATGAGTGATTATGTATATATTTATTCAATTTTTGTAAACTGGTAATATTTTTAAACATTTGCCAATTGTTTAAAAATAATTTCTTATTATTTATTTATTTTAAAATTTAAAAAAAAAATTATAAATGATTCCATTTCAAATTAATGTATCTTTTTTCTTTCAGAAGACAATTAGCAGTAAGTAGCTGGTTAGTAAAGTGTAGCTGGTAGTACTGTGTTATAATGTTGTAAGTCACTGAAGAATGAGACTAGAATTTCTTATGAGAGGAAATTCAGCTTTTTTTGAAGCTGCTTTTATTGTTACAGGTTTTGTTTGACCTGTTTGTCACTGCTGAAATATCTCAAAGTTAATTGCAATAAAGCCAGTTAGTTGTTAATTCATTTTTATTCCTGTAAATTGTGTTTCATATCATGATTAAAATATAAAATTTTACAACCAATTTTTTTGTGATGTGATTTCATAAATATAACTGGTCCAAGTTCTTCTAGTTTTCCAATCATCAATCAATTTCACATACCTTCAAAAACAGAACACATTTTTACTCATTGGCATTATTTTATTGTGGATGCAGTATAACTGTCATTTTTATGTCCTCCCAAAAACTAACGTAACATTTTCCTTAAGTTTCAGTTAACTTCTGGTTTATAGTTCTTATTATTTTTTTATGTTTGAGTGACTTTATGAGCAAATGAATTTGAAATGTATTGAAATTCTACATAATTATTTTCCCCCTCTGACCTTTTTCCTCTAGGTGGTCATCATTATCAAAAACCATCATCAAAACAATCTTGATTTTTTTTTTGTTCTTGATTGATTTCATTTAAATGATATTTCAGAAGACTTGAGATTTCTAATGCAGCTTTTTTTTTATTCATGGTCCATAGGCAGCTGCATTTCTTGTTTGATTTGTAAGAATAAATGTTGTTTGTTTCATATCAGGATTGCCAACTAATGATGACAGTTAAAACCAAGCAGCAGGATTATAAATAATATACTTTCATTATATGATATTTTAAACCTATTTAATCTTATTTAAACCTTAATTAAACCTATTTATAGATAGCGTCAATAAACATTTTGTATGGAATCATTTGAATTACTCAGTTTAGAGATGAGTGTGTAATCCTCTCTTAGTCCTTGAATAGATTTTCAATCATATTTAAAAAGTTAATTTATTTCAAAACAGTAATTGTTATTATTAAATACATAGAGGTAATTAAAATACTTCTTGTATTTTCAAGTAGTGCTTTGTGTATATTTATTTTAATATTTGCTTTAAACACTCAGCAATAATTTATAATTCCTTTGAGTAGATTTGATAACTCATTTGTAACTCCACTGAAGAACAAGGTGCTAACTGCCTTTTTAATGTCTGTTGGAAGAATAAGTTTCAGTAATTTAAAAGCAATTCATTGAACATTTATATATTTTTATTTTTGTAGCATTATCATGTGTTTTCATGCTGTTCAACAATATATTTAATAGCATAAATACTTTATGTAAACATATTACTTTTTATTAAGCATTCATAATTTATTTATTTTCATGAATAATATTTCAAAGAAAGTATTAAATAAAAATATTTTGAAACAGTTACTAAAGTTTGATATAAGAAATAAAAAATTGTTTAAAAACTAACACTATAGGTACTGTACATAACAGATTTAGACTTAATTATTTATGTAATTGTTAAATTTTCAAAAAAATTAAATCTATTTAACTGGACTTAACTAGGCCACTGGTTAAGTTTTTTGACCTACAATGACATGCTTAAGTATTTAGTTTAGTAGAATTCATTTCCATAAATTTATACCAGTAATTTAAAGATTTAATTAAAACTGTATTTTTAAAATTGAATAAGCTTTATGCTACCATTAAGTTTTTTCTGGCTGGATCATTATTCTTAATTGTTGAATATTATTAACATAAATTAAAACAGATTTTTTAAATTTTAGTTGTGTGTGCTTAAATATATTCTAAATAAAATAAATGCAACATTCTGAGTTTTTCAATGTGATCTGAGTTGTTTTCAATGAAAGCAAGAAATTGGCTCTATTTATTAATGCTAAAAGTGCCTAGAATTATTACCTAAATATTAATATAATGTTTATCTATTTTAATTCTATGGGTTTTTCCTAAATAGATGTTTCCAGATCATTAAAGAAAAAGAACTATGTCGATAAGGTTACAGCCTACCACCCTCTATTCACTGCATGCACATCGAACTTTGGCTATGGTGTATTTATTTTTACTTTAAAAAATTATAAATATTACTTAAACCTGTACTTATAATTAATTAAAAGAATTGTATCTTTCTGTTAACATAAAAGTAAATTGTTACTTGTGCAGGGACTGAAAATAATTTTATGATATACTTCTTATTCAAAATTATATATAATAATGTGTTTATATAATTTGTGTCCCCATTTATCATTTTTAATGACAAAGCTAAATTTTTAGAGTATTATTAAAAACCTAATGCAAGATTATAAAAATATAATGTGGTTTAAGTCATAAAAATAAAAAAACATTACAATTGTTTAATGAAGTATTAAGCATACTTTTTTAAAATGTATATTTTCTTTCATAGTAAAGAAATAATTTATAAAACAATTATGGATTATTATTATTAATAATAATAATAAGAGATTATTTTACTGAATATTGAGTCAATAAAACAGCTTCAAATAATTGGCTTGTGCAAGGAAAGTTACATTCCAAGACATTCCAAGGTTTATATGTAGCAAACAGCATCAAGTAGTAGCAACAAATTGAGAAATTTATTCTTAAAGAAAATATCAACAACAGATGTAGGCTATGTATGTAACACAATGAAACAATAGACCATATTTCACTGGCTGTCCAATTCTAGCTCCGACGGAGTACACTAGGAGACACAACAATGTGGCAAAAATTGTACACATAGAACGCTGCAATAGATACAAGTTAGAGTTTCAAAATAGGCCCTACTATACTTATGAGCCAGCCTCCTTTTTGGTGAACAACAATGCAAAAATTTTCTGGAACCAAGGAATTGTAACAGCAAAACCCATCCACTGTAATAAGCCAGAAATAGTAGTAGTTGACAAAATGGAAAAAGTAACTTACCTAATAGATGTAGCCATCCCATCAAGTAACAACATCAACATTAAACATAATGAGAAGCTGCAGAAATGTACAGATCTTGCTTTTGAAATTAAAGAAATGTGTAATCAAAAAAAGTTTATATAATCCCAATAATTATATATGCGGAGGGAATAATACCATCTACTTTGCACTACAGTCTTGAAAAACTGAAGATCCAGTGAAAGACCTACGTGTTAATGCAAAGAAGAATCATAATTGACACCTGCCATGTTGCCCAGAAGGCACTTAGTCAACAATAGCAAGCCTAATCTCGTTGGTATAAATTACTCCGAGTTTAGGGAATGTCACCTGCAAAAGAAAAAGCTGTGAAAGTGTGGGATAATAATAATACTGATAATTAATTCTGTTAATTCTTAAAAATTGTGTAAGAATTCACAATCCCTAACCCTTTAAAGGTGCCACATTTCGGAAATATTTTATGAAATCGAATACAATTTTATCAGTGCAAAAGTGCAAAGAATGATCCAAGGGTCAGTTACATATTAATAAATAAATAAAATTTTTGTAATATGCAATAAAGTATTATCCACTAGTTAATTTTTTTAAACAAAAATTTTTTAATAACTGGGAATTTTTAAACAGAATGAAATTTTTGTTAATATTATTATATAATAATAATATTACATAATATTATTATTATGTAAAATAATTTGATGGTGGAATTTATTACATATAGTTACAGAAATGTAAATTCAAATTTAGGAAAATTGACTAATCTAGTTTAAATAAAGCTAACCTTACCAATGAAATAAATAACTAAAAAAAATCATTCAAATTATAAAATATACATCAAATGATTAGTTTCGATTCCAAAAACGATAGTGTGCATTTAACATCCTAATAAAATTATAATGGTAACTATTTGAAATTTTTTTTCAAGGTTTAAGTGAATAGAATATAATAGTCTGCTTTATTTACAATTTTAATTACCCATTTATTCAATGTTATTCTAAAACCTTTGAAAAAAGTTTAGACATTAATCCTCTTTATAAACCAGTTAAGCTGTTCATCTTTTAGCAGGATACAGTTATATTTATTTTTTTAATTTTATTATTATTTTATTTTTAATTCAGATTTAGCATGTGAATAGATTGATGAACAGTTGCATAAAACTTTAAAAAGAATTTGAAAAAAAGTTGGAAAAAAAATTAGATTTTATGTTTAGCTTGATTCATTTTAAACAGCAAACATCTAAATGAAAAATTGAAGTTGTATATTTTAACTTTTTTTATGCAATCATGTTATTTTCAATTTTAAAAATTGCTTGCTTTTTTAATTTTTTTCATAAAAATAGATACTAATAAAAAATGAATTGTTACTTAAAATAATTTAATGACAACTCATTGAAAATGGTAACTCAACAAACTAAAAAAAGACAAGGTTTATTGTTTCAAATTTTTATAAAGTAAATATATGAATATATTTTTAAAAATTTGAAAATATTATTTTCAGTCTCTTCACAGATAATAATATACCATAGAATTTTAACTGTTATTAAAATATTAATGTTTCTTAACAAATTTAGACAAATTAAGTATTAAAAAATATATATATATATTAATTTTTTGTTGGTATAATTGTTGTAATTTTTTCTTTAAATTGAAAGAAAATTGTATTATTAACTATAAAAATTAATTGTTTTACATATTATATGATGTATATAATGAGTGTAAATATATGTTAAGTTTAATTATTTGTTTTTTCCAAATATATTTCATTTCTTTTATATAAGAATTGTTGTTAAATGATAATAGAGTAATAATGATAAATAATAATATATTTAAATAGAGGAAAAAATTAATGAGATATGATCATTCTCCTAGTATTAATATCTTACTTTAAATAAGATGCTGAAAAAAGTAAACTGTTATGTTAAAAATATTCCTAAATTTAATTTAAATCTTTAAAAATACTAATGAAGTAGCTTTATGGTATAATATTTTTTCAGAGTAAATACATAATATAAAGAAAGACTGAATTTAAAAGGTTTAACAGAATAGATTTTTTTATTTTTAGGACAATATTAAACAGATTATATTGCATAAAAATTTAAGTTGTTTGGGAAGAGGTTATTCTACACATATTAACAGAAACAAAACATAGATTCTGTGTCGTCTGGCTGCTACAAATAATCTTAACTTCAGTTACTTTTTACAAAATGATTTTCTAGAATGTAAAAACAAATGCCAATCATTAATAGAATTCAAATCTAGAACCTTCTGGAAGATATGTACAAGAAGCTACTGTACTGTAACATACAGAATAATATAACTAATATGCTAATACATAGAGAAACCAGCTTTTTTTTTTGTAAATAACGATGTAGACATTTTTAAAAATATAATTCAAAACAATGGTCAAATTTTCTTTTCCTCTCTTAAAAGAAATAAAAAAAACAAACAATTCTGATTGTATCACTGTCAAGAAAGCAAACATAAAAATAAAAAAGCCACTTTTCTAAAAATATAATTTGACAGTATGCGTTATATTACACATTCTCGGCACCTTGTCATTGTATTTCATTAGTGATTAGTACAGAATACTTGGAAAGTTTTATTCTTGGCCTCTTTTCCTCACTAGCCTGGATTCATTAAATGAAAATGAAGAATTTATTATTTAAAAACAACAGCTCTAAAAATTTTAGTTACAAGATCTGTCAATTTGCTTAGAAATTATTGACTCCAAAGAGATTTTATTCATGATAAAATGAATTATGAGATTTGATTCATGATATCTTAAATTATGAGATTTGATTCATGATATCTTAAATTATGAGATTTGATTCATGATATCTTAAATTGATCTTAATCAATTTATTAATTCATTGGGAATAAAATTGAATTTTTTTTCTTATAATATTTATTTAAAATTTACACAAATTTAAATAACTGAAATTAACTCTTCTAGCAGGGTGTTGTTCTTAATGTACAGACCCTTTTACTAAGTAATTTTATTCTTTTTTTTTTAGTAATAAAATCTCTGGTTTTGAATTCATTTTGCTGAAAAATATTTTGTTAAATGTAGAATATATGAATAAAATCCTGTATCCCATATATATGTGAAATACTTGTATCTGTACTTGTTTTGTACATTACAAGATACTTGTACTGTACAAAACTTGACAGTGATTGATTAATAGGTTGCTAGTGAATGTATACAGAATCGAATCACTATAAATTTTGTTGAGTTAAAAAAAATCCTTCTTTTGTTGTTAAATTAATGTAATTTTGTACTAGATGTACTTAGAATAATTTATTCTTAATATTTGATATAGAAAATCATTCATCAGTCTTCATAAAAGTACCAATTAACCTGGTCATACATGACTTCTATCATAGTAGAACAATGTTAAAAAGTTCTGATAACCTCCTGTTTAGATCTTCAAAGGATTAAACGATCATCAAAGAGTTATCCTCAAAGATTTCAATCGAATTATACTTTGAAATCTACTGGATTAGAAGTAATTTTTTTATTTGCTCAAATTTACAACAAAATATATTTAACCTAAAACATTTTATGGTAATAAAAAACTTAAAATAAAATTGAGATAGGCTAGTATATCACAAGATTCTTATAATAGCCACAAAAGCTTTTAATAAGCTTATGACTGGAGAGATGTTGTGTGTTTGTTTCTTTTTATAGGAATACATTGCATACTTCAATCCGCTCTTGAACAGTGTCTCTCATGAGTGTGAAAACCTTCCTAGCTTAAAAATGTCAAGAATCACTATAAATGACAGGTTATATAGAAACACTATAAATCTCAAGAAGGACAGGCTTATAAAGATATGGAAACAGTTACCCTTAAGGGCATTACTTTCTATGATGATGTATTTTATAAACTGTGGGAATTGATCACCTTGACCTTGACTCTAACTAGACAAAACATCACCTCAAAGTGGATCCATTGTATAAAAAATTTTTGAAGTTTTCGTTGCATGACCCTGGGTCAAGGAATTTAAGAACCTGCTAGATTTTTAAATTAGTTTCTTTCCCAAATTCTACAATGTTTATAAAATCTACAAAAATCTACAATTCTGGCTGTAGCCAAATTACTATAAAATTAACTTCAGATGTGTATTACAAATATGATGTTAGTACATAGCAATTTTTAGTAACGCTACCAAAAGAAAAAAAGCCTTTTTAAGGATTTTCTTATTAAATATTTTTATTATTCTTTATTCAGGTACAGTATTTATAAGCAGTAAAGAAGGAAAAAGATATTTGTAAAAAATTTTCTTAAAAACTTTTAAGAAAGATAAGCCTTCCTAATAAAACACAATTTTAATTTTTCCAGTAAACAAAAAACTATATCAAATATTACAGAATTTTTATGATAAATTGTCAGCATCATATTTATTGAAATGTATTAATATTATAAAAATCAAAACAATATTCTCACACCAAATAATGAACATAGTTAAAATAAATTTTAAAAAAAACTGTTTTATAGAGATAATATGTTAATATCTATTTATGAATACAGCCTTCTAGTGATTAATAATGTTAGTGAAAATGTAAAACAAAAAAAAATTGATTGATATATTTGTGAAATGTTATAAGTTTGTAATTATTAAGATAGCTTGTACCTATACTACTATTAATGATTATTGATTATTAATTATTATTATTATTACAGAATGAATGTGTTTAGACTTTTTATGTATGTTATTATTTTGTAATATTAATTTTATTATCGCTATAAAATACATATATAATAAAAGTTTTGAAATAAGTAAACTCATTTAAAAACAAAAAAATAAGCATGCTTGATTTCAGTATTAAAAATGCTGTGTCTGTGATTGTATGAAGGCTAAAAAAAAATAATCTCTGCTTTTGACTAACATTATTAAACAAGTGCACAGCTTTTGTCTTCTATTAGTAATTTTAACACTCGTTATTACATTCACTTGTGTAACTGTGTATACTTCTTTAATATAAATTACTGTTTATCAAACGACTTATTTATTATTCTTAGATCAGTTTATACAATCTTGTTACACCTCAATAATATCATTGATAAAAATTCAAATAATATTGTATATTATAATATGATTAGATGACAGCGTAATTAAGTTTGGCTCATCCAATATATTTAAATCATTCGTTTTTAGTCATATGCAGATATTTAAAATTAAAACAGAATGATGAAAATAAAATAAAACTGTTTCTAAGCTGAATTAAATTTTAAAGGCAGAACATTATTTTAATTTTACTGAATTAAAAAAACTACTCCTTTTAATTATTCTGGGGAAAGAAACTCTCTTTTTGTCTTTAAAAAAGTATTTATTTACATTTAATTCCATTTTTGTATCCTAAAATATATTATTTAAAAATTATAATGATTTCTATATTCACTCTTAGAAGATAATTATAAATGAAAAAAAAGTGATATACATGTACACTCTACGTTGAAGTTGTATTTAACAAAGTAAAGAAAAGCTTGTATGTACAAGATATTTCAAATATCAAGTATACGCAAGTACACCATCAATGAGGTGAATTTTTGACAATTAGCTGTTGTATGTTAAAGAATCCTGATTAATGATATTTATTTCATTTTAACTGGATTTAAATATCTTTGTTAGTGGATTACTTTGAGCATAGAAATTCAACTAATATCATCGCCTCAAGAGCCATTAGTCTTGAGATTGTACAACAAACTGCCAAACAATAAAATGACTTGCAGCCTGATGCACAGCTATATCATTTAACTAATCATAAAGTGATGTAAATGTAATGGATAAAATAGATATTGAAATTTTTTTTAAAGCGATTTGCAGTTTTCATATGTTTACACATTAATTAACATATAGAAATATTAAAAAAGGATATTTTAGTAAAGATCAACAGTCCAAATAAGTGGAAGACATCTGATGTATTATAATCAAAACATCTTTTTCAAAATCGTTTTCCTAAAAGTAAATTACCCACCTCTAAAGTGTATTAGAATATTAAAATATTTACATTATCTTAAAAATTGTAATTTAATACATTTTAACATAGCTTTTTTATTTCTTTATGAAAGTTCATTTTGAAAAACATTCCAAGAAAAAACAAATTGAAAGTGACTTAAATATTATGAGCAGTATATCTCAACTAGTTTTTTCTTTTAAAGTTAATTCATTTTATTTCCAGAAAATAACATTTTCTTCATTCATAACAGGTTTTGTTTACGTAATATATCTTACATTTTTTGTTATTAAAACTGCAGGAACTGATTATCATTATCATGGCTTATTGCAAAATATATGATTTTAATTTTTTTTTAATTTTCTTATAAATGGTAGCTTTTAAATTAATCTTGTTACATGGAACATTTTTATTCAATTCAGGTTTATAAAGATAACTAAAAAAATACAATATTTTATTATTTCACATTATTTCCTATATTATAAAATTGTGTAATCAGTATGTACAATGTGTAATCAGATTATGTACATGAAAAAATTAGATTTGTTTTTCAGAGAAAAAAATTTATTGATTCTCTGAATAACTTTTATTTTAGTTATCATTTATCCAAAAAATTTATAAAAAATTGGACAAGACTGTGATTAATTTTTTTTTACGTTGATGTAAATAGTCACCTCATTAAAATTTTGCAGTGATAAAAAGTAATTGTCAACCTCTGCAGCAGAATTGGAGAGGATTAATCTTTCATCCAGAAAGTCCCAGGTTCAATTGTGGTCAGGCATGGCATTTTTCACACATTACAAAATTTCAATTCCATATTCCCATATGCAAGTTTAAAGTTTATAAAGTACATTAATCATCAAAAAATAAAAAAATAACAAATTCTCTATTAATTTCAAGAAAATCGTAACTCTTATTTCATATTTTCCAGCAAATTTTTATCTAAAAAATAATTTTATTTTAAGAATTTTATTTATATTTTTAATATAAAATTAAACAAAATAAATTTATATATAAAAAAATATTCATAAAGATGTTCCAATTATCTCAGAATTGCAATTTCTTTTGTATTACATTTTTTTATGATAATTTGCATTGTAGTATTCCCCTTTTGGCTTTTCTGACATCAGGATATTAAACAAAAAAGAACAGATTTAATCCCAGCCATTTTTTTATCACATTTTAAGTACTCTTACCTAATTGGTAAACAATCTTTATCAACAGCTTCAGCAAAAATAAAAACAATACCTGTCACTGAACATTTGAAAATATTAGTTATAAAAAAAAACTCAAATTTGATTCAGTTTATCCTTTCTATGTTTGTGTAAATTTATTGTTTTATACATAAATTTTCAATACTAACTGTTTGTTTTGTTTTCAAGCTAAATTAGGCCGACTAAGTACCATGTATTACAACTTTTTCTTGTTGGCTTTTGTTCTTATGCAAATATTTTCTCATTATTTTGAATTTTTTGGATATTGTTCTTTCTCTCTTTTGTCCATGTTTTTCCTGTTTTTAGTCTGGATTTTGTAATATATTTCTTGTTTTTAAAGTCCTCAATTTTTAACATTAATTGCTCCAAATCATGTTTTGCCAATTAAACAGTATAGTTGTTTTCTTTATTAAGTGATGGTTAAATATTTTCTTAGTCTGCTGTTTTCCATTCTATAAAAAAATATGACTAATGAACTTTAATCTCTTTTTTCTCATTGTTTCTGTGATTTTTTTCTGTTTTGATAAATTTATTTGTTTAAATCTAATTTTATTTGCTATCTTTTTGTTTCATTCTAAGGATTTTTCACAAAAACTCTTTTTTCAAATTTGTTAGTCCCTAATTGTGAAGATGTTTGTAACACTAATTCCTGCTGAATTAGTGTTTATAATGTCTTATTTTTGTGTTTACAGAAGCTGAGTTATTATTATAGATGTTTTGACAAATTTAATATACTATTTTTCTCTTCCTTTTACCACTAATTTTTAAACAGTTTGATTGGATAATTTCCCTTAAGTATTTAAATTTCTCGGCTTTATTAATTTTTATAGCTTTTAATTTAATTGTTTGCGGAAATTTTAATATTTACTATAAATAACTGTTTTTTAAAAGGAAATTATTGACCCGTTCTCTTGGAAATTTTTTGTTAATAATCTAATTTTAATTTTTTTTCAGTTTTATTATTTTTTTTAATATGTTTAATTTTAATATATATATTTATTTATGGCCTTCATACAGCCTTAATGTAATCAACATTGTTATTAAAAGAAATATCTTTTAATGTAAATTTTTAAAACAATTTAACTTTCTATCATATGCTTTCTTATGCAGAATATCAGTTCATATGCAGTGTGCGAAGCACACAATTTTTTTTAAGAGATAATGATAACAATAAACATATTTCGTTTCATTAATACATTTACAGATGTTATGATAACTTTTCTGATCTTTAAATGCACGTAATAATATCAGAAACAAAAAAGTTTGATTTTTTTTCTAAAAAAGTACCACTTTGTAAGTGATACTAATATTTTACCCACCAGATTGGTCTAATGGTAAACTGTTCATTGTAAATTAGCTGATTTTGAAGTCGAAGTTCTCCAGGTTCAAATCCTAATAATGGTAGTTACTTTTATTCTGATTTGAATACTAAATCATAGATAACAGTTTTCTACATTACACAGATAAGTTGCTAATGACTTTAATTGTTGATGCATCTATAAAAAAAAAATATTTTTTAATGAATAAATTCCTTGGAAAAAATAACATTACATAATTTTATTTTTACAAGTTATATTCCAAACATTTCAGCGTTTTTTTTTACTTATACAGTCACTCCTTATAAAATAGATATATACACAAATAATGACATCCACAGGAAGTCAGAAGCAGACTTTCTTAATTAACCCAGTGCAGCAAATCAAATCACAAAGTTTAAAACAGTACTTGATGTAAATGACATATAAAAATGAAAATTAAACAATTTCAGTCAAAGATTAGTTT
The DNA here is from genome assembly GCF_047948215.1 of Lycorma delicatula. Classification (NCBI taxonomy): domain Eukaryota; kingdom Metazoa; phylum Arthropoda; class Insecta; order Hemiptera; family Fulgoridae; genus Lycorma; species Lycorma delicatula. The sequence goes on from NC_134457.1 coordinate 44,741,251, forward strand.
TCAAAAAAGTGTGATGAAAAAAGATTAACAAGCTCTCTATTCACCATTGTTTACAAAGGGCTCAATTATAAAAGAAATTAAATTTATATAGATTAACATTTTTATACCATAAAAACCTTCCTCGTATTTTTGTAAAATTATTTTACCTACAAAATAATATTTGTTTATTTAGTTTTAAAAAGCAGCCTTAAATTTCTTTGAAGTATTAAACTGAAATTAGCAATTGCTCAAGAAATTGACATTCTGTTAAATAGGACTTTACTTAACATCAAAATACTAATCTTTTTGAATCTACAAAATGGAATATCTTAATCATTTTTGTTTCATATACAATACTAATGTACATTATAATTGTAAAATAGATCTTAATTCTCTTAGTTATTAAATTATCATGAACCAATTAAGTATCAGAAATATTTTGTCTGGTTAAAATCGTGAATTTTTGTTTCCAATGTTATCAACAAGAAAGATCACATTTAATTTGTTAATACTTTTAAGGTAGAAATAACAAATGTTATGTTAAAAGTGACACCAGAAAGATATTGTACAACAATCTAGAATGGAAAACAGTAGAATATGTACTTCTTCAGAAATGATGCATCAACTTGATATGGTCTTTCCTCAGTGAACATAAAACGTAATAGAATGACTGCTCAAGAAAGTAGTACAAGTAAATAGTAGACCAATTAATCAGTGAAATTAATAAAATATCACATTAATTAATTTTTTAAAATAAAGATTATATGCAATTAAATTCAAATATATTTATATAAATATATATTTTATATATTTAATTAATGTTTAATTATAATTCAAAATGGAATATCTTAACCATTTAAGAGATTTAACATATTAATCATTTAATACATTTGATTGAATTTGAAGTTATTCTTTATTGTTATAGAAGTAGAAAAACAACAATAAGGTATACAATATTTATATATTTTTTCCATTAAATTGCAATATAAATAAGATTTTTCCATAATAAATATATTCACATACATATTCATGAATACAATGCGATTTTGTATTCTCGGCTGTATAAATTATTTGCGTAACGGTCGGTGAGGGATTATGACTGAAAACATTTATCTCCACTTATCCTTCTCAACTTTCTATCTACAACTACTTGAGTTATTCCTATCATATGCCTCTTTGATATGATAAAACTACAAGGAGATGAATTAGAAGGCTTGGGACAGGAATGGATGCCGACGACAGTGGCGTAAAGGACATGATACTAGATAGAACTCTAGGTGATAATTATGAACTCTGTTGTTATCATCGTCTTGTTCATCTACTTTTTCCTTTGACCTGTCATTTTTTCTTTGACCTTTAGATCAATGCCCTCTATGCATGGGAAATTATTTGTAACCTGGTGTGATCTTCCATTTAATCTCAATTTATATATTTTATAAATAACAGAGTTAAACGAAGTTGCACAAGTAGTAAAATTTGGTTTATTTTACAAAAATATAAAATATATTAAAAAAGATAAGAACGCAAAGAGAATAATATTAAATTTATTATTTTATTTAATAATTATATGACACTTTCATTATAATTTCATCTCTTTTTTAAGTAATTAATGAATGACTATCGTATGGTGGTGCCTATATGAAATAAAATAATTAATTGTTCTGCTGTAACATATATATTTCTTTTTCACTAGAAATTTTTTTTAAACAGATGAGCAAAGCTTTTTTACTGTAAAAAGATGCTAAATGGCTTTTGTAATAGTTACTGTTGACTATTATATTAGTAAGTAGACTTAAGTAATAACACAATATTGTAAAGAAGAAGTAAAATAAACAACTTTTTTAATATAATATGTTATATCTATTCTATAAAATTTTATTAGCATGTTACTTAGATAAATAAAATATCTTTAGCTAATGAATTATCATAAATACTTAAATCTTTAATAAGTAATAGTTTGAGATAACTTGTATTCTCCTTTATAATTAATTGTTACTACAATTTAACTTCAATACTACTATTAATAAATACTATATATTAATAACATAGATAATTTGTATTATTTCATCATATTTACTCTATTAAATATTCAATAAAATTCTATCAATAAATTAAAATTTATTAATAGTTTTAGTTTTGTTTAATTTACTTTTTTTGGTTTCTATTAAAATAAAATAAAAGATTAATAAATACAATAAATAGAAACAATGTTTTACTTTTACCTAAAATCATCATATTTTGTCATGTACTTCTTTAATTACAAAAATATAATATACATTATATTTTATATATATAATAATAACACATTATAAAAGAAAAAATATATAAAATTATTAATTTTAAGAAAATATTTAAATTTTTCTTGCAAAATTAAATTTCACTTTTTAAAAAAAAAAATAATTCAAAATACAAATATTTGAGAAAGTTATTCTTGAAAATAAATATATAAATAATGTTACTTATTATATACTTATGATGAGATAATACTATATACTCATTATATATATATATATATATATATATAATATATTTACTTTTTTATTACTTAAAACAGTACTTAAACTTTTTTGATGCTTTTTAGATTAAGTCTAGAGAGACTTTTAACAAATAACCTGACGGGACATTTTTATGTATTAATATATTAAAGTCCAATTAATAAATTAATTTTAATAGTATTATCAAAATGATTAATTATTTTAATTTTTATGACAATACAAAATGTTTTAAAATTTTTTTTTGTTATTAATAAATTATTTATTAATTTTTACGTTTAATACATGATAATTTCTAATGTAGTTTGTTAATTAAATCTTAATTTATAAAAGTTTACTGATTATTTTTAAATTTTAATGTAAATTCTACTCCCATTCAGTAAAAAATAAAATTCATATCAACGTAGCAACGATTACCTAAAAGAATGTAGTATTAATATTACAAAAAACAAAACAAAAAATTAAAAAAAATTAGTTACTCAAGTTATTTCAATTGTAGGAAAGGAATGTTTGTATTAGTTTCATGACAATATGTAAGAAATAATTGTAGAAGTATGCAAGGGGCCATGCCTGATTTATTTCTTTTGTATTTAAATTAACTTCAGTTATAATGAAATATTAAATAAATTTTATTAGAAATGTTTTAAAACATGTAAATAGTTTATTTTTTAAATTAATATTTTATGTTGTTATTATTATGATTACTTTTATTATTATAATAAATAAATTATATTTATATAAAATGTTAACTGTTAAAAAACCATTGGATTAGTTTAAATTGTCATATAGATTTTTTCATACATTTATTATAACTAACAATATTAATTTTGAAAAATGTAAAACTTGTTTATTATATCATGTAAGCACTAGTGATATTATTACTGTGAATATAATCTTATCATTACTTAACTTAGTAAAATTTTATCTTAGAACTATTTTTTGCAATAATAAGTTGATTTAAAGAAGGAAAAATCAATCAAGTAAATATTATTATACAGTCATGTATGCAGTTTAAAGAATCATGCAATGAATAGAGTTTATTAAATAAGACATTTTTCCCAGATTTTAATTAAAACACTGGATCCTACTACTTATCCCTTTAAGAAACTTAATTTTGTATTGTATAATTTAACTTAATAAATTAATAAAAACTAAATATGAAAAGCCAGGTAAAAAAAGAAAAATACAGTGTTTAAATCTCTAATTTTTTAAAATATGAATTTAATATTTATCTATACTCAATTTCATCTATAAATGCGATGGAGATGAGATGAGAGATAAAAAGATTTTGGAATTTGGAATATTTGGAATTGAAATTAACTGAATTCAAATTCCAAAAATATGCACCTGTTGGCCGACCAGTACATTACTAATAAAATAGAAATAAATCTTATTAAGCATCATTATCTTTTTCATAACTTATTCACCATGGTTTATTTATTCTATCAGTGATGAAATATTAATAGCATTAAAACAATTTTATGGAATGTAAACCAATTTATTGCTTTCATCTTAAAATTTCAATTTATATATATAGTCTGCTTAGTATGTTGATGTATGTATTTTCAAGGCATTTTCAGAAAATAATATTATTTTTGTTCATTGAATTTTTATAATCTAAAAAGTGTAATTTTTACAATGACAGTTTTATATTTTGATGGTTAAAAGAATTAAAATACCACTTATTTAATTTCATTTACTTCTCACATTATTATTATTTTTATTTTTTTTTTAAGTTTTAGGGGCATTGACTGCTCCTAGAAAACAAAATCAAAATATTCCTCTCCCTCCCTGTTAAAAAAACCAGCGACGTTGTCAGTAGACTAGTTCTGACATAATAAATCATACAAAAATAGACTTGTCAAGGGATATTAAAACCCCAAAAGAAACACAATATGACAAGGGTATAAAAAGGGTCTTTGCCACTTAAAACATGCATACTAAAAACACTTCAAAAAACTTGTTAAAAACAATTAAAACACACAAACCAATTCCAATGAAATGTCGTCAACACTTAAAGGCTGCAATGTTACACAAATACTAAAAAATCATATTTTAATCATAAAATTTCTAAAAACTATCTCATTCTTTAATGCTATCACCTAGGTTTACTCTTAGGTCATCCTTTTTTGCTTCTTTTTTTCTGTCTTTCTGAGGCTTCGATATCGAACTCCAGGGTGTCATAGGCCTTGGAGATTGATTCTTCTGATCCTTCGGAGTAGATCATGGAGGATCTTCTGCTGCTGGCATCAGATAATACCTGCTCCAATGGTGCGGCCAGCAGTGCAACAGAGTTATAACTCAATGCACTCCTCACTAAAGCGTGTTGTGGGGCAGAAGTGCTTGTCCTCTTGTTGAAAGGCCTCTGTGCTTTATTTTCATTTGGCTTCTCATTAGACGTGGTCGAAGGCCGAATCCTTGGTGGAGAAGAAGGCGTAGTTTTAATAACATCCAATACCCCCTGCAATGGTTTAAGACTTGTTTCTTTAACTAGTCTAGTTTTCAGTTTCTCATTAATGATACGTTCAACCATTTTCGCTAATGCTGCTGTCAGTTCAGATATCTCGTCTCCTGTTTTTTAACGGGGGGCTGCAGGAGCTGCAGCAAACTGAGTATAGGACGCAGTCTTCAGTGATCTGCTAGCAACAGTTTTCTTTGCATCAAGTAGCTGACATTCTGTATAGCCTTCACTTTCTGGATTGCTACTTCTGGTTTATATACTGGATAGTTATACTGTCTTTCTGATTGCTGTGCATGACAATTGATGCACAAAGGAGGATTCCTGCACAGATCAAATAGGGTGCAACATTATTATTTTTTTTTTTTTGAGATGAACATTATTATCATTATTAGGAAATATTCTTCACTTTTCTTCACAATTCTTCACTTATATAAGCTTGCAAAATATCAACTAACAAGTTTCTATGATTTTTGAAAGTGTAAAAAATGGAGAAGTATTGTGATATAGTAAGATTTCATGGGCCTGCCTAACTATTTTTTTAGAACATTACACAACTATTTATATTATTATTGATATTATTGATTGTACTAAGAATTGATCCATGTAACAAAGAAATTCTATGGCATTAGCCCAAAATATTGATCAGAAAGAATGTAAGGAAATAAATAAGGAAATTGATAAAATTAATAAATAAATAAATCACAAAATTAATAAATAAGGAAGGGAAGTGATTATACAGTAATTAAGAGAGTCTGTACCAATTTTGAAGACACTAATTGAAAAATATTCAAATACTCGTACATAATAAAAATGATTAAGAAAATTCAGGGTTATTTAATCAATATTGTTTAAAAACTCATCAACAAAGTAATAGTATTTTTTTTTCAAAAGCATTACCTTTTGTTTAATTTTAAACAAATATATTAAAAGATTTTTAAGATTGATACGTGGTACTTTAGTTTATTTGACACTGCAATAAATATAATAAGACCCTATCTTATAAGCTAAAGCGTAAAACTACATCAGAATAGAAATAATTTTGTTATCTAGTTTGACTAAGGTGGATATTGTTATATTTTTAGTAGAAATATATTAGTAATTTCTTTTATAGTCATCTTAAATCATGTTAAATATTAATCTATCTGTTTAATTAATGCTATTACATTAATTAAGGCAGTAAACTGCATTTCCCATGACAGGCTTATGGTTCCACAACATTTGAAATGACTCATAGAGTGGCATTCTGGAAATTACAAAGTAAAAGAAAATTATAGCCAAAGCCATATTAGTAAAAATGGATCAGTATTCCAAAATATAAATTGAATAGTTTTTTTTTTTAATTATAACTAAAATAACATAAAGTAGGATAAAATGAAATTCTACTGTACTTATGGCTTATGAATTACCTGAGGGCCATCTGCCAGGTTATCAAAAAAAAAAAAAAAAAAGGGTAAAAACAAAACCATGAAATGACAAAAAGAACTGGAATTCCTCTAAATATGAATTAACACTTTTTTTTAATAAAAATTACAATAAATAAATAAGCCAGTTGCCTGAGTATTAATTCTGCCTGTGCATAATTCATCAGCTGAAACTAATTTTCTCAATTTTCAATTGTCATCCCCAAGAAATCTTTTCCCACATATATTTTTTTGACTTTAATTGAACATTCTCCTACAAATTAAAGACATCATCTTCCTCCTTAGGGTTGCAGAGAGCGCAAAAACAGATCTTTAAAATATCTGTGTGGAGCAAAAGTTTTAGAGAAAGTGTGGAACTCCTTGACTGAAATAATAAAATGGTAAAATCTCTGATAAACTTAGTTTATTTATTAATAATTCTATTTAAAATTTATTTTTAATTTATGATAATTTTTAGATCTGATCTAGCAGTCCCTGTAATACAATTCACACAAGATATGTTTTACAGGATGAGAAGTTGAACTAATAATTCAATATTTTTTTTCAAACATGTAAGTCAATCCATTAATATTTATACATTTTAAAAGAAATCAAGATCCATTCAAGTGTAATGGAGGAACCTTATTTCCATCATAGTGGTAAATGTTTTTTATTATTTTTTTTTTACTAAATTTTTTAAGGAAAAACAAATATGTGTAACTGATACATTAATATGGACGATCATTAGTGTAGTGTTTTTTCAGTGTAATGGTATTTTTATTTTTTTAAATTCATATAAATGGATTTGATTAGCATTCAGTTGATACTAGTATTCTTTGGTGGTTGGGTTGCAATTAACCACACGTCTCAGGAGTCATCAACCTGAGTCTGTTCAGGAATACACGTATACTGTACATTTACACTTGTATTTACAGGCCTGGTAGCGGTAATTGGATTTGCCTCTACACACACACACACACACACACACACTCAGATCTGGCAGCAAGCTGGAAAAACTGGTTGAAATAAATTTATATAAATAAAACACTTCTAATTCTGTTGAGTTAAGGAATATAAGGAATATTCCTTAACTGCTTTAGATAGGCCAGATATTTGTGGAACCATCAGTTCGTCACTGCCCAAAACATTTTTCACTCTCATTTTTCTTTTAATTAAATAGAAATTATAAATAAATGATACCTTAAATAAAAAGTGCAATTCTTTTTTTTATAATAGTAGAACTAATTTCATTATTTATATCAAATGACAAAATTAAACATTATCATAGTGATGTAATTTATTAAATAAATGATAAGATAAACAAGAATTTAAAATTATAAATTTCTTATTTTCTAATTACATGGAAATTGTTCTTCCAAAGGACTTTTGAAGCTGATTATGCTGTAGTTTCTCTGTAGCTTATTTATCAATACAGTTACCAGCGGCACCATTAACTCAAGTTGAAATGTTAACTCAAGTTGAATGCTACACAGAAGAAAGAGCTGCATAATTAATTCAGAAAAGTCCTTTGGAAGAACAATCTCCATGCAAATTTGAAAGCAACTAATGTATCATTTTAAATAATGCTGTAACAATAAGCTTGATTTATTTTGATACGTAGGTTGTGAAGGTTATCATTTTTCTTGAATCCTGTTTTAAAGATAAAAAGTGTAAAAAAAAAATAACAAAACATTCTTGCTGTATCTGAGCTATGTTTTCCTATATATTAATTTTATTTAGAGTCTACAGAATATTGATCTTCCAGTAGAAAAAATCAATTTAATCAGCCAAGAGAATTTTTATAACATCTAGAAATCTGAGAATTTCATTTATCTGGTGCAGCTTTAAATTAGGGTCTACATTTGTATTCCTTTTTTATGCAATGGGTATATATATATATGTTTTTTATTTTTTAACATTATATATTTATTTATTCCCTATTACAGCCGTGGATCAGGTCATGATGTAGTAGTAATTTGATTCTGTAAAAAGAATTTTTGTTGGAAGAAAATATTGAGAAGCAACATTATAATTGATCCACCTGATTTTTAATTGGCGACTTTCTAATGAGGATGCAACTACTAATTCTTTGTGCCATTGATACATTAAATCCATGTTATTAAACTACAGTGATTTATTGGAAGCAGTTTATTTAATGTAAATTTTCTCGACGTTAACTTAATAGAAATTGATTCACCTAACTCAGTTATGTATTAGATGTAGTAAATGTTAAATGACAAATAAAACAGTAGTTTATGTTTTTAGTCAGAACCCTCCTTAAAAACTATAAAATTACTAAACGTTACTAAAAAATTAAGTATATTTTAGTGTTACCAAGAACGTCACAGTATGGGTGTAATAATTAATAAAAAAACAAGCTGAAAGTAAAATATTAAGATGGCATTATTTTACTTAAAGAAAAGAATAAAAAACCTATTTCTCTAAATCTCAGATGAATAGAAAAGTGACAAAGATATTATGAAATGAAATAAAGATCCAATCTAAAGTAATAACAAGGATAAAAATGTTATATTACATATCAAATTAATGAACTATATAATTACAATAAATAAAATATATTTTTAAAAAAATCAACTTATTATTGCATAAAACATTCATGTAAAATTACTTTAAAAATATAGTTTTTAAGCCTTCATACAGTATTTCTTTAATTATTTTAATTTATCATTACAATAAAAATATTTTTAGCAGGAGTTATATTTTTTTATAACTAAATGTATAGGATTAAAAAATTCAACACCAGCAATATTCACGGTAACAGCAATTATTAAGGTAATTATTACACATTAGAATTTTGAAAGTAAGCACTATTGATCTTGGTAATGGATTGGTTTCAAACATAAAACAAAGTAAAAAAACTATAATAAAACTTTAACCAGTTAATTAAATTCAGAAGCTAAATGAGAAATTTTTTTTTTCATTATGAATTTGAACAGTTGACTCAGGATAATTCAGGAAGAGTAAAGAATTAATTATGTGTGTTCTGCTTATTATTATTATACAAATATTTTTTTGCTCTTTATAAACTTCCACCTTCTTGTTATTATTATTATTATTATTATTATTATTATTACGATTATTATTATGATTATTATTATCATTATCATCTTATATGTAGAAACCTTTATTACATACAATTCAGTTATTCTTGTCAAGAAACATAACAATAAATATTTAGAAAAAAAGTTAAAAATCTGATTTTACTATTTTTTATTATTATCCTTAAATTCACGTTGTTTATGCACAATAATTGCTCAGTAATGTTAAACATTAGAATTTTTCTTAGCTATATAGTGTATTTTATAATGCATTGAACTGTATTACGGAAAGCTACGGTGCAACGGAAACCCCCAACGGAATCTAGAATGTTGGGGTTTTTGCAGATTTTTACTGTTTCACAATAACGCTCTAAAATAAAAACAATCATACCACTGAAAAATTCTGGAAGAATGTACATACGTACACATGTACTGCTGAGTTAAATTAACTGCGCGCGCGGCCGTGTCATTACTAGCCTAACCGAAAACATCAAGCCTTTTTTTTTTTTTTTTTTTTTTTTTATTGGGACGGAGGTGGAAATGCATTTACGCACGAAGTGTCGGACTCCTGCTGGTGGTCTAATCCAACCGCCATCAACAGACTACCGACTAAAACCACCCCCTTTGGAGGAGTAACCCTACGCATCCCGGAATCACCCCGAGGCATTACTTCGAGATGTGTAGGCCCCCTTACGAACTACGACTTACGAACACGTAGATATATCGCGACTTCAATAGCAGTCTGCGACCCAACATATTTCTATTACCGTCAACCTTATTGGTAATTATGAATAAACCTTGCCTCCTCCTCGGTTTTCTTTTTCACTACTGCCCTGATAAACGTGGCCACGACAGCCCAGGTCGTCTCACTTCTTAACATTATTTCTCCGATACTGTCCGGGAAGATGGGACCCACTTCTTGGACTACCTGCATTCTCAGAAGCTTCCATCTAGGTAGGGCACGCAAAAAATGTGTGCTCGGCAGAATTGACTGCTGCCTTGCAATACACGCACTCACGGGTGTCTCTCCTCCCCCTCTCAAACAGATAGGAGTTAAAACACCCGTCTCCACTAAAGAACTGGGTGAGATAGAAGTCCAACTCCCCTAACCGTCTATCCACCCAGTTTTGGACGCTAGGGAGCAGTCTTCTTGTCCATCGCCCTTTTCGGGAATGCTCCCATCTACTCTGCCAGCAAACCAACAGATCTCGCCTTGTCTCGTTACGGTTCTTGCCCCCTTCCTCTCCTTGGCTAGCAGGTCGAGAGGAGGAAGCCCGGTAAGGACCATAGCTGCCTGAAACGAAACGGTACGGTAGGCCGAGACCACACGTATCGCCATTCTTCTTCGTATCCGCTCCAAGATATTCCGGCCTCTGGCAATGCACAGCCCCGCCTCCCACAACGCAACGCCATACAGCATTATAGAATCTGAAAACATCAAGCTACCTTGCTTCTATCGACTGACATCTGTAGTACGGCTAATGTGAACTACTAAATTAACATTCAAGAAATTAAACTATTTGATAATACACCTCATTAATATGCAGTTTAGAAATAATTATTATTATGAATTCGTTAATTAACATATTTAGTTCGAATTTATTACACTAAATTCAAAATATGATATAATACGGTACTTCACCTATAGCAAAAACTATACATATGAATCCACCGGATTGGTCTAGAGGTGAACACGCCTTCTCAAATCAGCTGATTTTCGAAGTCGAGAGTTCCAGCGTTCAAGTCCTAGTAAAGGCAGTTACTTTACTGAATACTAGATCGTGGATACCGGTGTTCTTTGGTGGTTGGGTTTCAATTAACCACACATCTCAGGAATGGTTGACCTGAGACTGTACAAGACTACACTTCACTTACACTCATACATATCATCCTCATTCATCCTCATAATATCTGACGTTAATTCCCGGAGGATAAACAGGAAAAATAAACTACACATATTATTTTAATCCCAGTTTATCCAATTAAATGCGAAATTATTTAATAAAACACGATAACCAAGTATATCATTTTAATAGCGCTATAAAATAATTAGGTAGTGTAATATTTAAAAGCATATTTTCTGCCAATTAATTACAACTATTATAAAGTATTTCATACATTTTATTATAATAATAGCAAAAAGCGGCGATATTTTACTGTTCTTACCTGAAATGGTTAAAAAATTTACGGTTTTTTTAACACTTAACACTTATCACTTAACTATTACCACTACGACAACAATCGTATTAATCAAGGCATATTTTATACAAATCGAAAGAAACGACATCGGTTACTTTTTCAAGTACCTTCACTTTTTCACTCAAGCGGCTCAATCCCGTTCATGTCATCTGTGTCTTCCACACTGCTCTCGGAGTTAGATTCGCTCTCCAGTGAGATGAACGATTAAACGAGGTAGTCGATCTCACTTTCGTTTGATAAGTACTCGACTTCAATTTTTTTACGTTGTCGTTCTTCCTTACCCAATCTTTTTGGCCGATGCTAGCAATCTTCTCTTCGGTTAGCATTTGAACTTGAGGAAAACTACAATGTGTATTTTTACTAGCTACGTAGCTTTTAACATCACCCTGTATGAGTTCATTCGGGTTGAGGTCCGGATGATATGACGGTAGTCTTAAGATATTACGACCCTTCTCTTGAAAAAATGTTCAATGATATAGCGGCAAAATCTATGTTTGTGTAATTTTACCAGTTTGTCCAGCTCGGACACGTATATAGCATCGGTAAAAGGAATGTTGTGTTTCACAAGCCAATCTTTCTGATCTTGTTTTCTGCTCTTTGAGTTCGGGGCGTTATCGATTTGAACTTTATGTTAAGGAGCATTGTCTTTTACTAAAACACTCCTTGCTTCCAAATTTGGCAGCAAGTTTTTTTCATCCATTTCATAAACACATCAGCGTTTACATAATCATGATAGTCCCCGGTTTGATTTGTCGCTTTCCATGTTGGCGTTTGGAACGAAACCTTTTTCACTGCCATGAATAATTATTATTCTGTACCGTTTAAAGATTGGAAGTCAGACACCATTGTTGGAATTGTGTGAACACGACTAATTTTTAAGGTGAGGAGAATATGGTCGTCCTTGATTTCTGAAACTCTTCATTACCCTCAAGTAAGAAATTCTTTGTTCTCGAACGTCGTTTCAATTAATAGTTTTATGTTGTTTTGGATCCTTCTCCATTTGAACCCAAGATTCTTCAGAACATATTTCAAACTGCTTTTCTTCCCTTGAAAGTTAATACTTTTCATAGCTCTTGTAATTGAAGAAGGCAATGTTGTTGGAGATGAAAATTATAAACTGATCGTCTTACCATACGTTTATGAAAGTTCAGTCCTGTGATATGCTTTTTAAAAGTTACTCGTTCGCCTGGCTTTAGAAAATATTTTGTTTTGTTATCACTATCTACTATTTTTTTTCAATTCGCTATTAATTGTTGTCACCACACGTTCAGAATGAGACACTGTAAAAGTGTTGTGCTGACAGATAGTCAACACAATGTTTTTGGAAGACAGACCCCTCTCCACCACCCGACAATCAGTCGGCCAGCCAGACCGTATGCTCAGATAGTTTGGCACAACAGCATATATATTGGTCCGTTTTCGCGTAATAGTTAATGAGTGAATGGCCAATTTAGATGAAATTTAGAACAATAATATCTGTATATGAGGCATTAATGCTGTTTAATTTTGGTTACAATCAACAGGTGGGAGAGGAAGAAACAGACCTCGTAGGTCCAATACCTTAAAATTGTACTCAAAGGATAGAGTAATTTTTTCACAAAAAAATTAAACAGCCCTGTATGTACCTAAGATAATTTTTGATGGTATTCAGTCTTACTTAAACCTCCAAGAAAGGATGTAGATAAAAAAGTAGCTTTTTGTAGTGTCAAAATCACATTCTTGTACTAATGAGATAATTCCATTATCATTGTGAATTTGGTTATGTATTTGAGTGGTTTTACTCAGGAGTGGGAATAATAAGACTTATTTTTTTTGTCAGTTATTTTTTTGTTTGATATCTTCAGAATGTATCAATAGATTAGTATTAAATAAATTAAATTTTATTTAAATAAGGTCATTGAGCTATTTAAATTTAATTTTAATTGGCTATGGGGATGGGGAGATATGACCATTTATACCTCTAAATTTTTTCTCACAGAGTAGAATAAAATTTTTTTAGAACTAAGTAGCATACTTAATTATACTGGTCAACATGACTTTTTTCTCTTGAGTACCAATAGGTGTCCTTAATATATCCTGTTTTCAGATATGTATTCTGAATTTCTCAATCACCCACAGTGTTTTGTTATTTTAATTTTTTTAGTATTTTAAACGATTTTTTGTCCATTGTCAAGTAAAAGCTCCTAGAACATTGTAAATATGATGGAACCAAATGAATTAACTCAAATATGTTCTGTAGATAAAATATTCTCCTACATAAAGATAATAAATATTTAATAATGATAAGAAGCTTTCTGGTTTATTAAGATATTACTTATGTTGAAGATAAAAGATTAGCTCAAAACAAAATCAACTATTTTAATGTAAACAATATTATAAATAATCTTATTTGAAAAATATGAACCACATTCATATCATTAAAGATCATACAACACTGTAAAATTCCTTGTACACGCAAATGTATAACAACTACTAATTGACAGATTCCTGTATACAATAAATAAAAATAAATGTAATCAAAACAATAAATGCATTACATTAACAAGCATAAACAAGAAAAAAGAAAAACAGCTCATAAATAAAAATAAAAAAACTGGAAAATATAATCTTCCTAAACTAAACAAATTTTTAAACATGAAACCAAATTATGAAATAAACACTTTACGCACATCACAGGCAATTATAAGAAAGACTATGACGTACAAATTAATGTACAAAAAACAATAATGCAAAAGCTTTTGGCAGAGACCTTGTATATATCTGAACATGAATACTCTTGAGTTGATGGTAAGTTATTGTTTAATGTAGTCCTGAGCAGGGTGTTGAATTCGGAAGCTGATCTCCGAAGATGTAGGCTCGGCTGCAGTTGGGGAGTTGCGGCTCGTCCGTTGGAATCGGACCGAACTTTCTTTCAGTGACAGTTGGGTTCCCACTACAGCATGGCAGTGGTACTCCCCAGAACCTCGCAGTGTTAGTCAGAGTTGGTCGTCTTAAAAGGTTATTGCAGGTTCTCTCCAAGCGATCCCATGCTGAGTAGGCTCCTGCTGGGCTCATTGGTCAGCTCGCTGTCCGGGGTACTTGAATCCGGGCAAGCTAAGGCGGAAGGTTGTGTCCACTTCCAGCGGCTTCCTGGGCGGGGATGCTGGGCCTCCATCGGGAGGTCTCATGTTGGGCCGGTTAGGGAACTTCTTTCTGCTTCCATCTTTTTTTTCTTCTCCCGGTGGTGGTTGGCGACAGAATAAGCTCTGGCTGTGCTGGTACTGCTTTTTATAGGCATGTGCGAGTGATGGGGTCGCAGCGCTGCTGTGGTGGGAGAATTGCGCGGTCAGTTGGTTTAGTAGTGAGGAACAAGTGTACAGGCGCGTAGATGAACTGCAATTTCCTCCATATCAACCGGCTAGCATCGCGCTCGCCGATAGTAAGCAAAGCATGTGGCATCAAGGATCCCCTTATAGGCAGGTGTATAAGGGTCCTGATCTGATGGATCTATAAGACAGGCAGCTGAAGGTTGCCATTATCACCGGCAGGAATGCAGTACGGGTACCCGCAATATGGCGGTCAATGTGGCGCCTTGGATGTTTGTCTTCTGCCAAAAGACAAACAGACTGGCTAGGTCCAGTCTTCTCATCCAAACGATCTCTGCCCCACATTAGACACCGCTTGTTGTTGAATGGTTTCTACGGCATGTGGCACCTTAGAGCTTTATAGTAGCCCTGAAAAGGGCTGATTGAGTTTTCTGATGTGGTGAGCCTGAAAGGGGCTGTTTGTGTGTTTCGTGAGATAACCCTGGAAAGGGCTGTTGGATCCAGAAACTGGACTCCTTATTCCAAAAACCTCAAAGGTTTTAAGGTGCCATGTACCATCAAAACCATTTGGTGACAGGAAATACAGTTCCACACAAACAAGCCAGAATAGAGACCTATACACATTGAATTAAGACTTACCTAGTAATTACTCTATAAATTATCAACTTCAGAACTTAAGATAAATTAACAGTTTATTAAGTTTTGTTAGAAGGTTGTTTGATTAATTAATAGTATTATTAATCTTTACAGGAGCATGAAAATATATAGGGCTTATGTATAACAAAATATAATACTTTTTCAGAATGGAAACAATTTAATTTCAGTATTTTCAATAAATTACTGACAGCATCCTTAATACAGTATTAAGAAGTAGCTAAAAATATAAATTGATTCTTATTAACCCTTTCTTATTATGTATTTTTTATTATCCTTCATTTATTATTTTTTTATTATCTTTTTAAATAAAAATTGATGATTCTGTGTATATATTAACAGATTGATTTAAAGGCATCGTGAAATATAATTGAATAAACTACATGGATTTCATTACTTTGATTCTCTACTGTCACACTTAAGGATATTAAAGGCACTCAACAACATTATTAATAAAAAATTAAAATCATTCAACTGCTTGAAATTTATTTACATTTTTCCTATTGTTTTAATAGCTTGGTAGACATTTGTATTAACTGTAAGCCTTTAAAACTGATCTTACTATCAGTCGAAAGGATTACCAAATGCCAAAAATCAGTTTCCTGAAAAATAAAAAGTTAATAAAAGTCAAACAAAAAGGTTTTATATTATTATCTGTTCAATACACAACAGAAGAGGTGTTCAAAATGTCATCCTTCTATTGCATACAGGCGTATGCAATCATTTAGCCACTGAATTGCACATTTTTTCTAGTAGAGTTTTGTCCTGATTCATAAAATTAATTGGACAACCTGAAGTTGTTCAGGACATTTTGCCTTACCATGCCTGACCGGGAGGTCCTGGATTCAAATCCCGGTCAGGAATGGCATTTTTCATACACGCTACAAAACACTCATCTCATCCTCTGGAAAAGAATTGCTTGATTGTGGACCCGGAGGTTAAAAAAAAAAAGAAGAAGAAATTTTGGTTTGAGGAAAATATCATGCTATTTAGACCTTTTACCTTTAAATTAAATTTTCCTTTTTTTATGAACTATCAAGGACCTGTACTGCACAAAAGGGAAATCAAGGAGGAGAATATGACATCTCAGCAAAAATGTTCATGCAGGAGATAATAAGACCAGTATGGCATCCAATATGTAATAGGTCTGGAATAACATCTCAAATGAATCTAACGTTGCACTTCTATTAAAGAAATAAGGTTCCAACATTCCTTTTTTATGGATCTATACCAAATGTGAACCATACAGTACATTGAATTCCTTCATTATAACTATGTGAAGATTTCCATTAGATTAACAAACACAGTTATGCTTGTTCACTAGGTCATTCAGTTTTAAGCATGTTACATCAGATTATCATCAAGCTAGAGAAATGAGGAATTGCTTTACAATGAATGACAAAATCCCTCACATAATTCCGTTCTTCTCTCAAAATCATCTCATGAATGGCATGAAATAATTTTGACTGATAGGACTTAAGCTTTGATTCCTTTAGAATCTTTCATAAACTTGTTATGGATATTTCAAGCCTAATGGAAGCCATTCTGTTGTAATGAATGAGCAAGCATCAACAGTCATTATCCCATTTGAAATTGGTAGCATTTGTAAAGATCCCTTGCCTGATGAGGATTCGAATCCAGGGCCTCCGTATGAAATGCCAAGACACTACCTAGTCAGCTGTGGCTTTCTGATTGATGTTTAAAGACTGCATTATCATCTCTGCAACAAGTTTTTTTTTTTAAAGCGCAACTAGATCTAGGGCAACCTAATTGTAGAATATCGTCAATCTCTACAATTTTTTCAAACATTATGTTCAGCTTACACAAATTTGATGCGTCAATAGTGGAAAGTTAGAAAATCTTTCATGAAATTTTTTATGAACAGCTACAATAACATTTTTATTTTTCCATCAACAACACTGAAGAATGAAACCTCTTTTGTATACTTAAATGACATTATTTAACAAACAGTTTAAGAAATGATCAGAATGACAATTGAATAAAAATGTATATAACAGAATGACAGTTGGATAGAGGTATTAATTATGTCAACTACCAACTACAAAACCAAAATATCCTGCTGAATGTTTAAAAGTTAAATATGCTTGCACAGGAAAGTGATGTTTAACCTACTATTTATTATATTGTAAAAGCTTTCAAAAGGGATGAATGTGTAAAGTAATATAAAGATTTTAAGAGAAAATAAAATTTAGATTTTATCTTTGAAAAAATATACATAATACAGACTTGTGAAATAAAAATAAACTTAATAGTGAAGTTTTGAATGTTGAACACTAAAAGAAAATCAATTTAAATTCAGAAATAAGAAAATTAACATAAAGCATGAAAAGGAGATAAAGTTTTGTAGCCTTCTAGAAATAAGAAATCATTTTAATAACTATTTTTATACTAATAAGTATTTTCTGGTCTATCATCTAAATTAATAGTTATATATATATGATATCATCCAACAATGGAAATTTCACACCAAGTGAGTATAGATTTGGGAGATGGCAATTACTTGAGCATCCAATTTGCATGCTGATGATCAGTGATCATTTAGGAATCTGAAAGTGAGTTGCAGTGAGCAGTTTTCATATTAAATAGAGCTGGAGGCAATTATAATAGAAAAATCAGAGACCAAAGCGAACATGATGGCTTTCTGTGGGAAGGAGCCAAGAAAAAAAAACTGTTTTGTGGGTTGAGATGCTGGAAGAGGTGGCTGATTTCTCATACCTGGGCTGTGATGTAACGTATATGAGGATGTAAAGGTTTGGAAAAAGACAGCTAAATTTCAATTAGTTTGTGGCTACAGCAGTACAACATTTATACAGTTAAGAAAAACATTCATAAAGCAAGGTAAAACATTAATATCAGGCTGTATGAAAGATCATGCCAAAAACCAAGATATTAAAGAGCTACGCAGGAAAGAAACAGTACTGTAAATTTTTTAAATTATCATGAAAGATGGGTGCAACATGCAGAACAAATGCATATCTCACTAGCTAGATAATTGGTTGACAATTTGGTCTTTCTAGACCATAAAAGAGATGGTTTAACAGAACAAGCTTTATTTCTAGTAACAGGGTACAGTTGGCTAAAAAAAATTAAACTTGGAATTAGCCACTTCAGTTACCAGCATGATGACTATCTTGACTGGTCACTAAATTACCGGGTAGTAAATCAATAGTCAGTATTACGATTTTTTTTTTTTGGATGACAAAAAATTGATTTATATTTTTTATGATAAATTTTTGTTATTATGATAAAATAAAGTGATAAACTTGTAACTTGTAAGTTAAGTTATGGCTTGCCAAAATACAAACAAAAAGTTAAGTTTTTTAATGGACTTTATGAAGACTTTATAAAAAGTTTATTTGCAAGTTTCAGATAAGCTGCTGTTATGTGGTATTCAAAAACAGATCCTATGGGCTTATAACAAACCACTATGAAAAAAAATTATCGTTTTTTTTTACTTATGCTAATTTTAAAAAAATGTTCGTTTTAAAATTAAAATATGGAAAGGTAAGTTAAGTAAAACCATTATAAGAAACAAATATATCTTTATTTTCAACACAATTTATTAAAACAAATGTTTTGATGTAAATAATGAAATAAAATTGGATGATTATGCGTAGGAAAAATAAATTTCAGATTCAGTAACCTCCTGCACGACCACCAGATGGAGGAAGATAGCTGCGGCCGTTGCCGTTGCTGTTCGGACCACCTCCTGAACCGTTTTGTCCTCCTGCGCCGTTAGGTCCACCGTTTCCACCATTAGGTCCACCAGAACTTCCATTTCCGTTTGGTCCGCCGTTTTGTCCGCCTTTTCCGTTTTGACCGTGACCGTTTTGTCCTCCGGTAGGACTTCCGTTACTACCATACCCGTTTGGTCCGCCGTTACCATTACCGTTTCCGTTTCCTCCTGGGTAACCGTTCTGACCGCCGTTTCCGTTTCCTCCTGGGTAACCGTTCTGACCGCCGTTTCCGTTTCCTCCTGGATAACCGTTCTTTCCATTGCCGTTTCCGTTTCCGGGACTACCGTATCCACCGTTTGATCCTCCATTTGGTCCATTTCCGTTTGCACCACCGGGTCCACCGTTTTGTCCATTGGGTGCTCCGTTGGCGCCGTATCCTCCTCCGTTGCCGTTAGCACCTCCTTGTCCCGGAGACGGTGGAAGATAACCGCGTCCATTGCCTCCATTACCTCCACTACCCGGTGCTCCAACTCCACCGTTCTGGCTTACGTCGGCCAAAACAAGAGCTACTGTTGACATTACGACTAAGGTTACTCCGGACAGGACCTGCGAACGTAAATTTAAAACTAGATCAGAATACTATACACTTTCGCAAAACGTGATTAAATTTTTAATCCCAATCACAATCTTTATTTGCTTAATGATTAAACACTTTTTATTTAAATTTAATAATAATAAGAATACTATTTTGCTTGTATATAAGTTAAGTAGTGTAAATCAGCTGAAGTGACGTATTGAGGGACATTTAATCTCCTACCTACCCAGCATCTGAAAAACAACATAAGAGAACTTCTGTTCCTTCAGGGCAATCAGTGAGATTTCAAATTAATTAGCTGTCAAATCAATTGCTTCGAATAGTACCTATAAAAGCAGTGAACTAAAGGAGTAATAATACCTACAGTGAATAAAAGAAAGAGTTAACAGATTATATGTTCATGAGATAAAGTAACATCTGGTCTGCGGAATACTGTAGTACTAAAATACCAGATCGTGTATATATATATATATATATATATATATATATATATATATATATATATATATATATATATATATATACGATCTGGGATTTTATATATATATATGTGTACGTATAATGTAATTTATAAGACCATGTATGCTGGTCTTAAAAATAATTCTTTATTGTTTTGATCACGTCCGAGTGAATAGATATGCTATTCCATCAATAAAAAAAGAATTGTCCCATAATTTGCCTGATTGAATTAAGGGAAACGTTGGTGAAAACCTTGATCAGAGCAGAATACAAATAATTAAATAAATAAAAATAGTTATGATTAAAATCCACAAAACAATTTAGAAGGGATTAATGAAAATTATAACAGCACATATTTATGTACTTTATGAACAGGATATAAATAAACTGTTTTTTTTTGTTGGTTTAATTAGTGTTATTAAAAAATTCATAGACAGAGTAATATTACTTTTGTAAAGAAAATATTTTAATTGGACGTTAAATAAATTGCTTGGAAGATTTTTTTTAATGGTTCGGCAATTTTCAACTGAATAAAATAAAACCTTGAGAAGTAATTATTATTTTTAACAAAGATTAAGCTTTCATAAATATAAACATAAGGATTAGTTAACATTTTTAATTTTCTAAATATCGGTCTAAATGATTCATATTTGAGGTTTAAGCGATGACTTAAATGTATTTTATTCAGGGAATATTTAACTAAACGCTTAAGAAACTATAGCTGTTACGAAGTACAGAATAAAACTGTTGTGGAGAAAAATATTAAACCAGGTGAACTTCTAAGATTCATTCATCTTCAATGTTTCTTTTAAAAGCAATTTTCTTATAGTATATTTTTATCTGTGTTGCATTAATTCTGCAGCACATCACAAAGTAGGTAAAGGTAGTTCCACAAATCTGATCGCGATCTCCTTACAGTTGTTTTTTATAACAATGTAATTAAACTAATAATATATTATGTCCTAATAATTATTATTTATAATGTATGATTACAATGTAATATTAATTTTTATATATGTATATTTGTATATATAATATGTATCATTCAATAAATATTTTATTTTTTATCACATCCGGGAAAATTCCCACCGCAAGCAAACAAAAACCATTACTAGATTTTATCTTATAATGCATTCTGATATTTTACATTCACATCCTTTCAAATATGTAAATGTAAATATTATAAATAATATAATATAATATTATAAAAGTCACTAGAAGGCAAATAGTATACAGACTATAGAAAATTATTTGTCTTATATATATATATATATCACACACACAAATATTTCGAGGAAGGATAACCATTTTTGGATGGTTTTCCTGTTTTTCTTTTATTTATTTTTTCTCTTTTGTATCTACGTCCCGATTTTCTTGTTTATTTTTTTTTTCTAACTCATTCTACTGAATTATGGCACATGTGCATTACTCTGGTTCTTCTAGTGGTTTTTCCCAAATGAAATATTAAATAATTTTACAGTAAATAAATATATTTATGTAATTATGTCAAGAATTTATTATTATTTTTTTGTATTTTTTTATTATTTTTCATTCATTAATGTATTTTGATAAATAAGGATATAAAAAGAACCATAAGGGTTCCGTATTCTAGTATATTTAGGAAATTATTTAAAAAAAAAAAAAACAGTTGATTTAATTAAAATAATTACGACGATGTAAAAATAAAATAAAAATATAAAAGTTAATTTTTCATAAATAAATGATTTTACAGATTAAATGTGAATATATATGACAACTAATGCACGAAATAGTTAAACTGAATCATTCAAAATATAAATATATAATTCGAAATTGGTACTAACACAAAAACAAAATAAATATAAAAAAAAGTGCGTGATAAATTAAAAAATGAATGATTAAATTTATCTTTAAAAATATTGATATTAAAAAGAAACTTTAATTAAAGTATCAAAATTTCAGATTGAATAATTCAAATATTAATGATTTGATTAATTAATTTGAAGTATGATCATTAAAATGCGATTATGTTCAAATGTATGTAATAATTGAAAAAAGAGCATCTCTATTTTAATAATTATTTTGTAAATCTTATATAGTGACCACCTGTTTAAAGAAAACATTTTTATTAGTCCCAACAGAGGTCAATACAGACAGGTTTTACTATGTATGTACGCGTGCGCGCATATACACACATATATACTTTTTTCTATAGTTTTAAATTTCCATTTGACATTTTATAAAATATCTTTGTAATGTAGTTGCTAAAGACATAGCAGCTGATATTTATTCTAATAAAATGATTGTATCACAAAGAAAAAAATAATTTTAGGTTATATTAAATAATTAAAAGTAAACAAAAAGGTATATAGAAATATAAATCTGAAAGTGAATTATTTTCTAATGGGCTAGTAAAAAATGTAAAACTAACCTCTGTTCTAACAGTAAATGAGATTACATTGAAATTCTTCGGGCTAAAATTGTGGGAGCAAAATTGATTGTTTTTGTGAGGTTTTTGAAGTGAACAATTAAAAATATATGAGTCCTGGAACCTTCGCTCTAGTAGTTTTTGAGAAAACTGTTTGAAATCCAAGAAAATCAAGAGTCATTTGTCGTAGCCAAGAAAATTATGTTTTGTTTTAGATTAGTCGTAATTTACTTAGTAAATGGACGATAAACAAACAAATATTTTTAAAATAATTTATAGGAAATTTAATTTTGAAAACATTTATGAATAAAATAAAATTATTAAAAACAAAGCACCCGACTACTAATTGTACACATTTACCTAGAATAATTATGAAAAACGAATAAAAATTAGTTCAAGTAAGTTTTCTTTCTTTTCTTATTTTTTCAGGATACAGTAAGTTAGTCAGCGGTGTGAAATTTAATATTAACTCTACGTTTTATGTTGTAAACTGGTGCCTGAAAATCTTAACAAACATTAAAGTCACCATCTCATAGCCTAAATAGGTATCCCGACTACAACATAAAATGTAGACGTAATATTAAATTTCGCATTGCTGACTAAAAAATGATTTAAATTATTTTATTTAGGGCGTTTTTATTGTTTCCGTATCTTTGCCATTCAATATACTAGTCATCTAGATACAAAACTGGTATAAGTTTTTTTTTTTTTTAGAAACGTGGTATTTAAATAAATTTTAATGGTAATACATTCCTGTTTCTTTTAGCAACATATTTTCGTTATATCTGGAAAATGATAATTTTCAAAATACATAAGAGGTAAAAAGTGTTTTTTTATAGTTTTATAGAATACCATCTTAAAATTTCTTCTTCTTCTATAGTGGAACTGTCCAATGACAGGCATCAAAAACTTCATTTTCCATGACGGTCTGTTCTGAGCCTCTGAGGACCACCCATCTTAGTTCTACAGTATCTGCAACTAGGAATAGCCATCCTGGATCTTTAATGGAGTGGTTTTCCATTACCCTCTCCATTTTATGCCATTGATCTCATGATTGGTTCGCCTTTTGGGGTGCTTTCTCACCCAAAGGCTCCCCTTTTAGATAAGATAATTTAAAATAGCCTATGTTACTTCCAGACCGATATCTGTTACTACCCACAAGTTGGTTGTAGTTGGTTGGATCTGTGAAGTTTCAGAAGGGAACAAACAAACGTATATTGCAGTTAAATACAATACCGTTCCTCTTACGGATGTAGTCGGTTAAAAATAATGTCAACTGAAAACAATTGAAAGTGTAAGAAATTCTTAAGATTTTTATTTAAAATAAAACAGGTTAAAGTATGAGGGGGAAACAAAACCTTTTTATACTGTTAAAAGGTTATAGAAATAATTTATTAAATAACTATTAGAAAAAAAATATATAAAAAATAAATACAAAACCGGTGTAATAGCAGTCCTTAAAGTTAATTAATGACTTAACTTATTATAAAACGAATATTTTATCAAAATTTAAACTATTAATATTAATAGTAGTTTTAAATTGATTTATCAAATCATAAATAAATAATGATTGTCATACTTTTCTCCTTTCAATGAAGATCATTAATCTCTTCGGCTTAACTAATAGAAATTGGTAGAAATTTGGAAACAATTCTTAACACCACTCAGTGGATTCTTTATAAATACATTTTTTTAAGTTATACAAAACATCTCAGAAAGAAAATAACAAAAATTCTACTACTTGAAGATAATAAAAAGTTTAATATGAACATCCATCATGCAACACTTTGTATTCTAGTTACAACTAGCAAAAGATTGCCAGAATTTTCGTCCCAGAGGTGTATTAAATGCGGCTGTATTGAAATTCTTAGAATACAAATTCTGGGAAAAAATGGTCACTTAATACAATTTATAACGTGTTAAATAAGATAAAAAACAGAAAATACGATCGTAGAACTACATATGTGATTTCCGAAAATTCTTTTGTATAGCCAAAAATCTGGAGTCGAGTTCACCTTTGTTTTTAGATTTTGCATAAATTTACTTTGTAGAAAATTTAATTCTAAGAAAATTAATAAAATAAAAGATAAATAAAATAGTAGTTTAACAGCAGTCTTTAAATAGACTTCTTTTTCTTCTATATAGAAGTCAAAGGGCTAGCCAACCTGTTGAGATAAATCACACGGTATCCAATCGTGCTGGGTGAATTATTCATTTAGCAAGTTATGTTCAAATCGGCTGTTCTTGCGTGTTGCACGATCAGTAACAAATGAAAGTAATGGGGTAATCTGTTTCACTTTTTTTTTCATTTTATTTATTTATAAAATACAAAAAATACGGATCTTGAATAGAAACCATTCTAAGTAATGGTACGGGGGAAACGTCAAATATATATATATATATATATATATATATATAAAATAATATTATAATAACTAACCAACAAATAATATAATTTTTTTTACATTTTGTTTATTTTTCATGTTTTTGTATTAAATAAATTTACGTGTACAGTAGCTTCTTAACTAACCATTCGATTTGATACAAACATACGATTTTTAAACCAATAACTTTTATTTTTTTAAATCTGGTTAGTCAAAATATAAGAATAGAACCTTTTGTCATGATATTTAAGAACATATTGGGAGTACTTTAAATAAAATTTTACCGTATGAATAAAAAATTGGTGGTAGACTGATATCAATGTTCAAAGCAAGTTCGGCGTGTTTACTGTCAAATACAATACTTTCTTTTTAGAAAAAAATACTGCATCGTTGCTTATATCCTATCGTTATTTATATCACCAAATTTCCTTTGCCATAATACAGTATCGTTCTCGAAACTATGTTAAACATCTGAAGCTTGGTCAAAAAAGTAAAAATCCCGATCGAACACAATACCATTGAAAGAACTTAAGGAGAATTTGCTGCTCCCTGGGTAGCTTCTCCAAAGACAAATTTTTTTTATAAATTAACTCCTAGATATTTATAATTTTTCAACCACTCTATACATCCAATTTAACTTCTCGCATTCCTGTACCATCATATAATAATAAGGTTTCTTGTAAGAAATCTGTACCAGTAGTGGCATCTTTAAAAAAATAAATAAATTTCTTATTCTAAAAAACAATTTCGATTAATTCATATGCAATTATTATTCATAACAGATCTCAAGGAATAACTCTAACGTGATTGTGAATATTGGAAAAAACGAGTTTTACGTCGGCCTAACATATTAAAATTTAAAATTCGACAATCATTTCAATTAAAATTTAATCCATAAATAGCAAATGAATAAAATCACTGAATCCGCCTTTTGGCCTCTTTAGACATCCCTACTAATTATAAATATTATTACATTTAAAATTAATCTTACCATCTTCATTATGATGTTATTCGAACGGTGGTTGTTGAAAAATCCAACTTATATGGAATAGAAGACCGTTGACTGAATGTACCATCTGATGGTAAGACATCGGTTTTTATACCCTGTGCCCAAAGGTGTGTAAAAGGGGGAAATTCGTATATTAACAATAGTAATAAGAATAGATACGGTAACATGTATACTACTATTATATCGATGATACAAAGGTTATTATCTTTTCAAATCAAATATGAATGGAAACATAACCTACATCAAGGATTCCTTTTTTAATTTTTAATTTATTTTGTTTTAATTTAGATATTTAATGAAACGAAAAGGGATCACGATGTTTATATTAATTTAAATTAAAAAGTAATTTATCATTCTTTAGTACAATGACATAATATATCAAGTCGGTGGGTTTGTGAAAGACCGTGAGAGGGGCAGGCGTATCCTTAACCTCTCTTTGGTTTACTGTGCGACAGCCTATCTGGAGAGGTCGGTTAAGTCACAGAATGAATGAATGAATGTAACATACGCATTCTATTTCGTGTTGAACGTAGTATTATCTAATTCATTCATTGAAGTCTTTTTATTTTAATATTTCATGCTCTTTGCATATAGTGCCACAACATAGAAGTAGTATTTCACCTACATTGAAGATAAATACCCGTTTATATTAAATAATGATACAAAAGATTAATTTAAAAATTAAATATCTTTTTTATACTTTTAATCTTCCGGATTCGTTTACGGTAAAAGCTACTTGTCAATCGATTAAGATAACATTCAATTTTAAGATTTTTTTGCAGCATCTGTGTGCATTATTAAAATAGAGGAGTCTATTTTTGACTCTAGAACAATGAGTTTTTATCGATATTAAATATGATATTACAGATGGTCTTCAAGAGTTTTGTAACACAGATAATTATGGCTTATTCTTATGTATTTTTTTGATACTAGATCTAAATTAATATAACCTCAAAATTTGTCCTAAAGACTTCATTTATTTGTAATTCTCCCTTGTTAAAAATGAAAATTATTTACATTAAAACACTTGTAAAGATTTATGGTGAGTAAATTTTTATATTAATAATAAAATATAAATTTCTGAAAATATATAAGTGTATTCAGAATGGAATATTTTGAAGGAGTGACAGATGCGACTAATACGGTATTAACATAGAATAATACCGATATTAAATGTTAACTAGAAAAATAAATTTGTCGCAATAGCATGATTTAATTAAGAGTCTTTATTAATTACATCATAATTGATATAGTAATTTAAATCACTATTTTTATTGTGAAATAGCCCAGACCAGAAGATTAGTTCGTTCTGGCTTTCATGTGAATACCATAGCGAGTTTGTCTTCTGTTTTATTGCTACTTTTTCTGATAGAGACCTTTAATGTTTTTTGTTTTTCTTTATACACATTTTTACTAATTTATATAAAGAAACCTTGAAGTTTTACAAATCATTCTAACAATTTTTGCTATGTTTATGGTAAATTAATTTTTAAATCTCAAAGAAGAAATTTTTACTGACGATAAGACAGTATGAAAAGTATTCTTGGCACACTTGTGGGCACCTAAAGATGATTTTATTAGGCTTGAGCTCAATTATTTTGTTGTTTCTTATGTGAGTGTAATAGTAGAAAAAGGAGAAACCACTAAATTAAAAACCACTACCAGAAGAGAGAAACACTCATGATCGGGGAGAAAAATTCTACTTGACAAGCTCTTGTGAATCTAAGAAATGTTTATCTTTCACTATTACACATAAAACTTTGTTTGATAAAACAGTTTGTCAAAGCAACGGATCGTATTGACTAAGGTTTTTTATACCTTAAGAGAAAGTTTTCCAGGATCAGTGAGGCGTAAATCAAAGAAGGCATGTTTGAAAATTGGGCACACAATATGTATAAAATATAGATGTTGCATTCATAACTGGAATTTTTCCACCTAACCTTGGGGATGCAAGTAATAAGCACTTTCAGCTTTTATCAGTGATAAAATTGAAGCTTTTATCAGGATATATCTTGTTGAAAATAGGCTACCAGGGAAAATAGAGACGGAATATGATTGCTATTAGAGATTGAAAAGAGATATTCCAGATGCCGAATTCAGGAGAAAACTAATGAAAAAAAAAAATTATGTTAAGATAATATCATACTACAGCTAGATATTTCCTTAAAAAATCAGGGTTTCTTCAAATCCGTGTTACCAAAGAAACTCTGCCCTGCAATAATCAATTCTGGATTGCAGATTTGAAATCAGCGCAAAAAGATAATGCAGTAAGACATATCTTATTGAATGCATTCACAGAAAAAAATTATTTTATATTATGCATAAAATAAGTTGCATTGAGTTGTATAACTTTTTTGGCTTCTCTGATCAATGAGGGCTTTGCTCTGGCTGACTATGGCTTATAAAAGAAAATTATAAATCCCTTTGCTTTGATAATTTCAAAAACTTGCTTCGATATACTTTTAATTAATTGTATTATTTAGTCTTGCTTATGAAATCCACGCTGATTTTCTTACAAAGAAAGTTAATTGTTTATGGTGGCTCCACAAAACAGTGGTTTTTTTTTTTTAATGAGACAATAAATCTTCTCTGGGATTAACATCCAGACTTTCACGTTAACAGAACTTCTTACCGTTGAGCTAATTCGTGACTGATTTTGCCTGAATGCATTGTTTCCCGATTCTATTGAAAAATGATAGCTTTTTCTACGAATGGGATAATTATTAATAACTTTTACACCAGATGAAAAATATGTAAATATTTTACCCATAATGTGAAGTTTCGTCCTCACTCTTTTGATTTTGGGTTCGGTAGAACACAACACAAACTAACAGTATATAACCTTCTTAGAGAATACTGAATTATGTAAATAAATTTTTCTACTCTGAGTAAAATTTTGAGATATCTTATTCAGAAGTCATCGTATAGAGTTTCGTAAAAATCGGTTAATCCAATTAAAGATATAAAGTCAAACGGTAAGTAACGAAAAAAAGCAAAAAATAAGACTTATTATCGCTCGCCCCCGAATGAGATTGTCCAAATACATAACAAAAGTGACATACTAATGTAATAGAATCATCTAATTATGAGTACTACAGAAATTTGCAATGAACCCAGAAACGACAAAAAAAGGGTTTTACCCTTCCCTTTATGAGGTTTGAATAAAATCAAATATCAAGAGAAAGTGTCTTATCTGCTAAAAGGTCACTAAGTGAAAAATGTATACTCTTTGAGTAAAAACTTGAGATACGGGACCAAGTTGTATCTCCATACTTAGAGATAAAATTGATTCATTAATCATATATATGGCAGTCACCGTATTATATTAAAAGATTTTATTTTCAAAAGTTATTTTCATAAGTTGTATCTCCCTGCTCCCTTAATAAATTGTAACCAAAATTATTTACATAATTGATATATTATTTACGTAAAAAACCAATTAAATATTATTTTTTCTTCAAGGCCTCTTTTGGAACTACATGACTCATATTACACTTAATTATACGCTATTAGCTATATCTTGAGTTTGTAGACTCTTGAGCTCTCTTAATTTGTAGGATAATCACTAGCTTATATTAAACGCAAAATCGGTTTATTTTACACTCTAATCATTTTTCTTTTAATTTACTTAATTTATTTCATTTTTGGGATTTTTGTTTTAAAAAAAAAATAAGGAAAAATTACAAAAAATAACACTTTTTAATCTAATCGTGTGATATATGCGAAAATTCTAAACATGTTTATATTTTTATAGCAAAAAAATAATCATTTCTCATTGTAGTCGACCAATTAGATTGCTTTTCATCAAAGAAATTTTATACTTGTCTTTTGAATTTTTTTAAAGATTAATTTGATATTTTTATTTCCGTTAAATTTTAAAATGTTGGAATATAATAAAGAAAACTATTTAAATTAGATAAAAATATTATTAACGTATAATTTTTTTCCATATCAATGTTTGGGTTTGAGGCGTTAACCATAAGGTCCTGTAGATTAGATTTCTGAATTATCGATGTCTTAAATTTGATACATTTTAAGATATTCCAAGAAGTATGTTAATAATTAAGATCGGTACTGGTTAAATGTTTAATCCATATTTGCAGGAAGAAGGAGCATAATAGGGGGAAGGATTTTTACGTAATTAAAGGCTTTTTTGCGAATACTTATGTAGAAGGTTTTAGTATCAACAAAAAGATATTTTCAAATATGTTGTTAATAAGTACACACTTTTTAAAACTTTCTCTGCTAAGATACTAAAACTTTTCAGACTTTCGGTTTATCACTTACGAACTACAGGCGGAAAGAACTAAATTAATGTTAATTTAAAGAATTAGAGCAGTTGCACTCTTTCTTGGATTGTGTTTATTGTCCATGGCTGCTACGGGTAATGAAGGCTTGATACTCTCTCCTGGCAGAGCGAACATTGCCCATAGTGCGAACCATTGTCGGTTTTTAGGACAGTGACATAGGTAGTTCAGTTCAAACAGTTATGTCAGTGTGAACAGTTGTAATCTGTTCTCTTGTGCAACGCAGTGGCAGGAAATGGATTACAAGAAGTGTAAAAAGCTAATTCAGTTCTACACCTCGAAAGTTTTCTTCCGGAACTCAAAATTACCTAATTATGACAATATACTGCTCTACAAAGACGCCTGAAAAGAAATCGATGAGATCATGAATCACACAAATCTCAGGTACTAATCTTGATACACATAGTTTTAATACCCGGAAAAATTATTGCAAGCATGTTTAGCTACCTACAACGACCAAAAATCTAAATAATGTTACAGGCAGTACCGAATTAAGCCTCCACCTGGCCCTATAAAAAAATAAAATTTATGTAAGTTACGGATAACTTCAAACAAAAATTGAAGGGTTGTCGGGAAATTCCCTTTTCGGCGTCCGAAAAAAAAGACCGCCTATTTTTATTTGATTTTAAAAAGACAAAAAATTATTGACAAAAAAATTTAAGACAAAAATTTTTTTTTAAATATTACTTATTTTTTATCTTTTTATAAATTACCTCATGTTAGCCTCCATATTTAGCCTCCCTTGGACTCGCCATTGGCATAAATCGAATTTTATTACTTTGTTAATCATTATGATCACATTTATTGATATTATTTAATAATAACATAATTTTCTATATTATTTCAAACAAAATAAAAAAAAAAAAAAATTGTTTAAAATTTAATATTATTTATTTTAAATTTTTTCTGTTCTGAAGTCGGGCCTCTCCGAATTACGGGCCCTAGACGTTTGCCTTACTTATCTATTGGTTAATCCGACCCTGGTTATAGCTAGTGCTTCCTGTTCCGTAATAGCTTTTCTATAATTTGAGTCAATTTTCTTTTCGACGATTTCAGTCAGTGAATATAATGTATCAAAGTCGTCTCTGTCATTCGGCTAAAGTTTCTTATTGTGTTTCTAATCAGTTCACATATCATGTCTTTTAATAGCCTATTACCACACTGAAATCGATTCTGATAGGATTGCTTTAGCCAGAATCGATGCTTCAATATATATATTTTTTTTAATTCATTATAAATCAGATTAAATGAAGCCACAGCATTTGAACTATTCATTGTAACTGTTGTGACTGTGAGGTGAGCGACAAACTAGCTGGATCACTTATCACGAACGGCAGCCGCACTTTCCTAAACATTTACACCATGTGTGTCGTGCCATGCATGCAGTTTTATTTTCTTGCTCAAGTAGAAGGCTAAGATAGCCTTAACGAAAATGCCGCTTATTTAATATTTTTCACAGCCACTTTCAAAAGAGGTCTAGAGACCTCTTTTAAGTAGGTCTACTTTCAAAAGAGTAGTATCTCTTGAATAAACGCTAAAATAGTGAAAAAAATTATACTCCTACCTCTGAACGATCTATTTTTTCGGTTTGACACCACTTTTGAAACTAGCAATGAAAAATGTTTGTTTTTCAATGCCCTTTCAAATAATATATCACAACTATACATTTCCACTTAAAAGTTTTGAATTGTGCCTAGTGGAACCTTGGTGGTGTGGGGTCTCATATCAGAAAATATCGTTTTGAGGTAGGAGCAATCGCTAAATTTAATTTTTCTTTATTGATTTGTAGAAAGTTGTTTAAAGATTCCTCTATTTTATTAACAGCAAATAAAAAATATATATACCCGTTTATATTATATATTTTTAGTTACTTTTATTATATGTTTATAAATATAAACATTACATTAAACTCTATTTAATGTAATATCAATGAATGTAATTAATCTTTTGTGATGTTGAATAAAATTATAATTTTCAAACTGACGCTACATAAAACATAAAATATGATTATCCAGCTAAATGAATATTGAATATAGGATGCTATAGAGAAATCTTTCTTGTTTACATCGATTAGAGTAATGTTGTATTATAAATGATTTTTCAGTCCACTTACGATCCAATATTTTTTTATTTTTTTGTTATTGATGAGGGGGAATACCACTTACGTACGCCCCAGAAGGAGCAGTGTCGGACTCGCGGCAGGTTCCTCTACATGTTATTAAAACCGTCTAAACCTAACCACCTCATCAATTCCCCCACCCCAGGGGTCTGACCCGCAATAAAGCATTACTCAGCTCCGGGGGGGATGCCTTTGAAATCGGGGGATCAGCGAGTCCCCGTGCTTCATCGCCATCCTCCATCCACACAAGCGCGAACAAAGGACGGCTCCACAGGAGGCTGTCCATCCCCACTCGCTCACCGGTCTCGGTCTCTCTTTCGTGTCTTGAGGTCATTACAAAGGCTGTTCCTGGAAATCCAATCCTGATCTTCCTATTTGTCGAAAACCGCCATCAGCTACGTTTGGCCTGAACTCCAAATCTTAATTCATAATAGATTCTTCCTCCTTGGTTCTGAGTATTTCCGTCACCATCCTCACCACTGTGGACCATTTACGCTGTCCCCACAACATAAACTCCGTAATGTTTGCAAGGGTCGGCCCTTCAAGATTACCCACCGGGTCGGTCTAGTGGTGAACGCGTCTTCCCAGATCAGTTGATTTGGAAGTCGAGAGTTCCAGCGTTCAAATCCTAGTAAAGTCAGTCATTTTTACACGGATTTGAATTCTTAAGTTACCCGAGACCTCCGGACTTTCAACCGAACGGTCCGGGTTCGAATCCCGGTCAGGCAAGCATTTTCACACACGCTACAAATCCTATCCTATCCTCTGAAGAATGCCTAACGGTGGATCCGGAGGTAAAAAAAAAAAAAAAAAAAAAATATTAAGCTAGGTTAAATAGTTTGTAGCCGGGAACGTAAAAACCCTGTTTTTCTGAATGTTAATTATTTTATAGTTTTTATTTTATTTTTATTTAGTATCTTTATGTATTTGCCTTAATATTATTTCATGTTGTTATTGTGAACTTTAATTACATCAACTCTCTCTTTTACAATTAATTACTTATTTTGTAATTGCACTCTGAGTAATGTTTTTATCACAGTTTTCCTTTATCCATCAATACGAATGCTGTTGCAGTTCCCTATTTTCTCCCTAGTGGTAGCACATTTTCCCATTCTTTATATCTTATATATAATATATCATTATACACCAGATCAGAATAAAAGATTTATTTATTTATTTAGTAATATTTACTTATTATTATATGTTGCGATAAGAAATATTTTAAAGAATCATTTTGAAAAATGTTTATTATTATTATTATGTTTTTACTTATACACAGATGCATTGTATTATAGTGATCTAATATAAATTTTAATAATTAAAATTCTTTAGGTTCATATCCGTGATAATTTGCGTAACTTCGATGTCCATGGTGACTTACTTCTGATCCACTACGGCCCTTGTAATCCCTCTAGGGTGTGACGACTGAATAATGTTTCATTTCCTTTGTTGCCGCCATAACTTGTTAAACCTGTACAGACAAATTATAATTAAGCCTTCTACTTGTTAGTGTATATCTTATTTCCAATTACACTAGACAAAATAATTTATTTTTAATTAATAATATTTTGTTTAATTACATAGTCGGTAACTTGCTCATCGTTTGGTATCAAAAATGGAATCCGATGTTCCTGCTTAATCCCACAAGTTTAGGGATTCCCGGAATATTAATCCAGAAAAGAAAAAATTAAGGAACATAAATTACATCACAAAAGTGTGCATAAACCTTTTTGTTTTAGAAAGTGTACACATTCGTTTGGATTCAGACAACCAGTGCCAATTTCAAGTAAACGAAGATCAAATAATTTACAATCTAAAGAATTAGAGCACATATTTACCGGAATACCATTTTCTTCTTTAAACAGGTAATTTAAACATTTCTCTTCCACTAGAAACAAAAATCATTATGCATGATCGTTCAGGTTTTTATTGATAAATCCGTACTCTCTTTAGTCGTCTTCTCTTGCGACAGGTGACATTCATATCACCTATTGATCAAGAAAAATAAAAAAAATAAACCTATTACGTAAACAAATCAATTTTTAATAAATACAGAGTGTAAAAAAAATATCGAAGTTTTAAAGATATTTAATATCTGATAACTTTGTCTTATAAAAACGGAATCCCAAATAAAATGAAAGAGTAATTCTCAA
Source organism: Lycorma delicatula (assembly GCF_047948215.1). Lineage (NCBI taxonomy): Eukaryota > Metazoa > Arthropoda > Insecta > Hemiptera > Fulgoridae > Lycorma > Lycorma delicatula. The sequence continues at coordinate 44,775,931 of NC_134457.1, forward strand.
CAGATTTTCTCTAACAGTGTTCAATGTGAGAGCACCTTTCATCACCAGGCACACATCCAATCAGTAGAAGATTTCGTTTCGTAAGTAAACTAGCATTTCTGTAGTAACGGAAGCGACAAATACTATGGTTCAATTCTATGCCTCAAATTGGGTAATCAGTAGGTAGTGGAGGCACGTACTTATTAATATCCTTTATAAAAAAACCCAGTGAAAAAAGAATGGGGTCACATCGAGGGACCTTTCAGGCCAACGCAAACAATCTCTATCATCGAGTCCATAACAACCTATTCTGTGGTCGGGGAAAACGTCATTCAACCGATCCCGTAAAATTTATTTCAGTGAGGAGACACATAATCTATCGTCGGATATTTTAAATAAGTAAATAGAAACGACATAGAAATTTAAAAGAAAAACTTAGTAAAGCTAAATCTGGGATCATACTTACCAGGAAAAAAATCAGCTTATAGAGCTAAATTTACAACGATTAACTGAAAGTAATATATCTTACATCCTGTCTAGTACATTTATGTATATCATAGCTCAAGTACGTGCCTTCAAAAGGTTTGATTCTATTGATGAAAGCCCTCCAAAAGATTTCCTTGAAAAAATAATTAATCTCCCATACAATAGCTCAAATTATATTTTAAATTATAAGCCTGGGTATAGATTGCCGCGTATGGTCACTACGAAAATTAAAAAACAAAATGATGCATTGTTTTGAGTCGCGGAAGAAATTATTATTAGTAGATAACAGTACAAGTAGAATATACCAGGGTCGTTAAGAAAGTTTTCGAACTGACACAGAGTTGGCGCCCGTATGACAAAATGACTAAGATATTTGTCAAGTATGATCATTTAAATGGCATCCTGCGAAGTTTCAGATCCGTGGGATTAGTATCTTGTTTGCGGCGATCGAGTAAAACAAACAAGTTTTGACATTTTCTGAAAAAAGGATAAAATTGAAGTTCAAACTTTAATAGAATACTTTGGTTTAAATTTACAAAAGATAATGGAAAAATTTCGATTATTTTTTGTAATTACCAAATACATTGGTTTTTGTATATTACTCTTGAAAAAGCTCTTTGCAAGCTTCTAGCCTCATTTTCGAGCCGTCTTAACTCAACACTCTTTTTCCGTTTCACCTGAGGCGAACGGCTGGTACTGGACGAGGGTGTTTTCGTGAACCCTCTGTCACGTTTTGAAATTGCTCAATTTGCATGATACTTGATTCCTTCTGTAACCACCGAGTTACATCTCCACTCCAGGGCTATCAACCCTGGAGGTCCGATTCGGTACTCCGGTCGAACCGGCATACGTCTTGGCAGAGAGCGGATGCGCAATCTCTGTACTGACTCCAGGCCCTTACACACCAAAGTTTTCAGGGCTCCCATGCACCGACATACGTGGGCACCTTAGCTACATGCTTTCCATCGCGGGGGGGGGGGGGCAGCAGACAGCGGAAGGGTCTCCGTTATGTCTGCAATCACTTCGACCCTGGCCGTCACGTCGCCAGCTCCAAAGATGGTGTGAATTCATTTCCTTAATCTTATAATTTTCATATCTGCAGGTGGCCGAAAAATCCAATCCCTGTATTACGGGCTGTAGGTGAAATTCAGGCTCATCTCCGAGGAAAACACTAGAAGCCCCGTTAGCCAGCATTATGAATACTACTTATGTACTACAGCTGTTGCTGGGCATGGAACATAGATGTTGTGTTCCGGACGTGGGGATTATCTGCCTGAGAGCGATTATTATTATTATTGTTATTAATTATCACTATCAGTATTATTATAATTATTCTAAAATCACAAAATTCATTCACATCAGTTTTCCTTTAAAAAAAATGTCCAACAAAACTGATCAATGGAATCAGGTATGTTTTTTAATGAAACTAATTAATTGTCTGTATTAACATATATGATACATCTTCATTTACCAATTTATATTTTTATAATAAATGGTTTTGATGATTATTACACTATAAATTGTAAATATTTTTTTCATTATTATTTCTTTGTAGTTCCCCGGCTACAATTTAACCTTCGGCCCGTCGCAACATGTGTGAAAATGAGTCAACAATCCTTTCCTGAAATTCCATAATAAACTCGTTCATCCCTCACCCTCAACCTATGTTGTAGACATCTACTTGTTATCTGAATGAACCACTAAAAAACTTATGAATGAAACATTGTAGGTGGTAGTGTCTTAGTTGCCTTACGACAATATTTTTGATTAATACTATTTATCCAAGAGGTGTTTTATAATAACTTCTTAACAGACAGGAAAATGTTAAAATGTTACAGTAATTCTTATTATTTATTTTTAATTATTTTTGATAAGAAATTTAATCGGCTTACCTAAAATTGAAATGTCACTGTCGTTAGAACCAGCTGAATATGCAGTAGCTAATACTGCCGCCATTGATAAAAAAAATATGAAAACAAGAGCCTGTAAAAGATAATAATTATTTTTGTTTTTCATATGACGTTTAATGTTTTAACTACTCTTAATATAAAATATTATTAATACTAAGTATTCTTCAAAAAACTAATACATATGCAAATTATCGTTACAAAAACTAATAGGGTCTTGTTATTACATTAAGCATAAAAATGAAGATTATAAACTGCCGATTGAACATTTTGGAATAGATGTTGCAAAACATATGTATGAAAGTTTAAAAAAGGAGATTATCACATATGTGATAATTCAAAACAAATGATTTCTCTTTCAAAGGATGAAAGATATGTATATACTTGTACTAACGAAAAGAATACAACAGTAAATAGTGAAAGAATAGTCTAGTCAATAGTGATACACCGTTCGATGAAATTCCTTTTTTTCTCAAAACGGATAAATCAGTTTCGGTTAAAACTATAAACTATTTTAAAACGTTAATGCTAATGAAAAAGTATAAAAGTATAGGAAAGATTTATTATCATGATCATCCTGCTGTAAAATTTAGAGGAGTGGTTCTTTCAAAATCTATGATCTCGATCAGAATCCATCATTTATACCTATCTACTTACTATTTATTATAATTTGGCGGGTAACGATGTTCACCGTTTATCAAAGAACTTGTAAATGATGAGGAAAGAATTGATCTTATTCGAAATACAATTTTAAGAAAAATGCGAATTATAAATAAAAGTAATAATTAAATGAATTTATGAGAGTAGGAAACAGTGATTGAGTAACAAAGGAGTAAGATATAAGGTTTGACATACAAATACTTTAGAAAAATATTTGTATTATCCCAAACACGAAAACACACCTCTTTTGAGTTTTAGTTTTTGGGCAACCTAATTAGTTTTTAAATTTTATTACTTTCATTCTTATAATTTATTTCGTAAGTTATATATTAATTATCAACTGTAAATAATGGTGGAAAATAAATTAATACAAAAAGTCAGAAATAAAAGAACGAAATTTATTTTTGCTGGATGATATCACCAAATAAGGTTAAAAATGAAATTTTGTAGCGTATGAAAAATGCTATGCCTGACCGGGATTCGAACCCAGGTTTGTGAGTCACTAAAATTCCTCCCATTCCCAAAACTGATAAATTCAAAAAAACATTTTTCAAAGAAAAGTCTAGTAAAACTTTCCCGAACGAACATTCTTGTTGTTATTACTGTCCTCTCAATTATTAATTTATTTCTAACAAAATTATTATCTCTAATTTTTACTTACACTACATATGCTAATTTAGTAAAATTTATTTATCTCGTGTTTTTACTTCCTTGTACGAAGTATAGGAAGTATGGTGATAGCAAAATATTTCAGTTTTCAGATTTCAACGAAAATATCCATTTTGGCCATCCCTGAATCCATTTTGACTAGTTTCGGCGTGACGTCTGGCGTACAAGGAAGTCATGTGGTGTACACATTCGATTTTTATTAAAAAGTTAGTTTTCTCCATTTTGAGTTCTTACCCATGATTTAGAAAAACTAACATCTTATGTATTTTATGCATTTTATGCATTTTAGTAAACCTTATATTTGTGCATTTGAACCATCTTAATCATTACTGTTTAACGATTATTACAAAATTTTATATTTGAGTCATTTTGAGATGTACCCGACGGCCGATCACGGTCGTTGATGTATTTTTGTAATCTTCTAATGATGCTTGATCCGAATCCGAACTCAAAATCAAAATCCGTGAGAAAAGAAAATGTTCACATATAGTACATACATATTGAATGTTCAATAACAAACTGTTTGGTCGTTGATAAAAATGAACTATAACTAGAATAAAATTAAAAAAAGTAAAACTTAATAATAAAACATAGTAATTTGTTTTTAGTGATCATTAACATAAGGGAAACTTGTGCGCTAGCGGTGCAGTTCGATAAAGGTTGCAGTTAATAGAGGTATCCTACCCCATTTAAAGAAATTATGGGATAAAATATATTAAGCGAATGAAATATTACAAAGCATAAATTGTAAGAGAAAATAATTCAAAGATAGTTCAAATTGAAAAAAAATAAATTATTCTTTTTCCAAATTTAGGTATTTCCTTTAGGTTCTCAGAAATTCAGCATATATATATATATTTTTTTTTTTTTTTATTGAAGTAAAATTAAATTTTACCTATTTCGATAATGCTCTTTCACATGGAAAGACGTTTTTACTTTACTTTTTTTAGTTTTTACTTTTGAAGTGAACAATGTGTTATACATATGTAACTGATAAACTTATATAATTGACTTCAAAGTAATAAACACTATTTGTATACTACGCGCCGTTATCAAATAAATTTTGATAAAATCTAAAACAATTTAAAGGCATTTGTAGTTAGATAAAGACTTAATTAAAAAATAAATAGAATTTACTTTCTTATAAGTATGTATTTTACTTTTATTATAAATAGAGGTTATCAACTTGACCTTACTTAATTTTTTTTTTATTTGATTTTTTTTTTAACGATGGGTGAATTTGCTAGCGTTGTCGCGCCAGGAATAAATCACTGTTACTTCCAACAGACTTCTCTTATGGGCAGTCTGTTTTGTAGGCTTGCCCATATTTCAGCTTCGATGAAGTTACAAAATTAAAAAGAGAAATTAAGTTTATTTAAGGATTGAAACGATTCAAAAAATAAAAATAAAATGAAATACATTTTTTTTTAAATTGCATTGAAAAGAAAAAAATAATTTTTCCACTACGCCCTCAACATAAATTAATGCTTGAAACGTATTTTTTGAAGTCAGTGTCAAATTCAAATAAATTTCAAAGTCAGTATCTTAGGCACTACTCGTATACTAGTAATTCATTCAAAATTTGGAGTCTACTACATAAACTAAGTTTCAAAGATTGAATTGAAGGTGTAGTGGAAAAATTATTTTTTTCCTTTTCAGTGCAAATTTTATTTTATTTCTTTTGAAGTCGATTCAATTTGAAAAAAATATTTTTATTAATTCAAGCTATACTCCTACATCTAAGATAAATGATAAAATCCCAACCTTAATTGACAGTGCTCATTCAAAAAAAAAAAACCATTAGAAAAAATAATGAAACCGTTTCAAAAAACAGCTATAAAATCAAACAAAAATATTATTCGTTAAATTTCAAATTTTAGAAGTTGATGTCAAATTAATAACAAGCATTATCACCTAATTAAACAATATCCCTACGTTTTCAAACAGCTGGAAGTTTTAAAAATGTTGAGTAGTAAAGTTTTTATTTTTAGTGTTCTATAAAATCGAGTTTATTCTAAAAAGAAAAGTAAGCAAATCAATGTCTTTGTAGAAGTAAACAGAAGAATGACACAAGCGATCTAGCTATTGAACACGATCAGAGGTTGTTATAAATGTAGGAATATATGTATTATATGTTACCCTTAATTTTCCAACTAATTTTTATGAGAAAATATTTTAATTAATGGAATGATATCGGATTAGAGAAATCATACTCTATTCAATCCTGCAATAAGGAATAAATAATGACAATTAAAAAAGGCAAAAAAATCTTCAAATCGGTTATGATATTTTACACTTTTTTTAACTCCTCCATTTAAATTTCTTGAAATAATTTTAACAGAATTATCAGAGGAATTTCTTCTATAAAAATAATAAGGATTGCCAAAATCAATCAATTTGATGAAGAGCAAGGCTTGAAGGTAAAATAAAATTTTCGGGTCGAATTTAGAACTTTTTCTTTTTATAAGTCTGTTAAAAAAATATACAATTCATTTCGATAATAAAACAGAAAATTAAAAAAATATTTTTAATATACCTATAAATTCAAAATTTTATATAAATATGTATATTATATTAAACAACATAAATAAATAAAAAATAATACTTACGAGTTTCATGTCGAATAATTTATTTAGGTTTTGTTTGTAATAGTATAAGATGTAAAGTGTTAACAAAACAGAAAATATTCGAACTTATATAAAGCCATTCCGATAGTAATTTGCCTTTATTTTTCTTTTATACTTTAGGATACGTAACCGGTTTTCCTTGAATAATTTCCTTATACAAAAGCACATCTCAATTACAACCGATTTATACCGGTCTTTCTAAGTTATTACTGTTTTCCTTTTATTTTTATTTTCTTCTATATAATAATAATTTTTTTTGGGGGGGGAGTGGAAGCGAACTGCCACTGAGGGTATTATCAAACCGCCATCAGCAGACTACCGACTAAAACCACCTCCCCTTTCTACCAGGACTCTACCCGGAACCGTTTAACATATTACTTCAGGTCGAGTCCTCCTATCCAAGCCTGAGAAGGCCGCTACTTAATTTTCACCTTGCTCATAACTATCTAGGTCGCTCTTCTTGGTCCTGAGAATGCTCCCGACAAATCGGGCCACACTCCCCCAAATGGTCAGGTCACGGAGCATCATTGCAAGCACAGTGCTCAGAGATCCGTCTCTAGTGTCCCTCGATCTGCCGCCTACCGAGTACGTTTGAAAAAGATGTGCTCGGTGTCTGAAAAATAAACAATGTTTATTTTACTGTGTGTTTAATGTTTTAGTTTTATTTCTGTGTAAATAAAACAACCGGTGAATGTACAACTGCAAATAGTATATGTGTGCGTTGTGTTTAATTGTTTCATCTTCTGTTTATTTTTTGTGTTTCATTTAAAACGTAAGGGCCCTATACACTCTTGCATCTGATGATCCTGCTGGTGATTCATTTCTTTATCAGACAACATGACATGACATGAAAAATAAAAGTAACAATAATAAATCTGGGAAAATTGAGAGTCTAAGGGAAATATGTTAGAACAATAAGAACCTTCATATGCAGCTGCATTATTCCAAACACATAACCTACAAGTTTACACATATTAATAAGGATAGACACAAATTGAAATGATCCACCAGAATAACTGCAAAAAAAAACAAAATTTCCTTAAGATAAAATCCTACGAAGTACCTAAAAATATAGCAATACAATTACGAGTATAATTAGGCAATTAAGAGCAGAAAAGTTCAATAAAAATAGATACAATTAATAGTTTAACATGACTAATGATAATCAGACAGACAACTCAGTCCTTATTATTGCCACTCAGTTACTTGATGAGTTACTTTATTGTCTTTTCTCTTGATGAGTCAGCAGAACTTTGCTAAACTCAGGCACCTTGTGACAGGATAACATTCAGAAGTTTTTATATAAATTCCTCTATGAATTCTTAACACAATTTCCTCATTAGATGGTAAACTTCCATGTAGATAATCCTAATGAATTTCAAATCCATGACAGTTCATTGAACTGAAAATGATTCAATGACTAGCTCTATACGTTGAGTATCATAAGAACTGCTGTCTAACAAACCAGGAAATCTTCATCATAACGCCCACAAAAACTTTCCTGAACAGCTTCTACCACGCCGGATGTAAATGAACTTTCTAGTTAATTGTATAGTATTCGTCATGCAGACAAACATGCCTTACACGGCAGAATCCATGTATGTATATTTTGAAAATTTATACACAGCCAATAATCTTTTATTTCTACTAATATTTTACTCAAATTTAAAAGAAGTCCATTCTTATTAGAAAAATCCAAGCCTCATTCAGAGCTTTCTACAGCATCATATGATTCTCTTGACCCGATGTGGCCTGATACATTTTTTACATTATCATCAAATATTAATAATTGACAGCTTAGAGATTAATAGTAATAGTTTTTTTATATTCTATATATGCAGAGCTCCCACTCAACCCTACACTATGTGTTTACGCCGTTTGCGTAAAGTCGTTTTATTCCAATGAATTCAAGGTTATGGCCGAGGCTTGTAGGTTACAGACTTGGTAATTTATTTTAGCATTTTTGTAAGGCTTATCTACGTGTATTTTTAAATAGGTTGTTTGGGTTTGTCTTCGATATCAATTTCTCTCAGGCTCCAGCTTGACTGACTGTTGCATCATCATATTGGTGTTAGCTTATTTCTATCACGCATTATTCATTGCTGTTTAGTCTTAATATATATATATTATTCTTAAGTGTTTTTTATTCTCAACCAATTTCAATATTTTCATAGTTCCTAGAAGTCTATTTCTCTTTGTTTGCCCTGATGTCATTTCTTCAACTTGCGTATTCAGAAATTTATTTTATCTGTCTTCTGTAATTCTTTAGTGGTCTGCTTGCTTGTAAATTATTTTTGTTATGTCTTCGTTCCCGAATTCCACACGTTTTCTCTAATCGTTCTCATACTAACACTTAGACACTACTCTTGTTGTCAACACACACACACACACACACACTCTTCTGTCCATTGCTTTGTTTGCTTCCCCTACTTCTCACCACGCTAGTTTTTCATTCTAGTCCTGACTTTCACGCTGTCCTCCAGACTTGGAGGACCAGGCTTCGATGTTCTCTTTCGCTCGTATAATGTTAATACTTTCTTCGGCTTCATAAACGTTGCGATATTTCTCTGTCAAAATATCCTCTAGTTCTACTCGTCAGTTTTTCGTTATTTCACCGATTTCTATGTTTAGTTTAACCTCGTTTCTTTGTTAAGTTAATCTTCCAATTCACTTCCATATTACGTCTCTGTGGAAAGAGTTTCATTCACTACATATTGCCAATTCTATCGACGCCGAATCTTCTCGAGCTGTTGATTACATTTTCATCGATGCAGAATCTCTCCAAACTCGTTGCTACATTTTTGAGACGCCACGTCCTGCTCAACCTCTAAACCACGTTTGACCCCTACATTCCTGATTCACCACTGCGGGTGTATCAGGAATCATACAGTAATCCTGGGCGTAGTGCCCAGGATTACTGTATGTATTCATTTACCTTCATTCACGAGTTCGTCTCTTGCTAATATTTGTGTGCTACAGGCAAGTTCAATTTTCATTATTTATTACGTTAAACAGTTATTTTATCATTAAAATTTGTGGAACATTCAGTTCATCGTACCTTTACGCATTTCAATTTCAAGTTTAGTTTAAAAACCATTTATTCACGACAGGTGGCTTATATAAGGTTGTGTCATCGTTCAGCTGCAACCTATTTTACGTGCTTAATCATTACAATTTGTTGTTATTGTAATTAACTCTATAATTTAATCTTGTAACTTGTTAATCGCCGAGATTATTTCTTTTCTACTCATGAACTCTATTCATAATACTTCTCGTAAATTAACCTAAAGCAATTTACTCCTGATGTGCAGTTAGATTTTAGGACTTTGTAATTTTATATTTTCAAGAAAGCTTACTAGTAAAGGAACTCTATTTATATGTTTATTTATTTCAATTTGATTATTGCAATTAACTCTTTTTGTACTAGAATATTATTGTGGCCTTTTTTTCTACATTAAAGTAGAATTACATGTTTGAATTATTTAATGCTAAGTTTGTTGTTTATAAATCAGGAAAGGCCAGTGCCAATAATAAGAATTGTTGTAATTTATTTTTCTAAGTTAAGGACATTTGTTCATTGCTAATTCTCATTATTACAGAATATGTCAGTAACACAACAGCTCTCCAGTTACACTATTTTTATTATGTTATGTTTATAAGTATCTAATTGAAAATAAGGTGTTTTATGTTCTCTTGTTTTCAGGCTTTGTTAAATTGTATATTTCAAAATGTGTATTTGAAAAATGTATATTCATACATTTTCTCATTTAATATCATTATTCATATGTTGATATTTCTTATATAGAATTAAGTTATGTTTATTTCATAATTTCTTTTTCTTTTTTAAGGTTATGATTTTACTTAAGTTGATTTGTTTTCTTTCCAATTAAAGTCCAATTTCTTTTGGCAAATACGAGCTGTGTTTTCTTTTATTTTTGTTAACTTTACCCAACACTATGACTTTTCCTCCTGCAACTGTGTCAACCAGATTAGAACATATAATGGGGAAAAAAATGCAATCAAAACAGTCGCTAACCTTTGTGAGCTATACAAATTCAATGGTCACAAAATATAGAATATGTAACAGAGAAACATGAAACATCTAACATACAAGTAGAATATTTAAAATGAAAAAAGGGACATGTAACACAAAGTAAAAACTTTGTAAAACAAAAAGTGGTAGAACAAAGACATAATTTATCCCAACTCAGAGCTGACAATAAGGTTTACTGTAGGCCCCATAATTACATTATAAAATTTCTTACCAAACAAGACAATATATTCTGCAACCTTGCTTGAAATCACAACTCATCTTGCTACAGGAGTTATCATCGAATTATCTGTTTAGTGGAACTATCTGTAGTGTGAGGATTGCAATAGGATACTTTCAACTCAATCAGAGAAACAAATTTTCTACATGCTAATGCAAAGATTTCTAAAAGACGAGTACAGAGGTTGTTTTTTGCAGCACCCATCAAATAAAATAATAAATCAAATGTAATAAATCAAATTTTATTTCATAGCATAGTCCCATATAAGCAGCAGGAAATAAAACCTCTATTGACAAGAATATGACAGAACCTCTTGTGTTCTCTCAACTTCTTTTGTTGATTGATCAACAGCATCAATTTTGTCAATTATATATGCTCTGTCATAACTCCATTCTACTGAACAATACTCCAGAACAAGTCGAACATTAACTAGAAATATTCTGATCAAAGTAGTTGGTCTCACAAAACAGTCCAATCCGTTGAATCTAACCTAAGTTCCCCTAGTTCAGGAAATAATGTTGGTAATATTCTGAGAAAACAGAAATTTAGAATCCATATTAATTCCTAAGTCCACAATACTACCAACTCTAGTTATGACAGACTGACACAGTATATGCCCATTTTTAATTTCAAGAGTCCTTTTGGCTGTAAGAAATTACAGCAGTCTTTCTGAAGTTATGTTGTATCATATTGTTTTCAAATCATTTTACGATAAGGTCTACAACGTGCGGAAGCACATTACAGTCAATAATATCATTAACTTCTGCACAGATTTTCAAAACATCAGCATAAATGAAAATAGGCAAAGAAAGTTCATCCCAACCCCATAGGGGAAGACATCTGCCTAGTGATGTTCTGGTCGCCACACCCCCACCCCTCGTTCATTGCCCTGATGGGCTTTAACAGGAGTCATCTATTGCCCTCTGACTTTTTTACATCTCATAGTAATAAGTCTGGCCTCATTGGGATGCCTCTGATGTAAATGCCTCGGCAGACATTTGCATCGGTGAATAACTCAGCTTTTGCCTTTGCTGTAGGCCTCCCAGACATTTTGAATGTCCTACATCGTATCCCTCTGAACTAACTAACCAAGCTCACAGAAGCACGAACCCCGCCAAAGAAACTTCAGTGAAGATGCCATTGACAAATATATTAAAAAGTAAAGGTCTCAGATAAGAGCTCTGCAGAACTCCAGTTGATACAATGTATTCAGCAAACAGTTTCTCTGCAAACTTGACTTTAAAACTGTGGTCAGTCAGATAGGACCAAAGTCAACAAAGCAAACATTGCAGGCCTTAGGTCTGTTTCATGATTCCAATTTTCTATAACTTGTTAATGCGGATTACTAAGCAGTATAGTAATCCTAAAATTAGGTCACCATATCAACCAGACTAGTTGCTGTGGACTTCACCTCAAGAAACCAAGCTACTGCAGTATAATTCGGTTCTTCATTAAATTATATAGGTAACTATGAATAATCTTTTAAAATATCTTGGGGACAACTCCTTGAATAGAATTTGTCCTATAAAACCAATATGTATGTAAGGTCGTTTAGGTCACCCTTCTTTGGCACAGGAGAGGCAACTACAATTTTGCATACATCATGAAAGCTCACATGTTCTAGATTTCTGTTGAAAATAAATTTTAAAATCTATTTTCTACCAGTGTAACAAAAGAACTCTTGATAACAATGAGCATACTCCATCAAATACAACTGCAGAATTATGCCTTAAAGATCCAGTAGCAATCAATATTCATTGTCATAAACCAATGGAATATCTATTAGATTCTTATTCTCAATACTATTACTCTTAATCCGACCTGTATCTGGTTTTTACACACCATGAAAATAATTTGCATTATTATAGATTTGGTAATTACATTTACATTGTGCTTTAGGGCTTCACTCACGTAATTCTTAACATACCAGAAGAAATCACTTGCCTCATTATCAAGCTTGCTCTCAGTATCATGAGTTTATTTAATCCTAAGTCTAGAAAAGAGAACTTTAATCTACTGTCAAAATTCCAGAAATCTCTTTTATAGTCTCTCTAAGCCCGTTCTATTAAATTTATGATGAATTCAAGCAAAATTTATGATGATTTGATTTAAAGGCAGAAATTAATGCATCTGAGAACCAAGATAGAAATTTTCTGGGCTTCACCTCACTCTCAGCAACAAATCTATCTGTAAGCCCAGTTATTATGTTATTGAAAATAGCAACTCCAGAGTCAGAGGCATTATACCATAACGCCTCTGACCATAATTGATTGAATCCCAATCAGTACCATCAGCAGCTCTATATAGACCATGGAAATCAGCATGGCAATTGTCATTTCACACATGAAATGGCAATTCTTAACCGTCAAACTTCTATTGAAAGGGGTTATAGGGTCAAACTTCAGGTCATAGGGTCATCGGATAAACCAAATATTCAAATTCAGGAAACACAGCAACAGCATTATGGAAAGAACTTCAAGACAATAGATTATTAGAAATATCGCTTCAGCCTTCCTACAAGCATAAAAATGAATACCAAGTTTCAGTGAAAAGATTTTCCACTTGACATTATGGACATTAAAGTAATCAAGAATAATCACATGATGACTAGTAGTATTCAAAATGTTGTGAAGTTTTTCCAAGTTAGACTTAAGAGCAGCAGGTGATGAATAATCAGGACTAAAATAATGATAACCAATCAAGAGATTGATAATCATCAATCATTTTAATTACAATCCAAAGGGAACTCCTAAATTCATTGTAGTTTGTCTTCTGAAGCTTTTTAAACTGGAATCAATAGGAATTAAAGTTCCACCGATAAATATTTTGATCCTGGTTACAGGATTCCTCTCAGCTCTACACACAAAGTATTTTGAAGACACAAAGATAAAAAACTCATCAGATTTTGTCCTTAAATCACCAATATTTTGGTAAAAAAGGAGGACTTCAAAGCTAATAAATAAGCAATGTTACTTTACAGACAGAACTGTAAATTTAACTGTTTGACCAGAGTGTTTGAAATAATCATTACAGATCACTAGAGAAGTATATCTTTTGACAAGGGATTTATTTTTATTTTTTTGAGAAAGAGTTTGAGAAGAGTTTTTGTTTTAATCTGTTGTATAAAGTAAGTCATTTGTCAAGGATTATACTTAATTGTTTAACAATTGAAAGTAGTGGATAGATTCAGTGCTAATGTTATTAGAAGATAAGTTTTGTGGTGGATAGATAAATGTCATATATAAAGATTTTGCAGGATTTAGCAAGATTTTCAAGTTATCAAGCCAACTGATAAGATATGTTAAAAGATGCTGCAAGTTTAAGAATACTGAATCAAAAATAATTTCAGTATCATCTGCTTATGTGGCACAAACTGTTTAGCTAAGGATTTCAAACAGTGACTACTGAAATGTTATAAAGGAAGGGATAAAGAATAGAACCGTGAGGAACTCTGGCTTTAATAGAAAAATTTCAGAATTTGAGAAAAAATGATGAAAGATAATTTTAATGAAAGTAACAGGAAAACTTTTGCAAAATATAAAAATATACCAAATTATAGGATGCATTTATACATGATTATATTCTAAACAAGGTCATGTACATAATGCTACAAGGTCACAAATCATAATTATTGGCTGTAGAAATAATGCCATTTGTATTTTTTTACTTTATTCATAGTATTAATAATAAATAATTAATTTTATCATAATGTTACATCTGTTTAACTACAAATATTGTTACTTTTTTATTACAAAGATTTAAATATATGTTAAAATGTGTAATTACATTATGGAAAGTATATAATTTAATACAAGTGAGTGTAATTCGATGAGAACTAGATAGGTAATCTCTATATTAAAATGGAAATGAAAATTATGATGTAATAGTAAAGTATACTCCTCAACAATGAATTGTAAAGGCAAAAATAAGCAAATAACTAATCGCTTATACATAATCTGGAAATATTCATTTTTCTTCATATTCCAACTTTTCCTGTGTTAGTATAGATTATTTTCCGGACTCAGGCCAGTCTTTTACAGATCCAGTTTCTCAAAATTTATCAATTGATTTTCGTTCAGCGTTGCGATGCAAAAAAATCGAAGTCTGGAAACTTTTGATGAATCATCTCATAAATTTAAATTTACTCAACACCACAACCAAATACAATTTTAACAAAAAAAAAAAAAAATACGAGCTTTAAGAATTAAAATCCTTGTGCCACACTCAAAACAAAAGCTACAATTTTTATCGTAATAAAATCTATTATCTCAGCAATGAAACATGAAAATCAGATTTGAATAAAGTGAGCTTTAATTTTCATTGCTGACAATATAAACAAAACAAGTTAAATTATATTTTACTACATGCGATCAAGATGTTTTTAAAGTGCAAAGTTACATTAGGGACAATCGGTACCTGACTCAAACAAACTGCTTCTGATTTTAAAAAAAATCAAATTATGAATAATGGGAATTCTCTCGATTAAAAAAAAAGCTGTGAAAGATTTCAGACATTCCAAATCAATTTTTTTCCTGGATAAGTCTGACTTAAATATAATTTAGAATCAAAAAATTAAATACAGTTATAAAGGAAAATTACTGTATTTATTTGACTACCCCTCTCTTTTTTTCTTAGAATCGGAGAGAAAAAATAAGGTTGCGAAACATAGCCTTTAGTCAGGATATTTATGTAAAGTAAACGTTTTCTTAGAAGTACCTAAATTCAGTCACATAAATATAGTTACATTAGGCTTTCGTTTATCAATAGCGGATGCCACTTATACAGAATACAACCTTAATTATTAACATTTTGTTCATATTATCGATAGGAACAAATTTTCGGTATTTTTGTAAAACTAATTCATTCTGTATAGGCTGCATTCGGTTCTAATGACACTACAGTTACAGTATCAATTACCCATCGTCGTCTTGTCTATTCGCCATGTCATAGTACTGTTTATATGTGGACGGTTATGTTCATTTTATCTGTTTAGTTTATCTTGTAAAGTTTAATACAGAGATTTATTTTAATTGCGGCATTAAAATGAGTACAAAAGGACAGCGTCTACGATCTTTTACAGTAAATGAAAAACTGCGCGTTATAGAAGAGGCTGAAAAAATTGGAAATCGGGCGGCAGGAAGAAAATTTGACGTAGATGAAAGCTGCATTCGAGGCTGGCGTAAGAAGAAACAACTTCTGGTGAAAGGCACTGGTAATAAAAGGGCTTTTCGTGGCTTAAAACCAAAATACACAGACATAGAAAACAAATTGTATGACTTTGTTATGGAAAATATACTCGAATTTTTTTTTAGATTTTCTGTCCGGAAAATCGAGGTGCGGAGCTTATTCGGGGCGGGGGGTACTCGAATAAATATGGTATTTTATAAATACTATTTTTAAGCTGATCAATTCAGCGCTAACACTGAGTGGTGGCCATTATTGGATACATAGAATCTGAAAATGAGCCAAACACACTTTTTTGTGACACAGTATACAATAATAAATAATTGCAAAAGCCTACTTTCTTCCACAATGATTTATTTTTTTAATCCTTTATTCTAACTCCTTTTCCTGTTTTCGCTTTTAGGAAAAAATCATAAAACTCTAGATTTCTGGCTTACCAACCAATTCAAGAAATAATACTGAAACTTAAATCAAATAACTTTATAAAACATAAAAAATTAACCATTGGGAATATTAATGAAACAATAATTATAAGAATAACAATAAATTAAGCAACAAATTAGTATGGTTATATATCTGTTGTTAATACCATTAATATAACCATACTGCTTGAAGGATTGTATGTTCTATACCAAAGTTATTATATTAAAGTGAAATAGTAAAATTTTTCACTTTAGTTACTGCAGTGAAATATGTAAATTAGTATAATTTAAAACTTAACAAAAAATAAAGCAGAAAGCATAGAAAACAACAAATCAACAATAATAATAACCATTTGAAAAACAGAAGAGACAAACTAATCTAAACATAATTCCTCCTACTGGACGATCCCATCAGACTACAGCACAGAACAGCAATTCTCAAACTACAGTACATGTATACTAAATGATACGTTTAGTAGAAACTGTTGTTTAAATGTAGATGAATTGATTCTTTTTAAAGAAACTGCAATTCATGGTCGGCTGTGGGAAAAGGAAATGAAATGTTTACATTTTCATGTGTGTTTACTTTTATCATTAATATGTATTACATCATTATGTTTAATGCTTATGCATTAATAAATCAGTTGACAGATTTTGACAATTAATGACAGATTATAATGTTCTGATTGATAGCGAAGTATTTTCCTTTATATTTAAACCTCCTTAATCAATATTTTATTTACTTTGTTATTATTAAACATGTGAAATTATATCAATAACTTAGACGTAGATGTGATGGGTGAATTGCCAATAACTTAATAGAATGTTTTTATTGTGAATAGTAGTTGTAAACTCCTGTAAGAAAGTCAGTGTTTACTACTCAACTAAATGTGTCATTGAGTATAACACCGGTGATACGTAGAGCTTCTGAAGGTGGTACATAAACAGATACATCAATACCGTAAAACTATTATTATTTAAAAACTCAAAAATTTTGTATTATTATACAAAAATATTAGTACAATGAATATTTATTATTAAAAATTTTATTTATTATTAATACAGTGGATCAGAGGTTCTCAAACCTTTTTTGATATATTATTACACAAAATATTTTATCATGCATTTCCTTTTTTCCCTTAATTTGAGGAAATTGTCTGTGTCAGACACAACAAGAATTTCGGTTAGGCTAGCAAGAACAAACACACAGCACCAATGTGTTTTCTTACATGCCACAGCAAATATGTAGTGACTTGCCTGCCTCATGGATGCAATTTCACATGTATGAACGAGTTTCTTAATGGTCACCATAAAAAGGATTGCCGTACATTCCTCCACCAGTTAAGTGAAAATAGCCTTCCATGGAAAGTGATTGTAACGTTGTCTACTGCTATCATTTCACCAGGTACATATCATGGGACAAATGTTTCTTGCCACATTTTAGTTTTAAGATTTCCTCTGCATTTGCCATTAGCATCAAAATGTAAACAAATTTAATAATAGCTGAAATCAGTCGTGGCTCATTATTCCAGGTGCTAATGAACTTCCATTCTGTAAAATATTTATGCACAGTTATCATTAATTTTTGGATATGTAATGATATCCATACAAATTATCTGGACATAAGACCTTCTGCATTTCATTTTCTAATATAATAATCTATTTCTTATTCTGTAGGAATAAGAAATTTGGTTTTCTGTCAAAAATTTGTGTAATTTTTATTTGTCTGCTCCATAATTAGCTTCAGTTTATTGTAGTCAAGAAATCTTTTATAAGTGTGCCCATAAAAATTATCCTGTTTACAGTGTTTGTATCATTTTTATTAATAAAAATAGTTTAACACAATTTTCACAAAAATATACTTTAACAATTTTTTGTGTGCCTCTTCACTTTAATATACCTCAATGTACCCCTGATGGAACAGAGAATATTGAGACTACTCATTATCTGTGTTCATTTTCCAGCAATTGGGACTTCTTTCCCAGAATCCATAATTATAATAATGGAAACTAATCTGCTAATTGTTTAATATTTACTTTACAGAAAAATTAATACTAGTAAAACAACTTATCACTAAAAACAATACAGAAATGTATGGTAAATCTTACTGAAAAATTCCAACACAACCTCTCATACTTTACTAAAACATAAGTGTTCAGAGGTTTCCACTGATGGCATTGATGGTAAAAGTATACAACACATTAATATTTAGCATTCCTAGTATGCCGCAAGATTGTTCCAAAGCATTATTCACAAGCCGTGAATTGTTATTACACATTATAAAAGATATGAGACCAAGAAACATTGTGGATCCCAGGGCCTTCATAGTAAATTTCTGAGGATCATCTCAGAAAATATGGTGGCTCCTGAATCTTCACAGCAACCACCATATTAATAGGACATAAATGTAATACAATACTACCAGGATTTCATTAACATGAAAATGAAACTTACAGGTCTGGATTCGTGCAGTTACTCTTCTTTCTATCTATGTATATTGGGAGGGTATAGATAAGTTATTTTCAGTATTTGTGAAATCAATCTTGTTTTGAAAACTACATAGCAGAAATTCAGCAGTTATAGTAGATTTGAGCCAAAATATATTACCTTTTAAATGTATTAAAAGGTCATGATAAAATCTAATTTTATCATCACCTGGGGCACTTGTTAAATTTAATTTATTAATGATAGCAACAGGTTATCTATTTTAATTGGCTTAAAATATCATGCCTGTTGTGTACACAGAGTTATTTTGTAAGGTTTTCAAGTTAAATTCTTGTCCTTGAAGTCTGTTATGAATGTTAACAGATTTTCTAAATTTTTTGTTAAATTTATTTGCTACACAATACAGTTGTTTTTGTAAGTTTGTATAATATTGATTGTTGTGTTCTGCAGTGGGAAATTTCTTTTATAATTGCTTTCTTTGTTTTTGCCCTGTATTTATTTTCATTAGTTCTATATTTCTTTATTTAGAGAACCCATAATTGTTGTAAAATGTAGGAATTTGTAAAATGTAGGATGTCACAGATTATTTGAAAAAGGAAGCTTATAGTGATATTAGAAATATCACTGTAGAATGCAGAATACATCAGGAGGTGTTCTCGGTCCATTGTGTTTCTTATTGTATAATAGTGATCTACCTCAAAACCTTGAACCATTCCTTTTAACCCTCTGTGATGACAGCACTGTATCTGCAACTGAAAATAATTATTTAAAAAGAATTCTACAATAACAGTTCAAAAAATTATTCACTGGATTGTGTATTCACCTGATTTTAAATACAGATAGAACTCTGCATTATACATATCAGGTAGGTATAACACTGTTGTCCACATGAATTAGAATTCTCAATAATGATAATAAAATTAGTATTGCTGTTGCTCATGAAACAAAATTTCTGGTTATTGTATTAAATGGAAAGTTTTTGTGGAATGATCAAACTGATTGTGTCTGTAACAAAATCAAACTACACTGCTTTGCTTTAAAGCACCTAAATGAACCACTAACCTTGTCTTTATTATTCAATATTTGTTAAGCTTACATTCCCATTTGAAGTATAATGTCATCTCTTGAGGATCACTCAAAAAAACAAAACAAGGCTGTCAGATCATTATTTGGCCCTCATAAGTAAGAACCACGTACCCTTATACTTAAAAGTTTAAATATGTTAAATTATTCTTGTGTTTATATTTATGAATGTAAATATTTTGCTAAAAAAAATAATCACTTATTCATAAGAATAAATAACAATATTATCTCTACCAAACCTGAAAACAGACTGTTTTCGTATAACTCAACACAATACTTTGGCATACGAGATGGGCCTTACTATGCTTACATTGCCACTTTTAATAAGTTACCAGACCATTTAAAAATTTTTCCATCAATTTATTGCAACACAATTAAAGCTTTTTTATAAAACCAATATTAAATGTCTAATTTTTAAATAATAACAATAAATTACAACATTTTTTTTAAAATAACTGAATTTTCTGCATCTGATTCAACATGTATATAAAGTATGTTGTCAAAATAAGCTTTGATTAACAATTCTGAATTGTGAATCATTTTGTAGTAATTTTTTATATTTAATGTACTAAATGTAATATTTTTTTTATGTTTTTACTTTACAAAGTTTTAAATTATATTTTAAATAGTCTGTCTGTATTTTTAATTCTAATCACATCTATTTTTTATCATATAATTTAAGTTTTTATATTTATATTTTATCTTATATGACATCAGCTTTCTAATCTAGTACAGGCCACGAATGAAATGCTTGAGTATTGAGTACTGTACGATTACCTTTTTTATTTATCTGTTACCCAAAAACATTCTGTTTAATAATGATCATTTAATTTAAGTTTAATTTATCGTACATACAATATTTGTGTACATTTATTATTCTCAAATTAATATTGTCTCTATCGTGCCAAAGTAACAAATGTGAAAAACTCAACTTTTCAGGAAAGCTAAAAAACAGTTTCAATCTTAAATTTTAAATAGGCCCATCATTTTTATTCACTTTATTCAAGATTGATCTGATTCCTTACCTCATTCTTTGTAGATTATTTACATTATTACAATAATTGGGCATTAATATTGTTGTAAAAACAAATTAAAATAAAATTTGATATTCTGCATTATTGCGATAGCTTTAATCAGTTAATTAACTAAAAAGTATAAACTATAGAATATACCATATTCATTAATTTACTTTGTAAACAACTTTTTTCTACATTTTAGCAGCTAAGTTTATTTTGTTCAGTGTGAATTGATAAAGGATTGTAGGAATCATTAAATAATTTGAAGTTATCAAGGTATGTTTATTACAATATTTGAAAATGTATGAAAATTTAAATAAAGGTACAAAGCATTATAGCAGAATAATAATTATAAATAAAATTAAAATTAAAAAAAAAATTTTGCACTATTTTATTTTTATTTTTTTTCTGATTTTTTCTAAAATTTTTTATTTTGGCTGATTTTTTATTATTTGTTAATCATACATTATTAATGCCACAAAATAGACATATTCGTAAAAGTATAAGGTTAAACTTCCTAAAAGTGATTTGTGTTGGATAATTTACTACAGGATGCAGGACATTCAGATTAGTAGTAAACTGATCAATCTGAAAAAAATGTGATTTTTCACATTCGTTACTTTAGCATGGTGGTGACAATATGATCTATGCAAGAATTTATATATTTTTTTAAACAAAATTTCTTCTGTTTACAACACAGAATATATGCTTAATAATAGATATACCTTTTTTCACAGAATATTCACGCATTTGCTCGAGCATTTATTAAAATCAATTTTTTTTTTAATTTTAAGTGCATTTTAAATGAACTAAAATTGCTTTTAACCATTATTTATTTGCTAAGATACTGCTAAATTTTATACCCATTCTTGTTTTTAATTTTATGGCATGACATTTCCCATAATGTAGTTCAGAATTCTTGATTTAGTTTTATTGTTCCCATTTTTTTATCTATTCTACAGTGATTAAGCGGTTTCATTTTTAAAATTAATAGTAAAATATTTTTCTTAATGTTATTAGAATAAAAATAGCTTTATGAGCTTTCTGAACATTTTGAAAAAATAGCTAAATTAGCAGTATGCACAAAATATTTTGATCATTGACATGCATAATATTTTAATTCTTATGATAGGCATAACATATCCCTCCTATACCTATACATTAACATCCATTAATATTTGTTTTCAAAGCATTAGTTGAATGAAGATTTAAAGTTTATATTATTATTTTTAATAATTTTATACTGTTACTCAAATTTTTCATCAAATATTGAAGAAAATTCTTCTTTTTAAATTACCTGTATTGTCTCACTGATCTAACCAAAAATTCCAAAATTAAGCATGGTGAGTGAAAAAAATATTAGTTATTATGCAGTTAGTAGGACATATTAAAAAAAAAGTTGTTACCATTTCACGCCTTCACACTAGTGCAACGAGATATCAGAGTAAATAGGAGTCATAAAGAGTGGTTCTTTTTTCCTCCCCCAAGTCTTTTTGTTAGATAAATTTCAATAATGAAATGAAATAATACTAATTAACATAAAACTGACTGGGAGATAAATTAAGACTACTCATAATTTTTTTACTTTTATAATAAAGTAGTTTATGTTATGATACAAACTCATCAGCAAAAATGTAGTGCTCCTAGTATACTTAGTAAACTAATAAAATCAAAAGAAAACAAAACAACAAAATTGTTTAAAATATGTGTTTATTTAGTAATGTTAACCTATTGCGATATAATGTGGTGATGTGAAATATTTAAAAAATTTTGTTTGAGGAGTGATTTTTATTTTTTCTCCTATACATAGTTTCTAATGATCAAATGTAAGTTTTATTATGACAGCTTATGTAATTAATGTTTTTTGTGTCCATATTCTTGGCCACTTGCATAACTTCCACCTCCGTGATGGCTTCCTCCATGATGGCTTCCTCCTAATCCACCGCTTCCTCCATGACTGCCTAATTTTCCACCACTGCCGCTTCCATAACTACCACCTAATCCACCGCTTCCTCCATGACTACTGCCACCACCAAATCCACCGCTTCCTCCATGACTACTTCCACCACCTAATCCACTGCTTCCTCCATGACTACCACCTGTATAGACAAATTATAGCTAAGTGATCATTTTTTAATGTGTTACTTCCAAGTATATAAATCAATGTAATTTTTTAATCAATAATATTTTATTGTTATTATTATTATTATTATTATGATTATTATTATTATTATTATTATTATTATTATTATTATTATTATTATTATTATTATTATTATTATTATTATTATTATTATTATTATTATGATTATTATTATTATTATTATTATTATTATTATTATTATTATTATTATTATTATTATTGTATTTATTATTAAATTATACAATTGATTAAATAGATCAATGTAATTCGTTTTTAATTAATAATATTTTATTATTAATTATTCATCCCTTAAATTTGTTATATATAATGTTCAAAGAGAAAACTATTATCTTGCTTAAGCCTACAAAATTTCCAAGATATTCACCCAGCAAAAACAAAATAAAAAAATACATTACTTATAAAAGTTTGCATACATTTCTTAAAATAAGTGTGTACAGATTCAGATAACAGGTATCCATCTTGACTAAATTTACTCAAAATGTTCAAGTAGATCAGATAATTTACAACCTAAAGGACGGGAATAGATCATTACAAGAATACCATTTTCTCCTTTAACCAGGTAATAAAAATCCTGCTTTTCCACCATAAATAAAAATTTGAGAAAAGAATCTAATTTTTTATGACATCCAAGGAACAAAGTTGAATTATACTTAATGTATTCAACTATCCGCTGATAAATCTGTACTCACTTTAGTCATTAGTCATGTCATCCCTTATGGCAGGTGACATTCATATAACATATTCATCAAGAATATCAATGTATTTTTTTAATTTGTTAAGATTTCCTTGGCATTTTCTAAAATCTGTTCTTTCCCATAGAAATTTGTAATAATTTAATAGATGAATTTTTGCTGCAAGAACAGAGGTAAGTGATATTTAGATTAGAGTTATGGTTTGTTACAAGTGCATCTTAAGCAATGCAGAACTACTAAATCATGGGAAGTACAAAAAGTTAGCATTAAAAAAGGGTTATTTAAAAGAAAAATAACATTTTTGAAATAGATTTTTATAAAATTTATAAAGATTTATGACATAATTTATAAGTATATTAAACTCATCAAAATAATGAAAAAAAAACAATATATAAATTTAGATCTGGGAAACACTTTGTTTACTTTGAATTGCAATTAGTGAAAGATTTCAGTCAGATTTCTATTCTTAAAGTTGTATACTGCTCAAATAAAATTGTACAGAAACAAATTATTGAACCAATTTAGTAGCTTTATAAGCAGTTTTATATGAAAAATTGAAAAAATGCATCCCATAACAGTTTCCCCAATATTTTTTTGAAAAAACTGCTGTAAACCTAAAGAACTGAGGTAGAAAATTATATCTTTTTAAATTTAAATTTGGTTAATTTATTTTGTTAGAATTTTAATAATCAAATAAAACTTTTAAAACAAAATTTTATTTTATCTACTATAATCTAAGACCTTTTTCCCCTACCCCTGCTCCATTTTTCCTTCCTCATTGTGTATTTTGTTTCACCCTAGCCCATATTTAATTAAATGTGTTCAGAAATATACACATATTTGAGGAAATGGAAGAAAAATTCTATTGTTAATACAAAAAAAAATGTAATAGATGAAAAACTAAATACAAGTGAAAAACTTGTTAAACTGCCCATCTTGATTGACAAGGTGGATAAAAGATTTAGATGTTTTTACACTCTAGTAAATATGCTAAAATAAATACAATAGTTTTTGAACCTTTTACCCTTATTCTAAAAATTCTTATTTTACAATGTTTTTTTTTTTTTTTTTTTTGTTTTTTTTTTTTTTTTTTTTTGTTTTTTTTTTTTAAGTGTTTATAGTCAACTAATATTTAATATAATTATTTCTTCTTTTTGTTTATTTATTTTTTTTTTTATATTTACTTTATTCAGTCTGTACTGACAGTATTTATTTTGTTTAACAAACAAAGTAGCTATTAATTTTAGATAATAAGTAAAATCTTTATAAACTGTTTTTGAGCGTAATCTTATTTTTTCAATCTGTATGAAACACTCTCTTTATTGGTGAAGTTTTTGATTATTAAATTTTTTAATATAATTCTGAAAAATCATTTTATTATTATTTTTATTTTTTTTGTTGAAGTTTTAGTGGCATCGATTACCATGGTCATTAGCCCCTTTCCATATAAAAAAGAAGATATTTCTTTCACACCCGGATCAAAACACTAGCAACATAGTCAGAAGCCTAATCTTGTCAAAAACAGATCATCCAAATATTTGTCAAAGAATACTAAAACCCTAGATATACACAACATGACAAGGATGTAAAGAGCTCTGCCACTTAAAAACTAACACATAAAACTCTTCAAAACACATTAAAACACTACAACACACAAATAAAACACACATAAGAACTATCTTCTTAAAATCTATCACTTAAGTTTTACCTTAGGCCATTCTTTCTTTTACCTTTTTCCCATCTTTTGGAAGACCTCAATGTTGAACTGCAGGATGGCTTCAGAAATGGATTCTTCTGATGTTCTGTAGTAAATCACAGAGGATCTCCAGCTGCCGGCATTAGATGATACTGGCTCTAATTGTGTGTTCAGGAGTGCATCAGAGTTGTGGCACGATGCACACCCCTGTTACAGCTTGTGTTGTCCACCTTCTCATGTAGAGGTCTCTATGCCTTTGGAGGTTACATTTTTCTTTCTTCTAAATCATCTTTTCCTAATAGTTTTATGTCTAGTTTTGCAGTTCCCTGAATGGGGATTTATTTGATCTGGACAGCCAACTACTTCTAAAGTAGTTGGCCCAGGCTTTCTGTAGGTTTTTGCTTCTTTTAGTTTCACAAGATCTAATCATAGGCTCATTCTTGGGCTTTATGAAGTTCTTTTCTGCTTTTGTCTGTGCAGATTTCAGGGTACTTCCTTTTGATGGTAGACTCTTCAATTGTAGATTGATGATATGTTTGGCCATTCTGCTAGGATCGATGCTAGTTTAGAGATTACGTTTTTTGAAGCTACAGGAGCTGCAGTAACCTGTGAATATCATGTAACCTTTGGCGTCCTACTAAGCACAATTTTCCTAGTTTCCAAGTAGCTTTTTTTTTTGGTGAGTCGGATAAATGCCATTTATGCATGCCCCATAAATGGGGTAGTGTCGGACTCACACAGATTCCGCTAGATGTTACCAATGAGCGTATATAAACATGCACCCTAACTAAAACTCCTCTCTCACCGATCCTCCCCCCAAGAAAAAAGACGCCTGCCGTTAGGCACTTTATAGTCATCTCTGAGTGTCATGGTAGCAGTCTCTGCCCTCTGTGTCTCACTTCCTCCAAGGGGCTAGCTTTCAAATAGCTAACCTTTTGTACTGTCTTCACTTCCTGAATGGCTGGCTACTTCTTCCTTGTAAGCCGGACAGTTCCGGGATCTTGAAGAATGGTGTCCATGACAATTAACATTGCAGGTGGATCCCTCAATAGGTCATAAGGCTGCAATGGCTCACCACAAACACATATCTATTTCCTGGTACACCTTGCCGCTATATGTCCGAATCGTTGACATCCAAAGCATCGCAGTGGAATCGGGATAAAAGGACGCACATCCAATCTAAATAAAAAGATAAAAGTACGTAAATCTGCGAAATCCTGATTTTATTTTCTCCGGACACTTCGTTTTATTGAAGATTTTGTCGTCTAATCAATCGTCGGCACGCAACAACTCTTTCTGTATGTAGCTCTTCGACGATTTTCTATTTGATACAGTTCAATAAGTCTTTGCACACAACAACACCCTATCAGATATTTAATATACCACATCCCAACCCCGTAGAGAAAGACCTTGTGGCCATCTTGTGAAAAAAATAATGGCGACCGGAATCGCCGCAAGGTGGCGATTCCGGTCGCCATTATTTTTCCGGTCGCGACACCACCCCCTCCACTCCAAGCTCTGAGGGGCTTACCAGAGGTCGGTCATCTTCAAACCCTCTAACTTGGTTCGATCCGGTTTCTCTATGTTTCAAAACTATTCAATCTTATTTTAAGATAATATGCAGAATTACTTTAGACTCATTCATATTATTTAATTATATTTTTTAAGGATTCTTTTTCTTACAAAACAAAGTCCTTACCTAAACCACCGCCATGCTGATGATCACTGGATCCATGATCGCCTCCATGATGTGGTACTGCTAATACTGCCGTTAAAAAAGCAAATACGAAAACTAATGCCTGTAAAAAATAAATAATGATGTTATAATAAAAATAAAAATGATTAATGAAAATACAGTGGTGAGGAAATGGTATTTGATAAAATAAGTTTTTTTGGAAATTAGTACATTAACCGATAACCTCGGAGATGAAAGCACTTTAACAACCACATACATTATTACGAGTTGAATCTTTTTGTAACAGCTACTGTGACTTCTCCTCATGACACGTTGCTGATTAATCATTTTCTTGCGATAATTACACTACATTTCCCACCTTGATGCTAAACACTACTCGTAATAATTACATTTTTATTTACAAATGTGTCTTCAACTAGTTCATTGATTCTCAAACGTTTTTGCCCACTGCCCACATTGAGAATGAAAAATCTTCTAGCCCCCAAAAATGTTTAAACTTACCATCTGTGAAAAATAATAATTGCATTTGCTGTTTTTAAGATGCGCTCTTAAAAACAGCAGTTGCAATTATTGTTTTTAAACGTGGCATATCCTATCTCTGAGTTTAAACTTATATTTTAAATGAGAGCAATTAAAACGCATATTTAATCAAATCTGGAAATATTTTTATTAAAATTTATTTCAAAAAATTTACAATTGTATCTATATAGTTATATAACAACATATTCAATATAACCGTACAATAATTAAAACTAAGCTTTCAATTGAAAAATTACACTTACTTATGTGAAGGATGAATCTGATGTGCTTTAACGAGTTTGTTAAAAATCAGGGACGAATTTGCTTAAAAACAACCGTTTAAAACCCGTCAACTTTTAAGTTGCCGAGTTCGGTAAGATGCAGCCGATTTCTCTTATTTGTTAGCAACGTTGCTACAGCACTAAATCTACGTTCAGACAAATAACGACGATGGAATGCTACCAGAAATCGTTGAAAAATCGACCACAATGCAGGGTACAGTTGAATTTTATTTTTATTTCTTTGTTTGTTGTCATTTCTATAAGTTGTTCTAGCTGGGATGATCCTGTTGTGTTAATACTTGAAAAAGGATCTCCAACACACAGTCCGATATGTCCATATTTAAAATTTCCTGGAGTCGTTCTTTGAAATCACCGTGGAGTTTCTTCAATTATTGGCAATAAACAAGCAAGCCTTCGTTGTTGAAGGATAATAATCCATATTTATTTGTATCAATACGTTGCTTCGAACGGGAGATATGCACCATTAAAGACAAAAGTAGCCATTTCTCTTTAAAATGGAATATTTCGGTTTAGAAAAATCATAGAGAGACATACAAAATAAGAGATTAAAGCTAAAATCTTAAGCTTTTAAAAGATTTTAATGCAGCTTACTAAAAAACTTCGTTTCCCCCATGCGCTCGATCAAACACGAAGAAAAACTTTCAAATTTTTAAAATTTTCCTTCTCATTGATTTTTTTTTTAATTTTATGATTTTCGAATCTGAAGTATATTGTCAAAAAGTAGAGTATTCAATCTTTAATTATTTTTTATTCGTCTCTCTAAGCCTCTTGGTTGCAAAGTACTTTGAATGCAATCATTTTAATTTTAATGATTGGTCCCTTTAATTTTTTGTACTAGTGTAGTAGGTATTTAATTTCAGGAGAACATAATTTTTGCCCTTTTTTTAATCACCCATTGCCTTCCTAGACCGCCTGAACGCCCTCCAGTTTTGTTTACTTTTTCAAATTTATTTTATAGTTATACATTTTTTACCTCAGGAGTGGTAAAGATAAACCCAATTATTCTGTCATAAAAAGACCTCAAGATACGGTTAAAAAATACTATCGCAACCAAAAAAGGAGTGTTTTTGTAGATAATATTTATGTATTGCAATTAAAATATTTAATTACTTATCAAAAAATATAAAAGTGTGTAGCAGGTTAATTTTGTTTAAAAAAAATTCATACCTAAAATATTTCAGTATGAAAAAGTAGAGAGGTTCTTTTTTAATATTGCTGGATTTAGTTTTTATTATTTATTACTAGTTATTTTATCTACTTTATTACTGTTTATTATACTACAGACCATAAGGATAAGACAATCTATTTATTGTCTTTTTTAATTGCTTAAGTAAATACTCCTTTTTTAATACTTTATTATTACTGTAATATAGCTTAATATATTTTTCTCTTGTATGTTATATTGAAATTATGATAAATATTTTGCAAGTGCATTGTTTTCTCTATAGGTTTGGGTTGAACCACTCAGATAGCTGCCCTGCTTGTGGGATTGAAGAGACGCCTTTTCATGTATTTTTTACATTTGTGGTAGAGCGTGAAGAGATCGTTGTTGCTATTGGCAGAGAGAAAATGTTTGAACCTGAGGACTACCAGGAAATTATGTTAACCAGTGAGAATCACTGGGCGGCTGTTGTCTGATATACTAAAGTAGTTATGGAGAAATTACGTTCCACCGAAGAAAGCAGCAGGTTAAATAGAGGTCCTGGGGTTCCAGTGCGGGGGACAGGGTCGTGGACGACTGTTTAGAGGGCCCCCCGATGTTGTAGGGGTCGGCTGGATGGAATGAAACCACTGTCACTCCACTGGCTGGGGTTCCGGGGGCTTCCCCCACTTCCGAGCTAAAGCTAATGGCATGTAAGTATGTGTATAAGTACGAGTCTTGCGAGAGTTGTTGGTGTGCTTGTGTCAGTGCGCGGGTGGTGTATACATGTTGGTATGTTTGGTTCTAACGTATTTGGTGTTGTTTCGTCCTGGTTTTTTAGTTATGTGTATGTGCCTTGCTATTTGCTTTGTTGGCTGAATGTGTGTGGACGCTTACCCCCTCTTCAGAAGTAATGCTTTACCAGCTATTCTCAGGACTTACTATCTTGCGGGACCTGTTCGCGAATCCGACATTGCTCTGGCGCCCGTAAATGGGGTTCCTCCACCTCTTAAAAAAAAAGTAAAAGAGTGCTTTGTTTTAATAATACTGTCATGATAATTATTGAGGTTTATTATATACTCGTAATTATTGTTTATAACCATAACTAGTTATTTAATATTCTTATTAATATTAGGGTATGAAATTTACCCCAAATATAGGTTACCGTCAGGGGTATTTATATTTTCCAGGATTCTTGATGTTGGAAAATAAATTTGACCTTCTTATTTTTTTTTTAGTTTTACTGATAATAATCCTGTATCTTCTATTAATAATATTTCTTTAACATTTGAATTAGGCATCTAATTTTATAATTTTGTTTAAAACGGTTTTAAAATTTTCCGCTTGCTTTATTAATCGTTGCTTGGAATACTTTTATAATATATATATATACATATATATATATATATAATTCTGATGAAGTACGGAAATCCTTAAATAACTATTCCAACATCTAAAAATTAAATTTTGCATATTCTACCTGAAAATCATTTATTCATCTTATATCTATATTTATGTACACGTGTATGTTTATTTACATACATTTATATGCATATGTTAAAAATAATTTTATAATTACATTATTTACTTAAATAATATATTTGCTGCTTGTGTGATTTAATGTGTGTGTTTTTTTAAATCTGCATTTAAATAAAAATAACAAATTTTTAATTACAATATAATAATTTAGATGTTTAATCATTAAGTATAATAATCTATATTAATTAGAATGAAAGATTGTATGTCTGTCTGTCTGACAGTATCACAATTAAACCACCCGACCGAATTTAATGAACCTCTCAATTTGGTTATATCTTGACTCCGGTTGAGTGTTTGACAATTTACACTTAAAAGGGGGGGGGGGGGGGGGAATTAACAATTTGAAAACTTCTTGATCGATTGATATCATTTTTGGTATATGTAGGCTATTAAATAGGGACCTGACTTGTCAATTACTAAATTTTGAAACCATCAAAATATGTCCTACAAAATCGGGAAGGATATTTTATAGAAATATCAAATCTAGTGGACCGGTTTTATTCAATATCACGTAAAAAAAAATATCAAATAAAATATTTTCTTTATATTTGTCGTAATGAGATGTAAAATAATATGTTGTTATTTACTCGAATCATCTTAACAAGATAATGTTTATAAATAAACAACAATAAATGGGATAGAGTTGAGGGACGATTCGGCGAACCTGGATAATTAGTTGATTACAAAATCTGATCAGTTGACTGAGAACAAGATGGTAGATTTTCAATGTAATAAATTTCGTCGACGCGGTGGGGAAACAACTCGGCGGTTCAACGACTCTTAAAAGTATTTAAACTTGACCAAGTATTAAACATATAACCATTTTGTTAATACGAGTATTTGATCGCGTAATTACAGTACGTACTTCATGTCATAATTATTACTCTTAGATGGTAGCATTAAACTGCTTTCTTTCAAATATTTTTTTATGTTCATAATAATGCCTGAAATTTTAACATTCATACAGTATTAAATAGGGCAAAAGTTCATTCAAATCAAACAGCTTTTTATCTTTTTTGCAGTTTATTATGTTTAATAGCCGGTGATAATGAATTGCATCTTCTTAATTACCTAATTGGAAATAAGAAAAAAAAATTGTAAACGATGTGGTTGAACTCTCCTGGCATACGTTTGCACATATCTATCGGTGATAAAATTGAGTTTATTTATCATTTATTCGATCTTCCTTAATTTTCGTATTTATTTATTTAATAAACATATCAAATTAAAAAATGTCTACATCGATTTGTTGAAAGAGTGAAAAGGTATTATAATTCAATTTATACTTAATATTTCTATGTTTTAAAAATGTTATAAAACACTTCAGATTAAAATATTTTGGAATGATTGAACAAAAAATTAATAGTAAAAATAAGCTGGCAAAGAGTTTCAAAATTTTTCCTTCTATGCAGGAAATTTTATGCAACTCTAGTTACCGAGGTCATCGACACTTGGCAGATTACCAGTAGAGGAAAATTAAATTGATCATAAAGTACGAAAATACAAATTATGTCAAATAATTATTCTACTCCGAATAAAATTTTGAGATATCGTGGTAACCGTACCTCGACACTCTCTTGACCAATTGTAACCATAATTAAATAGTATCAGTCATCCATACTGAGAGAAAATTGTACAAAATTTCATAAAAATCGGATAATCCAGTCTGAAGATATCAAGCAAAACGATAACTGACGAAAAAACAAAAAAAAAGGCTTACTATCCCCCCCACTGAATGAAATTTTCCAAATGCTAATGTTACAAATTGAATATTTATATAATTACATCATCTAATCGGTAAATATGTTGTATCTATAAAATTTGGTTTTATTTTTTATTTCGAAGAATTTTAGTTTAAAATAATTTACATTGTAAAAATACAACCAACAAAAACTGGAGTAATTAATAGCTTCTCAGGAAAGGTCAAAGGTAATGTTAGTTAAAAACACATTTTTTAAAATAGATATAGAATTTATTTAAATGAAATATATATATTTAAATGAAATCTAATCAGTAAAAATTTCACCTAACTTAAACGTAAAATGAGCTAAGCCTTTAACAGTCCTCCAAGCACTGAAGTTCACTCACAATTTCTTGAAAAATTTGGAATGACTTTCCCCAGGATGAAAGCAGCATTTAATTGACCGATCATTTTTCATTGACAACATTAATTTTTGCTGTAACGAATAGTTTTTTCTTCGGATAATAAAAAACATTTTTCTTTGAGAAAAGCGTTTGGCCACCCACACATCATTCATTGACTTTTTTTAAGTATATCCAGCTGAATTAATAACTACTCAGATAAACCTTTCAGCTCCCCCCTAACCCAGATGGAGGTTTATTTTAGGATTTGAAATACTACCTAAAACTTTAGTTGCAAAACACTAATAGATTCTTAAAAGACCGGCAAAGAGTTGAATAACTTTCCCGGCTTCCGTGGGAAAGCTCTACAACTTTGATAACTCTAGCTACCGATTACTGCTAAGAAGAAAAATTAAGTTTCAGCATTAAATAAAGAATTATGTAAAACAAAATTATTCTATTCTTTGAGTATGATTTAGAAATATTGACCCATGGTGACTTTTTTCCATACACCTCTGACTGATTATAACCAGAATTAAATGGTATGAATAACCCATATTCAAAAGTAATTATCAAAAATCTGTTAGTCCAGTCTAAAGATAACAAGCAAAACTGACGAAGAAAATTAAAAAAAAAAAAAATAATTGTCATGCCCACCACTAAAAATTTCCCAATATTAAGCAAAGTATCATATAAATATAATGGAATCATCTAATTGGAAAAATAATGTAACTTGAATCCAGAAATATCAAAAAAAATTTTTACTCCCCCACCCCTTTGTGGAAGTTTGATTAAGACCAAACATCATCAGAAAGTATTTTATCTCGCTATAAGATATTAAATTGTGTAAAATATTTACCTATACGTTGAATAAAATTTGAGATATTGGACCCAAATGATCCGAGCCAAATTTTACACAAATCGGTTCATGCAGTGCCAAATCATCAATAAAAAAAAAAAAAAAATGCAGGCAACTTACGTAACCCACAAGCTTTCGTAATCAAGCTAACAAGGTTGCGTGACTTACGTAAACCTATGCATCCTTCTGAAATGTTCTATGGTAAATAGTTTTGTTGCTTTTTTGGTTACAGGGGTAATTAAATAGCAAAATTTGACCCGGTAAGCATATTTTCTTGTTGTAGTATACCTTATTCTATATAGTATAATTATACAGCCGGGAAATTAAAAACCCTTCTAATTACGTTTGTAGTAAACAGTGGAAACTAGTTTATATTCTGATCCAAACAGTGAACCGTCTAATTTAATAACAAGTATAAATTTATATTTAATAAAAAGTATAATATTTATACTTAATAAAAAGTGTAATATTTATACTTATTTATAATTTAATAAAAAGGATGAATGAATCGTCTTTATAATATACTAAACAATTTTTATTCTTAAAATATCTCTACCCTTAAAAAATTGTTTTTTTTTTTTTGTTTTAACTTTTTACTGTTCTAATTGATTGAATTTAAATGAAAGATTTTCTCTAAATGAGGCGTTATAAGAATGGCATCATAAACTCACTACTGATAACCATTCGCATCAGAAATAGGTTACAAAACTGTTAAAAATTACTGACAGAAACTTTACTATATAACTCTTACAGATCGTTTTGTAGATTAGATATTCCATTTTTTATTGCGAATATTTTTATCTTATCTATCCTATTTAAGAGGCATTCGTAAGGTCTAGATAGGAGATCCGGGTTGGAGGGAAGTTTCAGTGGTATGGATGTTTTTAAACTAAACTCCCAATTCCCGTGAAAGAGTGGTAGCTTCTTTGTCTTTCATCAGGAAGTTCCAAGTTCGAAGCCCGATCAATTATGGCATTTTTATACGCTACAAAATTCATTATTATTCATCGGAAGCTATTACAGGCACTACCCTGTTGTTCCTGTATAAATAAAAATGGGTATTAAAAATACTTATTTTATAGTGTCTCGCAAGTATTGTTTATTTGTCAATTATTTAGTATTTATAATTACTTATGCTTTTATGTTATTTTAATTACATACTTTCCCCCTATGAAATGGGATCTTCTCATAAACATTATTTAAAAATCAAAATGAACATATTGATCTAAATTTCAAGTAATTATTGAAAACATTTTGAGAAAAGTTTTCTTTTTTTCTAGTTTATTTCAATAATTGTTTACTATAATTTTTTATTTGTATTTTTATAAGAAGGTTGAGAATTAATTCCTTTTATAATAAATAAGAGTTCTATAAATTTCCCTAGTGTAGTTCGGAGTCCGTTACAACGTTCTCCTGTATTTAAAACTGACTTGAGTTCTTATAGCTGCCTCTCCTTTTTTTACATTAATTTATAGTAAATGTTAAAAAGAAACGTTCAAATATCGAAATATTTAAGTTTTTGATTATTCGTAGTGACCAAGAAATGTTATCGGGTCTGAATTTTACAAATTCTCCAGAACTATTCTACACCATCGTGTTTTTTAATTTTTTTTTGTACATAGAATTAATGGATTTATAGGATGAATTTTAATGGATTACGGGTGTGGGGCAATTACACGCAAATTTGTGTCATCATTGGGTTTTTTAATTAACCCGAAACCTAATGAAATATATCTTCTAATTTCAAGTTGAAATCTAAATATTTTAATTTTTATTACTTGAATGGGGTTAAGATTGTAGAGAAAATAAATTGGAACCACTTCTAACCTGTTAAATTTTTTTTACTTATATCTTGCGAAGAATAAATTTTGAAAAAATAAACGGTTGTAATATGAAAGTATTTTAATGTAAAAGAGAAGGGTTGTAATCACTTTTAACAAAACTGTTAAGTATTCCCTTCCAGGTTCAAAAGAATCAAATCCCAGGAATTTATGGAATTACGATAAACACTTTTCTCACAATAGATTTCAGTTTTTTATTTATATATTTTTAATTATTCTCTACAAATTTTCAACAACGATCAGTCATTAGAATAATTTAAAAATACAAACTTTTGACATGAAAAATTGAATCAAATTTTATAAAAAAATGTTTTTAAATATATCTATAAAAACGTATTATTACAAAATTTTATTTGATTAATGGTTACAAAAGTTTATATATTTAAACTATTATTAACAATACTTTAATGGGTGAAAATTGGAGAGGATAGACGGGATGACGTTATTACTGCATACTCCTTGTACTCGGAAAACGAAAACTTAAACAGTGAAGGGATTTTTTCAAAGCAGTCCAGTAGTTTCTGAAATTACCTCTGACACAACAAAAATTAAATTTCATGTAACTCCAGTAGATTAATTTTTTTATAAGAATAATCTGGCTGTCTGGTTAGTTTTAATGGTGTGTTATTTTTAAGCATCTCATTAAATTAATGTTGGGTTCAATCTTCACGAAACATTTCCAGTTTTTTTTTAAGATGAATCTTGTGTTTTAGCACACAGATACCCTTGAACACATTTTCAACAGTTACGTATAGAAAAATGCAATTTAGCAAACTCTAAACGCTGTATTTTTCGGTATAAGGCTTCAACATTCCAACCCCCATGGTGGGAAAAAATTTAAAAATTAAAGAGTGTTATTGGGATATATCAATCTAAAGGACACTAAAAAACAAATATTTTGACTTACAAAAATTTGGTTTCAACAATCCTATCCGAAATGGCGGCCATTTAACATTTTCCATATTAATTTCAAAAGTGGTCTTTTAAACAACTGCTCAACAACAAACAAAAAAAATATATAATAATAATAAAATTTAGTAATTCCTCCTACTTCAAAACAATTTATTTTTTGTATATGACTGCTTGTGATGTACCCTAATTTATTCGTTAAGTTGTGATTAGAAATCGGCTCCAATAAAGGAACAATAAAAGCTCCTCATCCCTGTTTAATATTACAAATAAATTTCTTAATAATAAAACTGGCCCATCGGGCTAGTTTAGTAGTAAACTCGACTTCGCAAAGTCAGTTGTTTAACAGCTAATTTTCGAAGTCGAAGGTTCTGAGGTCTAATAAACTTTAATTGCTTTTATATGGATTTAAATACTAGGCAGTGGATAACGGTGTACTTTGATGGTTGGGATTCAATTAACCACACAACTCAGGAATGGTCGGTCTGAGTCTGTTCAAAACTACAAATCATTTACAAGTCACAATAACATCCTCATCTCATTGGTTGCTTATTGTTCACTGGTAGAACAGATTGCAGCTTACACAGTAGGATTAAAAAAAATAATAATTTAATTTTAATTTATAATTAAAATGATTTAATTATATTTTTAAAAAAATATTAATTGAACAAAATTATTCCAAAAAATAGAAATAATACCTAACAGTGTAGCTAAAAACACAGCAAAAGAAATAGAGACAAAGTATGGCACTTCATACAACAAACTTCTTTGTTAAAGACTACTGGGAAAAGAGAATAATGAAAACCCAAAAAACCTACAATTAACATTTGCGCAGTCCGTCTAGAAGGTTAGATCGTAAGAGAAAAAAAAAATTAAAATAACTATTTTTCTAAAATTACATATATCTATTTCGTTTACTTATTTTTATTTCTTTTGGTAATAAGTTTTAAGTACGTAGTTTTTATTATAATTATCTATTTTTAAAACAATTATAAATTTTTAATATTAATTAAAAATTTATTTTATTTTAAATATCTTACTTTTATTTTTATTTCATATTGAAACTGGTTAACAAAAACCATTGCCGGATAAAACAAAAGCTGTTCGCAAGAAACTCAAAGGCAAGAAACCTGCTGTTTATAAAAATATGCAGAAGAACAGAATTGCTAATGAGCATGACCAGGGGTTGTTTGGAATATATATATATTCCAAGCTGTTATATATATATATAAAACAGCTTTTTTTAATAACTGCAACGATTTTTGGTCAAAAAATTTCAATTTGAAATATTTCATCCTTTATTTATTTATTTTATCCTTTATCTTTCAACCGATATTATTAAATTTTTCCGTAAAAATACTTTATAAAAAATATAATTTATGTTAAACTATCCACCATTAAGTAATAATGACAATAAAAAATTGCAAAAGAAAAAATTCGCAAATAGTCTATGATGAACTGCACTAAAAAAAATTGTCCGTTTAAATTACATGAAAGGAACTTATTACAGAATTGGAACTTCATCAATGAAAATAATAAAAATTACCGACACCTGTCATTCGGTATAGAATCCATCTACTGCGACAATAAAACAAAAAAAAATTATATTACATTTACATAATTACAACTATGTACATTTTATATTATACAGTAAAAAGAAAAAAAAATGAAAATTATACTTACGAGTTTCATGTCGACTGTTTATTTGGTGTTATTTATGGTAGTACACGATGTTAAATGTTTGCAGAAGAGAAAATATTCCAACCTATATAAAGCCGTTGGGATGGTGCCTTGAACCCTGTCTTCTTTTTTTATCGACACAGACCGGTTTTTCTTGGATACATTCCATAAATGAAACCAGCTTATGTATTTATTCCCAACCAATTTATTCCCCCTCTTTAGTATTAATATTATTGTTTTATTTTTTTTCTATCTATGTTTCTTTCTTGTTAATTCTGATAGCCACTTAATTTTTTTTTCCTTTTATCCATTTCAAAGTTCGCAGGGCAGTTTAATTTATTTACAACCGAGTTGGAATATTATTTTTTTCTTCTTAAAATCGTGATATCTTTTTTACGTAGTCGTTTATTTTTATGTTATTATAATCTTTTATTTTTATGTTAAATTATGTTTATATTCTAAATTAGAATTAACCCCTTCTATTAATTTTATGATTATAATTATTGGGAAATATTAAAATTTGTAATACATCGAATCAGAATCATCAGTAGCAGTGGACTTCACTTTTATTACATATTATTCACTAAAATTATTATTTTGTTTTAATCAGTAATTTATATCGTAATGTATCATTTAAATAAATTTGTTTACCCCATACACGTAAAATAAAATAATACCTTACAGTCGGTTTCTATTTTATAATAGAGTAATAATACAAATCATTATGAAATAAAATATGATTCATAGAACATGTGTACCATAAATTTTTTTTAAATTATAATTCCGTGAGTTATTCAAACTGGTTTTTTTTCAAAATTTATTCTACATTCAAAGCCGAGTGAAAAATTATTGGCTCCGAAGATTTCTTGTTCGCAGCTCTTTTCGATAAACCAATTATTGAAATTATAGATCTAAAGATCTTTTGTATCTTAAAAATATCAAAGTGATATTTTTCTAGTTAAAATTTCTCCTTTAGCTAAGGCTATCTGATTTGCCGTTATTACAGTATTCGAATCGCTCTGTTAAAGAAAAAATACTTCTTTCTGGAACAATTGAGGTACGAAATTTATTTCTCTGTTTTGGCCGTCTCTTCCATGGTACCATAGCTCCCCTTTAATTAATTAAAATTTGAAGTATTTTTTGTATTCCAACAATTAAAAATATGTTCCAGATTTCAAGAAGACATAGAAAACTTTATGTTTTTTTGAAAATGTTTGTACTCTCTGGGTTCTTCACATTTTATCAATTAAAAAAGTGTAATATTAAATTTTTTTAATATTGGTGTCATCGTTTTTCATAAAGTTTATTCACATTCTTATTTATTATTTAAAAAGCCACGTCTGTTTAAAAAAATGCTATTTGCAAGTAACTGGTATTTTTTCTTGCACAATGTTTTAAGTTAGTTGGGGATATTCGTGTTGGGGATATTCAGCATTATTTCTAAACAATTTTTTCTCATATCTCACAAATTCGTTGAACAAAAAAAGATGAAATTTTTTTCCAAATATGAAAAAAACCAGCA
This sequence comes from Lycorma delicatula, assembly GCF_047948215.1. NCBI lineage: Eukaryota > Metazoa > Arthropoda > Insecta > Hemiptera > Fulgoridae > Lycorma > Lycorma delicatula. The sequence goes on from NC_134457.1 coordinate 44,815,322, forward strand.
TTTTAATAAATATAAGAAAACAATTTAGTCAATCGACCTATAATAATAACTACTACCGAGTGTGGAAAAAAATAATTGTACACATTTCTTTTTTTGATAAAAAAACTGAAACTTTTTTATATCATTGTACTGAATCAGGCCAACTAATTGAAGTAAATAATTATTCTAATAAGCTTTTAAGATCCCCAAAAACCAAGGAGCTGAACAAAAGAGCGTAATTAAAATATCAATGTTTTTCTAAACCTTATTTTTCAAAAATGAAAATTCAACTTCATTGGAATTAATTTTGACGATATAGGAACTTTTCTGGAATAAAGAGGATCCCATGGGATCCGATTTAAGAATTTAAAATTTGTCTTTATAATTTCTGATGTTCTTTTTTTTTGCCGTTATTAAAAATATTATATAAGGATGATTTCGAGCAAATGGAACCTAAATTTCTTTAATTAATTTAATACTTTATAATTTTTAAAATAAAAATAAATTTTATCAAGGGTTTAAATTGGACCCTATTTTTTTACTGAACATTTTATTTTCGAAGTTGTACTCGAAAATAAAATAAAGTCAATACTGGTCTGAAAACCTATTTCAAGTCTATTTCTGTTTGGATTGGACTGATTTTTTTTATTTTGCTCGGAATGACCCACAAACATGTCATCAAGCGTCATCGGACCCCAAACTTCAGTTTCCTCTGAGAGTTCCTAAAAAAATCCGCAGTTATTACTTAACTGAGGAACTTTCCGAAGTTATTACTCAAAAGAAAATCACTTTAAAGGTCCATCAAACCTTGATGACCTATCTGCGGGCCATTCCGAGCAGAATAAAAAAAAAATACTAGCCCGATTCGTCCAGCGAACGTCTGGACGAACTGGAAATAGGTTTTGAGCACGCATTTTAACTATGGTAGGAAAGAAAAGAGAAAAACAAGTCACTAGGCTGATGTCTTCTCCTACGGGGTTGGGATGTACTGCCTTCTAGAACTTTTCAAATTTATTATTATTATTTTGGAGTGGTGGTGCAATCTAACAAAAGATGTTTTTTTATAATTGTTAAAAAAAAAAAAATCTGGTGTTGGCACCACGTAACTTCCTTATAGGCCTATTAAATTACTCGTACATATACAAATTTTTTAAAATGAAAAGTACATAAAATTTTATTTCATTAATAACTTTTGATATTTTTTGATACATATATATAGATATATTTTTTATTGTTATTTTTTTTTACAATCGGAGGTTAATAATTATTAATAAATCAATGTATTTAAATTAAAAAAAAGAATTAAAAAAAGGAGATGGAAGTAAGATTAAACCAGATGTGCCTTCTCCTTGTAAGATCAAAATATTTCATTAATTAAAATTCTATTTGGCTATAACTCTGGAACTAATGAAAATAAATACCACTTACGATACATCATTGAAAAGCTCTCAATGAGGACTTATTACTGCGGTTAAGAAAACGTCCAAAATTCAAATTGTTTTGGATTTTGAGTTTTTTTTGGACAGTTTTGGTCCAGCCCATTGCAATCAAAAGGGGAGGTGCACAACTAGATGTTACAACAGTCTTAAATCCAAAATTTCAACATCCTACGGCTAATCGTTTTTGTGTTATTCAAGATACATACGTACGTACGTACAGACGTCACGCCGAAACTAGCCAAAATGGATTCAGGGATATTCAAAATGGATATATTCGTTGAAATCTGAGATTTTTTCGCGATCACAATACTTCCTTTACTTCGTACAAGGAAGTAAAAATGCAACGAAAGTCACCCTTTTACTGCCTTCAATAAATATTCAAAATTAAAACCATTTTTATTTGAGGGGGGGTGAAATTTTGCAAATTATTTTTTCACAAAAGTTGTTTATTAATATTCACAAAATGATTAAAAGTAATATAACCTTAATTACTGAAAATCTGGAGACGATTTCGTTTTCCCCTCTGAATCCCTTTCACCCTGACCTTTTGAATTGAAAATTGAATAGCATCAATGTCCGTACTGTAGAAATATTATAGCCAAGTTTGGTGAAAATTGGTCGAGTAGTTCTGGAGGTATAAGGCGATTTACACGCCCGTGTATGTGTACCTACATACATACGTACGAACATTTTGTCGCAGAAATTTCAATGTCATTTTTCGGTTATTTGGGGTCCTTAGGGGTCAATTCGTCAAGATTCGGTGAAAACTGGATATGCCCAATTTTGACCGACCAGCATACTTTCCCTTCTATGTAGCTATAGCTGCTATACAGACGGGAAAGTAAAAATACTATAATTAAAGTCCATATTAATAATAAAATAAAAATATACATGAAATAATGTTAAGGTAACACATATAGAGAAAATAACTAAATAATTAAAATTCACATCCCCCAGACCCCAAAACCACCGTCAGTTCAAAATGTTATATATAAACTGCCGTAATTTTGCGCCAATCACTTTTGAATTGATACATAAAATATAAAGTCCCAAAATCTCAGTCGAGTTTCTTTAATGGGTAAAATCGGATCATGGGGGTTGTAATGGGGGAGGGGCATTTCCCGAAAAAAAAAAATTACTATAACTTTCTTTGTAAATAAAATATGGAATTCTTTTAAAGTTCCTACTATTCTTTGGATAAGGGCCTAAAACTTATGTAAGTAAAGTTTTTTGATATCACCAACCATTGGTCCAGGGGGTGGAAAAATGAGATTTTGAAGAAAAACATTCATACCTCTCTTAATAGGCCCAATATCAAATCGATTTAAAGTGGTCTTTAATCCTCTAAACATTACCTAAACCTGTTGTCTGAAACAATTTCTGATATGACCAACCCTTACGACAAGGGATAACCAAAATATTGCAATTGTAAGAAGATGGGTTTGTTATGTGCTAAACATGTGAAACTTTTTTCACATGCAGCCATTGTCGTATAGAGTAAATTTGAAGCTTTTCTTTACTTCAAGATTGAAATCTTTTTTTATCCCCTACTTAGCACCGGTGAAATCTACTTCCGCCTTCCATCGTGCCGAAAGGGATTGTTTTGCTTGGTATCTCCAGTCTGCATCGACCGATTAGGCTGAAACTTTGTAACACGATTTCTATGAATTTGATGTTTGGGAAATTGATGTCGATTAATTTTAGTTACAAATAGGCAAGCGCGGAGAGAGATACGACTTCCCACAATAGTTATGAAACTCTTAAATAACGTTTTTAATAATTTAGTACTAGAAAAAAGGTAATAAATACGGTTATCTGGTGAAGGTTACTATTTGTAAATAATAGCTTATTGGTACTAAAGAATACAATTGAATTATCTGCTATTATATTATGTTTATTTTTATCTTTTAAATAAGAAAAACAATTAAAATAATATGAAATGGAAAAATTATTATTATTAATTTAATACACTGGTTAATTAGAATATTATTAAAAAGATTTTATATACATAGATAATTTATAAAGTTATTAAAAATTGACTGAAATAGTTATGATAATTATGAATTTTTTATGCTGAAATTTAATTAATAAACAACAATACATCATTATCGCGTTGTTATAGAAAACAATTTTTTTTGTTTATACACACGCATGCACGCTCGCACGCACTCACCGATGCAAGTATTCAGAAATGAATAAACTGATGGTTTATTAAATACCAAGGTCAAAACAAAATAAAAACAAAACAGTCACATTCAAGTTATCATATATTATTTATTAAGAATTTTTTTTTTTTTTTTTACTTAGTAACAGTGAAATATTTGAAGTGGAAGTTATTTACTAGGTGTATTCGTTGTACATGTTATTTGTTATTTGTTGTTATTATCATACATGTATGTCATAATATTCGTAATTAATATTTCACAGATGTAAGCCTAAAATATATAAACTTGAGTATTGTTGGACGATGAATAAAACAAAAATATTACAAAATATTAAATGGCTGGAATATACAAAACATAAATATCCATTTATTTTAAATAGATAACAATAAAAATATTAATTTATTAACTATTGAAAATTTTGTTTAATAATTTTTTCACTTTCAAGAAGACATTTAATAACTTTCTGAACTTCTATCACTGGCCTTGAGACATTTTCAAAAGACCGGTTTGGATGAAGTAATGAAAGTTAAACAAAATTAGTACAATTAGTTGTACTAATGCAACGTCTAATTTTCTTACGTTTTTGACAAAGAAAAACCATTCAGATGTAAAACTCCTTAAAAGACTAAATATTAAAATGGCTATTCAGAAATAATTTATAAAGATCCTTCAGCGTTAGTGCTATTTATAAGGTTTAATTCGAACTTTTCCTCTTAATACATTTCCCCTACTAGACTGACAAAATTCTACTATCACGAGTCATTACCAAAAAATAAATAGTTTAATTAATTTTTACTCTAATCAATACATAAATAAAACTTTATATAGATCACGGCAAGAATGTGAAAATATGCTACTTCTAGGATAAAGAAAAGAAATGTTTCAGGATTTGCTTGGACGGATCAATGAAAACTAATGTAAAAGCTGAATCAGAGTAATATTAAAAAAAAAATTCACAATAATTAAAAAAAAGCGTCTTAATAAAACGATTAATTTGTTGTAATTGTTGTTTTTAATTATATTCTCATCTGAAGCTATATCTCTTGAGGCTTCCTCAAAAATTCGGAATAAATTTTCAGATCATTTCGTACATCCATAAGTATGAATCATTTAGTCATATTTACAAAAAAATTTAAATGTTAACTTATTTTTTTCTTATATTTATGAATATGGAATTTTTATTAAAAAGAGCAATGGCTCACTTTTAAAAAAATATCATCCATCTCTATCAAACCAATAATGGAACATTTTTCGTGTAATTAGTCGCAATATTTCAGCTTCGATAAAGTGTGTATGCTTCTATTGAAATTTTTAATAAATTACTAACCATCTAAAAAAAATGTTTCCCAGCAATTTATTTAAAATACTATTAAAAGATTTAGTTTAATTAAAGCAATGCTATTCCGTCGATGAATTTTTAAATAATTAATTAAATAATTTAAAAAAAAAGAATTTTCTGCATCCAGTTCAAAGTGTACATGAATACGTCCTTAAATGATCTTTCTTAATCCGTTCTGAACTGTAGATTATTTGTAATTAATTATACATTTTGTATCTTCTTGGTCGATTATCTACATTAACAAAATTTCACGTGCTTAAAGATAAAAAAAATTAATATCAACTTAATCACACTATGATTTTTTATTTATTTTACAATTAATTAGTTGTCCATTCTGTGATACTGGCCTGCTCAAGGTTTTATAATAGTGGGATTTATATACACATTTTTTTAAAACCGATCAGAATAAAACATTTATTTATTTACCATCTCTTTTATTTTAGGTGATTTAAATGCATCACAGCCACAAGAAAGGGAGCAGACAAGAGAAATTATTATTCTTATGTTTCAGTTTATCCTCTGATTTGGTTCACCAAATTTCAGAACGCTGTTTACAAATGAACACATGAGGCTTGCTAACAGTACAATAACTGAGGTTAAAGTTTGCCCATCGCCATCTGCTGTGTCTAGTATAGTAGTCAATGTATTGTACTGATCTGTTGTATTTGCATTTTATTTACAAACGTGTCATGTTTACTGAAAACATTTTATTTACAATCGGATGATGTCATCTGGTTAGATAGTACAGGACCCTCTCCGCCATTACGACAAAGCCAGCCGACAGTTCTGTTGAAAAAGACAGCGTCAAACATTCAGCTCATTTAGTGTAATTAATGTTAATTTACTGCAGTAAAAGGATATTATAAATGAACTGATTTTAATTAAATTTACGTAAACACGGTAATTTGTAAATAATTAATGTTTAGTTAATGCATTTATAAATGTTATTAATAAATATTTATATTAATGCAATGTATTTTCATAGAAATATCATTGTTTTTTATTATAATAAAAGGTTTGTAACAATATAAAAATAGAGCGTGTTGTGTTATTACTTGGGTGATTCCAAGAAGTAATATAAGGTATTATTAATTAATTTTCTTAATAACAATTATGTTAGAATTTATTATTTACACAGAAATGTTTTATAAAATTTTAACATTAATATAATAAAGTTTTTTTTAGAATGATGTATAAGTTTTATTCTGTAATCATTAAAAAATCTTATTTAGCAAAACAAAATGTTGTTTTGTATGAATATGTTTAAATGACATTCTTTCTATTACAACTTCACGTTAATATACAATTGTTCAGCCCATTACGTGGAATTCTGTATGTTTGTGGCTCACGCAATAATAGCTTAACAGAATTTTAAAAGACCATACAACAAAGTGTGCAGTTGTCTTAAATCTTATTTAATATTTTCCATTTATAAATCGGTTAGAAGATTCTTTAAACGGTTCGGTAATTTGTTAAAAATTGCACAATAAGGCCCTTCTCGTAAATCGAACTATTCTGTTACTTGTGTTGTAGTATTTTCGGTGCTTTTTTTTCAATATTGACAGATGGGATTTTACTTCTTCATGTGACTTTATTCTCCCATCGGCAAAACGGAATCATTTCTCATTTTTCCCTGCTGTTTAGCTATACATAAAGGAAAGTATGCTAATCGTGTCAAATTTTGTGTACATACGTAAATATGTTTGTTATTTTCTTGATACCTCCAGACTGGATAGAGCGATTCGAATGAAATTTGGCACTATAATTTTTTTATACGGGGAATTTAATTTTAGTCAGAATCGCTTAAGGGGGCAGGGAGATACGAACCTCAGGTCCCGTATCTCAAAATTTAACTCAAAGAGGAAAATATAATTTTTTCCCATAGATTAATGCCTCTTGGTAGCTAAGATATTTCTGATCGTGTTTAGTCTTTATTCGGACTCCCTTAGAGGTGGGAGCAAAAAGCACTTTCTTTTTAATTTCTGGATTTTTCAGTTTCTGGAATCAAAGTCACATTTTTATACTAATTTGATGATTGGATTACATTTGTATGTCACAAAACTTTGGTTAAATATTTGATAATTTGTAAAATATTTGATAACAAAATCAAAGAAAGAACTGTAGCTCATTACAGCGAATATTGTAAGAGTGGGTAAAGAGTTTGGAATGAACGAAAAAAACAACAGAAACAAAAATCTCCAGAGTTGTCAAGAAAAAAAGCTTCGTTATTATATTTCTGGAAGGAAAACAAATAAAAATGAATATCTCTACAAACATACGACTTGAAACCAAAAATTCAGTCCATATTGAATTTTCTGAGAGTAAAATATTTAAAAGAGGACTGGACTGTCAGTTGTTTCTAAATGATTCAGTAAATCAGTAAGCGTGAAATGTGTTAGTATTTAGACGTATGAATTAATTATAATTAGCATTTATGAATTTTATTAAAAGAAAATCGAGCGTCACAGATTCTGCACGATTTCACTTATAACCTATTTCGTTGTAGCCTTGACTGGGTAAAATTATAAAATTTACTCACTGTTGATGTTAAAATAATTGTACGGGTATTATTTCTATATTATAAAAGGTGTCTTAATTTTATAGAACGTAAATAATATTATGACAAACAGTGTAGGTTATTGGTTTTGTTTATACGTTAGCCGAAATAAGAACTCTATTCTGACACAACAGTGACGTGTTCTTACAGTATAGCGAAATTCCCACCAATGTCAGTAATAAAAAATATGTTATCTTGTTTTGTAATCGATATGTTCAACTAATCTGGGAGTACCGTGCAATACTACTCAGTTTACAAAACGAGTGCAAATAGTTGTCGAAGATATTAATTACTGCCGCAATGCAGTATGGTAGTGTAGTCATTTTTTTTTTTTATTACATATATTTCCCTAATATAATTCTGTATTATCTTAGTACTTTATTATTATTGTTTACATTTATTATTTATTTTATTTATTGCATTCAAAATACTATTAATAAATTTGAATGATGAACAGTTGATTGAACTAAAGCGTCATCCTGTAATTTATGATTTAGGAAGTGAAATAAGTCATAAAGCATGAAAAATGTTTTGCTAATAAATATATTACCATAGTGTAGCCCAACTTTTGAACAATGAACTGTATGCAACAGTTCTGTAATAATTCTATGACGATTTCAAGCACTAATCGCGATTCAGACAATTTTACTTCGCAACTATATTTTTGAATACAACATAATTTAATTTATTACGTACAAAATGTTTCTATTTTTGAAGTAAGAAAATTTTATAATTAATTAACTTTTTTTTTTACTTGCTCTAAGAATTCAAAAGAAGAGAAGAGAGCATATAGATACAAGTTGAGACGATGTATTAACAGCTAATAGTCAAAAAGTGTTGTTTTGATATTTGCTTCTCATCTTGCATGACACCAATATCATGAAAATGTATTAGTAACAATTTATAGACAAATAAGAACTCTATTATCTTATCTATTATGTTATCTTGTTTTGTAATCGATATGTTCAAACTGATGTTCAAAACAATATTATATTTTATGATAGTTAAGCCCCGTAAAAAAAAATTACCTTACTCGTACTCACAGAAAAAAAGTATTTGATATTTATTAATGAAAAGAATATCTTTTATATAATCCAAATTTTAGTAATGAACCCTCTAAAACAAAATACACAGTTCAAAATCAGCGGCTCAATTTCAGTTGCACAAAAATTACGCTGTAAAACTTTACACAAAGAAAACGCAGTAAAATTACGTCAGGTACTTGATTTAAAACCGACTGTTAATCCTCTAAGAAATTTAGTAAAAAAATTTAAGCTTAAATCTTTCATAAAGTAATTTACAAAAGTTTTTAATTATCATAGAATTTTAAAATTATTTTCTTATTCAAAATAATTTCTTCTAATAAGATATGAACGGTTAGATCTTTATATTGCGTTGAGATGTTTGTGAATAATTACGTTCTTGCCTACGCACGAGGTCTGTAAGTAAAATAATGAACACTAGTTCAGAAAAACTATTTATTTACAATGCAATAATACATGGACTATCACCTTCGAAATAGTTTCCATGGGGAGCCACGCAACGCTTCAAACGGTTTTCCCACTCTTCGTAGCTGTGTTGCAACTCAGAAACGGAATATCCTTCAGATAGTCGTTCATTTTTTCTAATATTTTCTACTGTTCCAAAATGGTGTCGTTTGAGGTGTTTTTTGAAGTTGGGAACAGGAAAAACTCGTAAGGACTCAAGTCAGGTGAATAGTTGAGGAACTACAGAAATTATTTTCTTTGCCAAAATCTCATTAAATGAGAGTGCAGTGTGGCAACCATTTTCATGATGCAGTATATAGTTGTTTTTGATGACTGGTTTCATGCGGGCAACTCTTTTCCGTAGTCTTTCACGAATTTCTCGGTATACATATTGATTACCGATCAGATTAGATCTGTCCTGTAGGCAAAAACTCCTTATGAGCAATGTCATTGCTATCGAAGAAAAAATTAGCATATTATTTATTTTTGATTTGCTCATTATTGCTTTTTTGGTACGTGGTGAGTTTGAAGTGTGCCACTCCTTTCTCTGGCGTTTTGCTTTTGGGTCGTCCTCAAATACCCAAGATTCATCACAAGTAATTAAAGTTTTTATAAAATCAAAACCAGTTTAAATTCGTCCTAGAAGATCGCGGCACACTTCCACCCTGTTGTTTTTCTGTTCATCGGTGAGGTTTTTTTGGGACCAATTTTGCACAAATTTCTTTCATGTCCAATTCCTTTGTCAAAATTTGATGGACTGGTTCAAATTCAATTGTTCTGCAGTAATTCTAACAGTTAATCGCCGGTCTACTGTACCAAGTCTCTGATTTACTGAACATTGTCGTCACTTTTTAACTTAACGGTTTTCCAGAGCGTATATCATCCGCAAGTGATTTCCGGCCATCTGAAAATGCTTTAAACCACCTAAAAACTTGAGCTCGTGACAGAGCGTTATCTCCATAGCCCTTTTTAATTTTTAAAATGCTTCAGTAGCATTCTCATCTAGTTTAACACAAAATTTGATTGCACAACGTTGCTCATAATTAGTATCACTCAATTTTGTAACGCATAAAAAAACTCGTTTCAAGAAAAGTTTGTTTTGGTCTAACGTGGCAAAAATAAATTAAAAATATTAATTCCTAATATAAATCAGCTGTTCATATAACCATATGGTTAATAGTAACTTCACAGTGTTGCCACTTTGGCTGCCAAAAAAAAAAACTTGTCTCTTTATTTTATTTACAGACCTCGTATGAAACAATACAATTTTCTGTTAAATTCTATAAAATCTGAAATACTTTTGTCCGATTTTGGTGTCCTAAATGAAATTCCGAAAGAAAATTCAGTCTATTTTGCAAAATAAAAAAATCTATAATTCATTAACTGAAGAGTTGTATTGTACCATTACGTAACAAGATAATATAAATATTTTATTGAGGATTACCTACCCATTTCTCAAGGAATTACACTTGGTTATTATTTTGTGTTAATTATCGGATGTTTCATAACATATTACACATTTTAACGAGCATATAATTATATAAAAGTAATTCTATATCTTTGAAGTTAAAAAAAAGTAATTTTATGTTAAAATTAATTATTTACTATTAAAACATTAATTATTTAAAATGCATACAGCAACTTTTGTTATTTAATGAACAATAATTACTACATTATGTAATGATGTAGCTGGAAATCTTAATCCTGTAATAAATATATGCTATTATTTAGTATACTTTTATATTACAAGATTTTTCTAGGTTATTGTTTTTATTTAAATTATTTTTCAACCATTTAGTTGTGTGTGATATATACGTGGTAGTACATTTACGTTTACTTGAATACTTTTCAAGTAAAGAAAATCCGCATTTTCTAATGTCTTACTATCTCATTCTCTAATATTTCATAAAGTTCAAAACTTGTAAATTCATATACATATATATTATATATACAATACTTTACTAGTTTACAAGTTTTGTTTATTTTATCTTTTGTGCGTTTACTATCATAATATTTTTGGATAATATTCGAGACCACTCTGTAAATAATGATCTGAATGTACTTGGACAAGGAATTAGCAAGTTACTATCATTCAGTCAGTCTGTCATTTGTGTAGGTATTTCTTAATTTTATATATATCTTTATATATATATTTCTTGTATGCGTGTGTATGTCACTGAACTCCTCCTAAACGGCTGGACCGATTTTGATGAAATTTTTTGTGTGTTTTCAAGGGGATTCGAAACTGATTTAGATTAACAATTTGGTCCACTGGAAAATGTTTTTTTAATTAATCTTTTATTTATAAGTAGTTGTTGATTTTGGAATGTTTTACATTGGATCCGGCAGACTGCGCTACCATCGCAGTATCGAATATTCAATAATATTCTATTTTAATTTTAGTTTGTCCCGACAGTTGGTGCTGCGATCAAATTGAGAAAAATATTTCGTAATTTTGTGTTATTATTGTGTTACAAAAAATCGCGAGAAAACAGTTTTTTAATAAATAAGAGGCTAATAAATCAGATGGAAATGTAAACAAAGGAAAACCAATCAGATCAATGCAAGATGGCCGCTGTCAAACACAACGACCAATCACAAAGAGCCCGTATGGCCGTTGCCAATGTAAACAAAATCACAACTGATTAAGTAACAAGTAGGGAGCACTGCGATCACGTTTAGAATTGTGCTCGTATTGAGAAATATTATATTATATTATTATTTATTGAAATAACGTTTTAAAGTGTAATTAAAAAATATACATTGTGCAAATTTGTAAGGTACAGTATTGAAGTGAAAATGTTTTTTAAATTTATTTATGGATTGTTGATCTTGGGATGGTAAAAGTTCACAATTGGGTCCGGTAGGCAGCGTGTGGGTTTGGTAGGCAGAGCTGCGATCGCGTTTTAGAAGTTTTTTTTTTAATTTTTGGTTTATCAGTCAAACCCGGTAGTTGGTGCTGCGATCGGATTCTAGGAATTTTTTTTATTTTGTTGCTTTTTCGCATATCAGTTACTTGCGTCGTATAGCTTAGTGTTGTTCTTACATTTTTTTCCTGTTTAGCCTCCGGTAACTACCGTTTAGATAATACTTCAGAGGATGAATGAGGATGATATGTATGAGTGTAAATGAAGTGTAGTCTTGTACAGTCTCAGTTCGACCAATCCTGAAATGTGTGGTTAATTGAAACCCAATCACCAAAGAACACCGGTATCCACGATCTAGCATTCAAATCCATGTAAAAATAACTGGCTTTACTAGGACTTGAACGCTGGAACTCTCGGTTTCCAAATCAGCTGATTTGGGAAGATGCGTTCACCACTAGACCAACCCGGTGGGTTGTTGTTCTTACATTAAAATTCGTATTTTTTACGGACTACTGTGTTTAGAGTATAGTTTGAATTAAATCCAATAGGTAGTGCTGTTCTGACAATTGGATTTATTTACATTCTGAATTTGATAAAGTTAAAGGTGAAATTTTATAAGGTTCCGTAATGTTTTGTAAGTTTCTTAATGTTCAGTATTAATTGTAATGATTTTGCAGCCACAACACTTTTCGTTAAAAAATTATTTTCCACCGAATACTGTGATTAGAGAGTGATGTGAATTAAATCCGATAGGTAGTGCTGTTGTTTTGCCATTTGGATTTATTTACATTCTGACTTTTATAAAGTGAAAGTTTAAATTTTGTAAATTGCTAATGTTCAGTTTTTAAGGTTTTATGAAACTTTCAATTGTTGTCATTTAATCTGTATGTATACTCAGATCTAGCAATAGCGAAGCATTGCCGAGTCTGCTAGAATTGCGCGCTTATTGAGAATATTATATTATATTATTATTTATTGAAATAACGTTTTAAAGTTTAATTAAAAAATGTACATTGTGCAAATTTGTAAGGTGCAGTATTGAAGTGAGTATTTTACATGATTTTTCATGATTTTTTATGATGTATACACGTGCATTCAATAACAATCAACTTAACTTACAAATTTAAATTGTCAGTTCTCATTTGATTCTATGCAACTTGTGAATTATTGAACGGCTCTTTGAAAATGAAAATTTAAGTTTGTAAAATAAATTATAATATTTATAAAATTAAAATATAAGTTACTTATAATATAGTTTAAAGTATATTTAAAAAATTGTAATTATAATGTTTTAGCTGATTAATTTTATAAAAGGTTTTCTAAAATTATTTTTAATTTACAATTATCTAAAATTTGGTAAAATAGATGTTAAAATAAAGAATGAGAAAAATGATAAAAATTTCTACTAAAATTTTAACTACGTTGCTTTTTTACAGTGCGTTAATTTTTTGATTAATTGATTAATTAAGCATGGTTATGAAACATCAAAATTATTAAATAAAAAAAAAAAAAATGTAGGAGGTACTTTTTTAGAATTAAGTATAAGTGAAAATTAGTAGTAATGTGGATGAAAATTTATTAATTACACTAATTATTAATTTTACGACGTTTCGATTTTTTAATTCAATTTTCATCGGACATCTCAATATTTAGTGAAAATAAATATTAACCATACTACACATAATTAATCAATAAACCCATTACAAAAATACAACAATCACAAACTAATAATATCATACTAATAGTCATTTTAATGAAATTTAGAACACATTCCTGCTAATTTTAACTCAATTAAGTTACTTATATTTATGTGTGTCATTTATTACAGAATAATGCCGCGTCAGGACAACGTCTGTCGGGTCCGCTAGTATTTATATATATATATACTGTAAATATAAGAGGTATAATTTATAATTTTGAGCTTTTAGAGTTGTTCAGTAATTGTTTGACTAAAACATCTGACGCGATAGTATGCTCTGAATACCAGTTTTTCGCTTATAAATTTTTTGGCTTGAAGGGCTATAATATTATTTTGTAGTTATAATACATTTAATAAGATTAACATCATTTTTAATTTAATAAAATTCTCTGTTAGCTTCATTGAAAACGGGTTCTTGTTGTCTTGACACTTGTAAAGCAGCAACATTTACAACTGCTCTAAAAAATTATAGTTATTACTAGGAATATAAAAACCACATTATTATAGGTAATTTTAACGAAAATTAGTTTCAACTCCCTAACGGAATGGTAACGTTTCAGCCTTTTACCAGGAGGTCACGGGTTTGAATTTGTCAGGAATTGTATTTTTTATTCACTACAAAATTTCCATTTCGTAATCCTAAGACACAAGTATCGAAATTATGCGGTGAATTAATCATTTAACGAAAATGGATATTTTAGTGAATAATTTTTAACAGATGGATCACTTACCTTATTTTAGAAGTGTAACTAGACCAAATGACATTTTTTTCCGTTTAGCTTCCGGAACCACCGTAAAGACATTATCTCAGAGGATGAATGAGGATGATATGTATAAATGAAGATGATAAGTATGAATTTAAATGTCTCAGGTCGAATATTCCTGAGATGTGTTGTTAATTGAAACTCAACCACCAAAGAACAGCAATATCCATGATCTAGTACTCAAATCCGTATAAAAGTAACTGCCTTTACTAGGATTTGAACCTTAGAACTCTCGACTTCGAAATAGCTGAGTTTCGGTGACGGTTCACCAATAGACCAACCCGGTGGGTTAGATCAACTAACCTGACGCCATAGCGGAAAGAACCTTCCATGTGACGATTCCTGTAGCCATGCCACCTTCTCCATACCAAACTCTTATGGGCTTTACCGGAGGTCATCTTCAGTATCTCGGCAATGACATTAATCAGTCAAGCCTCAGCCAGGATGCCTCTAGCGACATTTCCATCGGTGTAGTACTAACATTAACTCCAAACAAATCAAATCTAGCCAAGTCTCAAACAAGACATAATGACTTTCTAAGAACGAAGGAACTGAACTCTACCTACTCGAAAGGTAAAAATGAGTTCAACACATAACGAATATTAAAACGCAACACAAAAACACTAAAAACATAAAAATCACAATAAATAATGTAACAATAGTAACATGAAACACAACTGACGAAAAACAAACAAATCATTACCTAATGAAACAAAAACAGCAACTATTTAGAAACCCATAAAACAAAATAACAAACCAAACATAAACTCAAAGAAGGAAAGTCCAAGCGGGATATCACACCCCTTCAGTGACCCTTTCTTTTGACAATTATGCAATAAAACTTCTTTATACGATCACCCATTCGGCCCGGCTTTTCCAGGTAGCACGGAGATCAAGTGTCGACCCGATAATATCTAGCCGAAAAGTGGTTTCCATGCGCATTAAGTCATACCTAGTACATTCATATATCACAGGATAACCATCGTCCAATAATCCGCATAGCGGACACATACCAGAGTCCACAAGGCCGAATTTCTGTAGTCTGTCTCGAAAAGCACCATCCTCTGAAACCTGTTTAAACTGGACTAAATTTACTGGAAAAGCTTAAGACTTCCCTCTTCCAGTCCAGATGTCTTCTGGCGATTACTTTTTGTTTGGGCCATTGAAGAAGATACTGAGAGGTCATTGATTCCAGAGTGACAACGAAGAAGAGGAGTTTCATGCGGAATTGTTTCGTGACACATGCTTAAAGCTTTTGTGAACAAGGTTCCAAAGTTAAGAAAATGTGTAGAACTTCAAGGAGACTATATAGAAAAGAGATTTATTTTTATTTTTATTCTGTGCTAATAAGTGTTAAAGTAAAATGTCCGATTTGTATTTGATTGGCCTCGTAAAAGACAGGTTACTTTTTTAGGCTAATTACAATTTTGTTCTAATAAATGTTTTCGTTTCAAATAGGAAAATGATTCCTAACCCGCTTTTGCTTTTGTATTAAATTTCATTTACGAAAATGTTAACCTTAATGCTTAACCTTCCTGGACCTAGCTAACGTCTTTGACAAGTTTAGTCGTAATTGTTGTCAGAGTTGGAAAACCATGAAATTCGGGATACAGCTCTTAACTTAATTCGTAATTAGTTGTGATAAAACTTTGAAATTAAATAATGAAATAAAAAATTATCATAGTGTGTATGTTCGCTGTAAAATATTGAAATTTTTCAAAGCATTATTTATCGGCCTTTATATTTTCTCTTGAATTTTTTTGATTGAATATCGGAAAATGTTATTATATCATACATAGGTGACATTTTGATTCTTTGTTTGCAAAGATCTTTTGGAAGGCTAGTTGTACGTCAATTAATGTGTGATTATTTAAGTATGATCAGTTTGTGTTCGGCGGCTAATTAATTGCCTCTGAATGTGTGGATAAGACGATAAATACAACATTTGGCCCTTGTATAAATAGCATTCTATCTTATAAAATTAATAGCATTGAAATAATAAAACATGTTGAATCATTAAATCTCTCTCTCTCTCTCTCTCTCTCTCTCTCTCTCTCTCTCTCTCTCTCTCTCTCTCTCTCTCTCTCTCTCTCTCTCTGTGTGTATATATATATATATATATGTGTGTGTGTGTGTGTGTGTGTGGGTGTGGGTGTGGGTGTGTGTTTGTTGTTTGTGCGTGTGTATGTAAATGGATTGTTTTATGAAGTCGGACGTGCAAGTGGATGAACGCAAAAGAGGAAAAGTTTATTTTCCATAGATTAAGGAGAAATTTTAATATTGAAACTCTAAAGTTGATTTATTATGGCTTACCTATAATTGATTTAGATTAGTTTCATAATAGAGGGTATGTGCGAATGATAATTTAATTAAGCCTCTAACAGCCACAAAATATTATTTAAAGTCTTTTGTAATCCAAACTGTTCGCCACTTCCATTAAAAGTGAATAATCATTCAAAGGAATCATTTATAATAATGGACAAATGAGTCCGTTTGTCTGTTATTTTTATAATGAATATAAATTCTGGTTTCTTCTATCTATCTAATTTATTTTTATCTTTTCAAACGCAATACCTTAATACTTTATTGTTTTTTAGCCAATTATAATTTCAATGTAATATAAATATATTTTCTAGTTATAATTAGTTAGATCTATGTACAGGTAAGAGGTTAATCTCAATAGGATTTAAATAAACGCCAACTTCTGTATCTAGTTTAATATGTATTTTGTATAACTGTATAATTATATATTTCGTTTGAATAAATAAATTATAGGTTAAGGTAGTAGTACTACACCATGCAATTTTATTAATTGTTTGCAAATGTATACAACGACTGCTAGAGTGAGTTACATGTAATATTACCGGTTTTTTTATATCTTCAACAAAAACATTATTTTTACTAGCGTATTATTAAAACCGCGTTTATACCGAGTAAATAGCATGCTTATAACGTATACGTTTATACTCATCTTCAATTAAAATTTACTAAATTTTTAAAAAAAATTGTAATTAAAATAAGATAAAAATAAATTCTTTTACGTTTTAATGTAGTAGACGATCTACTTCTGTAGTTAGTTAGTTAGTTAGTTCTTAGATGGCGCCACTGACTCTATATTGAAATAAGAAAATAAATACAAAAACAATCCCTTTCGGCACGCCGGAAGGCGGAAGTAGATTTCACTTGTGCTAAGTAGGGGGTAAAAAAGATTTCCACCTTAAAATTAACAAACACTTCAAATTTACTCAATACGACAATGGTTGCATGTGAAAAAAATTTTCACATGTTTAATATAAACAAGCTCCATTTTCTTACAATTCCAGCAACATTTTGGTTATCCCTTGCCGTAAAGGTTGGTCATATCAAAAATTATTACAGAAAAAAGTTTTAGGTAATGTTTAAAGGACTAAAGACCACCACTTTAAATCGATTTGATATTGTGCCTATTAAGGGAGGTATGAATTTTTTTTGTCAAAATCTCATTTTTCCACCCCCTGGGCCAATGGTTGGTGATATCAAAACATTTTACTTACATAAGTTTTAGGCCCTTATCCAAAGAATAGTAGGAACTTTAAACAGATTCGATATTTTATTTAATAGGAAAGTTATAGCGATATTTTGTTTTTTTTTGTAAACGCCTCCCATTTCCACCCCCATGGTCCGATTTTACCCATTAACGAACTCGACCGAGATTTTGGGTCGTTATATTTTACGTATATATTTGAAAATAATTGGCGCAAAATTACGGCAGTTTTCGGTCCGCAGGTAAGTGAAACATACATATATATTTATAAACTTTTGAACTGACGGTGGTTTTGGGGTCTGTGAAACGGGGAGATGTCAAAATTTTGCGGGAGTCGAATCATGGTACCCATTAAAATGGGTAGCTTTTTTATGAAATCTACCTAAAAGATTGAATAAATGGACTAATTTAAGAATAAATTTACCTTGCTCATGTTATAATTATATGCTTATAATTATAAATATAATCTAACCAAATTTAACCTACCCCCGCTTCGCTCGCTAACTTTGACTAGCGCGTGAAGGTTAGCGAGCGTAGGTTAAGTTTGATTTTGGGGGGCGGCAATGAACATACAGCGAAATAAAAAGAAGTTGAGAAGTGTCCATAGACTGGCATTGCTGCGTGTAGCTGCTAGTTACTGTACGGTATCGTATTACGCGCTGTGCGTACTGACCGGGGTCCTACCCATAGACCTTCAGATAAAAGCCAGAACCCTCAGACACAGCGGTATGTCGAAAGAAGAGATGGAAGGGATTATAGAACAAGAATGGCAAGAAGAGTGGGCAGGGTCCAGAGTGGGAGAATGGACCAGACGCCTAATCCCTAATATTAAAACCTGGAATAACAATAGACTCGGAGATGTCAATTTTTACATGACACAGTTACTGTCGGGGCACGGCTCTTTCAGTCAGTATCTGTATAGGATCGGGAAGAGAGCCACCCCGCAGTGCATCTATTGTCCAGAGAACGACGATGCCGAACATACGTTGTTCATATGTCCAAGATGGGCCGTTAACAGAAGTCAAATAGTAATTAATGGTCTTACACCAAAAAATCTCATAAACTGGTTGGGGTACAACAATGAGAACTGGGAATGGTTCCGCAGGTTCGCCGGGGAGGTCCTGCGGGCCAAAGAGGATGAAGACAGAAGAATGGGAGTATAAACAGTAGGGTAGGGCGGACAGTCACTCCATGGAGGGCCTGTACGCCTTGGTGTGCGGGTACCTGAGAAGGGGGTGAACTCCAGGGGAGTTTGAGTTTGGGTTAAAATAAAAGACCAAGTCCCGGTCGGCGGGGTCGTCCCTGCGGAAGCCTAGGCTCTTTGTGGGGCCGGCGCTGTCGATTAGAGGCCAAAGGCGTAAAGACCGAGTCCCGGTTCCCTGCTGAGGCGCTGGGGGACGGCATAGCCGGACCTTGGCTCTAAAGCGGGGGATTAGAGTCAGGCAATGTAAAACAAAAGATCCGAGACCGGGGAGGCCAACCTGCCGTGCAAAAAAAAAAAAGGTTAAGTTTGATTTGCCGGCCTCCGTGGCGCGAGTGGTTGCGTATCGGCCTTTCATCCGAAGGTCCCGGGTTCAAATCCCTGTCAGGCATGGCATTTTCACACACGCTGCAAGTCATTCATCTCATCCTCTGAAGCAATACCTGACGGTGATCCCGGAGATTTGATTCACCCGTCGGGTTAGTCTATTGGTGAACTCGTCATCGTAAATCGGCTGATTTCGAAGTCGAGAGTTCTACGTTTCAAATCCTATTAAAGGCAGTTACTTATACACGGATTTTAATACTAGTTCCTGGAAACCGGTGTTCTTTTGTGGTTTGGTTTCAATTAACCACTTACCTCAGGAATAGTCGACCTGAGACTGTACAAGACTACACTTCATTTATATTCATACATATCAACATCATTCGTCCTCTGAATTAATATCTTACAGTGGTTACGGTGGCCGCTGAGACACTCAGCTCATCAATTTACTCGATTATTAGTTAGTCGTTGAATTTAGAGCTTGCGGGATAATTAATATAAAATTATTTTTATAATATTTTGAATAAGTTACAAAAAAAACAAAAGGAGAACTTTATTATTATTTATTTAAATATATTAAAGATCGTGAATAAAGCTACTTCTTAAGTTTCTTTTTGTGTCATAAATTAATATTACTTTACGAATCCGAATGTAAATATGTATTTACTCGTACTACGAATTTGATATATTAATAAAACGTGAACTGAAAAACTATTAACAAGTGTATTTTAATAATTTATAATACATTTTCTAAACAAATTACTATTAAATATGGAGTATTCTTAATTTAAATAACTAATAAATTATATAAAACGTAAACTGCGACATGAATTTTATAAATTTTAATAAATTTATATCGAATAATTTATTAATGTAGTTCTGTGCATAAAATATTATGTCGAAGGATTCGTAATCATGGAGGCCGTCTGGGACACAAGGCAATTTGCGTATTCAACTGCTTTTATGGAACATAAATTACTCCAATAGGCCCATTGTTCGTACTTTATCTTGGTCGATAAAATCGCTTCCAGTCACGATTTTGTCATTCATTCTACTTATCTTCTAAATATATATAATGAATAAAATTTCTATAAATGTTTTGACTACTCTTTTTTAAAATAAGTTCACGTATATAAAAAAGATATATATATATTTTTTTTCTTTTTGTCTTCAGCCATTTGACTGGTTTGATGCAGCTTTCTCAGATTTCCTATCTAGTGCCAATCGTTTAATTTCGGTATACCCCGTACATCCTACATCCCTAACAATTTGTTTTACATATTCCAAACGGTGCCTGCCTACACAATTTTTCCCATCTACCTGTCTCTCCACTATCAAAGCGACTATTCCGGGATACCTTAAAATGTGCCTATAAGTCTGTCTCTTCTTTTAGCTATATTTTTCGAAATGCTTCTTTGTTTATCAATTTGCTGCAACACTTCTTCATTTGTCACTTTATCCATCCATCTGATTTTTAACATTCTCCTGTAGCACCGCATTTTAAAAGCCTCTCATCTTTTCTTCTCAGGTACGATCGTCCAAGTTTCACTTCCATATAAAGCTACGCTACAAACATATACTTTCAAAAATGTTTTCCTTCCGTTGCTGACCGTGGCGGAGGCACTTTAATTGCTGTTAAAGACAATATTAAATGTGTTCGACGCAAGGATCTGGAGATGACTGCCGAATCGGTTTGGATCGAGGAACTAAGAACTGCATCCAAAAACCTAATAATCGGTGTTCATTATTTTCCACAATCTGTGCACCCATATGTTGTGGAACACTATTTTAATGATTTAATTTTACAAATAAATTGCGTGAAATACGACATAATAATAACTGGTGACTTCAATACCCCCGATGTGGTCTGGAATAATCGCATTTTTCTTTCTGGTTGCAATTATTATTCGAAATGTCGATTTAAGCACATCTTCTATCTCTTAGATTTTTTGAACGTAGGATTTTGTAACCATTACTCTGCACAAGGAACTAACCTAGATCTTGCATTGACGAATGTAACTGTGTCAACTCTTTCTTCGGATGGTGTTGTGCACCCAGATAAACATCATCCTCCGTTCTCAATAATCATACATGACTTTTCGTTCATTCATGATCATGTTACGAATCGTCCCGCGTATAATTTTAGAAAGGGAGATTTTAAATCTCTCTTTATAGACGGGATGAATGCATATTGGGCCAATGTTCTTCTGTGCCCTAACTTTGACGATGCTGTGACGAATTCCATCAGGTGATCAGTAAAGCTATAGTCAAGAATGTTCCTATCACTCGTCGTCGAACTTCTAAGTTTCCGTTCTGGTTTTCAGCCGAACTTATAGCACTGATTAAGAAGAAAAAAAGTAGCACATCGACGGTTTAAATTAACGAGACTTACTTCTGATTACCACACGTTTTCAGAGCTACGGAAGAAAGTTAAATTGATGCTTTCTAGGGATAATTAAAACCATGCAAGGTTTATCGAAAGCGATCTAACCTTTAAGGTTTTGGAAATATGTCTCAAAACATAGATCTAACCCAGAAAGAGTATTTGCACCTCCGGTCGATAATGAACTAGTCACCGATCCTCAACTGCTGTGTACCCCTTTTGGGGAGTACTTTCAATCTATGTTTCAGTCTTTTCCAGAGGATGTACAAGCGGATACCTCTTCAACGTCCAAAGATCGGATGAACTGTGCTGAGCTTGATATACCCTATGTCAGCGTCGATTTAGTATTAACTACTATTAACGAAATTATTAATCACAAGGCAGCCATTGGACCTGATGGCATACCACCATTTATCATTAAAGGCATCAGCAGCGTGATCGCTCCTATTCTGGCCTGATTGTGTAACTGGAGCTTGAAATCAGGTACCTTCCCCAACCTATGGAAAAAGGCGATCGTTACGCCGATTCCCAGATCTGGTGTACCCCATATTTCTAATTTCCGTCCTATCCTCCTTTTCTAAAATGTTTGAATCAATCCTATCATCTCATATCTCTCAAAATATCCAACATAATATCTCTGCTTTTCAGCACGGCTTAATGCAGTCCCGTTCCACTACCAAACACCTTAATTGTTTCCTTGATAAAATTGTTCCTGTTGTTGAATCTCAAGGCCAAGTAGACGCCATCTGTTTTGACTTTCAAAAACCATTTGACAAAATGCTGCATTATCTGCTCCAAAAGAAGTTGGCTATATTTGGGTTCAGTGAGCGTCTTGTAAAGTGGATTTCTTCACACTTGAATAACAGAACTTTTGTGTTAGGTATTCTGGATGCAATTCCCAACGAGAATTCTCCACAATCTCTGGAGTTCCACAGAGTTTCAACCTTGGCCCTTTGCTGTTTCTACTTTATATCAATGATATTAGTGAATCTGCCTCTGTTGGTCTGAGTATGTATGCCGATAACCTCAAAATATTTTTCCGGATTAAAAGCTTACATGACCACCTACTGTTACAACATAATATTAACCATATATACCAACGGGCAATGAGAAATCACATGCTGCTAAATTTCTCAAAAATAAAACATATTCCGTTATCCCATAAAACTAACATTGCTTGCTTTAATTTTACAATAAATTCTCGCCCTATTAATTCTGTGAACTCCGTCACCGATCTAGGCATACTCCTTGACTTCAAGCTATACCTTTCTAAACAAAACACGCAGATATGATTGTGAGCAGAGCGAAGAGAAATCTTGGTCTGTTGAAATGGATTGCGGGACTTTTTGTTGATCCTCGAACTTGTGTCTTAATCTTCAAGTCACTTCCTCGAAGTCAGCTGTGGAATTTTCGAAGAGACTATACATCGAATCCATTCAGAACAACTTTCTATCTTGGCTGACTCAGAGATTTAAACTTCAGGATCTTGGCAAACAACAGCTTAAGTTACTTCATAATTTATGTCGAAGAGAATACGTTGATTTATTGATTTTCCATAAAGCATTACACGGGTGTAATCCTACGGAAAACGAAATACAACTACGTATACCCGGACGCAATATTAAAAACTTTTGTTCTCTTGTATGCTCTACACAAGTTATTTCACACACAGAGAGATGAACTTTAACTGCTGTAAACAAATATGATAAAATAGACTTTTTTCAACCAAGGAAGAATTTTGTTTTTGAACTGAGTAGGTTCTACTCCGGTATGATAAACGACTCATATAAAGCTGTAATACTGGATTACTACAGAACTACACAGACCCTCTCTGTAATCTTTGCGGAGATTGCGGGGTTGCGCCGAGAGTGTCTTCGACTAAGTCGAGTGGCGCAACGTGCAAGGAATCGCAGACGCAAATGCCAGGTCAGCCGAGTATAAGATAGCAAAGAAGCGGCTCCGTCCAGCCATCATCGTGAGCAAGGCACGCTGCTGGAGAGAACTGACGGAGACCGTGGATGCAAACCTTTGGGGGCTGGGTTACAAGATTGTAACTCGGCGATTAGGGGTCTCGCGGTCACCAGCTCCACTCCACGAGGGTAAAGAGGAGCACGTCGTTAAGATGTTGTTCCCGGCCCACTCTGTCCGTATCGTACAAGACTTCGGCGACGTGGGCGACTTCCCGCTCTTCTCGATGGAGGAGTTGGAGGGAGTCCTACGGTCGCTGAAAGGCAAAAAACCCCTGGTCCCGACGGTATACCGGCCGAGGTACACAAACTTGTGGGGCGCTGCAGGCCCAGTCTTCTTCTAGACATGTATAATGTATGTCTGAAGACTGGGTCTTTTAGCGCCAGGTGGAAGACCGTGCGTCTTGCGCTAATTCCCAAGGGCAAAGAAAACCCAGAGTCGCCGTCTTCCTACCGCCCATTGTGCATGCTTGGCAAAGTCCCTTTATGCAAAAATTGTTTCAAACTTCAAGCTTTATTTTTGTCTTAATGTTTATAATTTAGAGTACCGAATTATCTTTCCTTGTTTATATGAAACGACAGAACCTAATGAAAAAAATAATAAAAAACATGAAATAATTGTTAATGACATTGATCTGTAACACACACACACGCACACGCATGGAAAGAGAGACAGGTGATTATAATTTCAAGGTGATAAACTATTCCATAAACAGATGTGAATAAATATTTATTTACCTGTTGGCTTCTGCTTAGAAGCCGTCCTCATATCTCATTCGTGTACCTTTTATTTTAAAGTATTTTTATTTTATAATAAATAATACTTTGCGTTGTGTATGTTTGTGGTACATGACTGTATACAGATTTTAAACACTGCCAGAATATCTTTAAATAGATAATCTTTTTATTACTGAATAAATTGAATACAAATAGGTTTTGTTCAAAGAAAGTTAAAAATTTTATTGCTTTATTGTTTATAATTATAAGCAATAATGCTCATATTTTTAGTATGTAAAATATCTTGATATGGAGAATGTTTAAAATGACTGGTATAAAACAGCATTTTAGTGTGTTATCAGGTTATGCTTTTGGAACATATTTTTCCTTCATTTGTTAAATGTAATATCTAATCTCAAACCAATGGTATTTATATAAGATTTTGAAATTATTTCTTTAAGAGTGGAAATAGACACAATGAAAATATAAATGTACATAGGCAAAATTTAAGAATAACCAATAACTTTTGTTAGCGTAACCAACAATTGAATCTTTTAGATTCAATTTACTGTTACCTAGCCCCAAAATTATCTAATTAATTGCCAAATTTCATTAAAAAAAAAAGATTCTTAATTATATTAAAGGCATTATTTGAAGGGGAGAAAATGTTTTTGAAGTACTTCAGTAAATAATATTTATTTGTGATTGTGTTTTTTTCCACAATGTATGTAAAATTGATGTATGCTGTTTAATTTAGTTACATCCATTTTAATTTCAACTCTCGGATCATGTAGTTGGTTTTTATTAATGTGTTTGTGCTTTGATATGAATGCATGCGTTCATTTATTATATTGTAAGTATATATTTATTTTATATTTGTAAAATAAGATTTATTTATTTATTGAAAATAGGTTTAATATATTTATTTATAAACATAAATTTCTGTTTAATTTGTTGTATGAATTCTTATATTCTTATATAAAACACAAAGAAAAAAAGTCATTTTAGTAAATAATGATCTGCTAGGGCACTTAGAGATTTAAGTTTACAAGACAATGAACGTAATCTCTCAGTCATTTCAAAGTGGTGGACATGTAATCTTTCTAATTGTTAATATCTTTGCAATCACTGTTTTAATATAAATTTTATATTATAACAAAAAAAGTTTAGTATATTACAAAGAAGATGACATCTTATTTATTTAAATTATTTTACAATGACAAAGTTACAGCAAAAATTCTTGAAGTAAGTTGCATTGTATTAAAAAAAACAGTTTTCATTTTCTCCAGACGAAAATAAAATAACTGTACATGATCTCAACTGCAATAATTTTGTTAATGTTACTGTGTAATAAATTAATAATTTTGAAAATATTACAATAAAACAAAATGTCGCTGAAACCATGAAAATATTACTTCGATTTGTTAGATTTTGTATACCTATCAGACTGTTATAGCACATCTAGAAGCTACAACATTCTAGGTGTGATTTTCAAACTTAAATAAAAATTTCTAAACTGAAACATAATGAAATAAAAACAATTATCATTAAAAACAAAATAATATAAATGTTTATTATATCTATTTAGGAATTCAGTCAACAAATATTATCGATATTATAATGGTTAAACAATAAAGTCATTAAAGTTTTATTTTATCATATAGGCTAGTAAAATCTGTTTTATACTAATGCAATACATTATGTTTTTATAAACCATTTTTAGTTATATATGAAATGTAAAAGTAAAAATACATTAACTTATACATTTAATATGAAATGTCCCTCCAGAAGTTTCTTCCGAATGTAGAAAGAGGTTGTAAAACACGATAAGCAACAAATGGGTAAAATACATTACACTATTAGTATAAAATTTTAGAGGAAGAGTTTTTATTGATTAAACTGAGACCAGGTTAGAAATTATTATTGTTCCAAAAGAAAAAAAAGTATTAACAATTAATTTAATTTCCCAACATCAAATTTTTTTATTTATTATAGTAGTTATAAAGCAATAATAAGTTAATATAATAAAATATTTATTTATAGTACATTAAATAACAATGGTGCTTAAATGATTTTAGTGAAATCAGTGTTAATTTTATTTATTACATTTTTCTATTAATTTAAAAATTTATTGATACAACCTTTAGCAACATATTTATGTGTTTATACAATAATAGTAGTTGACATCATGTTACTGTGCTATGTAACCTGGTATTTAAAATAAATTAATTAAATAAAATTAGAAATATATATTTTTTATATATATATATATATATATATTATTATTATTAAGTAACAAATACTGTCACCCTCTGTGGCAATAGTGGTAGCATCTTGGCCTTTCATCCGGAGGTCCTGGGTTCGAATCCCGGTCAGGCATGGCATTTTCACACATGCTACAAATCATTCATCTTATCCTCTGAAGCAATACCTAATGTTAGTCCTGGAGGTTAAAAAAATTATAGTGCTAAAATATGGTTTTTGTGTTAAAAATATTTAGGATCAGGAAGCTAATAAATTGCCGTAAGTTGTAGTGTGGACATAGCAATCCCCTTCCAACTTCAAACCATCATGCATTAAATTTACACTGAATACATGTCATAGATATATTTAATATCAAACCCAAATTTACATGCACGTGCACACACACACACACAGACACAGACACAGAGAGAGAGTGAGACAGACACAGACAGACAGACACATACACACCACACAATAGCAAAATAAGAAAAAAATTAATAAGCAGGAGTCTCCTACTGAACATTTAATAGTTACATTATTAGAAAAATATTTATGCAAAATTATATCTATTATAAGAGTGGATGACTGATAATAATTAATAATTTACTTTAAGATGTGAGAAAGAAACAATCAGCTTTCTTCCGCATAAATCATACTATTTTAATCTTAAATAAAAACTGTCTGGTGCAAATGTTACTTCTATGTAAACATATTAATTCTTTGTGAGTTTATACTCCAGAAAATATTAAATCTTATTATGAATATGTAATAATATTTTTCTACTTTACATATAGTTTCTCATTTAAAACACAATAATTAATTATTCAGAACACTGAAAACTACAAAAGCCATAGAGCACAATTTTTTTCTTTCAGATGATTGTTATTACAGTTGTCACTATTTGTCTGTATCTTCAAAACCTTCCACTTTTCTAATTTCTATTTTGTGTTTCCAATACTGTCTAGGCCATTCCATTTCTTCTTTGCGTAGAAACCCATTGCAAAAGAACACACTTTTGAAGAAAATTATTCTTAGTTACCTTTCAACTATCTATCTATCCTTTTCATTCAGCCAAACAATTTTTACTGGATATTGGCCACAATATTTCTACCTATATGCATAATGTTTCATATAATCATTCTTAATTCTGCCCAGTCTGGTCTTTTGAGAAAATATCAATTCCTGTTAAAACCTTTGAATCTAAACTTATGTTTGCATCTCATGTTTCTTCATCATTAAACAATGTTCTATGAATGACAATTCTGTAAATCCTGTTTTTCTTCCTTTCTTATCTTATTACCTCACTTAATGAAAATGAGTGCTGTTAACAAGAATTCTATCATTAGTTATGTACTCACTATATTATCTTGACTGGATTAGGTAAGGCTTCCCCTTAAAACAAACAAAATTTTCAAGCAGATATTACTTTTGTATTTCCACTAAGGCAAGAAAGCTGCTTAGATTCACAAAGAGATATGTAAAGTTCATGTTGTTAATAACCTAAAAGAATGCACATGACAGAATCAGTTTAAAAATCTAGTTCTGGAGATCTTTCTCTTTAAATTGACTAACCTTCTACTCAAACTAAAAAAATCGTTGAAGACAAAAGTATAGGCATAATTGATTAAGATTTCATATAACTTTATGATAGATTGCAAGGAGATTTTATATATCACATACAATGGTTGAAAATCCCATCGAATGTGTTGGACTCATTAAGAATCTCAATATTTGATTTCACATGAATTGAAAGAGATTCACTTAACACAATGAATCAATATTTGGTTATACATCTCAAACAAAAGACAAAAAAAAAAACATCTCAAACAAAATGAAGACGACACTTTTTTAAACCGAATCATTACTGGTGAGAAATGGATCGTCTGCAATAACACCAGTCAAAAACAATAATGGTCCAACCAACTGGCACAAGCCACACTGAAAACCAAATTGCACCAAAAAAGGATCATGCTATCAATTCGGTGGGATTACAAAGGTGTTATGTATTATGAGCTGTTTCCAAGGAACCAAACATTCAAATCAGATTTTTACAGTTAACAATTAATAAAACTGAAGAAGCAATAAAGAAGAATGTTCAGAATCGGTAAATTGCAATGGAATTATGTTTCATTAAGATGATGCAAGACCTCACACGTCTTTGTTATCTCATGGAAAATTACTAGAACTTGGTTGGAGAGTGATGTCTCATCCCTCATATAGCACTGATCTTGCACCGGCATTTATTTCAAAGTTTGCAAAACTCTTTAAGTGGTAAAACTATCACTAATAATAATAACCTGAAATCGCACTCGGTTCAGATTTTTTTTTTGCTGAGAAGTATGACAAGTTCTATGAATGCTGAATCATGAAGTTACCAGAAAGATTGCAAAAAGTTATTGAACAAAATCGAAAATATGTAATTGACTGAACTCCATATTTTTTTTAAAATTTGAATTTTATTTCACACAACAAAATCGAGATTACTTTCTTGGCAATCCGATAGATCTTGAGAAACCGTTTAATAATTAAGAATAGAATGTTTAAGATTTTAAGAAAAATGTAGGATTGAACTGTAGAGAAAGAAGCGCTGTTCTTAATTTATAATAAAACATATAGGTAGTTTTAATAAAAAAATTATGAAATATGATGAACAATATATAAAAAAAGAATTAGGACAGAAATGTCCCCTGTTCACAATATTATTTAATTTGTGTGCAACGAAACACTAATGGGAATAAATTTAAAAAATAAAAATTTTAATTTTACTGATGATTATTATTTTGTATGAAACTTGGAATGTATTACAAATAAATAATGATTGATATAGTTTCAATGCTGAGGAAAAACTTTATTTCAAAAGTAAACAGTAGGTAATGTAATATGGTAGAAAGAAAGTATTTGAGGAGTTAGATATTAACACAGAACGCAATATCATAATATCCAGTTATCTTGATAAGTCAAATTTTTCCCCCTCACAACTGAAGATTCTTTTATTGCAAATAACTACCAATATGTAATAAAATGGGAATTCATTAATCGGTTACAATAAATTACTACTAATTAATGATATTTAAAATGAATTTTAATTTAAAAAATATTTAATAGTTTTTAGATTTTGTTTTATTAATTTCTTTGTCTTTCATAATATTATTTTTTTAAATAAGTTTAAATTATATTTCAATGTGAAAATTGTCCTTGTTCCTTGCATTATGAACACGGATATCTTCAATTTTCTAAGGATAAAGATTTTTAAATAAAAGAAACATACAATTTATCTGTTTATACATACACATGAAACAAGTTAAAAAATAAAACTAAAACTATAATTAAAGAGTATCAACAAAACTAAATATTAATGGAGTATCAGATAGTAGAAGAAAAAGAGATATAAAAAAAGACTTTAACAAAAAAGAAAGAGCTGTTAACCAACAATAACATTAGTTTATAAATATTAAAACTGTTACTTAACACTGTGAAGTGTAACATTGCACAGGAGAAAGAGTTAGACAGCTAGAACTTTAGAGAAAAAGAATTTAGAAGCATTTGAGACATAGTGTTATAGGCAATGTTAAAAACGTCATGGAAAAATAAAATCATTAATGAATGAGAATAGAACTCTCTGGAAGACTATTAAAAAAAATAAAGAGACACGCTTACTGTATGTATACTGTGACATAAGGAGACCCAGAAGACGATTATTGAGTGGGATGATAAAAGGTAAAACCGCTGAAGAAGGGGTAAGTTGAAATAGATAATAAAGATATGAATTGAATGATATGAACTGAATTGAGATGATATGAATTGCCCATGCCAAGAACAACTAAAGTTATTAACTCAACAGAGAGGGCTTTAGAAATTTATTGCAAACAAATCTGGGAATTGAGGACAACCAACAAATAGTGATTGACACATATGCAATATAAGTTGTCAGTTTGTATCTAGTGTATCTTATTATACAAATAATATCAGTACAAATAAATTTTATCCATCTTTATTTTATGACAGTTTATGAGTTTAAAATATGACTGCTATTATTGTATGTAGCTACAATTTTATTTACAGCTGATCAGAATAAAAATCTGCTTGAGCTGGAAAACTATCTATCCCCTTAAATTTTCCAAAACTCTCCTTTGGCTTGGACTTCGGTTTACCATGATTTTCCTTCAAGAAATGAAACATGAAAAGTAGTATTTTTCTGGATATCTTAACAAATGTATAAAGTACTCTAAGTACTAAAACCTCTTAAAAATTTTAACTATCTCTGTGCTAGTATCCAGCCGACTGAATTCATAGTAATTGTGAACCTAACCCTTAAAACTAATCTAAAGCAATTGTTGATAGATCTACATTTCAAAGGCTTCAAGTTTCTTCAACAATACATTTGAGAAGTCTAAGACTGAATCTTGTATAGAGATGATGTAGCTGTTAATTTTCTTCTTTAAAGTTAATGATAACAGTTGTATCTATTAATTAACTTTTCAATTAATTATTGTAAATTAAAGGTAAAGTAGGATCTAAGAGTATTCTCTATGGTATATTTACCTGATATTGTAAGTTAGTATCCAAATTGTGTTTGGAAAATTCAAATAATGTATTCAGCATCAATTTATTCTGAAACAAATTTTATGAGATTAAAAAAAAATAAGAATAATCAGTTTTTTCATCTTGTATTTTAAATGTATTAATGAGGCTTAATGTAAATATTAGATTTGGTAGAGAATACAAATGAAATTAGTAATAATTGTAGAAAATATTTAATGAATCATACATCTTATGTCAATAATCTTTTAAGTTTAATTATAATTGGTAAAAGAATAAATATCATGTTGAAATAGGAATTTCAGTTGTTAAATAATGTGGCTAATATATATATATATATATATTTATACATTTTTTTTCTAATTGTCATAGTCCTCTCTAGGACCATGATAAATAGTTCCACCTTTTATTTTAGAATCCTTCACATGTTTTGAGTATTTGTTTAAATCTGTGATTTTGAATGTTCTATCTTTGCTTCATTTAGATTTTGTTTGACTTTTTAAACCACTTTGTGATTGTCTTTCTATTGTATCCTTGGTCAAAGATTTCCTTGATTAGTCTGTTTTCACTCATTTACAACCATTCATAAAAAGCAAGTCTATGTTTCCTATTCATGTGTGACAGTTTGTTTTCTTTCTAGCAAAGTTCATCAGTTTTTTACAGTTTCTAACCATCATATGCTTTTGCTGATTCAAGTATTTACCTTTCTATGTTTTTAGGTTTATTTATTTCTTCTTGGACTAAGAATACGCATTCAGCTGCATGTATTACGTTGCATCTTATTACTGTTGTGTAATATTTTGATACTGATAAATTATAAATTTAAATAAATAATTTAATGCTGAGTCAAGTATATTGCAAAAATTAATTTAAAAAGTTATTTTGTGTATAATTAGTTGATTACTAACTCCTCCCGGTGTGCCTATGTCACTCCCTTTGCAGCTAGGCCCTTCAGACAGGTGCCTTGGTGGGCGGCATCTCAGCATGGGATTATTAGGTGTCCAAAATTGATTAACTCTTTGTATAAATTTTTTTTTTGAATGATGAAAATTGATCAAGCAAAGTGAAAAATATCAGCAAATTTTCCCAATTAAATTTGGTTTAGATCGGTTTAGGCATAGGCGCCAGAGTTTAATTTTTTTTTTGGAGGGGCTCAGAGAAAAAAAGGAAAAACAAGCATAAGGGATAAGATACAAAATGATATTGTATAGTATAATTTAATTTGTATATAAAAATATAAAAACTCAGACAGTCAAACATAAACACAAAAAAAAATTTATTAATAAGCATACAAACACAAAACCTTGAGGCAACTCAAGGTTGATTATATTATATGTTTTATTATATTTAAAATATCGGCCTGGAAGAGGACCATTATGTTTATCATTGTTCAGTTAAGCACCCTTCCTCATTAGGAAATAAGCTTTAGGGTGGGTTACCATCATTGTGCTTTCTAAAACCAAAATATCTGCTTGCACTTTTAAACTTTTCTCTTCAATAAACAAAAATCGCTGTTCCACTTATCAATCTAGACCATCCAAGATTTCTCTAAAAACAACATTTTTCACTTGTTTATCTCCATGCTCTGGAGACAGTTTCACTTTAACTCCACTCCATGCTTTTATTCTTGATAATACAACATACAACTGTCCATGCCCAAAACTCTTCTCAAATCAATACCAATCAATTCAAAGGTTTGCCCTTGAGACTTAGACAAAAAGCTAATTGCACTGGAAACTGGAGTCTCTTCAATGAAAACCTTTGTGTACTCTTATCAATCAAAGTACAAACTTTTGGAATACAACCTGTTGGAATACAAACTCTTGGTATTCTTGGAATACAAACTGTTTCTCCTTGCTTATCTCCAATTAAAAAACATTATTCTTCATTCTTTTAACAATAAGTATCATTCCATTGCATAAACCATCTTTTATGCTCAAATTTCTTAAATACATGACAATTGAATTCTTCTTTAACTTCAAAACATGAGGAGACCAACCAGCTGGATTATGCTTACTTAAAACTTCCACATTCACACTTTTTTTTTGGCCACCACAATCTATACTCAAATAAGTTTTTTCTTCTTCATCCATCAAAATACATTATTAATGTATATTTCACATATTTATGGATTAAAGAAATAAATATATATTACAAGTATAAATAATAAAAAGTACAAATAATAAATATATAATAATATAACAAGTATACAGCTGACCACCACAAGACATGTACTAACGATTTTTCGTTAGTGATCGGTACATTCCGGTGCCTGATATTTGAGCACATTATTACTTATTGTTGTATGGAATGATATCACTTGGATTACTGATGTTTTATGTGCTAAGCTAAGCAGAACGGGCACACACACACACACACACAAACAGACACACATATAAATGTCCTTTAATAGGGTAGGATACGTTTATGTATTCTAGTTTCATATGGTGATACTTAAAAACAGTTGTTGGTTTCACAGTTACCAATCAAGTTAAATCAATTATTTCAGAGAGTGCGATTAGATAAAGAAATTATTAGAAAGCACTCAGGTTCCACTAAATGCCTCTAAAAATCAAGCTACTATAAGAAATTTATAACTAATAATAATGGTATGATGTTACAAAAGGAAGATCATTTCCCCCTTTTTGTACACCACATTGTTTTTTCACACACAAACACACACACACACACACACACACACACACACACACACACACACACACACACACACACATACACACACACATATATATATATATATATATATATATATATATATATATATATGTATGTAATGGAGGGAGTTAGGGGCTTCAAGCCGGTGATGGGTGAATCTCTTGGTGAGCACTACACGTCTATTAAACGGGTGGAGGAGAAAGTGAAAAAGCCTGTCTTCTTCACCGCAGTAGCTGTCGCGCCCGCGCCTAAGCGGATTGGTCCAACCGCAGAGGGCTGGATGGACATGCAAAATTTAAAGATTTTTGTGCCCAAGACGAAGTGCATGTTTCTCAAGGGTGCAGACAAATTATCGTACAGTCGGAAGCCCCACATTAAGTATAAAGGCTGTGTAATCAGCACAGTGAGAGTTCATAAGTACCTAGATGTTTTGTAGTTGCTGTTTAGCAACCACATTAAGCAAGTAGCGGCGGACGCCGTATCAATGATGCACAAACTTAGGAGGATTGCTCGGAAAGACTATGGATTGTCGAGCCGTCAAATGTACATGATTTACTGAAGTGTCTTCGAAGATCTTAAACTGGCGGCGCTAGTTTGGGAACATAGGTTGGATATGAATAGAGCACTTCTTCAAAGTTTAAGGAGTGCCCAGCGCAGAGTCTTAATTATATGCACTGATGTTTTTAAAAGAACCTCCTACGAGACTACCATAGTGCTTAAAGGCTCTCCCAATGGCAGCCATGTGGAGATTGCAAAGAGATTGGGAGGCCGAGGTATTTGGGACGCGGTTTCGGGCCAGGCCAGTACTGGAACGGAACGGTGATCACAATACACCAGATCTAAACTTCGTTCTGTTGCCCATCTCCCGTCTGCGGAAGAGGCTGCAGAACCTCGTGATGGAAGTATGGCAGCTGGATTAGAACACCACGACTAAGGGAAGATTCCTGTATAAGTTGATACGGGATCTAAGGGGATCGTATGTCTCGAGTTAGTTTTTAAGGACAACAGGTGTCCAGGTGCTCACCAAACATGTTAATTT
This sequence comes from Lycorma delicatula, assembly GCF_047948215.1. Classification (NCBI taxonomy): domain Eukaryota; kingdom Metazoa; phylum Arthropoda; class Insecta; order Hemiptera; family Fulgoridae; genus Lycorma; species Lycorma delicatula. Next base: position 44,850,231 of record NC_134457.1, read on the forward strand.
AAACCAATGTCTGTTTCGGTTCCGCCTGATGATCTGTGCGTCTGCGGGGAGGTCTAGTCAAATGAACACCTGATGTTTGACTCCCCTGCTCTAGGGGGGAATAGACTGAGCCACTCTTGAACTTAGAGGTCAAGGGGAAAATTGGCCACTCACAAGCAGAGAGTCAATGTGGTGAGAACCACATTGTCGGACCGTGTGGGAGTTCCTTGATGCAGTTGCTTTGTTCAACCGACATCAGAAATTTACTAAAGGGAAAGACTCTTGCCGCATTGCTATGGGAAGCTAACGTAGAAATGTATGGCTGACCACCAGCCAATTAAGTTTCCATGCTCTTTAATATGGTGGACAGGTACTTTCTGGCATTCAGCGACCTATGCGTGGCAGTGAATTGCTCTCTAGACGAAGTAAATTTCAATTTATGGATGTTATATATATTTTTAATTGTTGATGGGTTGCGCCTTCCCATTTTAGTAAAATTCAGGAGAAGAGGATTCTGCTTCAAAAGTAGGACCTTCTTGCTCTTCTTGTCAGACTTCAGTGGCTTCCTCATATTCTGATAAATCTTCTAAAGTTAAATCCTCTCCTAACAGCAGATGGTGTATGTTTGGATACTAGCTATTCTTTTATTTTTGTAATACAGAAATATTAGTTCAATGATCTTGTAGTTAATGCCACATATCGATATGGCAAAACTTGTGTGCCAATTATCAGATGTGATGGGATCAATTCTTACCATGATCTCAAACTTTTGTGCCGAAATTTACTTCATAGCATTTTTTAATTAGTGTAGTCAAACTTAATAGTTGTTCTTCAAGCATTGAATCCCTGCACTTGTAACAGAAGTTCAGCTCATTTATGCATTTCTTGGCATATTTATTCTCTTAACCCAAAAAACCCGATACAGTAACTGTAAATCACAAAACAGAATGAAACCACTGTATGTGCATACACAGTGAATGTTTAAACAGTATTGGTGTGTTCATTAAATCACTCTGAAGACCGCTCTGTACTGACGTGTTAGAACCTACTGTACATGAATCAATCATGCAAATGCAGATGTTGCCTGATGCAGATGTTGCCTTCATAATATTATAATTGTATCCACTCTCAATTAGAAATCATTTTAAATATTCTTTTATGTATGTTAGTTATCCCTAAAAAAATACATTGATTTCCACTTAAAAATATGTAGAAATATATTATTTAGAAATACATAAAAAATATACTTCAAAAAATGTTACCACAGGTAGATGATGGAAAAATTCTGATTGCATTTTTTTAATTCAGCATAAAAAGTTACATCAGAAAAACAATAAAACTTTCATTTAATGAAACTGTGTTTATTAGTGTAATTAGATCATGATAAACTTAATGCAATATTTGATTTTTTTATTAATCATTCTGGCAAACTTTCTTAAACCACACAACCTACTACTACAATACTGTATAAGTTGTCAACATATTTATCCTATGATGCTTACCTCATACCTTCTGTATGGAAAGATATCATTAACCATATGTACCATTCTGGCACATTATTTAATTCTAATTCACTTTTACTTAGACATTCATGGGCTGCTTATAAATCTCTCTGATTGTATTTAGTGAGAAAATGTAAACTTTTATCTGAAAATTTACTTGCTAATTTTGTCAATAAATTAATTGAGTTCTTTATTTAATGAATTTCTTGAACTGTTAAGTTACAGTTTAACTATTAGTTCTATTATAACGATTAGCAATGTTCCTTTTAATTAAGTATTTTGGATAAATGGTCTTGTTTTCTTAAACCAATAAATAAGTAGATACACAAGCTCTTTTAAGTCGCTCTTTTCCAGTCTTTTAAATCATAAAATTGAATTATAACATTGCTATAGAATAGCTATCAATTAGGTAGTATATTTTTTCTTAATGCTACTAAATAAATAAATTTTTGTTACTAACGGTACATATATAATACCAACATTGTTTGTTTTATCTTTTGTTGGAGGTACGACAGAGATTACTTACATAGGTTAAGAGTGAACAGCGTTGATGTAGCTTAACTAATTAGTTTTATAATAACGATTAAAGGGAGGACTACTTACTTTGTAACTGGTGCTCCCTTTTCCAGTAGGATTAAGTTTCTTTTTCAGGTAATTATATATTGTTTTGTTCTGCAAACATGTGCATGTTAGAATTAAGGAAAAATCGTGTTTCCTCAGTAGGCCCCTCAGTAGGTTGTAATTGTTTTTTAATTATGTTATATGTGTTGTGTTTTTTACAGGTTCATTATATATTTTAAGTTAGAATTAATTATGTTAAGTGGTGTTCGTGTTTCATACCCCATCCACAGTAGGCCCAATTATAAAGTAAAATATTATTGTAAAATTACTTTTTTGTTTATTTAAGATTAGATTAAGTACATGCTGTTAAACCATGTTAATCTGATCGAAATTTTCTGAAGTACTGTTTTATTTATTATGTATGAATATTTCAAGTACACCAAACTGTATTTTTATCAACTGCCTTGATATGTTTAATAATTTTGTTTCAGAATATTTAAGTTTGTTTCAGGTATAGATGATGGTAATATTTTAACTAACCAATGATGAAAAAAGTGGTGTGATGAAGAATAGAAAAGGAAAAATGGATTCCAAAAGAATTAAAATATTAATAACTTGTTAATTTGTAATAATTTATTTTATTATTTTTATACTAATTTTTCTCAAGAGTGTTTCAAGTTTGTTTCAGGTACAGAAAATTGCAATATTTTAACTAATTAATGCTGGAACAACACACTAAAGTAATGCTTGGAAAATTATACATGTGACGAATGTACAACAAAAAATAAGATGAAAAGGCTAATTTCAAAAGTCAAAATGATGATCAGATTAAGATTAACCTAATCAACATTTAGATGGCATGAGTAAGTATAATTTTAAATTTAATTAGATTACAGAAAAACAATGTAAAACCTCATGATCAGATTTCTTTTACAAAATAAGTGAAGGGTTTTTTTATGACAATTTTAATTTTTGACATCATAAATGGTAAAACATTTCATGGAATGCTGAATTTGAGTTTAAACAGTTTTAGTAAAAATAAACAAGTATAATTAATTAGCCTTATTTAGTAAAAACACAAACTAGTGAAGATTTTTACTATATGGAACATTTTATGTGTCTGAAGATGAATCAATAGCACTAATTTTAAATTGAATTTTTTCAATAATTATTTGTAAAGATTTTGCACAATACTATATTTTAGATGTTGTTGCTGTTACCCTATTTTTAATAGTAAAAGAGTTGCTGCATTCACTATACACAAATTATATTAATTATGTAAGCATCTTAAATCTGCATTTACCATAGTCTAGTAAAAGTTTTATTTTATGTCATACTAAAGATGGGCTCTCTCTTTTTCTGTTTAGCTTTCGGAACCACTGTAAGGTATTACTTCAGAGGATGAATGAGGGTGATATGTATGAATGTAAATGAACTGTAGTCTTGTACAGCCTCAGGTCGACCATTGCTGAGATGTGGGGTTAATTGAAACCCAACCACCAAAGAACACCAGTATCCACAATCTACTATTCAAATCCATATAAGAGTAACTCCCTTTACTAAGATTTGAACCTTAGAACTCTTAAATTCAAAATCAGCTGATTTGTGATGATGAGTTAACCACTAGACCACCTCAACGGGCTATTAAAGATGGGCTGCTTTCCACCAACATCATTGCTAACCTGGTAAATTAACTGTTATTTAGCAAACTTGCTGGATTCCCTCTTATAAGTAATCGGTCTTGGTTTCCATTCTGTTGACACGAGTTTTGTTTGCCCGACATTAAAAATTGTTAATCTGAACAGAAGGATGAGCAAATACTTTGGACAGTGTAACAAACTTATACCAAACAGTATAAGTGGTAGTTAATGAGGTAATGATTGGCATATTTTAAAATGAACGTAGGAAATAAATAAAAAAAACTATTAAATCAACAAAGTACAAGATAATTAAATGATTTAAACTGATATAAATTCTTTCTCCAGGATATTAAAAGGTATTAAATACGGTTGTCTGATGAAATGGTTAGTATTTTTAATCAATAGCTTATTGGTACGAAATAATACAATAGAATTATTACCTGCTATTATATTATATTTATTTATTTTTTTTAAATAAGAAAAAAAATAATAAGTTTATTATTATTAATTCAATACACTGGTGTTTTAGAATATTATTAAATAAAAACATTTTATATACATAGTTAATGTATGAAGCAATGAAAAATTGACTGAAATAGTTATGATAATCATGAATTTGTTTTTATGCTGAAATTTAACTAATAAACAACACATTATCGCGCTAATGCTACTATAAACGAAACAATGTATCTTCGTTTACAGGCACGCATGTACATACGCACGCACTTACCAATTCAAGTATTCAGAAACGAATAATCTGATGGTTTGTTAAATATCAAAGGTCAAAAACAAAACGTCGCGTTCAAATTGTCACGTATTATTGTTTTCCTGTTTAGCCTTCGGGAATCACCGTCAGGTATTACTTCAGAGGATGAATGAAGATGATATGTATGAGTGTAAGTGAAGTGTAGTAGTCTTGTACAGTCTCAGGTCGACCATTGCTGAGATGTGTGGTTAATTGAAACCCACCCACCAAAAAACACCGGTATCCACGATCTAGTAATCAAATCTGTATAAAAGTAACTGCCTTTAATAGGATTTGAACGTTGGAACTCTCGACTTCAAAATTAGCTGCTGATTTGCGAATACGCGTTCACCACTAGACCAACTCGGTGGGTATGTATTATTTATTTACCCAGCCATTTCTTCCCAACATTGCGTAAACGCAACATTACAAAATTATGTGTAATGTTTTTCTGTGATATGTCACTTTTGTTTTGATTTGTGTTATTAATTCATAAGTATATGAAAATTTTAACGATATGATTTTAAAAAAATATATTTATACATATTTCCTTTCTTATGTGAAGATGAATAATGATAAAACCAATGCATTCAGAATTTCCTTTTTTGTCGTAAGAAATAAAAGTACGTACATTCTTAGAACCAATTTTTTTGTTTTGTCAGTTATTCACATTACGTTTAGTTTACTCCTGAGTCATTTCCACTACGACTGAGGTTTGGGTTTCTTTGTTATTCAATGGAATTTGCAAGTGTTGTAACGTTGAGAATTTACTGCTAGTTAAGATACATCTGCCATTTGCAGTGCTGCGATCAAAACAATTTGTTGCTGCCATTACCGTACGTTATACGCATCTTTCAATTTTATTTACAGTATTTAGATTTTATGTGTGATAAATAGCTTTTTTATTTCGTAATATAAATTTATTTATTAGTTTCAAATGTGTAGTTTGTGTTATCACCGAAAAGTTAGACGTATTTATTAGTATACCGGTCTGTTACAAAACTTGGTTCATTGCTTCTGTTGACGGTTATATCTACAGGACTGAGCCAGACGGTGAAAAAAAATGGTGAATAAAGGACAGCTTTTGGCAGGAGAAAGAATCATATATAATTTGTTACTTTCTGTGATAATTTTTTAGTATAGCGATTCCCAAACTGTGCGCCGCGGCGCCTCGGGAAGCACAATGACGTAATTCAACTCTGTATCAATATCGAATGTATTGCAACTGGATACCTAGAGTCGGTTCCGTACGTTTTTCGTGAAAACGGTTTAATATCGATACAAATGTTTAAAATGAATGTTTGGAATTTGCCGACAAACGATAACGATGCCATCGAGTTCCTGTTACTGCGTGGCATTTTACCGGGACCAGGATATGTCATAAAGGACATGCTATGCGCCTTCACCGAACTATATGACGTGGCAATAAATTACTTGCCGGTCGAAAGTCAGTATGCGTATCGGGACGTGGCTGAAAAATTTGAACCTTATTTTCATGAACCTCATACGATTTCTATATATATATATATATATATATATATATATATGGACTTCGAACTGTTACTCGATGTCATCTTGTGTGGGTCCGAATGCGTAGTCAACTGGATTAATCATTTACAGTCATTTAGTAGTCGCCATTCGCGCAGCTAAAAATGTATTTTTTCTCTTCGATTCTAATCTTAAATCGACACTGTTCACTTCATCCAAAAGCTGTTACAACAAAACCCCAATATTCTTTTTTTTACATTCAGCATATAAAGTTCAATTACTGAGGAATATTGTAATGAGAGCCAGTTTTAATCACTGTTGCAGTGATATGAACACTTTTATGTCTGTCTGTCTCTGTCTCTTACACTCTCTTTTTTATCAACATTCATATTTGTAACTGATTTTTATTTTAGTTGTTTTGTTAAAATAATTTTATTTTAGTTACAAAGACATTCCGGTTGAAAGTAAAAGCAATTTAAACATAATTGAATCAAGATGTGCACCATTCACTATATAAAGGTTCTTTATTAGCTTTCTCACACCACACATATGTTGTTGTCATTCTTAAATATGTTTTACAGTGGCTTGAAAGCAGTTATGTTTTGTGTTTTTGGAGAAGTCTTGATTAAAACAATATTGAAAGTAGTAAAGTAAAATGTCTGTGAATGTTACATTTTGTTTTTAAATAAAGGAAAAATTCAAACTGTCTGTTAAAATGTTTCAATAAAGTTATGGTTTCGGAAGTGTTTATCATACACACTATTACAAGTGGTGTCATAGCAAGCACAAAAACAACTAAGGACAATAAAGAATATGAAAGATAAAGTGAAGTTATCAGACCATAAAAGTGCATACTATTAACAGAGAAAATTGCTTACTCTCTGGAAAATGTCAGAGGAAGGAATATTTTTTAAAATGTTTAAATTGGTTATGAACAAAAACTGGATATTCATCATTTTGCAAGAATTATTTTTATTACAACTGCTCACCAAGCAGCAAAAGAACCAATTGGTGACAGTCAAGATATTTTACTTAAACCAGATATTGAAAAACTTCATTGAATATGATTTAACTTCGGTTATGGATATGATGTGGAAGGTGAAGTTTAGTTATCAGAGGGTACACAAAATAATTTTTACAAATTTTTGACTGGAAAGGAAAATATTTCTGGTCATTCACAGAAATATTAATTTTAATAAAAGATCAAAATGGTGAGAAAGAATTTTTTTTAATAATACCTAATCATTAAACTGAAGTTTCTGGAGTTCTATTCCCAGCAAGGATCTCGACTTAAATGTTGAGATAAAACAGCGTTTTGTGGTCTACATATCGATAAATTCCCACTTGAAAAAAAGAACATGATTGTTGCATTGTTTGAAAAAACAATGAAAAAAGTAAACTGGAAGCATGGGCCAGAAATTCATGGGTGCACTATAATATGATGATACACTGTAAATGCCTCATTCCTTTATCAGTAAGTTATTGATAGTATGTATGACATCTGTTTTTTTCTTATTTCATATACTCTTCCATGTTGACTCTGGCTGATGTTTTCTTGTTTAGAAAATTAAAATTGATCTTTAAAGGCCACTATTTTCAAATAATAGAAGAATCATATCAGAATTTCAGAAAATATTCTGACCATGTAAATAATGTTTAAGATAATACTACATTAACAGTGGATTTAACAGTATTAAAAAAAATATATATTTTTTTTTAAAGTTCAATTCATTTATGGAGCATCATAATTTATATAGTGTTTCATATTGAAAGCAATATACATGATTTCTTAATTTCTCAAAATAAATAGGAAGATTCACAGTTTTTATTTCATTAGTAGTATATTTACAGTTTTTTTATTTTCAGTAGTAGTTTCCAGAGAAAGTGGATCCAGAATTGTCTTTCAGTGTTTTACAAAAACAAGTTCATTAAACATGCATCTTGGCATCCACCTCATCCAATTTCCCAAAGCTGTTTGCTGAGAAGCTCGGGTGATGTTGAACCGTAAGTTTATAAGGAATACAGTTTACCATAGTTCAAAAGTAAAGAATTTAAGATTTTTCTCATTTGTTTTATTTCATTTCCAAAAATAAAGGACACTATTTTCTTTGATATTATGTAAAAATAAGTGACAGAACTTGAAATAAATATTGTCATGCCTGAATATCATGGACTGCCAGACCTGATATTAATAAAACAGTAGTCATCCATGCAATGAATAAAAAGAAAATCAATTTACTAGAGTAAAACTGATTTTCATTTATTTCAGTTCCAAATATCTCCATTTAATTAAATTTATCTGTCACCAAAGCTGCTTAATTCAAAAGAAAATAAAAATAAATAGTTCTATGATGCATGTGTAAAGAATATTGAAAAAAAAATGGAAGGCAAAATAGCGGTGAAATATCAGATTATGTTGAAACTCAAGATAGAAGATATGAAAGATGAGAAATAGATTTTTAATCAGACAAAGTTTGTAATTTGTAAAAACAAAAGAAACTACCCTAATAAGAGACTGAATAGAGCAAAAGAAAATTTTTATTAGTCCATCAAAATTTTCAGTAAAATATATCAAACTAAAACAGAAATGATTAATGATTTTTATAGAATGATAACTGCTAGTAATGAAACATGATTTTCTATATGGAAAAATCTCTTTCAAGAGCAACTGAATTTAAATAGATATGTGCAGATGACAAGGTTAATGGGACAACATTGTAATGTCTAATATTCATTGCTGTAAAGAAATGAGATGACCATAATGAATGCTGAAGAACTAAAAATCTCCTTACAAGGAAAGAATCGAAGCTGACCTGTTAAATAACATAAGGGAAATAAACCTCAACCGTTCCTGAAAATCTCAAAAAAAGAAAATTTGAATTGAAAAATACAATAAAACTTGAAAGTTGTTTTGAACAAAGGAAAACAACAAAAAATTAATATTTTCTATTAAAAATAGAATTTTATATTTTCTGCAATGAATTTAACTATATAAGTTATAGTTATATACCTTATATAGTTAAATTCTATATTTACTTCATCCTTTTTCTATATCTACTTTCTATACTCCTTTCTATATTTACGCCATCTACTTCATCCTTTTCTTAACGATCTTCTATCAAAAATTTCCCCATTATATAGTTCATTTTAAAACTTTTTATCTTCATTTTATATTTTATCAACCACTTAAATTTTTTACCCTCTTCTATCATACCATACTTGATCTTTAATCTTTGTTTCTCTGATTTTCCTGCTTTCATGATTTTTGATAGAAATTGTTTCAATCCATATAACTAATTTCAATAGTTTTAACTCCTACATCTTTCATACCAGCAGATTCTGCATAAAATCTCTCCTAGCTTGTGCAAGTTTAATTTTGGTTTCTTTTTCACTTAACCTATCTATCACAGTTTTACAACCTGTACAAGAAAAATCTGAAACTATTGTTTACAAGGTCTGACAAAAAAGTACTGAACTTAATTTTTTTTTTTAAACCAACTAGTTGTACTACTGGATGGTGACCAATACTTTCAGTGACTTTAATTGTAGATAGTACATGTGATTTTCTACAAGGCTGCTGCACTTTTCAGTCACTGCCTTGCATAATATTTAGGCATTATTATTCTTTGCTGCATATTTGTTTTAAATGAAATGTGCAATCAAAAATAACTGAAAAACTGCAAAGGGCTTTTGGTAACAATGTTATTAGTGAATCACAAAATAAAGAGTGGCGTGATTGATGCCACTATGGATGCCAATATGGTTGAATAACAGTTGAGAGCAACACTTGGACAGGTGGCTTAAACCGAGCAAAAGTGAGAGCAATTTGAGAGAATAAAAATGAAGTGAGGATTTCATTTGCTTCAGTGCAATTATTTCTGATTGGTGATCTGTGCATGTGCATGTTGTTACAAAGTTCATACTAAAACTTTTCACTCTTATCAAAAGAAAAGAGGTTTATTGTATTGCATATGACATGCTTGATTATAACAACATAAGCCCTGATTTTATGATGAAAACCTTAACCCAGGATGAGACCTAGGTCTAAGTTTATGAGGCAGACACAATCATCTCCAAAACAAACTATTCTCCTTGGTTGAAAAAAACTAACAAGAAAGCATTCTGAAGGTTATGTTAACTTTTTTCAACCTCCAAATTCTAATTCATCAGAAATATTCTCCTGAAAATCAAACTGCCAACATGGAGTACTATCTCATTGACTGTTCTCCATCACTTATAAGATCCTGTTAGATCCAAAAGACCATAAATACAGCAAAGTAACAACTGGTTGATTCTTTATCACAACGCTCCAGCCCGTGGATCTCAATTCATTCAGTATTTTCTAGTGAAATTCAGCATTTCACAAGTTCAGCAGCCTCCCTTCTCCAAAGATGTGGATGTGCTCCACATGAGACTTATATCCCCTTCTATGACTGAAGAGAACACCCAAAGGATTAAGATTTCAGGATAGAGAAAAGATCAGAGCAAATGCAATGAAATGCCTCTTTAATGTTTCAAATATGGATTATAGTAAATGTTTACAGCAGTAGAAGAATCACAGGGAGAAGGTTATTAAGCCAGTAGGGGGCTGACTTTGAAAGAAACTAGTATTTCAAACCCTCAAGACAAATTTTTTTATTATATGTCATATTTACAACATTACAATATTTATCTCACTATTGAATTTCATCATCTTTGTTTTATTCTTGTTCACATTTATTCCCCAGCAATTGGTCATTATTATTTCTCTAACTTCTGCCTGCTTTTATTGAAAATGCCAATATCATCAACAAATCTTAAAATGTTTGTTTTTGCCAAATTATAACTTTGGCGTCAACATTTTCTTTAGTTTTCCATATGTAACTTAAAAAAATAAACGAGAAGGAAAACACCCATGCCTTAAGATATTCCAACATCACAACTTGTCTTTCCTTTTGTAATATTACCTGTAGTATGAATTATAAGTAAATCTTTCTTTATATTTCTTTGTATTTTTCTCCTGTTATTTTGAAGATATTCCATTATACACAATCAAATCACTTTTCATAATCAAAAAGACCATGTAGCTTCTTAAAATCTACCATTTAAATTTAAACTAAGAAGCTAAAAATAACCAACGCTTAAACATAAAATTTCAATTAATATCAACTCAGGCTGAAAAAAATGTAATGGTTGAAAACAAATTAAATACATTTACACATAGAAGTGGCCTGAGACTGCTTAGGAAAATACAATGAAAAATCAACCTGGTGACTAAAATGTAAAAATTTAAACTAACCTTAGAAAAAAAGTCAAAGGTATTGTCAATTACATCACAAAAATATTCGTACAAAATAAAAATATGTAATAGATAAAATTAAAAATAGAGGTCTTATTTTTCATTTCAAGACTAAGAAAGCCTCTATTATAGGATGTTGTATTATTGTAACACATGATAATTTTGATATTAGAGATATATGATTGATGTTTAATATCTTTTGGTTTAAGCTAGTAAAAAAGGAATTTATGAGCAATTATTGTTTCCATAATTTTATATTAACTTAATTCACTCAATACAATGTTTTAAAGTGTAAGAAAACATATTTGAGGAATTTGGTACGTAAAAAAAAATAAATTCCTAATTTAAGAACTTCCACTGAGAACATAAACAGAAAGCAAGTTTTATAGTGTATCATCATAGAGATAAAATTTAGGGAAGTTGAACTAATGATGTTTTTTAATCATTTACTTGCAATTTACAATCCCCCAAATAATGTAATATCACCACAATCAGTTTAATGCTTTCTATTTCAATTTTTTTATTTAATTTAATATTATTATTCATTTAAATGCCATTTTAGTGTCAAATATATTCTAAATAAAACCATGCTTTATACTGATGTTGAGAATTTTTAATGTTCTACAGAAATAATGAACTTTGGTCTATAACATTCGTTCTCAAAGTGGCCGATAACACCTCCATGTGAACACTGGAGGTCTTCAGGTGGGGCGGTAGAAGGCCCACAGAAAATTGTGGGCGTTCAGACAGTCTAGGAAGGCATGGCTGATTAAAAAAAAGGCAAAAATTATGTTTTCTTGATATTCCAAACCAAAATTAAATATCTACTATACAGTACAAAAAATTAAAGGGACACCTATATTTTATTTAAAAAAAAAAAAGATTATATTCAAAGACTTTAACTTTGCGACCAAAAGACTTAGAGAGATGAATAAAAAAAGAATTTAAGCTTGAATACTCTTCTTTTAGACAGTATACTTTGGATTTCAGAAATAATCAAATTTTTAAAAAAATCAGTGAGAAGAAAAGTTAAAAAAATTTGTGAATCAATTTCATGAAATGAAATTTTTTCAGTAAATTGCATTAAAATCGTTTAAAAGCTTAAGACTTTAGCATTAATTCTTTTTTTGTATGTCTATGGTTTTTCTGAACTTAAATATCCCACTTTAAAAAGAAAAGGATACTTTTGTCTTTAATGATGGATATCTCCCAGTCTAAGCAATGTATTGTTACAAATAAATATGGATGATCATTCAATAATGATGACTTGCTTGTTTATCGCCAACACTTGGAGAACCTCCACGATGATTTCAAAGAACAATTCCAGAATATTTTAAATATGGACATACCAGATTGTGTGTTGGATCCTTTTACAAATGTCAACACAGCAGGATCATCCCAGTTAGAAGAACAATCTATAGAACTGATAACAAATGAAAAAATAAAAATAAAATTCAAGAATGACTACCAAGATTTTTGGCTGCAAAAGCCAATCCCGTAACTCTGCCCTGGATTATGGTTAATTGCTCAATGATTTCTGATAGCATTCCCATCATTGTATTTATCTGAACATGGATTTAGTGCTGTAGCGACATTGCTAACCAAAAAGAGAAATCAGCTGCATGTTACTGAACATGGCAACTTAGTACTGTTTTTAAGTAAATTTGAACCTGATATTAACAAACTCGTTAAAGCACATCAGATTCATCCTTCACATTAATGTAAATATAATTTTTCAACTGAAAGCTTTGATTTAATTATAGTATTGCTATATTGAATATGCTATCACTATTGTTTTTATAAATATATAAACAAAATTGTAATTATTTTGAAAGCAATTTTAATAAAAATACTTCCAAATATAATTAAACATGCATTTTAATTGCCCTTATTTAAAATGTAAGTTACAACTCAGAAATAGGATATGCCACATTTAAAAACAATAATTGAAATTGTATTTAAGAGCGCATCTCAAAATCAGCGATTGCAATTATTATTTTTAACAGATGATAAGTTTAAATATTTTGGGTGCACAAGAAAATTTTTGATTCCCAATGTGGGCGGTAGGGGAAATAGTTTGAGAATTAATGGTCTAAAACAACTACAATGTGATGGGTGTAGTTAAGATATAGAAGGATGTGTAGAAATAGTTGATAAGAAAATTGGGTTATCAAACTCTCTAATTCATGGAATCAAACAGAATGTGATTTAAATTGTATTCAGTGATTAGATGTGCTCTCTCTCTCTCTCTCTCTCTATATATATATATATATATATTTTTTAATTTTAACATCAAGAAAACATTTCTGAAATTATATGTTTGAAGTGTAGCTTTATATGGAAGTTAAACTTGGACAATTGGAGTACCTGAGAAGAAAAGATTAGAAGCTTTTGAAATCTGGTGCTAAATGTTAAAAATCAGATGAGTGGATAAGTGTCAAATAAAAGACGTGTTGTGGAAAATTGATAAAGAGAGAAGCATTTGGAAAAATATAGTTAAAAGAAGAGACAGACTTATAAGCCACACATTAAGGCATCCTGGAATAGTCGCTTTAATATTAAAGGGACATGTAGATGGAAAAAATTGTGCAGGTAGGCAACATTTGAAATATGTAAAACAAACTGTTAGGGATGTAGGGGTATACCAAAATGAAACGATTGGCACTACATAGGGAATCTTGGAGGGCTGCATCAAACCAGTCATGTGATGAAGACAAAAAAAATGAAGTCATTTGTGATGAAGACAAAAAGTTTGTGGTACATAAATATTTTTTGTGTTCTTTGAAATGTCAAACGAAAAACCTACCATACTGTACAATATGTTACCTCAAGCAGTTAGTTTCAGAAGTTACATACATAGTAATGAGGTTGTATTGAGCATTTCATTGCTTAGAAGATTTTTCAACTTTACTGTAAATTTGAATGAAATTGTATAATTTAGATTCCTAAACGATAAAGTAAAGTGCCCTTACTAATTCTTATAATAATTAATTAACTGATTTTAAAGTGACTAGTGAGTTGTTGGCCAGTAGACAGATATTGCACAACACATTCATTTCAATATATTGAGTTGAAGGTGTAATTAAAATGTCATTTAGTTATTTCTTCCAGTGATGCTAGACTTTATTATTAGTAATGAATTTCTTATTTATAGTCATTTTTTTTATTATATTAATTAATTTATTGTCTTATGCTAATTAATTATGCTAAGTAAGTGACAATTTTATCATTGAAATCTAGAGAATTTTGGTGTATAATTTTTTTGAAGCATTGGTTAAAATGTTGTAAAATTAGAATGTATCTGAATTTTTTTGCTATTTTAAATCTTAATTTAAATGACAATTTTGGTCAGTAGAAACAAGTTACTAATATTAATGAGGTAACATTTTTGTTATACCATACATCTCTGGAAAAATTAATAAAGATTATATTTTATTTATGAATTTTATAACATTGTAATAAGCTGTTTTATTACCTGGTTAAGAACAACATTTTCTTTGTTTAAGAACAAAAACTGATAGATTGATTTTGAATGGGAGCATTTAATTTGAGCTTTTCAAATATTATCTAGTATTTACTTAGTCCTGTATAGTTAATTTTGCATTGTACTTCAGTTTCTGATATGGGTTAAGGTGGTGCAATCATCTTATAAAAAAATTCTACTGAATCAAAAAGTAAATTGCTTTCTTATATTTAAAAATATTTTACAGTAAAAAAGGATTCACTGAGCTAAGTCATTAGATAGGATAAAAATCAAATGATCTTATTTAATAATAAAAACCATCTATTAAATATAGTATAAAGAAAAAAATTATGGTTATGACTACAATTTAAATGATAATTTTAATTTAATTTTTTAATTGTTCTGGACATTTTCTCAAAATATAAAGATCTAATGTAGCTCAGGATTATAAGATTCTTACATATCAAGTTTTTCCTTTTAATTATTCTCCTCTTCCTAGGTTCTCTTGCAGCCACTATTTGTTCTGGTCTTAACAGCTTTATTAGAATTGATACCTAATGTGTGCCTTTCTTTAATATAATTTAAGACTTATTAAAGTTATTTTAAATTTTACAAACATTATGTTGACCCAAACAATTTCAGGCTCAATATTAAACCCCTCTGCTAAGAGTGAAGCATTAAAGAATGCTACAATTAAAAGTGTGTCGAAAGGTTTTTGAATTTTCAGTCTAACTACCATAAAAAACACAAACCGACTTCCAATTTATTACATGAACAGAAATGAAGTTTTCAGTAATATTCTATAGCAAGTAAAGCTTTTAAGCAGAAAGTAACAGGGCCACTCCATTTTGATTCTTGAAATACTGATTTAAAGGAACCCTCTAATTGGTGAATCTAATTGAACTTTAGAAACACCTATAGATAACTTATTGAGGCTGCAGAACATTCATTCCTATTCTTATTGTGGTCATTCAAGTGATCACTCAGGAAACTTACATGTTCAGTCTACTTTCTGAACCTATATAATTATTGGTGAATTTAAGTCATACTCAGGGCTTGCATCACATTACAGAGGAATATTCTCATAATCTTTTAAATCTGACTCTACAAACACTTCAAGCACTGATAAATATTTTTGCAATGCATCTGATTATTTCAGATGTACACACATATCTCTCTTTGTTCCTGGCAGCTAAAATGCATGCATTAGTTTATGTTGGTTCCTAGCATTGTAGGAATCCCAGGTAATAAATGAGTTGATGGTACCACAAAGGAAGCATGTACTCAGTCTTCTAGAAACTTATGACTAGTGTTGAGAGTAACCAGGTATGTATTATGATTGTGTAAGTATACTCCAATAGAAGATCAAATTTTAAACCGTATTATATCAAATAATCTTTTGCCATGTCAGACTGGAAGCTGCTGTTAAATTATAAAATCATTTATTAGCTTTGCTTAAGGAAGAAACAACATAAAATATTTTGACTAAAGGTTAATAACTTGCTTCTAGTAATTGTTTCAATACAGTGGGGGAATTTATTGGATATATATTAAAAAACACTGCTGATGAGGAGGCTGAATGAATAACAGCAATTTTTAAATATAAAATGCTTACACTGAAATCAAAGCAATGTCTGAACTTTAAAAATCTTTGTCGAATACAAATCTCTTGATTGTATGCAAGCTACTTTGATAACATTACACCATCTATCAAAAAAGGGAAACTGTGAATGAATATTTATCAGTGAGAAAGAGGGGATACACTCAGCACCAATATATTTGAATGAAATGAGTTCTGTCAGCATGATCTTCAGAATTTAAAATCAGATTTAATCGTTCTTTGCCATAAGGTTTAACTAACACCAGAACTTATAGTTACTTACCTCACTAAGAGCAGCATAAGTAAATCCAGCTGTAGATTCTCTATAGTCTAGATCTACAGCAATTTTTGACAAGGTTAATCCTTGAATCTTGTGTATTGTTACTGTATAAGCCAAGGATAGCGGTAATTGCTTTAAATTACCCATATATAAGTTTCTCTCAGCCCATGTATAAGGCTCTCTCAGCCCATGTATAAGTTACAGGAACAATTAAGAAGAGAAAAAATTGTAAAGAAATAGATCATTGTTGCAACTGAATTCAACCAAGATTTATAGAGGAAGCAAAGGTAGCCATGAATTAAATTAAATGTTGATATAGTGTCAAGAGACTCATTTGGGAAGCAATATTTTAAGTAAATCTCTAAACCCAATAGCTAAATTTAGCACAGCATACAAGCCCTAAGCAATGTCCTTGCTAGTGCTTATGGCATTATCTGGAAACATTTTATGTAGATATTTTCCAAATGGTTGTAACATGCTAATTAAATAAGTAATAGATTATATAAAATTATTAAAAAATGAAAATCCACCTTACCAGCAAATTAAGTGTGTCTCAAGATCTTTCGGTTTATTTTAAAACCATCATCAGGAGTCAAAAAAATTATAATAAGTTAAAAAATTAAATCAATGTCAAAGGACTTACACAGTCATGACTGCATGCATTCTAACAGTATACTGAAAAAAAATATAAAGATACTCTGGTGAATTGAAATGTAATTAAAAGGAAAAGCATGTTATTAGAATAATATTTTATTTCATTAGGTTATTTCAATATATCTATATTTAGGACATGTCTAAACAGTTTATCATCTTTAAAAAATTTTTGTTCATTAATTAGATTTTTTTATTATTACTGTAAATGTGATATTTTTCTAAACTGGATGTATAATAAAAATTGTAAGAAATATCTAAAGATTTTCATAAAAGTATAAGCATTATATATATATGAACATTATGTTTAGTAAAGTTGGAATTTTCTGGTTTATTGTTTTTGATACTGTGTCTGTGTTGTTTTGCACGTATAGAGAATTTACGATTTGTCGTATCGACATATATCATATCGCAATCCTCACTCAGACTATATACCCCTTGTATATCAAATTAAGCATCATTATTATGTGATATTTTATTATAATTATTGTTAATATATTTAATTAATTTATTATTTGTAGTATATGAGGGTGTTAGGTTAATTTTTTTACATTTTACATTTAACATACTTTATACATTTTTCAATTTTTTGATAAAGAAAGTGTATTCATTTTTTATGTATATTTTTTTCCGTTTTATCTGGTAATAATTTTATATTGTGAATCATATTAATTTTATTATGTAATTTATTTATAGTATTAATATTACAACCATTAGTAATAACAATGTTTTTAATTATCTCTATTTCTTTATTTAAAGAACCTTTATCATGTTTGAGGTAATGTATGACTCTATATAAAGTGCATTAAAAACAGTCATCTTTTGATAAAGAAGATTTTAATTAATTATGATTTTATCAAGATGTTGCTTGAGACACACTTAATATGCTGGTAAAGTGGATTTTCATTTTTTAATAAGTTTTTGTAATTTGTTGAATATATCGGCAGTAACTAGTCTGAGAATTTAACTACTGTTAATCTCTTCGACATCTGTATTCATCAGACGTTATTACGTTTAAAAACAAATCTATCATCTCTGTAGATGTTAAGAACAGTAGCTGTTCTTGACACCAAAAAAATCAAAGTTATGCTGAGAAAAAAGTTTCTTGTATATGGATTATTCCAGAAATTTCTTAACATTTTGAAACCTAAAGAATGTCAGTGGAAGTTTTTCAGCTTAAAAATTCTTCAAATGAATCTAAGACTAATTTCCCTCAGATGGACATATCATAGGAAGGACAGAAATAAAATCTCTGTCTTTAAAAGGAGATTATTGTCTGTAATTTTATGAGCAGCATTCATCTGATCATAGACATTTTATTTACTGTCAAGAATTTTACTGGATTCATTTGTGTGTGAAATTGTAGACTTCTTACTCAACATGTAGACATCATTATATCAAAAGGCTCCCCACAAAGGAATCTTAGATTGCGTTTTTGGATGTGTAGGCACTTCAAGCAAATTTACACCATCAGGTACCTCTACCAAATTCTTACCAGACGGGTTTGGAGTAGTTCTGCAATTTGGAGTTATGACAAAAGGATTACTAGTTTGAAGACTGACAGTGCAAAGAAAATTCCTTTGCAAGTTATACCATCAAGGGCTGAGAGCGCACCAAATATCTTATGAAATCAAGTGTAATCTCTTGGGCATTACTTTCTTTGAGTCTGAGAGAAATAGATGGAAAGTTATACTGATTTGTAATAAACCAATTCATGTACTTAATGGCATTAATATTTTAGATATCAGGATTCCATATATGAAAATAGAATACATAAACTATTTGATTATTAAACCTGTACTGTCACCATAAATAGCCTTAATTTAATCATTGGAACTGGAGTAGATGTGCTCAGTGAGAATCTTAATTCTATTAAGAAAAAGATTAAGAATTGTGTTTGTAATACACTATTACCTTCTTGTTAATGATTTATGAACATTATTATTATATCAATATTAATCAAATCATACTTGACATCAGATTTAGATAGGTATTTGTAGGTACTATTTATTGTAAATTTAGGACATTTGACAATACACCTTAAGTACGTACTCTATTGACTGTATACAATCCTGTGTTATTTAATTTTTAAGATAAACCAGAGTCTTTAGTGTTGCAAGGACCTGTTACCTTACATACCCTAATAAGGTTGATGCACCATATTAAGTCTGTCATATACTGTTTTGGTACACTTCTCTACTGTTAGATAAGTTTTCCCTGTTTAGATCACATATCTCTATGGCTTCAAGGTCTGAAAGAAAGCACACCAAAAAAAAAAAAATTATTGTCAGGAAGTAAAGCCCCTGATCCACATGTGGACTCACCATATTATTTATAGAGAAACACTGGTCCAAAAATTACAATCCTACATTGAATCAGATCTTAGAATATATAGTAAATCTTAATAAAAGCTTGATAGTTAAAGGCAAAATTTTTCAAAAAAATATCTGTGGATATACTGTGTACAATTCTCTGCGTGATGTTTGTGCGTACATATGTATCTTGCATAACTCAAAAATGTTGAAATTTTGGATTTAAATCTGTTGTAATATCTAGTTGTACATCTCACCTTTTGATTGCTTTATCTTTTTTAATTAATGAAATATTTGTTCTTACAAGGGGAAGACACATTGGTTCGAATAAGCTCCCACTTCATCTCTTTTTTTTTAATTTAAATACATTGATTTATTAATAATTATTAACCTCTGATTGCCAAAATTTTTTACAATAAATAATTTTAATTATTAACATTATTAAATTATTATTGTTATTATTAACAACAATAAAAAAAAAAAATTTTTAAATCAAAAATGTATTAATGAAATAAAATTTTATGTGCTTTTCATTCAAAAAAAAAAGTGTGTATATAATTTAATAGGTGTATAAGGAACCCATGTTTTGTCCACATCAGATTTTTTTAATTGAGTGGTCTTGAAATGCAGCATTTCTAAAAACCCTGATACCCATATTTGGCCGATCGTTATAATTTCCCTTCATAACTAAGCTATCTTAAATAGAGCTGTAGCCAGGAAGTAAAAAACCTGATTTTTCTGAATGTGAATTATTTTATATGTATTGTTTTTTTATATTTAGTATCTTTATGTATTTGTCTTAATATTTATTTCATGTTGTTAGTATGAACTGTAATTTCATCAACTTTTTCTTTCATAATTAATTACTTATTTTGTGATTGTACTCAGATTAAGGTTTTTATTATAGTTTTCCTTTATCCATCTGTACGAAAGCTGATGCAGTTCCCTTTTTTATCTGTAGTGGTAGTATATTTACTCATTCCTTATATCTTGGATATATGTATTACAATATACCAGATTAGATTAAAAGATTTATTTATTTAGTGACATTTACTTACTAAAATATGTTGCGATACAAAATATTTTAAAGAATTATTTTGAGAAATATTTATTATTATTATGTTTTTACTTATACACAGATGCATTGTATTATAGTGATCTAATATAAATTTTAATAATTAAAATCCTTTAGGTTTGTATCCATGATAATTTGCGTAACTTCCACGTCCATGGTGACTTACTTCTGATCCACTACCTCTTGTATAATTAATTACTTTCTTATGAATCCATCTGCTGCTCCACCTTCAACCACCCAATCACTTGTTGATCGTTTTTTATTTGTTGCTACAACCTTGTTTATTGTTTGCTTTGTTTGACGAAGTTCTGAAACTGTACAGACAAATTATAATTAAGTGTTCTACTTGTTAATATCTTATTTCCAATTACACTAGACAAAATAATTTATATTTAATTAATAATATTTTGTTTAACTACATAATCGATAATTTGCTCATTGTGTGGTTTAAAATGTGGAATCGGTGTTCCTGCTTAATCCCACAAGTTTAGGGGTTCCCGTAATATTTATCTTGAAAAGATGAAATCAAGGAATATAAATTACATTACAAACATGTACATATTTTTTTTTGTTTTAGAAAGTGTACACTTTCATTTGGATTCAGACAATCAATGTCAATTTCAAGTAAATGGAAAGGAAGATCAAATAATTTTCAATCTAAAGAACATGAGCACATAGTTACCAAAATACCATTTTCTTCTTTAAACAAGTAATTTAAACACTGCTCTTCCACTAGAAACCAAAATCATTATGCATAATCGTTCAGGTTTTTACTGATGAATCTGTACTCTCTTTAGTCATATCTTCTCTTACGGCGGGTGACATTCATATCGCCTATTCAAGAAAAATCTAAAAAAAAATAAATAAACTTATTATATAAACAAATCAATTATTTAGTAAATCCAGTGTATCAAAAAAATATTGGAATCTTAAAGCTATTTAATATCTAATAACTTTGTCTTATAAAACTAATTACAAATAAAATGAAAGGGTAATTCTTTCCAAACAATGTTTAGTATAAGAGCACCTTTCATCATAAGATACTTATCCAACCAGTAGAAGAATTCATTCCATAATTAAATGAGCATGTCTGGAATAATGGAAGCGACAAATCCTGTTTTTCACTTCTGTTTCAAATCGGTAGTCAGTAGCTAGCGGTGGCACATACCCAAGATCCTTACAGGCCACCGCAAACAATCTCTGTCATCGCGATTCAGTGGTCGGGGAAAACGTCATTCAACCGATCCCATAAAAGTTATGCCAATGAGGAAGCACATTATCTATTGTCGGATATTTGAAGTTAACAAATAAAAACTATAGAGAAATTTAAAAGAAAAACTTACTAAAGCTAAATCTGGGATCATCTTTACCAGGGGAAGGCAGCTTATAAGGCCAAATATACAACGACTAACTAATAGTTAAATATTTTACATCGTGTCTAGGCTATGTGTTTAACAGCTCAAGTATGTGCCTCTAAAAGGTTTGATTGTGTTGATGAAAGCCTCCAAAAGATTTTATTGAAAAAACGTAATTACTCTCCCATACAATAGTTTTAATTATATTTTAAATTTAGAAGCTGGAGTATAGATTGTATAGATTGCCACGTATGGTCACTAAGAAAATTACGAAGAAAATGGTACATTGATTTGAGTCGCGGAAGAAATTATTGGTAGTAGATACCAGTAGAGGTAGAATATACCAGCCTCGTTAAGAAAGTTTTCGAACTGACATAGAGTTGGGGCCCATATGACAAACTGACTATGATATTTGTCAAGTATGATCATTTAAATTGCATCCTGCGAAGTTTCAGACCCGTGTATTTAGTATCTTGTTTGCGGCGATCGAGTAAAACAAACAAGTTTTGACATTTTCTGAGAAAAAGGGTAAAATTGAAGTTCAAGCTTTAATAAAATACTTTGATTTAAATTTTTTTAATCCCGATTATATACAAATATGTAGTTGAATTTCACTTTAAAGGATACTTCCCCTTTGTTTTCGGTGGTAAAAAAATTAATATAAACGTGATCATACATCCATTCAAGATGATGAAAGTTCGCAATGCCTAAAACTTCTACGACTGACGAAATCTTCACAAAACCCAGAATGCCGTATTAAATGACCACCTTTGACGGTATGCGAGTTTAGTGACATCATAATCATCTCTGTAGAATGTGTTAATTACATTTTTAACGATGTGTTGGGTATGAAAAAGCATTCCGCTGAATGGAAAAAGGTTTACATCTACCTTTAATATTCCGCTGCTTACTAGCAAAGAAAGTAATTATTAAAAAAAAAACTGTAACTGATTTCGTTATCACAAATTGGACAGAACTGAACGAACTATTTTATCTGAACGAAGTTGTAAAGTTAAAAATTTAGATAATGCATAATTATTTTTATTATTTAAATATTATTCATTATTTCAATTATTTATTATTACTTAAAAATGATTATTCTTTTTTTCTGTTTTAGGGGCATTGACTATTTTGGTCATTAGCCCCTTCCATTCAAAAAAAGGAAAATAGCACTTAAGCTATTTTACACTTCAATCAAACTGAAAACTGTTAATTCATTTTTGATTTCTGACTTAAATACTGAACACAGTCGCTAATAATCTTGATGCTGAACATATCACATTGATTTACCTCCTAGACTTTCCTTTCTTGCATCTATTTTCCATTCTTCTTGAGGCCTCTAATTCTGATGACAAAGTGTCTGAGGCCTCGAACATGGCAACTTCCTCCTTTCAGATACCAGAAATGTTCTGCGACTGACATCAGGTGATGACAACTTTGATGGAGCGGTTAACACGGTTGTTAATGAATCTAAACTTGATTCGATCTCTAATGGTATACTTTCGGCGGCTGAAGTATCCAGTTCAATCTCCAAAGGCATACTTGGGACGGCTGAAGTACTCGCCCTCTCCTTAAGTGTCCTCTGGGCTTTTGGATATTCCATAGGTGCGGGTTCTATAGCGTCTATATCCGGTGTTTTCCCTATTGTTACTCGCACCTCCATTGCAGTAATCTCCGATTTTTCTGTACCCTTGCCAAACCCTCCTTCTCCTTATGACTGTTCGAAGGAATGATGGTTTTGGTTTTGTTAGATATCTCTTTATCTTTATGTAAAACATCAATTGGTGGTGTCATCGTCGCGGGTTTGTTGCTTCTTTGTGCTTAGAAAATTCAATCCTAAAGTCCATCTGTGGAAGAGTCTTCACGTGTTGTTTCCTTCCGTTTACTTTATTTATACTTGATGACAATTATTTTCCCTAACATAGCAAAGCTGGATGCAAGCATTGTAAGCAACTGCTCCACGTTAACTTTATATGAAGAAGGGGCAGCAGTTCCTTATGCATATTTCGTTGTCGGTCAAGGTGTTTTACTGCTAACAGTTTTCCTCGTTTCAGGGTAACTTATTTCTTGCAGAGTTTTAACTTCCTGAATGGCCGTTTCCAATTTGTACACCGGGCAGTTTCTTGATCGGAGGTTGTGGTACTCTTTGCAGTTAATGCACACTAAAGGGTCTTTACATGGATCGTCCTCATGAGTTTCCATTCCGCACACGCAGATTTCTTGCCTTTCGCATCTGACCACCGTATGTCCGAAAAGTTGGCACTTAAAACATCGCATAGGTTGCGGGATGAAAGCGCGTACGTCCAGACTATGTATGCCAGCACGCACTTTCTCAGGCAAATTAGGTTTATTAAAGGTCAGTCAACACATGCGACGCTAAAGGAATAACCTCACCGTTTCTCCTCGTGGTTAACCTGCGGAATTGAATCACTCCTTGACTCGACATTCCTTCCACAATTTCTTCTTCGGTGCAATTAAGAAGATCACGGCAAACAACCACTCCTTTCGATGAGTTAACCGCACTTTGAAGTTGTACAGACACCACGAACTCACCGATCTTCTTCAGAGGCTGAACTTTTTGGCTTTGATTGTCGTTTACAGTTTCGATGTACAATCCATTAAAAGTGTTTCGAATCTCCTTGAGAGGACCATCAGCACAATTTTTTAATCTCTCTGGCGATTAAAAAAGGCTGACTTTCTGGAAGTTCCCATTCTCCGTCGTAATAAATAAATGTCTTGGTTTGGGCGCATTGTTGCCAAACAAAGTTTTCCTCCAATCTCTACTGATTCTGTCAATATCTTTTCTTATTCTCTCTGTCTCTACTACATTTCCTCTTTGCTTGAGGCGAATTGGCTGTTTCTAAACGAGGGTGTTTACGTGCATCCTCTGCCACGTTGAATTATTCAAGTTGTTGCATTATGTTTGGTCCCTACTGTAGCAAGACTAGCCGCCGGGGTACACCCCCACTCCAGGGCTACTAACCTTGGAGGTCCGATCCGGTACTCCTGGAACCGGCATATGTCCTAGCAGGTAGCGGATGTGCAATCTCTCCACTCACTCCACGCCCCTACTCACCGAAGCTTTCAGGGCTCTCATGTACTGACATGGACACCTTTGCTACATCGTTGCCATCACAAGGGACAAATAGACAACGGAAGGGTTTCCGTTACACCTGCAATAACATTGACCCTGGCCGCCACATCGCCAGCTCTAAATGTGGTGTAAGTCCATATCTAAATCACTTTCAATGTACATGATCCTGCAGGTGGCCAAGAAAATTCAATCAAAAAAGTAACCTGAAGGTGGAAGCCAAGTCAAAAAAATCACATTTCTGAGGAAAATACTTAGAGCCCCGTTAGCGAGCTATATGTATTATACGTATGTACAGCTGTTGCCGCCCTGAACGTGGAACGAAAACGGTGTGTTTCGGACGTAGGATTGATTATTTACCTCAGGATCTTAAAAATTATTATTAAATATTATTATTATTCTAAAATCACAAAATTCATTCACATCCTAAAGGTCAGTTTCTTTTAAAAAAAATGTTCAACAAAACTGATCGTTGGGATCAAATATGTCTTTTAATGAAACTAATTAATCTCCTTTATTAACAAACACAACATACCTTTCGTATTATATATTGGTGTACCATCTTTGTTTAACACATTATTAGATTTTAATTTATGTACCCCAAAATTTTCCTTAACTTTCCTGTATGCTCCGTCTATTTTACCAATGTTCATTTCTCTTTCCACTTCTGAACACTTTTCTTTAATCCACTCTTCTTTCGCCAGTTTGCACTTCCTGTTTATAGCATTTCTTAATTGCCGATAGTTCCTTTTACTTTCTTCATCACTAGCATTCTTATATTTTCTACGTTCATCCATCAGCTGCAATATATCGTCTGAAACCCAAGGTTTTCTACCAGTTCTCTTTATTCCACCTAAGTTTGCTTCTGCTGATTTAAGAATTTCCTTTTTAACATTCTCCCAGTCTTCTTCTACATTATCTTTTTTACTCAGACCTCTTGCGATGTCCTCCTCAAAAATGTTCTTTACCTCCCTTCCTCAAGCTTCTCTAAATTCCACCGATTCATCTGACACCTTTTCTTCAGGTTTTTAAACCCCAATCTACATTTCATTATCACCAAATTATGGTCGCTATCAATGTCTGCTCCAGGGTAAGTTTTGCAGTCAACGAGTTGATTTCTAAATCTTTGCTTAACCATGATATAATCTATCTGACACCTTGCAGTATCGCCTGGCTTTTTCCAAGTGTATATTCTTCTATTATGATTTTTAAATTGGGTGTTGGCAATTACTAAATTATACTTCGTGCAAAACTCTATAAGTCTGTCCCCTCTTTTATTCCTTTTGCCCAGCCCGTATTCACCTACTATATTTCCTTCCTTGCCTTTTCCAATGCTTGCATTCCAATCTCCAACTATTATTAAATTTTCATCTCCTTTTACGTGTTTAATTGCTTCATCAATCTCTTCGTATACACACCTCATCATCATCATGGGCGCTTGTAGGCATATAGACGTTAACAATCGTTGTCGGTTTAGGTTTTGATTTTATCCTTTTACAATGATTCTATCGCTATGCGTTTTGAGACATGGATTCTTTAACTCAAAATTTTCATTTTTTTTATAATAAATTTTTTGATGATTGTTACACTATACATTGTAAATATTCTTTCGTTATTAATTCTTTGTAATACCCCGGGCACAATTTAACCTTCGGCCCGTCGTAAAATGTGTGAAAATGAGTCAACAGCCCTTTCGTGAAATTTCATGATATACATACCTCGCACTCAACCTAAGTTGCAGACATGTATGAATGAACGACTAAAAAACTTCTCAATGGATCATTGTACGTGGTAGTATGGTAGTGTGTTAGTAGTTGCCTTACGTCATATTTTTAGATTAATACTATTTATCCAAGAGGTATTTTATAATAACATCTTAATAGCCAGTAATATGTTAGAGTAATTCTTATTATTTTTTAATTTTATTTTGTTTAATTATTTTTTATAAGAAATTTAATCGGCTTACCTGGAAATAAAATTTCACCCTGGCTATAATCATCACAACATGGTACCGCTAATACTGCCGCCGTTGATAAGACAAATATGAAAACAAGTGCCTGTAAAAGAAAAATAATTATTTTTGTTTTTCATGTGACGTTTAATGTTTAACTACTATTAATATAAAATAGTATTAATTAATATTAAGTATTCTTCAAAAACTTAATAAATGTCCAAATTATTATTAAAAACCCTTACATAAACTAATTCACTAAACATCAAAATGAAGATTATAAACTGCCGATTGAACATTTTGGAATAGATGTTGCAACAAATGTATGAAAGTTTAAAAAAAGAAGAGATAAAAATTGCAAAATATGTGATAATTCAATACAAATGATTCCTCTGTCAAAGGATGAAAGATATGTATACACTAGTACTGAATACAACAGTAAATAGTCAAAGAATAGTCTAGTCAATAGTGATAAACTGTTCAATGAAATTCCTCTTGTTCTTAAAACGAAAAAATTCAGTTTCGGTTAGAACTATAAATTATTTTAAAACGTTAAGTGCTAATGGAAAAGTATAGATAAAATCTATTATCATGATCATCATACTGGAAAATTTAGAGAAATGGTTCATTCATTCTATATTTTCGAACATCAGAATCCAACATTTATATCTATTTACTATTTATTATAACTTGGCGGATTACGATGTTCACTTGTTTATCAAAGATCTTAGAAATGATGAGGAAATACAATTTTAAAAGAAATGAGAATCAGAAATAAAAATATTAATAGAATGGATTTATGGGAACAGGAAACAGAGATTGAGTAAGATAAGGATTGTGGTACAAATACTTTAGAAAAATCGTTGTATTATTCCAAAGACGAAAGCATTTCTTTTGAGTTTTAGTTTTCGGGGAACTTAATTTCTAAATTACATTTTAAATTTTATTACTTTTATTCTTATAACTTACTTCTTAAGTTATGTATTAATTACACTGATAACATAATTTTTGTTTCCTAACATGCGATACATAATTTTAATCTGTTTTTTGATGCTGAAAACAAATATGAACTCAGAATCTTTCTACCACTGACCATTTTTTGAAAAATTGTTAAATTTTAATTAAAGGATTTTTTTCATTTGTCAACGTATAGTTAGCATTTTTAGCTCCTATATTGTACAGAGTTATCATAAAAGAATGGTGCGGGGTTTGAACATGGTTTAAATTAAAACAGAATTACTACTAACAGTTTATGTTTTTTATTTTTCAAATTTTTCGTCTCAAAAATTTTTTTAAATAATTAATAAATTTCAATATGTGCGCCCTTAGTCGCTCGACAAATGTCCAAACGATACTCAACTTCTCTCCAAACATTAGTTAACATTTCTTCGTTAATGGTTGTCATTGCTTCTTCATTAATCCTGTTTTTTAGGTGGTTTAGGTCACGAATTTTTTGTGTATAAACAACGCTTTTGATGTACCCCCACAAGAAAAAGTCGCAAGGTGTCAGGTCTGGACTCCTTGGAGGCGAAAGTATGGGCCCTTGCCGGCCTATCCATCGATCTCCAAGTTATTCGTTCAAAGCGTCCGTGACCAATGCATTGAAATGCTGGGGAGCACCGTCTTGTTGGAAACGAAGTCGATGAATGTTTTCGAGTTCATTCAGCTGAGGAAAGCAATAATTGGTTAGCATGTCAAGATACACAACTCCATTAATTGTTTTTTCAGCAAAGAAGAAAGGCCCTATTACACGATTTTTCATCACACCACACCAAACATTAACTTTAGGCGAATCGCGTTGTTTCTCAATAATTGCGCGTGGGTTTTCAGAACCCCATATTAGTGAATTGTGTCTGTTAACACATCCATTCACATGGAATGTAGCTTCGTCTGTAAAAATTATATCATCTAAAAATGATTCGTTTTCACTTATTCTGTCCAACAATTCAACAGCGAAATTGTAACGTTTTACACCATCATCGGGTTTCAATTCCTGCAGTATCTGGATTTTATAAGCGTGTAATTTCAGTTTTTTATGTAAAACTTTGTAAACTGTTGATTTTGGAATACCTAATTCGACGCTTCGACGGGAGATGAACTTCCCAGGACTTCTAATTGCCGATTGTCTAATTAGTTCAACCGTTTCGTCTGGTACACTTGGTCTGCCGGTTGATTTCTGTTTCTTAACTGATCCAGTTTCTTCGAATTGTTTGAACCAACGTGTTATGTTATTTTTGTGTGGTGGAACTCTTCCGAATTCACGTCGAAACGCACGTTGAACTAAAATTACGGATTTTAATTCAGGTATCAATAAAACACACTTTGCTTTGTCTTTATCCGAGAACATAGTAACTCACTAAACTTACCGCAATAACAATACAAGAACTGACGTTGTGGTTACAACTGCTGATAAACAAACTTTTGGGTTGGAGGCTTTCAGGGATACAAATAAAACACCTAGAAGTTTCCCTACAATCTTCCTATGAATTACTGAAACCGCACCATTCTTTTATGATAACCCTTTATTTTGTTAGCTCATTTGTTATTGTTTAACTTTGTTAACATAATTTGTAAGCTATAAATAAACAATACTAGACGAAGAATTAAATCATATCATAGTCACATATTATGACATCATATCTAATGCTGAAGAGTAAACCTTCATCGACAAGATTAATCATGTCTGTGCAAGTAAAAACATTTAGCTGAAAACACAGCTGTGTTTTTTTGTATTAAGCACTGGATTTAGGAATGAATTAATTTTGTTCAGTCGTATTGCTGCCTTAAGTTTGTTAACAGTTAAATAATACTCTTCTTAATAATTTTTAATTCTGAACTTTATTTTATCAATAAATGTAAATATAATGCAAATGAACAAGAGGAATATAATAAAAAAAATACAGAAATTATAATTAGAATATTAAAAATTATCAGCCTATTTATCTTCATATTCAGGGGTGATTTTGATTTTGATTTGTCTTTTGATTATAACAGACTTTTTGTTATAATCAATTTGTCAGGCAGGATTGGTTTGTTTTTGATGATGTTTATTGATGAAAATGCAACTTCACAAAAATACATTGAACCAAAGATGATTACATTTTCAGTGCAACACTAAGGAAAATGGGGTATTTTTCTCTGTCCACCAGAGTCCATATATTGCTACACGTTGCATATGAGTTTTTCAAAGAAAGGTCTTGAAAATTTTAAATTTCTATTTCTAATTCTTCAATTTTATACTTTCTGAATATTTCACACATCCTTTTTCAAAGTTCACTAATGTCAACGGAAGCGAATGGATTATTGATAAACACGATCACTGGTTCAGGAACTGAAAACTGGCTAGATTTATTGTAAAATTCAAACACAAGAGTTTCAAGAAATGCTTGGCATAAGAGGAAAGATCAGACATGCTCTCATTTGCTGTTAATTCTGCATTGTTAATCTTATAGAAAGTATTAAAATTAATAATGATAGTTGTTGTATCTCTGTTGCCTGAATTGTAAAATCTCTGGATGTTCTCTTAGATAATAGTTTTTATGGGGTGATTATAATAGATTTTAATAACCATTCCTGTTTTTTAAGTATTATTTCTATGTTGCCCTGTTTAGGATGTCCTTAGTTTTCTTTAATCCTTCTTGTTAATTACTGGAGCAGTAAATACACCGTGAAGTTATATGCAATATTACCTTTTGTGGCGATTTTAATATTAACTTTCTAACAACTCTCAACTTACAATAAATGAATCTTCAGCGATTATTATACCCAGCAAAGGCAGTTAAAAATTTCATCTTTTGATAAGAATACACATGTAAAGTGTAGGTCTTTTACTTCAAGGGTAGAACCCAGAATCCACAAAAGTGGATTGTTTGTTCACGAAGACTTCTAAGAATTTTTTTAACCATTTACTTCAAAATTGAACCATACATCAGTTTGGATTCTTTTTAATATATTTCAAACTGAAATTTTTAAAACAGATGATTTTTTGAGTAATTGTTGCATTATTCAGCAAGACACTGATTTTTCAAACATTTAGTTAAACTAATGAGGGTTATTTCTAGTCAGTTAGTTAATAAATTTAAACCTGACAGTTTTAAAAGACATTGAATTTTCTGTTCTTTAAAACTGAGTCTCTTTCATTATTTGTTAGGTTTGTAAACCAAACATCGATTTTAATAAATTTTAACGTTGTTGTTCCTAAAAAATGGATGTTTCTCGTGAGAGAGAGTTTTTTTCTGTGGCCAGTGAATTTTCTGTTATTTGGAAAAACCAATGAGCTTCTATCTTTCAACATAATTAAATTTTCAGCCAATAAGGAGATGAATTTGGCATATTTTAACAATTCTGTCATCCCATCCTTGTATTTTAACTTCAGTATTACTTGAGAGTTGTGAAATGAAGTAGGCCTACGTTCTGATGGTACAATTTATTACCTTATTATGATGTGTTATGCATTCCACATGTTATCAGTGTTTTTAAAGTAAAGTTATTTAAATTATTAGATATTATTTTAATATAATGCCTAGTATAGTCTTAACATGGCTAAAAGGTAAAGAACTTACAGCTTTAACAATGAATGGGAGAACCGATATTGTTTTATTGAATATAGAGGTAAACCTGTGTGTTTATTGTGTAATGCTAATATGTCTGTTTCTAAAAGAAGTAATGTACAGCCAGTAACTTGACAGAAGCTTCTTACAAAATTTATTACTTACAAGCGATGGGCAGTAGTAAAAGAAGCAATGATCAGTGCCGTTGAATCTCTGCTCAAAGGTCACAAAGATAAATCTGCACTTATATCCTCCTTTAAAGGACTACAATTGACTCACCGAACTGTTCGTAGGCGGGTTGAACAGATTCTAATAATTTGTAATCTCAATTACATCAGGATTTGCAATTATGTGAATATTTTTCACTCCAGCATATTTGATATTGCCAAGTTGTATGTATTTATTAGAATTGTTTTCTATGATTTCACAGTAAAGGAAGAGTCTGTCAAACTGTTACCACTTCATGAACAAAAACTAGGGGAGTAGACATATTTAATGTGTTCCTTACATTTATCAAAGATAGTAACTTTCTGCTTTCAAAGCTTGATGCTATAACAAAAAGTTTCTATGACAGGTAGGAATAATGGATTTCTATCTCTTTGTGCTAAGGATGAATCATTTCCAAAATTTATTTCTTATCATTCCATTATCCACCAGGAAGCTTTATGCGCAAAGGTTTTAAAGTTTGGTCATGTCATGAAAGAAGTAATTCATGTGGTGAACTATATCAGATCATCTTCTACACATCATCGATTGTTTTGAAATATTTTGAATGTACCAGATATTCAGCATGATGACATAATTTTTCATGCAGATGTAAGGTGGCTTAATAGGGGTAAGAATGATTCTGCTGTCTGCTTGGTGAAATAAGAGATTTTTTTAAATCATTTCCCGAACCATATTATCATGAACTTGATATATCATGGCTACTAGATTTATATTTCCTGGCATATCACCTCAAAATTAAAGGAGTTAAATCTCAAATTGCAAGGAAAATATTGTAATATTTTAGATTTGATAAGTGTTATAAATGCGTTTGTAAAGAAAGTGAGGTTATGGATTACATATTTAAACAGAAAGTCCCTTTCACACATCCAAATTTCAAATCAATTCTAGAAACAGCAAATGAGAGCATGTCTGATCTTTCCTCTTATGCCAAGCATTTCTTGAAACTCTTGTGTTTGAATTTTACAATAAATCTAGCCAGTTTTCAGTTCCTGAACCAGTGATCGTGTTTATCAATAATCCATTCGCTTCCGTTGACATTAGTGAACTTTGAAAAAGGATGTGTGAAATATTCAGAAAGTATAAAATTGAAGAATTAGAAATAGAAATTTAAAATTTTCAAGACCTTTCTTTGAAAAACTCATATGCAACGTGTAGCAATATATGGACTCTGGTGGACAGAGAAAAATACCCCATTTTCCTTAGTGTTGCACTGAAAATGTAATCATCTTTGGTTCAATGTATTTTTGTGAAGTTGCATTTTCATCAATAAACATCATCAAAAACAAACCAATCCTGCCTGACAAATTGATTATAACAAAAAGTCTGTTATAATCAAAAGACAAATCAAAATCAAAATCACCCCTGAATATGAAGATAAATAGGCTGATAATTTTTAATATTCTAATTATAATTTCTGTATTTTTTTTATTATATTCCTCTTGTTCATTTGCATTATATTTACATTTATTGATAAAATAAAGTTCAGAATTAAAAATTATTAAGAAGAGTATTATTTAATATTCATACTTACACAAGCTACCATAAATTACTTATCCAATTAAAATTCATAAATTTTCTAAAGGCATATAACACTATGCCCAAAGTTTTCCCCAAAATAGGGCATACAATTAAAAAAAAGGTGTTTCTGATGAAAACCATAAATTTAAGTCTAAAATTAGTTACTACTGAAAATTTCAATGCATTATATTTATCAGTACTCAAAGAATTGAATAAGCAATCCTAAACATTTTAGGGTGTCAATAATTGTTTGATAAGTAGTGTTAATGATTGTTCCCTATTACAAAAATTATTGATCAATACAATTTTTATAATTTTATTTAATTTATTCAATAACAGAACAAATAACTTTATTATTGTGAAGTAGTGTCATTTGCCTCTGAGGTACAGAAATAATAATAATAAAAAAATAAAGTTGAAATATTAGAATCTTATGCTAATCATTACTCCTCACATGGAAAAAACTTCATGATATTTTCCCTCATACATTGGAAAATCCTGGTAGTTTCTTTATTCTTCAAACATGCAAGAGCTCAGTTGATCTTACAGAAAGAAGTGGAAATACTAAAAAATGCAAACAAAAGATGATTATTATCCAGGAAAAGAAATATCTTTTGAGTACTGATTTTTTAGAAGAAATAAAATCCTAATTTTAGTTAGGTAGTACCAGATTTCAAATAACCAGTTTCAGATTCATACTTTTGTGTCAAATCATTTTAAAATATATTATGTAATATTTTATTATGATTTTTGAAAAAAGAGCAGTCTCTCTTCTAGCCATTATGAGTTCTGGAACAACTGAAGTGTTAAAGAAACAACGCCCATAAACTGTTCACCTGTTTGGATGATTGGGAGTTTAGTGTTTGTTTTATTTCTTGATATCAGAAAGGTTTTGACAGGCTCCCAGTTTTAAAATTGATAATTTGCATAAAACTATTATTAATTTGAAGGCCAGAAGTCAAAAGGTAAGTAATTATGGAATTATCTGAGCAGTGATAGTTTCTTTCAGAATTCTGCAATGTTCTGTAATGGGCACAGTGTAAAATTGGATTTTATTATCTACTACACAAATGTAGTACTTGCTCTTTGCAAACTGTTAAACTGATGAATCCATATTAAACCTTTCAGGGGTTATTAATCAAATAATTTTTATTTACTTTTTCTAAAAATATGCTTCAGTAAAATTTAGTCAATTTTCATTTATTTAGCAAATGAAAATTAGTGATGAGTGAATCTATCAGTGCTTTCCTATTTATACTTATATATCCTTTGCAAATTATACAATCCAGTTTAATGTTTTGATAGAGTTCCCTGGGGCCTTGAACAGATATTTCCGTCATGCTGGATTTCTCAGTCCGGTCTCTCATGGTAGAGCACATGTATTTACAAAATGTGGATTTAATATTTGTTCTTAAATGCTCCTAATGTAATTTTAGATCTAGTTATTGTTGTAAAAGCATAAAAAATATACACATCCATTGTGACCTGAACCACAAAGTATTTATTTTAGATTTCAATAGTGTAGTACAGGACTCTGGGGATCTGTAGAGAAGTGCCCAGTTTCATAACCCAATAAAATAATAAATTAGAGTTGGTAATCTAGAGAAACAAAAATGAACTAATCATACAGTATATATGTAACTAACACTTTACACAGTGAGGTTATGTGATTTTATCTTGACAAAATAAAAATATATTATGTATATTATAAAAATAAAAATTTAATATGTATATTATAAAATGATGTGCTCCATGATAATAAAAAAAAATTTTGGGTGTCAATAATTCTGGTAAGTAGTGTCAATGATTGTTCCCTGTTACAAAAATGAATGATCAATACAATTTTTATAATTTTATTTAATTTATTCAATAACAGAACAAATGATAAGGGTATATTTTATTAGTTACATAAAATGTATTATGAAAATTAATATAATATTACTTGAAGATAAATTATACTCGGACAATTTCTTAAGTACTATACTGCTTGTCCTGTTTTATGTAAAATTGGAAATATGTAATTATGGATCCAGTAAATATGAAAATCATATTAAAAAAAAATTTGTGTAGCTTATTGTAATTTAATACAAAATATGTTTTTATTTTTTTCAACGATGAATTAATTCAGCACAGAAGTACGTGGAAATATGAAAATTGGACATGCCTGACCGGATTCGAATTCCTCTGGATGAAGGGCTGAGATACTACCACTCCGTCACAGAAATTGGCTACTTAGTCGTATTTTTACATTTTTTCTCAAATCATAATTTTATACGAGGTCGGTAAATAAAGTAATGAAAAAAGTTTTTTTTGGCAGCCAAAGTGGCAACACTGAAAAGTTAATAATAAAAAATGTTTATATGAACAGCTGATTTATATTAGGTATTAATATTTTTAGTTTGTTGTTGCCACGTGAGAAGTAAACAAACTTTTCGTTAATCGAGTTTTTGTTGTGTGTTACAATAATGAGTGATACGAATTACACTGATAAACAAAAAAAAAAAATGTTTTTCTAAGCGTGATACCATTTCTTGAATTTTTTTTGCATACATTACAGATCCGTAAATAAAGTATTCCACTACCAATTATAGCGGCTTTCAATCACCGAAATGTCTGTAGAAACGTTCACCTTGTTCGTCACTTACGTCTCCGAGGTTGTCTGAGAAAAAATTCAGATGTGAGTGGTGAAATGTATTTTCAAAGAAATATTAAATACCATAGCTCTGTATGAAGTAAGAAGTTGATTAATAATATCGTGGTAATTGTCGGATTTTTGCCGTTGTAATTGTTTTCCGAAAAGGTTTTGCAAACGTCTTTAAATTAAGCCCAAGCTGCACTTTCTACATTCTTTTAACATTGAGATAAATACTTCATCTTTTACCAACTCTCTTATTTGAAGACCAACAAAATTACTTATTTAATTTTTCCTTCACTTACATTCGGAAGTTTGTGCCTGAAGTACAAAAATCCGGGACTATCCTTCTTCATTGCTTTTACAAATTTTTCATCAGCCCTAGCTTGATATGGAGAAGGGATAAAATTTTTTTTTGGGTCAACAAAGGACTTGTGAATAATATTTTTCCAATTTGGAGTTAAGTTGTCTCGTTTCTTCCACTCTTTGCTAACATAATGTTTTTCCCTAGCTCGGCTGTTCCACTCGCAAAGAAAGCACATGTACTTAGTATAGCCTAACATAATAGCTATAACTTCAAATCATCACATATGTTCCAATTATGTTTTTTAAAATATTTTCTCAAGAATGTCTTTCATCACATTGTATATCTCTTTCAAATTAATATTATAAGCGATTGGCATCGAAGGATATTTGTTACTGTAGTGTAGTAGAACCACTTTTAAACTATACTTGGATGAATCTATGAAAAGGTGTCACTCCTCAGATTTATAAACTTGTACTAAGTGCAACATAAGCTCATCAATATTTTTACAATAAACCTAATTATTTTCATCATTAAAGTACTGAGAAAGTTCTTTTTGTCAGTTTTGAAAGCCTGAAATGTTTGTTTTATTTTTAAGTAAATTTCAACCTTGCAGTCTGATCCTAACTGTTCAGCTTGATTTTTTTTATAAATTTAAATCCTTAACCAAGTCATTTAATTCACCTGGTGATGTAAGATGTGGCTTATTGGTTGATAATTCAAAATCAAAATTATTGTTGTCTTCTTCAGTACTGCCTGATTCTTCATAGCTCCTTTCAAAAAATACATTTACAGGTGGATCAGGAACTGGAATAATTTCACTGTGTGGTACAGGCCTGATTAGAATGAAGGATATTTTACATTATGTTTAGATTTTTTTGAAATTCCAGATGCACTTGCCAAACAAAAGTAACAATCAGGTTACAAGAACCTTTGGTTCATGCCAAGCCATAGGTACACCAAATGGCAAAGCCTTCTGTGTACCTTTCAGCCATTCTCTTAAATATACAGAACAATTAGTGCAGACTACATAAGGAGCCCATGTCTTATCTTGATCACCAATTTTACACTGAAAGTACATATGGTATGCTTTTTTAATTAAAGGTGTAATGTTTTTCCTATTAGATTTTACAGTAAATTCACCACATAGATAACAAAAGGCACCCACATCATTTACACAATTTCAAGGCATTATGACACTGCACTATTAACAAACTTAAGACAGCAACATGACTGAACAAAATTAATTCATTCCTAAATTCAGTGCTTAATACAAACAACACAGCTGTGTTTCAGCTACATGTTTTGACTTGCACAGACATGATTAATCTTGTCTATGAAGGCTCATCTTCAGTATTAGATATGATGTCATAATATGTGACTATGATATGATTTAATTCTTCATCTAGTATTGTTTATTTATAGCTTACAAATTATGTTAACAAAGTTAAACAATAAAAAATGAACAAACAAAGTACAATATAGAAGTTAACTATACATTGAAAAATGAAAAAATTAAAATTTTTTTTAAAATGTTGGTTGATAGAAAGATTTTGAGTTCATATTTGTATTCAGCATCAAAAAACAAATTAAAATCATGTATCACATGTTAGGAAACAAAAATTATGTTCATCAGTGTTATGAGCAATTTTGTACAGTCAAGTTTTGTGTTAAACTTTGTGAGAATAATACTGAAACTTTTTCAAAATTGAAAAAGGGCATCTGGAGATGATGCTCTGTCACGAGCCAAGTTTTTAGTTGGCTTAAAGCATTTTCAGATGGCCGGGAGTCAGTTGCAGACGATCCACGCTGTGGAAGGCCGTTAATGTCAAAAGTGACAACAATGTTGAGCGAATCAGAGACTTGATATGGTACAACCAGCAATTAACTGTCACAATGATTGCAGAACAATTGAATTTGAACCATACCACAGCCCATCAAATTTTGACAAATGAATTCGACATGAAAAAATTTGTGCAAAATTGGCCCCAGAAAACCACATTGTTGAACAGAAAAACAACAGGATGGAAGTGTGCTGCAATCTTATAGGGTGAATTGAAACTGATCCTGATTTTCTAAAAAATGTTATTACAGGTGATGATCCAGAAACAAAACACCAGAGCAAGGAATGGAACACTTCAAACTCACCACATCGCAAAAAACCAAAAATGAGCAAATCAGAAATCAAAACGATGCTAATTTGTTTCTTTCTTATTAATGGTAATGTCCATAAGAAGTTTTTCCTACAGGACAGACTGTAAATCAATATGTTTATTGAGAAATTCGTGAAAGACTACGTAAAAGAGTTGCCCACATGAGACCAGCCATCAAAGACAACTGCACTCATGACAATGCAGTACTCATGCTGCATCTCAATTAATGTCACACTGCAGTCTCAATTAATGAGTTTTGACAAAGAAAATCGTTCCTGTAGTTCCTCAACCACCCTATTCACCTAACTTGAGTCCCTGCGAATTTTTCCTGTTCCTGACTTTAAAAAACACCTCAAAGGACACCATTTTGGAACAGTAGAAAACATTTTAAACAAAATTAACTGACCTTCTGAAGGATATTCTGGTTTCTGAGTTCCAACATTGCTAATAAGATTGGGAAAACCATTTGAAGTGTTGTGTGGCTTTCCAAGGGAACTATTTCAAAGGTGATAGAGTCCATGTATAATTGGATTGTAAATAAATTTTTTTTCTGAACTAGTCTCATTACTTTATTTACAGACCTCGTAGTGTGTGTTATATTATTTTTAAATCTTATTATTATAATAATCTTACCAAATTAGTAATATCAAAATATAATTATTATTTGTTTTTTGTAAATACAAATTTTGGAATATTTGCAAATAAAATTGTTTTTATTAAAACTTTTAGTAAAAGTAAAAAATTTGATTATAATTGTTTATTTTGCAAAGAATGTCAACAAAAATATTGTATAACATTTTTTTTTTACATTTTTTTTATAAATAAAAAATGATAATTTAATATATATTGTCTTTAAAATATATCGTCATTGCAGTACAAGATGCAAGGGACTTATATGGTTTAAGTGTAACTATGATCTATACTGGTTCAGTAGGTAGCTCATAATAATAATAAAAATATTTTATTGTTAACAGACAAACAATATTGTAATCAAATCGTGCTTATAAAGCCCAATACTCTTTCTTGCACCATATTACAAAGATCACCAATATAGAACCAGAAGGACTTGAACTGCTTTGTGCCATATCCAATCTGTAGATTGCCGCATTCAATGTGTTAATTGGGAGTCTATGAATAGGATACATGACTGGGTTGACAAGAGTTTGGTAATGTACTTACTTACTTCAGACTATGTGCTATGTAATCTTGATTTTTTATAATAAAATCAGTAAACAACAGATTTAATAAATTATTTAGTCAGTAAAAATTTGCAAGCTATTTAT
Source organism: Lycorma delicatula (assembly GCF_047948215.1). NCBI lineage: Eukaryota > Metazoa > Arthropoda > Insecta > Hemiptera > Fulgoridae > Lycorma > Lycorma delicatula. The sequence goes on from NC_134457.1 coordinate 44,889,870, forward strand.
TTGCTGTCATTATACTAAAAATAATAAACTTAGATTCTGCAGATAGGAGAATTAAATGTTAAAATATATCAACACTAAAATGTAAATGTACATTCTACGTCAGTAGAATAATTGTGTGAACAAACTTATAAAAAGAGTAAGATGTTACATCTGTTAATTCACAAAATTGAGTAAGCTGTTCTATGTACACTGTATTTTAGTTTAATCTATATGTTATTCAGTATAGTATAGCCATATAAGGAATTTTTTTCTAATCCTCAAAGATGAGGTTTAGAATTTTTAAGGAGTATTCCATCATCATTCAAACATACTGCCCAGTCAATGGCAACTATTAACATAACTAATATTAAAAAAATACAAAATAACAATTATTTGCCACATGGGTATCAAGAAAAGAAAGGTCATCATTTACTGAAAAATTAAATTACTGAAAATTAAATATTTATTCCTTTCAGCACTGATCCAGACGTACAATTCCATTTACTTTTTTCGTTGATGAATCTGAAGATCTCACACTATTTTTTTTTCAAGTGGTCAATGGAATGGAAAAATATTTCTGTATAGGTCTGTTAGCAGAGCCCCCTACAAAAAAAGGATACGGTAAACTCTTAGCAGAGTCGGATCCACAGACCCACTACAATAATGAAAAAAAAAAGAAATCAAGAATAAGGAAAATCAAGAATAAGGAGTGGGTAGTGAGAAAAAGAATAATATACTACCAGCATAAATGGAGTTAATGAGGACTATGGAGTTACCCTTATTCGCTATACCATTAATCCTATTTTATGTAAAAGTGAAAATTTATAATTATGGAACCAGTAAAATGAAAAATCATATTAAAAAAAATTGTATAATTTATTGTAATTTAATACAAATTCGTATTTTTAACTGATAAATTAATTCACTACAGAAGCTTACAAAGAAGCTTATATGTGGGAATATTAAAATGGAAATCTGTAGCGTATGAAAAATGATATGCCTGACCAGGATTCAAACCTGGAACTCTGGATGATGGGTCAAGATACTACCACTCTGCCACAGTGATTGACATAATGCGATCCACCACTGTATGATGCAGGGAGTTATTCATTGGATAATGAATAACCTCATGAAAGATACTTCATGTAAAGAATAACTGATTACATTACAATTTACCTGAAACTGAAATTAGAGCCACTGATTCAGCATATCTCTTATATGTATTGAATAATTAAGACTAACATAAATAACCAAACAAACTGATCTCAAGAAAATAATAAAACACACAAAGGAACTTAAGTGTAATATTTTTACTTTTAATTAATCAATTCCCGTTTAAAATAAATAATTGTGCTTACAGAATGTCTTTTCAGAGCTGTTACGCAGCTCTTCATTATTTATGTTGTGATTAACAATCACTCTTGTTAATGGTGATTAAACCATTATTAAACCATTATGAAAGACCATTATGAAATGGTTAGCAATAATATGTGGTCGAATATCATATTTAATTTGTGTTATGGTCCATAATTTTCAAGGTTAGAAAGTTTAAGTTTACTGTATTCAAGTACATTAAGTCGATGAACTGTATAGGTTATTTGTAAATCTTGGTGAAAATTATATCTTTGTATGTATGTCATGTTTCAGTAAAGTGATTTGCAAAGGTTGACTCTGTTGTATATTATTTTCTTTTATGTATTCTTTACAACCAAGGTTAAACATGCATCCAATCTGTCTCATGTACTGTTCAGTGAAATTAGTTCAGTTTAATTTATATACTACTGCTGTAAAAATTTTACTTTAGATTTTGGTAATTTGTTATATGAAATTGTACATTCTGTTACCAGGTGTACAGACATACCTTGTAAAAACTAAGAACATTGATATACATCGACCAATATTCATAAAAAAATCTTTGTTTTTCAGTAAAGAAGGTTAATGTGATGCTTTTAAAACAACTAGATAAAAAAGATTGCTCAATAAATTAATAACATAGTCACTAATAAACACAGTACTCCAGGAGTACACAAATTAAATTGCAGTCACTAGTCTAAATACTACCTTATAGGCAGACTGGGTGCACATTCATCAACAGTTATAAAGATCATTAACAATCATTATATTAACAGACAAATTTTTACAGATAACCTAAAAATACTGGACATGCACTAAAGGATTTCTCACAAGGGTATATAGAGTTTAAATACATGTGTAAAAGTAACTTTTAGTTGCAGCTTTTCATACTAGACCATATAAAATTTACAATCACACTAAATTTAACTAAAATGATGAATGTTTATCTTTTAACCTGATACAATCTAACATACTGTTCAACCACATTTTAAAGAAGTCTCATAATTGGTTAACAGTAGTCACCTTTAATGACAGCGACATTTCCATCATTAATGAAGGAGTTATATTTTCAAAAAGACCTTGGGGAAAATTTATTTTTAGCATTTTTTTTTTGTTGATTAGAAATGTGATAAGTTTATTTCATAAAATTCACACTAAGTTTTTGTAAAAAAAAGTTTAATTATCTTATATTAACCAATACAAATTGTTAATGAAGCCATTTCTCAATATCTTTTAATTTTTACTTATGTGCATTTATTATACTACAGCAATGTCATTAAGAAATTCTAGATTCTAACTATGGTTCCCCAGGATGGATGTTTTCTAACATGAAATGGTGAGTGTACAGGATAATTTTCCCCACTATCATCATTATAATGAAATTCATCAACATAGTCACTATAGGTTTCTTTCACATTTTTGTTTGGTGATGAATGTCTCTGATTATTATTTCTCTCATTTAGTAGCCTTCTATTATTATTGTTATTTCTGTTTCCTCCTTCATTTCGTCTTCTGTCACTACTTTCATTGTTAATTCTACTGTTACTATTTTTGGCAAAAGATGTTTCATCATTAGAATTTTGATTGTTTCTTCTATTGTTAAACTGATTTGAATGACTCTGAGAATCTCTATTAATATTGTTCCTGTTACTGAATTCACTCAATTGTTGTTGTTCACTATCATTAACTGATTCTCCATTTTGAATTGTTGCAGCATTTCTATTACTACCTCTGTTGCTACTGCTGGATGCAGCAGGTGGCTGGCTTGTGGTAGTTGAAGGTACATTAGATTCTGTTGTATTACTTTTCTCAACTGGAAATACAGCATAACCACCTCTTGGACCTACATAACTTCCACATGCAATACATGTTATGCAGATAAATAAACCTAAAATCTGGAAATAACAAAAAAAATTAATGATATGGCATACTGTATTCTAAAAAATAAACTTATGGTTTTATTACAGCTTGTATTTTTTTCTTTTATTTCATAACCAGTTTTAAAAGTTAGTGCAAATGTAGCTGGCCCTTTAAATAGGCAAACAAACAATAAATAAGTAAATCTTTTATTCGGACTGGGGCAAAATAGAACATTACATACCAGTAAATAACATCAGTTATAGAAGGTAGCTACTACTACTCAGACAAAAAATGGAACTGCCCCAGCATTTTCCTATATGGATCAAGGGAAACCATGTTGCTCTTGAACAGAGCAGAATTACAAAATATACAGTTAATTATAAAATAAAAAATTGATGGGATTGAAGCCCTTACTACTTGTTTTAAATGTATGCATGTGAAGTAATGTTAAGGTAATTAAGGTATACAGGAAAATGATGATGTATTTGAAGAAATAACTACAAAATAGCTTACAATTCATAAGACATTAATGAAAATTAACTTTCAATGTAATGTAATATACTTCTTGATCAGGATGAAAAAAATTCAAAATTTTTTAAATGGTATTATTTAAAAATTTGACAGAATAATATTGTTTTTGTAAAAGAAAAGTGTTTAATTGTATTTTAAATAAATTGGTAGAAAGATCTTTCAAATGATTTGGTTATTTATTAAAAAAGGCCATGGAAAAAACCCTGTCTTGTAATCTAAAGTATTGTGTTCAGTTCTATGATTGTGATAATATTGTTATTATTTTTGAAGAATAAGTCTACTATTCTTTGTAGCTAAGATTTCACATTCATAAATTAAACATGAGAATAAATTAACATGTTTAATTTTCTAAACATCAGTCTACACGATTCATATTTATGGGCAGTAAATAATGATATGAAAGTTCACTTTTTTTTAACAAAATAACATTTAAACATCAAAATTCCCAAATTTCAAGAATTTTTTGATTTTCCTTACCTTGTGGGCAAAATTTAGAAAAAAATTATTTATAAAAAAGTGATCCCTAACAAAAAAAAAATTAATTGAAGGGAATTGTTTAAAAATATTGAAAAAAGTAAAGTGTAATTTTTATGAAAGTAATGAAAAGTAAACTTTATAAATTTTCATTTTGGATTCAGGATATAATATAGGTGTGAAAGCTATTTTTGTAGCTTAATTTTGTTTTCTTAATAGCCCTTTAAGTGATGAAAAATATAACAAAACATTTTTTCATAATAAAAATTAATTTAGAGCCAAAAAACCAGACTATATATTTTTTAGAGGTGGGGAATAATTTGTAAGATATATATATATATATTTTTTTAGTATTCTTATATAAGTTAAGCTTAACAAATTTTCTAAAGTAAAGTTTTCTCTAAATCTAACAACTCCTTCAATAAAGGCTAAAATAAATAAAGAAAATTTTCAAAATACTTTTCTGAATTTTAGGTTTCAGATCTATAATTTTTTAAAAAATTGGATACATTTCTTGGTAGTTTTATATATGAAGTATAAACTTCCAATTTTTGAAAACTATTTAGATCAAAGGGAGAGAGAACAAAAAATGTGAGAGTTGGGATTCATTATTTGGAAAGATTTTTTTTTTATTATTTATATTTGCAATGTAGAGAAGATATTTCATTCAATAAAGTTTTCTCTAAAATGCCTGAAGAAAATAAAAACTGGTTTTTTGCAATATTCCTCACCCCCTTAACAAATTTTTAAAAAGAAATTTAAGATGATTAATGCCCCATATATAGAAATATTTTAACCAAATTTGAATCAAACTAGTTTGATAAATCCTGGGATATAAGGCCAAAACCAGTACAACCACATTCATACGGTCTTCTTTTTGGCTTAGATGAACTAGTTGACCCTAAAATGTAAAGATTTGTAAAAAAAAATTGATACCCCATCATGTCTTTTGACATGATCACCATACTTTCCCCTTTAAGCTAATTTGCCAAGAAAGTAAAACTATTTTTTCAATGATCAATTATCTAATTGTAGTTATCTTACATACTTGATCATGGATTTTACTAATTAATCAGTATTAGCCAATGTATTGCTACATAATGAAAATATAAATAATAATACAAGTAATAAAAATACAAAAAAATTTATTTAGTATATCCTTATCTGTATCATATTATTAATGTATTCTTGCAAGGGGAACTGTCACTATTACTTTGTAACTCTACTCAAGCTTATAACTGATTGTAGCAGTAGATTAGTTCAAACAAGTCTACAAGAAAGAGAAAAACACAGATTTTCACCTTACAGCAATTGGTATTCTCATTATGTCACTGAGCATTAATTCTTAATGAATATCATGTATTCATTACAACCTATGTAATAGTTATCACTAAGTGACTTATAGTTTATATAACTGTAACTGGTTATATCTTAGGATATTTAGGTCAGGATGTATTGTTTATTAGAACTTGACAACAGAAAGAAGGCTGGAAGAATGAACACTTGTTTAATGTCCTGTTGTTAAAAATTCAAAATGATATTTTTTCTTCATTAATCCTATTTTACTTTCTACTCCCCTCATTAAAAACATTTTTTTTTGTGATTCCTGAATTTAATAATTTAATTTTTTCCCCTTTGTGATTATGAACCATCATCAAGAATTTACAGTTATCTTTATTCTCAATTACTTACTTTAAAAAAGGTGCAGCAAAAATGTCAGCCTTCATTATTTTAAACTTCAGTTTTATTCTGCATAAATTTAAAAGTAAATTAAAAATTTTGAATATTAATAATAATTTTTGAATATCTTGAATTGAAAAATTAACTAAAAATAATTAAATTTAAAACTTTCAAAATATTTGTGTTACTATATCATAGTATACATTTTATTTTATTATCTATGATATATTAATTCTGTAGCCTGGTAAGTTAATTTCTTTATTAATTTTGTAGTTATTAATTAAATTTTTCCTGGATTTTGTTAGATTTGCCCGGCAGTCTTGGGAGTCTTCTTGGAGAGATTTATTTAACTTCAAAAAATTCTAAAACAAGTTCTTAATTGTAATAATTTTTAATAAATGCCTGTTTTTTATACACATACGGCTTTGATACAAATATTTTTATAAATATTTTATGCTTAAGTTTAAGACAATCTGTTAAGTAATAATGTATAATTTTAACTCCTGTGTATATACCACATATCATTTCAACATTAGCCAGTTGTCATTCTGTTCCATCAGGACTGGACAGGGAGTTTTCTGCATAAATGTGCAATATTTTTCAGTTAAAAATATGGTATTATACCATTATTATATGGTATTAATAATATGTTATTGGGTTATTTTGTTTTAAGAAAACAAACTAATCCAATAAGCTGCTATAATAAAATAAAACAATTAATTTACTTTTTTATTATTGTGTTGTATTTATTCAAACAAAAAGTTAAAACAATCTTTATATTTCTGTTAGTGTAGCATGGGTTGAAATCAGTTGATCCATGTTCATGGGTCTCAGTTGAAATCAGTTGATTCATTTTCATGGGTTTCAGTTTAAGCATATTGATATTATTCATGGTTTCTTAACTGAGATTTTCCTTAAGTATCTGGAAAGTGGTCAACAGTCCGCTTTCTATTAATATTTAATATTTTCCATCAATTTATATTTTAAATTTTAGGCTAATTTAATTAATTTCTAATAACTGATTTTCTTTGTTTATACATTTCATGATAGAGTATTAGATGTGATTCGTTTTTAGTGAATTAGTAAATATCAGGATTGTGGTTAACCTTTGATTTGTAATTTGCAATTACAAAATGACTGATGAATATTTACTTTGTTGTAAAAGGAAGGCTTTTAATTAAAAATTATGCTTTTGTGTTTGAAACTGTATCATGTTTGACCTAGAGTACAATGTTCCTATATTTAGAAATTTAATTTGTTTAATTAGTAATGTTTATGTCCATGATGGTAAGTGATTTAGAACATGTTGCTGCAAGAGCAGTTCAGCCTGTATATTCCAGAGGAATTATGTTTGATGATTGTGAATAATGGTTTGTTTTGTTTTTTTATGCTGAAGGGCTTATTGAAATCAAATGAAGTACTTTTATTGTTTATCTTGCATCTCTAATATTTTATTTAAATCCAAACTCTGTCCTGTTTTAAATTTGATTTAGTTTTGATGTTTTTACAGAGAACATAGATCTGTACGTAGTCAAAAGTTAATCTGATTTTATGACAAATGTTATAAAGTACCAGCTAGTCATTTTATGTTAATAATGTCTATTTGATGAGTTTAATAAACCAGATTTAAATAAGAGTTTAATAAACCAGAAGCTGGAAGTATTATATGGCTTTTAAAAAAAAAAAAAATTCAATAGTCACATTATTTTGGAAAAGATATCTTCCAAAGTACTGCCATCATATTTATTTATTATAGTACTAATAACAATATTTCAGTTCTTATTCACCTTTTTCATTTTAACATAATTACATTTAGTTAATACAACAAATTATTTTCAATTATAATAAGACTAATAAAAATATTTTTTTTTTGCTATTACGGTATCGTAAACATATTTCTTATATTTTGTTGTTTAATTTTAATCACAAATTAATATACTTATAACAGATTTCTCTAAACAGTTTATCTGTTATTATAAATTAATTTTCGATTATATATTTATAATTTGTGTTTTAATAGACGTATTGCAGTTAAATTTAAACTACTATAAAAGTAATAATAATTCAGAGGAATTTTATTAATTAGATACTTTAACAACTACTATAAGCAACATATAACTTATACAGTTACAATCAGTGTTAAAAATTACTGTTTGTATCAAGCCTATTTCAAATATAGTCAAAATTATGGTAGCTAGTGTTAAATTTAAAAATTGTGGAAGTAATTTATTATAAAGTGTTAATAAATTTTGTTTCTACAGTTGTCTTTTTCTTGTAATTGTAATTTAATCTAAAATATTTCGTAGTTAATATTATCATCACCCTTTTTCATACGTTGAAATTTTATTTAGACCATTTTATTTATCACTATAACTTTCTGTTGTAGTGAATCATGCACCCAATAAAATTTCAAAAAAGAAAAAAAAAGTAAAAAAAAAAATTATAATTTTAAATTTGCTAAATCTGTGAAAGAAAAAATGTAAAACAAAATAAAAATTCAGCTTTATAACTACCACATGGGTGCTGATATGTCTATCATAATCTGAATAAAGAAAGAAGATAAGAAAAAATTGGTTTTGGATTGCATTCATCAGTTTTTTAACATTTCACATAAATATCATAAAAGAAAGATACAACTTCATAATGAAGTTGACAAAAGCTTTTTCCTACTAAAAATAAAATCAAAATGAAAAATTAAGAATAACCTTGGCCATTCATGGAAGAAGGATATAAAAATGATTTTAAATGACAAGATTTAATTTGATCAAATAGAATAAAATAATTTATAAAAAAGTGAAAAATAGAATTTAATATTTAAAACCACTAAGCAAGTTTTGCAAAAAAAGAAGATTTATTAACTTCATGAATAAACAACTCTTTATTCTTGTAAAACATTATTAAAAAAGATGTAAGCGACAAAGGAGGTACAGTAGTAATAATTCATGCTGATTGGGAACTTGTGTTCAAAACACTTTTTTAATACAAATAATTTGTTCAAGAGAAGTGACTATCATTACCGTATGAGTAAAAAATTATGAAAAATAGGATGTAGAAAATCCTTTACTAAATTTGTGGTCAAAAAAGTGTATTAATCCCTGCTAATGTACTGTATTATTATGTAGCGAAAGAAAAAAATAAATGATAGCTCTTATAATAAACATAAAATATTTATTATGTGAAGCTGTCAGAATAAGAAACATTGATTACAAACATCAGTGTTTAAGAATAAAAATTCCTTAAATAAATTATGTTAATAGCTGTAGCAAAAGGTAACAGCAACTTTCAAGATAAACAGCTGGACTGTGAATTTTTAAATGTGGTGTGTATAAACTGAATATCAGTAGTATTTTTCTCTTAAAGCTATATCTAGTCTAAAATCACAATTTGACTGCTTTCAGAAAATGGACCACAATTTATCAAACAACTTCCTGATCACAATTCTAATGCCATTTTGCTCTTTCATATATTTATCTTTTAAATTTGATATATTTATCTTTTTTTTATGTTTTTATCTGATTTTTATGATAAAGTAAAATTTGAGTGTATAAAGAAAGCAATTTTTATTTTATTCTTTATGTATTCATTTTTATTATTGTTAAATAATAAATAGATTAATAATATACCATTCTATTTCTTTGAAAGTTTGGCAAGAATGCTGATGAATACAAACTAAATGCAAACGTTCTAGATTATGTCATCGTATTAAAATGGTAACACCTTAACAATAATTACAGCTATAATTAAAAGCATTATGGTATTAAATATTATGATTTATAATGAATTAAAAATCAGAAAAAGATTCACTGTAACTGACTTGGTATTTTATTACACAAAGATCTTTTTTTAATTAACTGTTATTTCTAGCTTCAAATAGGTTACCCATTTCATTCTGTGCAGTCTAGTTTTGCTATCTATATTTCTATTTGTACACAGTTATTTTGTAACGATGAAAAATATAGCTAGGTACTACATAATTTTAAATTTAATAACCTTTCTTATTAAACTAAAACCTGTAAAAATCAGAAGCTCATGAAATAAAAAACCACTATTGCATTCAAAATTGAAATCTAAAACCAATAACCACTGTAAATTTAGAAACAATTAGACTAACAGAAGCATGTTACGTTTTGAGAATACTTCTGTTATGGATGTGAAAGAGATAATAAGAAAATGAGAAAAATAAAACTGGAAGCACAAATGAAATCCAGACATGGAGGAGGTAGAAGAAGATTAAATGGATGGATAAAGTCAAAAATGAAGATGTAATGAAAGAATTAATTAGAGTAGAATCTTAATCAACTTTGACACCTGGCAGTAGAAGAGGACACTCATAAGAAAGAAAGAGAATCTTAATCATGATGATTAAGAATAGGATAGGTAACTTGACGGGGCATACCATGAGAGAAGGATAGATCAAAACAGTGCTAGAAGGTGCAAAAGAGAGAGTAAATATTATAAATGATCTCTAAAATTGAAATAGAAGCTACCAAGATCTTAAAAGTTTAGCTGGAAATAGAGGAGAATGAAGACCAACATTGTGCAAGGGAAGGTAAAATGATGGGTCGTATGATGACAATAAATTTTCTGAGCTCTCTTTTGTTGTTAATAACATTATTGAATTGTAGGAATACCAGTAATGCAGACAAAAGTCACCAAGGCTATGTAGGCTTTGAGGCTTGTAGGTAAAATCTTGAAAAATGCAGGAGAAAAAATGTACCACTTCTACCAAAATGGAAGTCATACATCTCTTATGCATCATCTCTTGACATCAACTCTATTTGTACTGAACGTTAATTTATTGGTTAAAATGAATCCAAAGAACTGAATGATAATACAAATAAAATACAATGTACTGCTCACAGAAAAGGCAGGCATATTCACAACTTATAAATAAATAAGTGCATTTTCTATACACTTATAATGAATAATATATTTAGCGCTCAACAAACTAAGATAATAATATAACAGTATCATAATAAACTTACAATACAATTTTAAATAAAGCTGCAATATTAATAATAACAAATAAGACAGAAAGGAAGATGGATGAGAACTTCTGTTTAAAAAATTAAATACAGTTCTTTCATGCAACACTGCACAATCAGACCACTATTTGTGGACCACATTCTTGTCAGATATCAGAAGCGGTCTTATAATATTTACTTATATATTAAATGAGTATTTATTCAGTTATATATTTTATATAGAAGTGTTCTACTTTAATATCTTTTCTTATTTTTGGTTATGCATAAATCCATCCTTAGTACTAAAATTACAAAAAGTTAGTCTGCTCGCTGGAGTGATAGCTCCAGTTTGGAATTTGGAGCTTTTACATGAAAAGTAGTTCAATTGTTTTTAAAATTTACTACCTTGAAGTCATAAAAAATGCATATTAATCAACTAGGTTGACCAGAAACGGATGGGAGCAGCACCGGATTCAAAATTAATTGGCTGAATTAATAAAAGTGCTAATTATTTTGACCAAAACACAAACTATGCAATTGAATACATTAATCTACTTCTGATAAAGAAATGATTGAGTCTATGAATATTTTAAATAGAGATAATCTAGATATGTAAGAGTTAGACAATCCGGATAGATAAAATATTTCTTTCAGCGAGTTTTCATGAAAAAAAGAGTTTGGCAGTTGGTAACAAAATCATGATAACGGCCTAGATCCTTCAAAGTTGTTTCAAAAAAAATTTATCACAAATGGATGCATTCTAAACAATGTACAGATAAGCATTTCATTGTGGAATAGTTATAAATAATAATTTACATAACTAAACAAAAGATTAAAAAAAATAATAAATCGATGTTAAAAGATAAAATATGCTACATACCGACAGCGGATGACGCATGACTGGTGTCATTGTTTGTGTTTATGTTTAGTAATACCGCTTTCAATACCTTCTCGGTCCTTATAATAAATCCTTGTAAAGAACGGAGAAGTTAAATTAATTGCCGAGCTTGTATAAATGGTTTGATGACAAGGGAGCTGTGCCTAGTGTTTATATCGAGGAATCTTGCGACCGGCTACCCCCACCATTGCTTTCTACTAGCAAACTTTAATAATGTTTCTAATAATTGATAGTGCCGCCTACTTGTCTATTCAGTGCATTCCTTTGCTTTTTTTTGAAAAGTCCAGGTTAGTCACTATTATTAAAACGTATAAAGTTGGTTTTTACATGTGCCCTAAGGAAGAATCACTGTTACTTCCTCTGATTTCCCTAACAAATTCGATGAATTCATAGTCATTTAGATCGATGAATCATATAAATATTTCCATTTTATTAATATGATAAAAGTAGTTATATATAACTACAAGGAAAACTGTTTTTTTATACATGCAATGTATAATATTATTTCATTTTGTTTGAAAAAAACGAAATCAAAAAGCAGAAAAACTGCTTTCCCGTTAACAGATTACAAAAAAAAAAAATAATAAAGTATGATAAGAATTCACAGTAACATATCTTTATAGTTTTGATGTACATGCTACAATACAATAAAAACAATACATAATAAATATACAATAAATTAATAAATATTACGCAGTTCAAATATTTTTATTTATTTGTTTTTTTAAGGCTTAATATGTATTTTTTAAAAAAACTATTTCAAAGGAGCACAATTAAAAATATCGTTCATATAATTTTTTTTACTTCAGGTGGAGCTACCACTCCAGCGTGCAAACTAATCTTTGTAATTTAATTACTTAACAGCTTCTATTCGGAATTTTTAATTTTATGGGAATTATAATCCAGTTCCCCCAAAAGATTTGCTAAAATCTTATGTAAATTTCAAACGAATGAATTTCTACAAACAGGTCGTATTTAATATCTAAATAAATATATATTTTTTTAATGTTTGTATAAATAGCGGTAGAACAATTAATTTAAAATAAACAAACCCTTTGTCTAAGCTGACATTATTACATACCAAAACAAATATGATGTGAAAAAATGAAAGTATTAGGGAACGAAAGAAAAGATCCTAAATAATTATTTTGTTATCCTATAATCAAATTTGTTCGAAAAATGTAGAGAAAAACAGGATAGAAAAGGAAAATTTTCATTGATAAAAAAATTACTTTATGTATTATTTAAAGTAAATAAACGCAAAATAAATGGTATAAAATTTAGATTCGAGATGATCAAGAAAGTTATTTGTCCTTTCTCAATTGTTAAAAACTTCAGAAAGATAACAATATATATTACACCTAACAGTAACGTTTTCCACTTATCGATCTACCTTATTCATAATCTACATAACAAATTTATTATATTTAATTAGTGGATTGAGGAAAACGTTCCTTCGTATTTTAATGCAAAAATAAAACAAGACTTTTTTCAAATAAGTTTATTATACCAAATATTTACCGTTTTTGTCAAAAACATTTTTCCATTTTTGAGATAAAATCATAATCCTGTCTATAGAACTTCTGCGTTTTTTTGGACAGAAAGACTTTGATAATTGATTTTTAAATGCTTCTTTTGAAACCAACTTTGTACCGTTAAAAGAGTTTAATAACCAAAACAAATGGTAGTTTGACGGTACTCTCAATTTTTGACGGTTCATCAAAGACATGAATGGCATTATTGTGATGAAAGACCACATCTTTCCTATCGATGAATTCTGGCAACTTTACCTCGATCGCTTGGCGTAATATTTCCGGTTGCTAACAGTAGAAATTAGAATAAATCGTTTGACCAGCGCACAGAGAACAGATACTTTCCAATCCCATCACACACACACACACACACACACACACACACACACACACACACAGAATCACTTTTCTAGCGCATTATTGTCTTACGTGATTCATTTTTCATCGGTTATAATGTGTGGGTTCAAAAATGGTTCGACTTTATTCCCATTTATCAACGATTCTTAGATGGAAATACGTTGCATTAAATGTTTTTTTGTTAAATCATGTGACACCGAAATATTGAATTTTTTTGTACTCAACCTTCTGCAAACAATTTATTAAAACCGTCTTGCGGTAGATGTTTTGTTCGTTAATGATATTAGGACTGTTAATGTGGCGGTCTTGTTAAATTTTTCCATGATTTCATCGACTTTTTCAATCTCCATCAGTTCAGATCAGCTAGATGATTGGTTGACATCAAAATTTCCAGACTGAAAACGCTTGAGCTAGCTTTCTGCCGCATGTGCTGACACCGCATCATGTCCATAAACATCACAAATTTTTTTAGCAGCATTCCTTTGTTATAAAATTTCAAAATGTATCGAATTTTTTCTTTATTTTCACTCTATAACTAATACACACACATATATATATATATATATATATATATATATATATATATATATCTAATGCGTACGTCACAATCTGTCCAACTAGTGAACAATAAGCAGCCCCCTCCGGCCCAATGAGATGAGAATGATATAAATGACATGTAGATGAAATTCTGTCTTATACAGATTCAGAGCGATCATTCCTGAGACGTGTGGTTAATTAAACCACCAAAGTGCACTGGTATCTACTGTCTAGTATTCAAATTCGTACAAAAGCAGCAACGTTTGCTAAGATTCGAAACTAAGAACCTTCGAATTCGAAAATCAGCTGTTAAAAAATTATTTATTAAAAATGATGATTTGCAACTGATGGGCAACTTTTCAATAAATAAATTAATATTATTATAACCTTCTAAAAATACCTGGTGATATGTCACCTAGCCCACCGGGCTAGTCTAGTGGTTAACTGGATGCTGGCCAAATCAGTTGTTTAACAGCTGATTTTCGACGTCGAAAGTTCTGAGGTACAAATCCTATTAAAGGTTAGTTGCTTTTATACGTATTTGAAAACTAGGCAGAGGATATCGATAAACTTTGGTGGTTGGGGTTCAAGTAACCACACATCTCAGGACTTGTCAGTCTGAGTCTGTACAAGACCAAACCTCATTTACATGTCATGCATATCATCATCATCTCATTGGCAGTGGGGAGTTGCTTATTGTTCACTAGTTGAACAGATTGCAATGTATGCGTTTGGAAATAATAATAATAAAACATGTCACCTTTTAAAATCAAGCAAGTATTGCAGTTTAGATTAACATACCAGAGTTATGTGATCCTAAAGCCATCTTCTGGAAGAGTACGAAGAAACGTTTTCCCCAACCCGATATTATTTCAATGCGTTTACGATAGATCTACATTGTTTCAATATTGTATAAATACAAGAAATACTACTGTAAAATAAAACTTTACCACAAAAATACATATTGCTAAGTTTGAATGGATACATAACACTTTTGTTGATGATATAGCACCGGTGTACACTGCAACCAAACCGAAGGAATTGTACAGTAAGATGTAAATAATTAAAGATTTACAATTTAATTGTAACAAACTTGCTTTAAATGTTGGATACCTCTTGCTTTAAAACTTCGAATACAGTGTTACTAAAGTATAGTGACCCTGAAATAACTTTTCAGCCGTAAAATATTGAAAATTGAAATTCTGTATATGTTCCTACCTCGAGGTCATCTATTTTTCCACTACCACCCTAAACACCCAAGGGAAGCGACTCAAAAATTTTAAATGGAAAGAGAAGGGGTGGGGAATAATTTTTAAAGGGCGTTGAAATTTTTTTTTTGTCTTCAGTCATTTGACTGGTTTGATGCAGCTCTCCAAGATTCCCTATCTAGTGCTAGTCGCTTCATTTCAGTGTACCCTCTACATCCTACATCCCTAACAATTTGTTTTACATATTTCAAAAGCGGCCTGCCTACACAGTTTTTTCCTTCTACCTGTCCTTCCAATATTAAAGCGACTATTCCAGGATGCCTTAGTATGTGGCCTATAAGTCTGTCTCTTCTTTTAACTATATTTTTCCAAATGCTTCTTTCTTCACCTATTTGCCGCAATACCTCTTCATTTGTCACTTTATCCACCCGTCTGATTTTTAACGTTCTCCTATAGCACCACATTTCAAAAGCTTCTAATCTTTTCTTCTCAGATACTCCGATTGTTCAAGTTTCACTTCCATATAAAGCGACACTCCAAACATATACTTTCAAAAATCTTTTCCTGATATTTAAATTAATTTTTGATGTAAACAAATTATATTTCTTACTGAAGGCTCGTTTCGCTTGTACTATTCGGCATTTTATATCGCTCCTGCTTCGTCCATCTTTAGTAATTCTACTTCCCAAATAACAAAATTCTTCTACCTCCATAATCTTTTCTCCTCCTATTTTCACATTCAGCGGTCCATCTTTGTTATTTCTACTACATTTCATTACTTTTGTTTTGTTCTTGTTTATTTTCATGCGATAGTTCGTGCGTAGGACTTCATCTATGCCGTTCATTGTTTCTTGTAAATCCTTTTTACTCTCGTTGAAAAATAACTTTAATTTAAGTAACCTCAGGATACAACTCTAACAAAAATGGAGGTTACTTAATACTGTTCACAGTTAGTTTCAAAAGTGAGCTACAGTATACTCAAGTAATGGTCTATATTGACAGATCGTTTCGAGGTAGAAGCAACTGCTAAATTGTATTTCCTTGTTTAACTATTGAATAGATATTTAAGGATTCCCATATACAATTTTAATAATTATTAAAAATTGATTGCGTATATATATATATATATCGTCCCCATTATAGATAAATTTATCCAGATCGTAGACAGCGTTTCAGTAAAATGTTCATCAAATTTACCAGTGGTCGTTGCGACTGGTACGTTACACTCCTTAACAAATAATTACGTAGACCGAGGTCTGTCTCCATATCTGAATTAGAAGAATTCATTTTGGACAAAACTGAGGAGGATTCAGGATCATTATGCAGAATAATCGCTCGTCAGTAAGCATTCGCGACCATCGTACCGAATGAGATACTTCATAAGCAGCTGCTATATCTATATTTTCTTTCTGTGTACAAGCTCTTACCGACTGATTTTTAAAAGAAAAGGCCCAAATTCTATCAAAGAATAATGAATCAGCATGTTCGTCACTCTATTTTTTTTTATATAATATTTAATTTAATGAATTAGACATCAGTGGCTTGGGATGGAATAAAACATTTCCAAACAAAAGTTTCTAATCAAAATAAAATTCAGATGAGTCAAGTTTTTATCACCGGTATTCTAACGATGTACAGACCGATTTTCCTTAATATTTTTCGTAGCTGATCGACAAGGAAGCTTATCACAAATTTCTTGATAGCCCATCTCTGAATCTAGAAAACTTGCTCTGATATTTTGAGAAAACCTTAAGAGATGTTTCAGGGTATGTAGAAAAACATTCTGTAGCACATGTACAACAAATACGGTTCTCGCAAAATAGTGCTACTGTATTCTACTCTTTTAACATCAAACAATTCTAATAATCGTTTTCTTGAGCAACTTCATCAACCATAAATAGGGAGTTGAAATTTCATCTTTTAATAAGGATATACGAATAACATATGTAGGTCTTCACTTCAAGACAGAACGCAGAGGATAAGTGCCTCTACCTCTTTCTTTTTTTTTTCTTTATCAACGATCTGCCTCAAAATTTCGAACCACTCATTACCAACTTCTTCACACATCTGTATCACAACTGTATCTATCTCTGAAGACAATTATTTAAAAGCACTTGTCATCATTATTGATATTTATTAAGTTTATGCATATATTCCCGTCTGACGTATACTATCTCTTGAAGTTCATTCAAAAAGTTTAAACGAGTTTTCAAGATTCAAAAGTGGGCTGTCAAGATCATAGTTTAGAGCCAATAATATAATTATAGTTTATGAATTTATATTTAGAAAATTAAAAGTGTTTACTTATCATTATGTTTATATTTATCAACGAGGAATCTTTGCAAAAACGAATAGTCATTTGTGAGAAAACATATTACACTTAATAAATTACTGAACCGTTTAAAAATCTTCCTACCAATTCATTTAAAATCAGTTAAAAGATTTTCTTTCTTTTCTAATAAAATGACTCTTTCGTTGAATTTTTAAATAATACTAATATAGAAATAAAATCGTTCTTAATTAATAATAACTGACATTAATCTCTTTTTTTTAATACAATTAAATGTGTATTTTTGATGCATTGTCAAGGTTTTACAACGGTTTACCTTGATCCATCCAGTACAAGAATGCTGCCGGCGTTCCTTTTTTTTGTCCGTGGAGTAGTATACCTACCAATTTCTGGCATGATCTGTATATTATGTTGTTATGAACTGATCGATTGTGTATCTATATATTTTTTTAATTATGAAATGAATATACAAGTTTAATTTTACGGACCAATTTACTGGAATTTTCAGGAAAAACGAGTTTATGTGGATGATATATATAACCCACTCCGAATTAAAAATACAAGGTAAAAATTCCTTGAATTTTCCTGCCCATATCAACGTGCATAAAAATCTGAATATTACTCCGAAAAATGAAGTGTGTGTACACGGTAATACAAAGTAATTCACAAAAGGATATATATTATTTTTGACTGAATAAATATAAATTCGTAAAATTTTTATTTATGATCAGAAAGATCTTTGGGAAATTATTATGCTTTGTCATTCTAGGTTAACTCAATTCACTTCATTTTCTTAAACACCTTTTAAAATTTTACTAATAAACAAATTCTGAGCTAATCGTCAATTTCTCAGAAAATATAACCTCAGAAAGTGCACTGAACTTCGTAGTCAGTACACAAAACACAAAATCATCTACATTTTTAAAATGAGGATTGTTTAATTGGTTTCAACCTGTCAAGAAGTAGAGTCCATATCATACGATGGTCATTATTTATTTTTTTTTAATTTAGTCATAAACTGATGATAATTTATTGTTACTCCTTGTTTTTTTATAATAAAAGTACGTTGAAAATTATTTTTCAACATAACTTCTATTGAGATCAACAACTTTGTCACAGTTTTTATCCCGTCTGCATGCGTTTACCGTTCAAAAAAATTAATTTTAGGAAAAGATGAGTCAGATGTCACCTGATCCAAACGTACACAAGAGTATCCAATAATTCGCAGTGAAACTTTTATCGAGTTTTGTACAACGCAAGGAAGCTCTTTATTATGAAGGAAACAAACATCTACTAACTCCTGATGTGTGACAACGTTGACGGTTCTATATAGTGCATCATAACGTTTTTAATATTTTATATTATCTTTTGCATCGAGGCAGATAATCGACCCTCAAAAATCCCAGTGATAATAGATAACGATCCACATTTTACATCATTGTGCACGTTTGTTCTCCTTTCATCGAATAACCGATATCGTTTCCGGATGTTTGTTTTCGATTTTAACTAAAACTCATTTGTTTTCATTTCGATTTCAACTAATCGTCGATAAATTCCGATCGGACGAATTCAATTTAGAAACGAATCAACGATCACACTTCGCGAAAGGCAGGTTAGCGATCGACACAGTTAAAGAAATGGTACCAAAAATTAATTCCATGAACTCAAGAGATTTAAGTTAACTGAAAAACTTAAAAACAACTTAAAACATGTTCCCGATCAAGTTTCATTCCTATACGTAGACGTTTCTTACTCTAAAGATAATTCTGGTAGATTCAGATCGAAGCTTAACGCCAGAACTGCCCTAATTACTGCCTTGTAGAGATTAAGATGGATTGTATATTTTGGAAATAGCAACAAGAATATATTTTTCATAATTTCTTCTATTATTATTTTAGTAACATGTTAAAAAAATGGAAGCTTAGAATTGAAAAATACTTTTAAGTCCAACATAGTATCTTCTCTACGTACAATAGTTATAATTTATTATTATACGTAATAATTCATAATAATAATAATAATAATAATAATAATAAGTTATTTATTTATTCTTGAAGCAGCAATAATCTTATTTCAGTTGCAGATACTTTTGATAAATGAATATTGTGGCGTATGAACTTTAAAACTAGAGAGACGATTTAGAAGTTCTAGACGAAAAAAACTTTAAAACTTAATTGTATTTTCTATACTAAAAAAAAAAAAAAAAAAAAAAAAAAAAATAAACACAACTTATTTTCGCATTCTAGGGAACCTTAATTCAATCTCAGT
Organism: Lycorma delicatula; assembly: GCF_047948215.1. Lineage (NCBI taxonomy): Eukaryota > Metazoa > Arthropoda > Insecta > Hemiptera > Fulgoridae > Lycorma > Lycorma delicatula. Next base: position 44,909,801 of record NC_134457.1, read on the forward strand.
GATAGTCTTTTCACATCGTTCTTTTGTATTCCTTTTCTTACTTTCATAAAGAAAACCTAAGCAGGTTTCTTAACTTTGATTATTATCTTACAAATCGCATTTTTCATGTCATGATCTAATATTCAAATCCGTATAAAAGTAACTGCCTTTATTAGGATTTTAGTTATGTAAAAAAAAACTACAAAAAATAATAAAACTAAATTATTTCATGGTTCATTAAATTTTGATATTCTGAAGCTAGCGTCAAATTAAGAGGTCGGTAATTAGTTTATTGTTTTTAATTTGACACCTACTACAAAAGTCTGTGTTTAAGGAAAAATTAAAAAAATATCGAAGAATTCGGGATTATTATTTTATTATTTTGTTTTTTTATTTTTTATTTCATAATTATTAACTATAACTAATATTTAGGAATGCAAATAACTAATATTTAGTTAATTCTGTATTAAAATTATAACCTTGGCGATCGGTATTTCCCAGCCATTATTACAACTTGTAAGTAGCCATTATTATTTAACTGTGCTACCATTCGTTGCATTTTAAAGTAAATTGTAAACCAATTCCAAATAAAACCGCGGGTTTCCTCTCTATTCGAAGAATCTTTATTCAAACTGACAAATTCAATAAGGGAAGTAATCAGTGACTGGCCGAGGATAGATAGAAAGTCGTGACGTCAGAAATACTGGTCTTTCTGAACAGTACTTGCCGGCTGCTAGCAATGTCGACCGTACACCTGTGTCTAGTTTCTTCAAACTTTTCCTAAATTAATTTAAACATCATTTTGTAATTGAAGTAATTTATGTCGTAAAGTTTAAGACAAAATTAAATAAATTTGATTCTGATTTATAAACCCGAGTGCGATTCATGTATTTTCATCAGATGACATTAAACATATCTCTAATTTTTTTTCGTTGAAAGACATAAGACATGATACAAGCCTTTTTTATCAAATCGTATAATTTACATTAATCTTGTTCTAATGATGCATGAGGTTATTACTGATCGACTGTTTGTCATAGGTTACACAAAGATGATGCGGTTATAATACGGACACGAATGTAGACGCATCTCTGTACCGCTGCTGTTTCACATTTTTGTGTTCAGGAATACTTATCTCTAAAATATATAACATATTTACAGAAAGAGTTACACTAAATTGTTATCGAGATGAATTAGCGAAGGGAATGCTCATGAATCTAAGCAACAAAAATTTAATAAATGGTGTCTGTACGTTCTCATAGTAAACACATATCTTAAAAAATAAAAGTTCAACATCCTCATGTGTAGAATAAGATTATGTAAATTTTGATATGACCTGTTTTGAAATCGGGAGGATAATTTTCTTTTTTTATAAGGTTCCGAGCTCTTTTACATATAATTTCTTCGCCGACAGTAAGCATTATATTCGATTTCTTTAATCTTTTTGATGAATCTTGTGTTATTGCATGTCTTTTATTGCAGTTATTTCCTTCAAGGAAAAGCAAATAATATTTTCTTCTCTGATTTGACCTTGCCAGTATTTAAAGGTTTACTAATGTCAAATAATTTGTGTATTCCAAGTTCAACAAATGAATTCCTTAAGGTTGGTGGACTTAATTACTAATTCACAAATTTCAATATGTTGATTTGTAAATGTGTCTTTTTAATAAAATTTTTAATATCTTTTGATGTTTATCAATAACTTTTTCACAGCCTTTGCTATTTTATCTTAAAAGATAACAAGAGTAAATATATTTTGGGCTATCTTGAAATTACTCGTATTTTACTTCAACTTTGGAATCGGACTCTGGATGAGATATTCTGCTCTACTTATTGGAACGAGTGACTATCACGAAAAACAGTTGAAAGAAACTTTCAGCATTTTAGTTAAAAAAAAAAAATTATTTTGAATAATGTTTATTTTCATTTCTAAGTCGCCTAACTTATAAGTATCAGAGGGCCAAAACGATTTCTAACGTCCATTATGAATTCGATTGGGCCCTAGTCCCTGATCGAGTAAAAAAATCGTTAATCGTCGTTATATTTAAACCTAATTAAGCAAATATTTAAATCGCTTTTTATATTTTATAAATGGGGCTATCCACGTATGTTAAATAGCTTTAAAATAAATTATATATTTCATGATAAATAAATTTTCTTGTGGCATACGTGTAAATGAAAAAAATATATATATATATATTTTTTTAATTATTGATTCAGTTGGCTGATAAAATTTTGCTATAAATATATACGATTATAAAACAATTAAGATTTTAATTGTATATCGCAAACGGTTAAGTGGTTTTTTACTAGTTCAACATTAGCGAGGGCAATGATGTAGGACATTCAAGATGTCCGGATGACATCTATTTTCATTTCTAAGTCGCCTAACTTATAAGTATCAGAGGGCCAAAACGATTTCTAACGTCCATTATGAATTCGATTGGGCCCTAGTCCCTGATCGAGTAAAAAAATCGTTAATCGTCGTTATATTTAAACCTAATTAAGCAAATATTTAAATCGCTTTTTATATTTTATAAATGGGGCTATCCACGTATGTTAAATAGCTTTAAAATAAATTATATATTTCATGATAAATAAATTTTCTTGTGGCATACGTGTAAATGAAAAAAAAATATATATATATATTTTTTTAATTATTGATTCAGTTGGCTGATAAAATTTTGCTATAAATATATACGATTATAAAACAATTAAGATTTTAATTGTATATCGCAAACGGTTAAGTGGTTTTTTACTAGTTCAACATTAGCGAGGGCAATGATGTAGGACATTCAAGATGTCCGGATGACATCTATTTTCATTTCTAAGTCGCCTAACTTATAAGTATCAGAGGGCCAAAACGATTTCTAACGTCCATTATGAATTCGATTGGGCCCTAGTCCCTGATCGAGTAAAAAAATCGTTAATCGTCGTTATATTTAAACCTAATTAAGCAAATATTTAAATCGCTTTTTATATTTTATAAATGGGGCTATCCACGTATGTTAAATAGCTTTAAAATAAATTATATATTTCATGATAAATAAATTTTCTTGTGGCATACGTGTAAATGAAAAAAAAATATATATATATATTTTTTTAATTATTGATTCAGTTGGCTGATAAAATTTTGCTATAAATATATACGATTATAAAACAATTAAGATTTTAATTGTATATCGCAAACGGTTAAGTGGTTTTTTACTAGTTCAACATTAGCGAGGGCAATGATGTAGGACATTCAAGATGTCCGGATGAGACCTGCAGCGAAGGCAAAAGTTGTTACAAATCATCACTGATGTAAATGTCTACCGAGGCATTTACATCAGTGGCATTCCAACGAGGCCTGACTTGTTACTAAGAAATGTAAATAGTTAGAGGGCGAAACACGACTCCCCTCTTGTGAAGCGTCACAAGGCGGGGTGTCTTCCCTTACAGGGTTGGGATGAGTTCAGCATTCGATGGTACAAATTTGTAGGTTTCAATTACCATAATTTGCAAAGGATTTTTTAAGTCGCACGAATCTTTTGAGTCCGGTTTGTGCGTTGGGTTATTTGGGTTATTATTTAGAATATTGGTAATATTCTACCTGATTTTTACATCTTAGTCCACTTTTATAGACAATTCGTTACTTTCAGCGAGTGCACACAATCTGTCACCTTTACCAAACTACTGTAAAGCTAGTACTGAATTATTCTTCAGTGATTTGGAACTAGACAGTTCAGTAATTTAAAGATTGAAGCTGTGCGTGGAAATTTCTTTGGAATTTCCATGCACAAAAATGAGTACGCACCAATATTTATATATAGCAAAATGTAATAAAGTGGACATTGTTCTTTGGAATCAAAGATGAATGTGCAAGATATTTTATACATTTATAAAGCAATTCATGGACTTATTGATGTTGACATCTCGGGTCTAGGCATCAAGGTTCCGTATTTGAATAATAGAAGACATAGCTTATTTAAATATTCAAGCCGAACCATTTTCCCCCAATTATTAGATTTACTGAAAGCCTTCTATTGGTTAATGATAACAGAGTAGATGTGTTTTATAAAAACTTAATTTCGCTTAAAAGAAAAATTAAGAAGAGTTTTTGGACAATCAGTGTTCATATACGAATTTTTCATGATCACCCTTCTTTTTCTGCTTACACGGGTTTGGCGTTATTTAATTTAATAAGAGTTTAATTAATATTATTTTTGTTTAATAATTTACTTTTAATCTTGACATTACGATTTAATTTATTTTAGGGAAAAGTTATTTTATGATTAGGTTCGCTACGTATATTTTCTGTACTTTTTGATTTTAATTTAATTTAGACTAGGTACATCTTCCATACATTGTTTGATTGACTGCCTGCAATTTGTGCGGGATTTTTCTTTGTTTAAATACTGATTACGTTAGCTAACTATTTTCTCTAAGTTCCCAAACTCCCGTTAGGATAGCGAAGCACATTAAAGTTTTTCACATTACTATTCTGTTGCACTTACTAGGTCTTCCCCGCTTCCCTGTTTTTAGATTAGGAATCGCCTTGGAGGGAGTGGATGGCTATAAGGAGTGAGAGAAGGCTGTCCAATGAAATAAGAATTAAAATTATTGTTATTATTGTACGTCTCAACGAAATTTTCGGAAAAACTCAGAAAGACAATTTGTGTCTGGAGTCAGAGGCTGAGAAGCGATAATAATGATGAAACGATGACATCAACGACGATGATATTAATAATAATATCATATAAACCATATATAATATACATTATATTGGTCACTCAGAAATGTATAAGCTATTCTACTTAAAAAAAGGACTGCCTCATTATTTATCTGGATGGATAAAGAAAACCGTGGTAAAAGTGAAACCATGCAAAAGGAAACCATGCTGCTTTGAATAGGGTACAGAGGAGCTTCGTAAAATACAAATATTAATTACAAAATAAAAATTGATGTAATTAAAGAACATATTAATTATACATACATGAAAGACATTACACATAAAGATAAATAAGATAACAGATATTAAAAAATAACTCACAATTCAGAAGGCATTAATGAAAATAAATTGACCTCATATTTATGTACATGTTTAAGTAGTATGTAAGCAAAGAGTTATATAAAAAAACGGGATACGGGATCCATGGTGACCGTATCTCCCAGCCACCTTATTTGCTTGAAACAAAATTATATGGGTTCAGTAGTGACCTCATCGTACAAAATTTCATAATAATTGGGTAATGGATTCTGAAGATATCAAATAAAACACTAGCGAAAAAATAGGCTTATTATCTCAATCCCTTAATGAAATCGTCCAAATACATATACAAAGTGACAATAAATGTAATAGAATCGCATAATTACTAAAGAATGTGACTTTAAGTTCCGAAACTACGAAATAGAAGAAAGTGTTTTTTGTCCTCGCCCTTTTTTGGAGGTTTGAACAACACCGAACACTATCAGAACTTAGCTACCTAAATAACATTAAATTACATGAAAATTGAACCTACCCTTTGAGTAAAGTTTGAGATAAGGTACTCATGAGACGAGTCTATCTGCTAACTATACGACACAACATCATTAACTTTGGATAAAGTGGAGACATAACTTATTCAAACAAGTGAATCATCATTACTCACGTTTCATGTCCATATGGTTTTTAAGGAAACGTTCAACAGGAGCGAAAGGTAATTTTATATAATCCGCGATATTGTAATAACTGACACGAAATGAACTTATATTTTTTCGTTATAAACAATGGTGAAATTATCGGAAAGGTGACTTCAAGAGCAAAATCGGTCTGAAAAACTGTACTTGGCTTCAAGGTAGAAAATTACCTTTCGACACCATTTATTTATTTACTTTTGGACGAAGTAATATAAAACATCAGTTTTTGTGGCAAATAATTAAGAATGAATGACGGGAAAAACTATATGCGGGAGGTGTGCGTGGACAGTGTACTACGAAATTCTATAGTAACAGGTGGTCTGAACATCACAGTCGAAATAAACAAATCTTACTTTGCGAAACGCAAGAACAACGTAGGTCGGATTTTCCCGCAACAATTGGTGTTCAGCGGCTTTTGCCGTGAGAAAACTTTTTGTATTTGGTCTTCGATCGTGCAGCAGTGACATTACACAAAGTCATTCGCGAATTGATTGGGCCGGCCGCGACTATCATATCAGATATGTGGCGTTCTTATCACCGACATTCCTGACATGAATTACCGCCACATGACAGTGAATCATGATAAAAATTTTGTTTATCCATAGGCACGGCTCACATCCAGCTAGTCGAATCAAAAATGTGAGACGCCGTCAAAAGATGAAAAAAGAAGTGTGGAAGTAAAAAAAGTATTGCAATCATTTAGATTCATACTTCTACGAGTTTATATTCGGCAGCGTCACTGTGAACATAATTTATTTTACCAAATTTAAAAGCTTCCCGATGGCTGAAAATTATTTTTGATTTTATTATTTTATTAATAATAAAAAAAAATTAAAGTAAATGTATTCAAATAAATTAATGAAATAACTGCATATTATTTTAATATTTATGTGAATTTGTGTGTATTTTTTGCGTATTTCTTTAAAAATTTGATTTAAAGATTAGTTCAGTTTCGTTATGTTATTTCTAATGATTATTTTTTACAGTAAGGTGTTAAGGATAAGGTTAAGGTGAAAGATTTTAGTATGAAAAACGAAACGGTGCTTGTAATTAAAAGGATTTTAGACGGGATAGACCACCTAGTTGAGCATATTTTATTTTTCATATTAAAACCCTTAAGCCTTAAAAAATATATGGGATAATATTTTCATTGTTTTCCCGAATTTTCCGTATAAAATTACATTATTAACGTATCTTCTATTAAACGTAGAAATTTATTTAACCTTGATGGAATAACAAACCCAAAATAAAGTGCGTAGTAATTATAAACCTATTTTTGAGAACGATCTTATTTCTAAAACATTTTAAAAGATCCTGCACAAGCATTTTGCAGCGTCCGCTTTTCTTGCTCTTCTCTCTTCATTAGTTTTTTCAGCTATTTTTTTTAATTTCTCTTTTTATTTCATTTTAATAATATTTAACTTTGAAAGATTATAAAGGTCAACGTTTTTTCTTCAATAAAAGACCTTTGTTTCTATTAAAAATTTTAATCCTTATCAGCCCCGAACTTGTGGATTGATTTTCAAATTCTACTTATGTTTTTACTTACTTGTACGAAGTAAAAGAAGTATTGTGATCGCAAAAAAATTTGATTTTCAGATTTCAACGGGAATATCCATTTTCAAATCCGTGAACCCAGAACTTTTGACTAGTTTTGGCGTGACGCCTGTACGTACGTACGTATGTATGTACGTATGTATCTTGCATAACTCAAAAACGATTAACCGTAGGATGTGGAAATTTTGGATTTAGTATTGTTGTAACATCTAGTTGACCTCCACTTTTGATTGCAATCGACTGGACCAAAAGTATCCAAAAATGCCCAAAATCAAAAAAAAATTATACACTTTATCCAAAAAATTAATCTCTGATTGTAAAAAAAAAATTACAGTAAATAATAATTCAATAATAACAATAAAAAGAAAAATACGAAAAAATATCAGAAGTTATTAATGAAATAAAATTTTATGCACTTTTCATTTAAAAAAAATGTGTTTATGTTATTTAAAGGTGTACAAGAAAATTATGTGGTACCCACATCAGATTTTCTTTTAACGTTATTTATTTGTATATTACGTAGGTAAATTTCCAGTTGTGTATTTTAGGTTTATTATTTCTTTGTACTGGAGATAGAAAGAAAGCAATATAATTCGAACAAAATTAATTATTTTTAATAATTAATTTGTTTCTAGATATTTTTCAGTATTGAAATGATTCTTGTTTCGATTTAAAATTGTAATATTATATTTTCTTACAGTCAAATTTCTGAAACTCTTCTTGTCAGTCAGTTGACAATACTCGCATACATTTTCTAAGAATTTAATTCACTACAGATAAAATTTATTTGTTTACCGAAAATTTAACTAAATTATTCAATGTCAAACTTAAAAAAAATTTTTTAAGTTTTGCCATTCAAATTTTTGTATTACAATAATTTTTCAAAAATGGCTAGAGATACAGTTATGGTACCTGTTTTATTCTATTTTTCGGATCAAGAACTTAATTTAAGTATAGATTCATTCTACCCTAGGAAGATAAATCAGAGTGAAATTTTTCAAAAGCTTTCAAAAAAGGAAAACAAACCATTTACAGACCCATGTTTATAGAAACTTCGTTTTATTATCACTTACCGAACAAGTTCAGGAATTTTTTCTCCTATTTGCGAGATACCCTCTAATTATTTTGAAGTTGCGCAAGTGCTGGTGATCTTTGTAATTATTTAAATTATTAAATATTCAAATTATTTAATTATTTGAGCTTGAGGTTTGGATTCTTTGTCGTGTACACGTGTTTGCCCGAGGACTGGTTTGCATTGAGCTCGTAGGAATGTTTCAGATCGGATGTCCAAGTTAAACGTATTAAAAATAAATGTAATATTATTTCCTTATTCGTTTTATTATTTTTTTTTTCTATTATTATTTATATTTATATTCGCGTTTTCCTTATCTGTTTTTAGTGTTCACTGTTTCACTCTGTCTTATAAAAAAATTATATTGTAAAAAAATATACTAATTTCACTTAATTTTAGTATAAAAATGATATAATTATTCCATTAATGTATTTCATTTCTTTCTGTTTTAGTGTATGTTTCTTTCTGCAGCTATTTGTTATATAATATTTAACGTCATTTACTTATTTTTATATTTGACTACATTTTAAAATGGATTACTCAAATTTGACAGTCTTTGAAGAACAGAAGTGTTGTGTACCTTGGTCTCAGCGTTGGGGAGGAAAGAGGCTTTGGTCGCACGACTGCAAGTCGCCAAAACTAAATAAAAAAACAAAGATCAAACATAAAATTGGTAAACATAACATTTGGATAGTAAGATAGTTGTGGATGAAACCCCGTCATTGGAAATTCTGAGAAGGATTTTTCTATAAATTACAGGAGGTATTCTTTTTTGACTTGGATGATTCCCATTTTTAATTCTTCACATACGTACCACTGTTGATAAAAGTTTCTATCTTTCCTTATTCAACTATTAGTTTTTAGTCTTTCCCTAAAAATACGATGAATTCTAATAATATCAATGTATATAACGTGATCCTATTTTTTTTGTAATATCAAACGCTGATTCCTTCTTCCCAGAAAAATTTAACTATACATTATATATACAATATATAACTATACATTAAGCAATTAAATATTCAATGCCATTAGAAATAAGAGCAAAAAGGTTGAAATATTTCTTTACATTGAGTCACTAGATTTTGGATGTTTTTCAGAACATTGGCTGACCAACAACGAAACCATTTCCGAACTAGGTAATCTCAATCTTGCCAAAATTTTTTATTGAACTTTTCATAAAAACGACGTTTCAATATTTGTTAAAGACTACCTTTAAACTAAAATTGAAAGTTACCGTTTATTGGCGGAACAGATAATTTCGAATGCTGTGTAATTCAATGCCTTAGTCTTTTTCTTTTCCTGTTTAGCCTCCGGTAACTACCGTTCAGATAATACTTCAGAGGATGAATGAGGATGATATGTATGAGTGTAAATGAAGTGTAGTCTTGTACAGTCTCAGTTCGACCATTTCTGAGATGTGTGGTTAATTGAAACCCAACCCACCAAAGAACACCGGTATCCACCATCTAGTATTCAAGTCCGTGTAAAAATAACTGGCTTTACTAGGACTTGAACGCTGGAACCCTCGACTTCCAAATCAGCTGATTTGGGAAGACTCGTTCACCACTAGACCAACCCGGTGGCTCAATGCCTTAGTCTAAAGTTAATATTGAAAATACCTGCATAGAAAATATTTTTGCAAATTTACCAAGAGATAACTTTCGATTCTTTTGTGCAGATTACGGTCTTTCAGATGATAATTGTCAGGCTGCAACAGCATTAATGAAAACGTGCAATGAGAAAATGATGACTTTTATTCTTTCAAATGAATGATCAATAAGAACTCATTTGAAAGTTAAGAACTTTGTTGCCAGAAAAAGATTGGGAAAGTAATAACAAAATTTGCTAAAATCAAAAATTTAGCAATTTTTTAATGATTTTCTTTCTAAATTGCCCTTTAGTAAAAAAGAAAAATTTTAACATAAAAAGAAAAATACTCAAATTACTAAAGAAATTCTAAAATCTAGTTCTACGCTTAGAAATCTCTTTGAAATATCTAAACATAATTTTGTCTGATAATTTCCAATATTAAAAAAGTTTCAAATACAGTAATATATTACCTTAAATTCAAAAAAATTTACTGAATTATTCGTACAGTTAAAAGATTATTTTATGATAATTTAATATCCAATTTAAACAATAAATCTAACACCATGTGGGCAGTTAACAAAAGTGAAGCAGATTTGAAATGACAGGTCCGATAACTTCACCAAAAATACAAAACCTTCCTACTTCTATTATCTCATCGCCTATTCAGGTAGCAGAGGAGTTTAATAATTTCTTTTCCAGTATATTAAAAAAACAATGTTATTGATCTATTTCAAAATAAGCCTATCACCTCGAATTGTTTGGTTGAATGAATTAGTGTTTTTATTTGCTGTTGATACCCATAAAGTTAAAACTAGTATTTTAAATATAGAAAGTAAGTACTCCATAGGTGTTTATGATATTCTGGCTAGTATTTTAAAAGAAGTTGTAGACACTATTAATATTCCCCTTATAAATTTACTTAATGAATTTTTCCACAACAGAGAATTGCTTAGCTGCCCTAAGACTTCTGTTGTTACTCCCCTCATTAAGAAAGGTTCCACACATAATTTACAAAATTATAAACCAATTTCAAATTATCATATGAATTTTAAAAGATTTGAAAAAAAATATGATAAATCAACTTTTAATTTTTCTTAAAAAACATATCTTATCAACAAACTTTCAACAAAACTTTCATGTTACAAAGCAGACCAATATTCATTTCACTTACAGATTTTCAAAAAGCATATGACTCCCTGAATAGAGAAACATTAATTAAATATTTAGAAAAATATGATGCAGTTGATCCCAAGACAGTTAACCTTTTAAAACTTTATCTTATGGATTCAGTTTCCAAAGTAAAATTCTGGGGATAAATTAGCAAATCCAAACCCAAACATTCTGGGGATTCCAAATCCAAACAGGATTAAGACAAGGAAGTGGTTTTTCACCCATACTTTTCAATATTGTATTTCATAAAACTATGAAAACATTCTAGAAGAAGAATAACGAAGGAAAAAGATTGGACACCAAAAAAGGGAAAATAACTGTTAAATGTTTATCATTTCCCGATGATTTAGCTTTACTATAGGATCAGAAGAAGAAGAAGCAATTGCCCAAATTGAAGAGCTTAAAATTATAACTGAAAAGACTGATTTAGAAATGTCCTTTTCAAGAACAGAAATCAATTTGGAAATGTTAGAACTACTAAAAATGTTAAATATTTAGGGGAAATAATCAGTTATTATGGAACAGATAAAACGTCTTCAGAAACTAAACTAGGAAATTTAGGAAAATTAGCATTTTTAACAAAAACCGTTTATAACAAGAAAAAAAATATCCATCAGTGCTAAAATTAGATACTACAAGACCTGTTATTAAAACATATTAAACCTTTCATTCTTTATGGTACAAAAACAATTTACTTTATCAACCCACAACAAATATTAAAATTAGGAAAGAGAAACTTTAGAAATATATACAGAACTAAAAAGACCAAATTACTTATAAATTAAGATTAAACAAAGAAATATATCAAAACATCATCGATACACAGAAGCAAATTGTAGAAAAAGAAGATTAAGATTTCTTGGACATTTGATGAGGTTGAATAAATCTGAAGTGAACAAACAAATCTTTGATAAAATTCAGAAATACAAAGATCAAGAAGGTTATATCAAACAAATTAAAATAGAAATGGAAAAATTCAATCTACCTCATTAAAGTTTTTCAAACAAAAATGAATTTAGAAAATTCTTGTACAATTAGAACATACCTGTGGAAAATAACAAGCTCAGTGTTAGGAGGTGGACTGAAGAGGAATAGATGGTGAAATCAGAACAGATGGAGAAATTTTGGGAAAAAAGAAAAACAAGTCAAAAAGGGATGTGTGTGTGACCTTTTGATGGTCTATTTGCAAAAAAAAAGGTGGCCATTTTTTATAAAATGCTGTTTCAGTTTTTAATAAAGATAAAACTTTTTTTTTTGTATGAAAATATGTCTTAAAAATACACTTGTGATGGAGAAAAGGTTTGCAAAGAATAAAGGTGTCCCATTTTCTTTAAAAAAAATGGGAAACTTTTAATTTGAAAGGGATATAATTGCTTATTTTAGGAGTGTAACAAGCTGCAGATATTAAATTTATCTAAAATACTTTCATTGTGAAGCAACATGGGACAACAATATTCTTCTGTAATAGAAGGCCAAGATTGCTGGAAATCTAAACTTTCTGCAAAGAGATGAGATTGATGTGTTTAATAGTCATATTCTTTATTTGATAACGCTTTACTTAATTGAAATTATGTATTAAACATAAAAATGTTAAAAGATATACTTTAATGTAAATAAGAATTTGGCTTATTTATCCAGAGCCGATGGCAGCTACGGAAGATAACTGCCATTTGGAAATTGACCTTACGAATCGATGTAAAAAGCCATATTCTTAGCCAACCTCCACTTGGGCTACTAATGTCCCAGTTACCCACCCACAAGTTTCTTAGTTGGAATCTCGGTCAAGCACAACATTGTTCAATTGCTAAAAATCATTTCCATCTTCATAAAATTCTGATAATCCCTCTTCTCCAACCTCAGAATAACTGGGAAAGATTAGTTAAAAAATAATAATAACAATCTGCTCTTAAATATTATGAATGTTTTTTTTTTTCATACTAACAATAATAAGAGAAGTTGTGGAAAATTGAAAGTACAATACAAAAAAGAACAGGTTACATGTAATTTAATGAAATTCCTAATGTTTTTCAAATAAACTGAACTGTCACAAATAATGTTGAAAAAAACAGAGATTAAAATGTAATAAATTTTTATATTTTCTATTAATCGCTTCATAAGATATAGCTCTTCTAAGAACAAGGTTTATCATACATCTGAGTATTACAGATCTTTCTGTAGATGTTTTAACACTTCTAATGAGTGGTCTGGCTTAAGGGTTGCAGCATGTTTAAACTGCTTAACATAGAATCTTTGAGAATAGGAATAATGTATTCTCATACAAATATGTCCTGGTATAATACTGTATACAAATATGTCCTGGTATTCTAAGGCTAGAAGTGATCTTTAGCTTTCCTCATGATGGGAGTATTGTCTCGTACTACAGTTTCTCTGAAGGAAGATCACCCTTTCTCATCATCAACCCATTCAATCCATTTTACTTATTCTAGGTCCCCTATTTTCCAATTTCAGAGTCAATATCTACACTGTTTCACAACGAGGATACCAAAACCTGTAGATACTTTGCATCCTTGGAGTAAATTTATCAGGGATTCTCTGGTGACTAACCTTTGCAGTCAAACCTGTGAGCTAACTTTAGTTCTTAAATGTAAAAGAAATTTTACCACCTGAAGTGTCAATATGGGGCAATCTGAAAGTTCCAATTCCTCTTATATACAAAACAGGTATTTTAACGTAAATATTAAGCTACTAGTAACAGTTAGCAAGTTGACTTCTAGATCATCTGGTTTCAGGTTCAATTTCCGATACAGATATGACATTTTCTCATCTACCATTTAATCCCTATTATCTTTCTGGTAAAACACAGTATTAAATCATATCCAAGGTTGAAAAAATAAATAGATATGGGAATTTAAATGAGTTAGAGAATGGGATACAAGTGTTTTGGGAATGCTTTATTCAAATATAGACTGTAGAGTTTGGATATCTGTCCCTTTCTGTTGAATCATTTTTGTAACATGGCGGTAATATATTTAAAAAAGTGGGTAACCTAATTATGAATGGAGCAAAGGTAGATTGCATTTCAGAATTTCTAGCTCATACACCTTTTTGAAATGCATGGAGGGAAGTGTCTATGGGAATGATGCTTGATTTGCATCATTCTTCTGGCAAAATTTTCTTTCAGTCCATTCTCTGAAAGTTGTTTCGTTCCATATACCAAAAATAATCTTGTATCTAATGGTTTCCCTTTACATTCTCTGTACGACAAGTGATCTAAAGGAAAACAAACCCAAAAGATTTGTAATTTTATGCTTGTTTTATAGTAATTTAAAATAAAAATATTGCTAGCTTTGAATCTTTTCTATAAATAACTAAGTAGTATACGTTTTTACTTCTATAGAGCATATTCAAATGAAGTTAAAAAATTTAGGAAAATCTTGGCCATTTTTTCTCTCTGTTTACAAGATCTGATCCTCAGCATAATATTTTGATTTTAATGTAAACATAAAGAAAATCAGTCAATCTTTTAAAAAAATTTTTAATTTTTAACAAACTACAATTAATTACTTTAAAAAACATATTATTTTTTTGCTGCTTAACATAAAGTTAGATAAGCTACAACTTTATGCCTAAAGTTTTTGCATTTTCCCATTAAGATGAGAAAGGCTTCTTAGTTCTTAAAGTACAATTCTATTCAATTACTGTGGAAAAACCTTAATTTACTTTACTAAAACTAGAGTTTATCTTGTTCACATCCAAAGTAATCTGATTTAAAGAGAATAGTCAGGGTTGATATTCGAACCAAAACCGCTTAAATATAATGGAAAACCTGCTAACTTTTACAATACTATGTAAACCATCCAACTTAACAGTTTGATGTTTCATCAATTTGACTGATTCGCTTATATTAATTAAAAAATAAATTTAATTAATGTTTAAATAATATTAGGGTAAGAAAATAAGTAATTTTTAAAAAAATCTATAGGTTACTTTAATAATATTCATAAATCATTTTGAACTGTCTGAAGATCCTTATAAGTCACTTCAATAGAAACCATTCGTAAATTATATTATGATATATATGAAATATATTAATATAATATATTTCATTATATATATAATATATTATACATTATATAATACTATAATATAATATATATATATATATTAATTTGATATAATCCCATTTTAAATTAAACTATGAACACAGTAAATGTTAATTAATTTTTTAATTAAAAAACTGACAAAAGTTAACTATGGTCAGAAAAGTTTTAAATCAGTTTATAATATTCAAGAATTATTATTTTTACGCTTATTAGAAAACGTTTTCCTAAAATGTTTCGAATAATTCATATTAATAAAGTTTCAACAACATTTAGATGGGTTGTTTTACAGTATAATTTATACATATTCTAAAGATTTATTTAATATTAAGTTGCCTATTAGGAGTGTTTTTAAGACAGAAATGTTTTACTAACGAAATATTTCACAGAAATTAAAAAAATTGAAATGTAATAAAACATATATTTATTAACAAATGAAATAATATGAGAAATGACATTATAACAAGATACATTAACGATGTTGATAAGTTTGTTTTTAGTTTTTTTTTTTTTTGCTTTATATACTTTTTATATAGTAATAAGTAACGCTATTCTATATGGAAATTTCAAAAAAGAAAATGTTTTATTGATCATGTAAAATATGTAAACATGTCTAATACGTAATAAATATTTAAATCAGTAACATTGAAGGATAGAATAAAAAATGCATTAATATATATTGTACATAAAAATATTGACACTTTAAAACATTAATGTTTTATTTAAGATTAAAACTATCTGTGTTGTATTACAATATTCATTCGTAAAATTTACACCATCATTTGTACAACGTATTTTTCAATACTTATTTTTTGTAAACCATTTATTACGTTTTCTTTCGCATTGAAGCGTCTTAATCAATCTAAGGTTGATATTATTAGTTAATATTCATTCTTATACTTTTGTACACTTCTTTTGTAATAGATATAACATCACATCTTGGGATCATATCTAAAATTAAGAACGAATTTTCAGGTTACTAACAGTGACATTACATTAGTCTACATTTCCAAATCTGCTAGCCTTAGTTAAAACAAAGAAAATTGTAGGAAATGATTCCTAAAATTTAACAAGTATTTTCTAGGAAACGAACTATATTTCGATATGAAAGAATAATATTTCTTAGGTCTACAAAAGAGAACCTTTAATGCTTCCATTATCATTTTTAATTGATAATCCTACAATATAAAATATTCTCTTACTAGTTAATTATTTCCATTTAATTTAACAATTAATTTTATCTACAGTTAATTTAATAGAAAATTATGAGTGAATATAAGAAAAGAAATTCCATCGAAGGAATTACAACATTGCTATTTATAAACAAATGAAATTATCCTTTAAAAACCTGATAGGAAAGGATAAAAACTAACAAAGATAAAGAAATTGCATAAATAATTATGAAAAATGATGATAATAATAAATTATACAACAATAATTTTTAAATTAATTAAAAAATTATTTTACAAAAGAAAAAACTTCCTACTAGATGTTTAACGCCAATAAGTAGACAAATATTTTCCAAAGCTATAAAAAAGTTAATTTATTCTGTATTGATTTTATTTTATTTTTGTTTTTTATTCATAAAGTTACTAAACTATTATTTCATATAATTATTAGCTATATATAAATATCGACTAAATTACCATTTTGTGTTGGTTTTTTTTTATATAGTAATTATTTACTTGTGATGCTGCACGAAGCAAGGGTTTTTCCACGAAATTTACATTCATTGAGGCAAATACATTTGAGCGATTTTCTTAATAAGGCATATGTAGTTATAAATTTAACATTTTAAACACTTATTTTTCCAGTATTTTCTTTAATATTAATTTTTAATACATATTGATTCAATAAAAACAAAAAAAAAATCCTTTCGGCACGCCGGAAGGCGCAGGTAGATTTCACCGGTGCTAAGTAGGGGATAAAAAAGATTTACACCTTAAAGTTAAGAAATACTTCAAAGTTACTCAATACGACAATGTTTGCATGTAAAAATAGTTTCACATGTTTAGCATACGACAAGTCCAATCTACTTACAATTCCAGTAATATTTTGGTCATCCCTTGCTATAAGGGTTGGTCATATCAAAACTTGCTTCAGACAAAACTTTTAGGTAATGTTTAGAGGACTAACAACCACTTTACACCGATTCGATACTGTGTCTATTAAGGGAGGTATGATTTTTTGTCTTCGGAACCCAATTTTTTCCACCCCCTGGACCAATGGTTGGTGATATCAAAACCTTTACTTATATAAGTTTTAGGCCCTTATCAAAAGAACAGTAGGAACTTTAAATGAATTCGATATTTTATTTAATAAGAAAGTTAAAGCGATATTTTGTTTTTTTTTGAAAAAGTTACCCCATTTCCACCCCTATGGTCCAATTTTTCTCATTAACAACCTCGATCGAGATTTTGAGTCGTTATATTTTATGTATCAATTTGAAAGTGATTGGTGCAAAATTACGGCAGTTATGGTGTCCACTAGAAAGTTAAGTTAGGTGTATATATATATAAACCTTTGAATTGACGGTGGTTTTGGGGTCTGGAGGATGTGAAACGTGAAGATATGTCGAAATTTTCCGGAAGTCGAATCATGGTACAAATTGCAACCGGTAGTTTCTCATGAAAGCTACCTAAATGTAGCGAAATAACAAAACAAATTAATTACTTGAAAATAATAATAAACCTGAAGAAAAAACGAAAACAAAAGTTTGGCTAAGTTCAAACGACTTTTCATCTAACACCCTAACTTTTTCAAGAGTAAGAATGATTTGATATACACTTTTTAGATTTAATTGTACGTCTGCTACATAGAAAAAATAATAATAATATAAATAATATCCCACTCTGTGGAAGTAAGAATATGTAGAGGTGATAAACAAATTATCACCTCCACATCATATTGGTTTAGGAAATAAATAAATCCTGGCTCTCATCATCCTTTTATTTTACTTAATCATCTTATTTTACTTCAACTTCCCAACCCAAAGATTAAGATGTGTCCCACCTAATCATTAACCTCCAAAAGATCTGAAATATCAGTAAGCGTAGCGTTTAGCAGAAGTAGATTAAAAGGTACTGGGAGACTCCGATGGGCGGCTCAGAAGAAGCTCAGACAGAGTGGGCAATCTGCTGCCATGATTCTCGGGAGCAATGCAGGTAATGCCGAAAGGTGGATGCCAGTTGCTCCTGGAATGTTTAACAAGGATAAAAAAAATAATATTAAAAAGTACAGGTACAGTTTCTCTTTTAGACAAGAAAAGTAACTACCACTGCATTTAAAAATATTAAATTTCCGTCACCACCTTTGACTCTGCCTCTCCCCAAATTACAACCATAAAAACTTTAACTATTTGATATTCAAAATTCTAATTTTCAAAAAACAGAAATAGTATGAATAAATTAAAATTAAGAAGTAAAAATATTTTAGTTTCAAAAGCCGCTTATGTACTATAAAGAATATACTATAAAGAAAGAAAGAGATAGATTTTCAGGCTCACTTTCCCCAAACAGGCCAATATCACCTAAATTTAAAAAAATAAACTGAAATAATGCGATATTCAAACCATTCTTTTTGAAATTTTGTTCAACTTTAAGAATAAAGTTTTAATAAGTTAATTTTAAGTTACTGTAAGTTAATAATAAGTTCAGGTCGAACTTCGTGATGAAATACGAATACTATTAAAAGGTATACCCCAAGAGGGAAAAGAAATTTGGGGTAACCAAAGAAACGGTGGAAGAATTAGTTTTAATTATGAATGAATGATGTAATAGCGTTTAAGGCTCACCAGATGAAAAGACAAAAATATATGATTTAACGGGAGGACATTTTACACCAAAACTCTGCTGTAATTCTTCCTTTATTTTATGTATTAAACAGATAGCATGAAGCAAGTTCTAATTGTGCGTAGGCAGAGAGATAGATCTCTGATTAACGTCCCTCGGCATAGTTAATATTAGAGACTGTAGATTATTTTATTACAGAAATAATTAAAGTATAATTTTAATATAAATGCATTACCATTAAAAAATAGATTAAATGGTAGATTTTTCTGAGCTTTTATTTTATTTCATCATCATAATCTAGATAATAATCGGATTTACTACATCTAAACAGATGACGTGAAGGATCTGACTCTTAAGGAATGATTGGAAGGTGCTTAGTTTCTTACACTTCAACAGATCATGTAGCAGTTTTGCTGATGCGTTGAGTGGGAGTTAAATAAAGTCAAATGGAAGTGGTTTTGAAATTTATTACTTATGTTGTTTATCACACAAAGATAATTATTATTAAAATTTACTGATTATTATATAAATATTAATTTATAAAATAAATTATTTTATTGTTTACTTGTAATTTAAATTTTAATTATTATTAAATAAAAGGATCTGATGTGGATACCGTATGACTTCCTTGTACGCCTCAATAAAATTACATATACACATTTTTTGCTGTACTTCATTAAAACTTATTTCATTTGAAAGTGAGATACGTTCCTCCAATTCTCTCTAATAAAGTGAACGGACAGTTACACAATTGCTGAAACATTCGTTTTTATTAACATCAAATATTTATACAATTATTAATTCAACAATCTTACATGAAACATTAGGATAGAGTAAAAGTCTCTTTATTACTCGTATTACTCGATCAGAAAAAGTTAAAACCAAAGAAAGAATAAAAAGGAAGAAAATGTTGCAAACAAAGAAAGAACAAAAAAATTAAGGGAAGATGATAAATATAAAAAGGAAGAAATTATAAAACCAAAGAAAAAATAAAAAGATTAAGAGAGGCTGATGAATAAAAATAGAGGAAATTTTAAAACGTGTACACAAATTAAAATCAGAATTGTATCAAACCAAAGAGCGATTAAATGATTGGCAACAAAAAACAAATAAACGAAATAATGATCAGTTACGAAGAATATTGTCCGACAATATCAGATGAGTAATGAACTAAAAGATAAGAAAATTTTGTAATTTATTAAAGATCGGACATGTATGCCTTAGTGTATATATTGTTCTTGTGAGGGTCTATTTTTCAGTCACTCTGTAGTTAAATTTAATGTAGATAAAATTAAACAAAAATTTGAGAATAATTAAATAAAATTAAACAGAAATTAAACTAGAAAATCCAAAAATAATACGATTCTAGATTATAATTTTCAATTAATATTAAATAATAATCAGATGTTTCACTAAGTCTGTTACATATTCTACCCATATGTAATAATGCCTATTACGCATAAATTATATACACACATTTTTAAAAGTACATACAATTTTATTTCACTAATAACTTTTGATTCTTTAATTTTTTATTTTTAATATTGAATTATTGTAATTTTTTTTAATCAATCAATATATTTAAATTAAAAAACAGAAAATTTTAAAAATACACTTATAAATTCGAACCAAGTGCCTTCCCCTTCTAAGATCCAAATATTTCATTAATTAAAATTTCATTTGGCTATAACTCTATAACCAATGAAAATAATTACCACTGATGTATCGATATATGATGTAACGATATATCGTTGAAAAGCTCTCAATGAGGGCTTATTACTGCCGTTAAGAAAAAGTCCAAAATCTAAAATCTTTCTATTTTGGGCTTTTTTGGGCACTTTTTGTTGAGTCGATTGCAATAAAAAAGGGAGGTGGACAACTAGATGTTACAACAGTCCAAAGTCAAAAATTTCAACATCCTACAGCTAATCGTTACTGACGTCACGCCAAAACTAGTCAAAATGGATTTAAGAATGGTCAAAATGGATATTTCCGTTGACATCTGAAAACCGAAATATTTCGCGATCACAGTACTTCCTTTACTTCGTAAGAAGTAAGAAATATCCTCGGTCTTGCAGGCACGCACATGTATAATAATTATGAAGGTCTTATGAACTATATGTTTGGCAATATATAAAGACAAATGTTTTTATAACATTCTGCAAAAGCGGGTGACAATGTTGCTGAAATTTCTTGGCATTTGCTTAAATAAATTTAAAAACAATTTTTATCTTCATGACATAATTACTTAATTAAAGAAAACTAATACAAATAAATTCATTTATTAAAACCATAAAAAGAATGTATACAAATTTAGTTACACAAACTCTGTGGTAAGATAATTTTTTCCAATACATCATTAAATCTCGTTAAGTGTCTTTTAAATGACGCTACAATAAACTTGTTTTATAAAAATATTTTTTTTAGAAATTTAAATCTAATTTCCTATATTTGAAACTTTACAGATTCACTTATTAAGCATTTTGATGAAATATTAAGAATTCGGGTTCACCTGCTAGGTTAAAGCAATTTAGGATATATAAGGTATTATTGCATAAAAAAGGAATGCATTAATTTGTTCCTTTACACAATCTAAGTACATATGGTATGCTTGCGAATTTATACATACGCAAACACTAACATACAACAACCATCAAAGTTATTTTAATTAAGATAACTAAACGTTATTTTAATGGTTTACTAAATAGTAAGTTTAAGACTCTGTAGTGAACAGAGAGAAGGTGTCAATGTACAAGCTGCCATTCGCATTTAGATTGGCTTAGGATGCTGATATGCAATTATTAACTTGGTTCATTGAAGAAAAGAACAGGAAACCCATTTCTCAAATTTACAGCTCAAACATTGTAAAGAATACATGCGAACAGTGCAGAGAATCTTTTTTATTTTCTTGAATTAGGTTAAAAATTAAATAAATAAAAATGAACTAAAGGTTATTTGCTAATATACATTTAACCAAATAGATAAAAAATAAAATATTTCTTAATATATATTAAGAAATATTTATTAAGTAAATAAAATAAAAGTGAAATATGTAATATTTCACGATATTATATGAAATTCTTAGCACCATATTTAATTTGCATTATCAAATCTTAACCATCAACTGATGAATTAATTCACTACAGAAATTTAAAAGAAGCTTGTATGAGAAAATATTAAAATGGAAATTTGTAGCGTACAAAAAATCCGGGATTCGAACCCGGGACCTCCGGATGAAAGTCAAGATGCTACCTGTTTTAGTTTAAGAAATTTTTTTAATGCTATATTTCTAATTAAAATAAATGTTCTGGACATCGGCATTTGTTTCTATTTATTTAATAGAATTAACAGAATTTAACAGAATTAAAGTAATTTAACAGCTATTAAAGTAACTTATATTTTAATAAATTATATTAAAAAGAAACATCACTAATCCTTAATTTTTCTCTGACCATATAGTAGAAACTTAAAAGTAAGTGAAAAATATTATTTTTTTAATGTATAGTGTGATTTATTCAAAGTCCTTTTTATTTTTGTCATTAAGCTTATCATATACTTTTTAACTATATTTTTTTATTAAAATATTACTGGGCATACAAAACATGCTGTCTATATGAAAAAAGACCAATCATAAATGACAAAACCTTTTTAAATATAACTCACCTGCATAATTATAATTAGATGTCGACATGTCATAAGTTGTTTAATTTTAATGCTGTTCTATGATACAATCTGATGTAACTAATCTCATTTTTAGTACATAGTATTAGAACACGTATTAAGTTACTACCCAAAGTAAAACATAACTCTAAGAATCTTTACGAAAGGAAATGTAATTACAATTGCATTAGAATTTACAGATTATTATGTCACTCATACACTGTGCAAATTTATTTTTTTTACTTTTTTTTTTAATATAAACATAAACATAAAGTACTTTTTTCTCTCTATATTAATATTGATATAAATTAGTTATTACAAATAGAATATTAAAATTCCTTATTATTGAATCTTAAACTACAATGTTGGTTGTTTAATTTGGTTCATACCACTGACAAGACAAATAACAATAAGTAATTAACCATCTATGAAATGCCTTTAATAAATAATTGGAGGGTTATCTAGAAGAAAAAAATTGAGCAGGCAGGCAACATTTGGAATATGTAAAACAAATTGTTAGGGATATAGGATGTAGGAGGTATACTGTAATGAAACAACTAGCACTAGATAGGGAATCTTGGAGAGCTGCATCAAACCAATCAAATGACTGAAGACAAAAAAAAAGAAATACCTTTAACTTAAATGAAATGAAACCTTGAAACTGTTATATTCAAGGCTGTATTTATATTTCCTAATTATAAACTGAAAATCATTAGCATAGAGGAAAAATTTTTATTAGAAGCAGTAATTATTTTTTTTTTTTTTTATAGTTTATTTACTCTTTTAATAATTTTTTTTTTTTAAGTAAAGAAATTATCCCCTACAACTCTTATTAAAAATTTAAAAAAAAATTACATGAAAAATGTTTGTATTTTATATTAATTTTTACAAACATTAGGATGTTCCACACATTTTATAGGTAAGAGAGAAGGTGGATGAAATAGCAGTAACAAAAATTTAAGATCCTTGCCAGGAATTGAGTTTAATACAAACTGATTTAAAAACCATACAGTTGTTTAATGAGATATAGTTGACATGCCCACTGTAATGATACTTTCTCTATAATGTTTTATTAACTGTTTTGTTCTTAAAGCATTATAAGTAATTTATTTATTTATTTTTTTAATTTAAATAAATAAAACAAAATCTGACATAAATGAATTGTGACTGCTCATATTCATGTGTTTTCTTTAAAATCTTGATAAATGTAAACATATCCTGTCATTTTCTTATTTTTATTTTTTAATAATGAACCAGCTGAGCTTAAGTATTAAAAAGCAATAACTTGTGACTTTTCTATTTAACTAAAGTATGAAAGTATTATGATTTAATATAAATGATTAATTAATTCAATGTAAATTTAAAAGTAAATAAAGGAAGTGTAAATTATCTGTAGTTTATTTATCTGGCAATTACTTTTTTCCCCCTTCTACCCCCGACCACATATATCCATTTAAGTATATGCAGTCGGGGAGAGTGTCCATATACTCAAAAGAAGCGTCCCCCACCCACCGGCATCACGTCCGGCACGGCAGGTTAGCCTCCCCGGTCTCAGATCTTTTATTTTCCATTTGCCATGCCTCTAATCCCCCACCTCATGGCCAAGGTCCGGCAACGCCGTCCCTCAGCCCCACGGCAGGGAACCGGGTCTCGGTCTTTATCTTTTGCCATGTCTCAAACCGGCGGCACTGACCCCACTAAGCACCAAGGCACCCGCAGGGCCGACACCGCCGGCCGGGACTCGGTCTTAACTTTACCCCACAGTTCCCCAGGAGTTCCCTCCCTTCTCAGGAACCCGCACACCTCAGCATGCGGGCCCTCCACGGAGGTACTGTCCTCCCTTCCCTACTTTAACTACGACCCCCGTCTTCTGTCTTCGTCTTCTTTAATACGGAGAATTTCCCCCGCGAACTTCTTGAACCAGTCCCAGTTTTCCTGACTATACAACATCCAATTAATTAAATTGTCAGGGGTCAGTCTATTAATTAAAATTTCCCTTCTATTATCAGCCCATCTGGGACATGCGAAGATGGTGTGTTCTACATTGTCGATCTCCTGACAATAAACGCATAGTGGGGTGGCCCTCTTCCCAATTCTGAATAAATTTTGACCAAAACAACCATGGCCTGTCAATAGTTGCATGCTATAGAAGTTCACGTCACCCAGTCTCTTACCAACCCATGTATTAGCCTTCTCGTCCAATCCCCAACTCTTGAGTGCGGCCACGCACTCTTGCCACTCTTGCTGTATTAGCTCTATGGTCTCGCCTCTGGGAAGTCCCGTGGCTCTTAATGTCCTCTCTCTAATTTGCAAATCTATAGGGAGAACTTCTGTTATTATACACAACGCAACATACGACATTGTTCTGTAGCCTGCAGCCACCCTAAGCAGGGCGAGTCTATGAACACTTTTTAGTTTAGTTTTATTTCTCTGTGTATTTATTGCATTTCCCCATACCGGGGCCACATACAATAACGCCGATGTGGTGGCCGCCGTTATCAGCCTCCTGATTTCCATCTTAGTTGTGCCATGATTTTGAAAAAGCCCCCTCAAGGCCTTAATGGGGGGGGGGGGGTAACCCTGTTGCAAATCATATCGACATGTTTACTAAATTTTAAGCTTTTGTCTAGCAGAACACCAAGGTATTTTGCTTCGTTGACTTCGATGACTCTTTCTCCTCTGATGTTTATATTTATGTTTCTGATTGGTCTTCTATCAGCGAGAACCATGCAACAAGATTTCCTAAGGGAAATCTGTAATTGATTTCTTTCCAGCCACCCGTCAATTAGACATAGCGCTCGATTGGCTTTGTCCTCTACGATATCTACATTTCTATCTTCCACTAGAACCGCTATGTCGTTCGCATAGCCGACCACTGATACCCCTTCCGGGTAATTTAACCTAAAAATTCCGTCATAGAAGACGTTCCACAGGGTAGGTCCAAGCACGGATCCCTGAGGAACGCCTCCAAACACCTGATATATAGCTTTACCTTCAAGCGTTTTAACTTCGATAAATCTAAGATGGAGGTAATGATTATTCTGATTAATCATATAGTCACTTATATGCGTATTTTGTAGGGCCTCTATTATAGCTATCCACGGTACTGTGCCGAAAGCGTTTTTGATATCGAGCATAATCATGAGGGGAATTTTCCTGACTCTCCAGGATCCACTTCTAGTTGTTAAAGCCCAGTTTTTAACTCTTTCAATAGCACTTATAGTAGAGCATCCTCTCCTAAACCCGTACTGTTCTGGGTGTAAGCATTGCCTCTCCTCAATTTCTTTCCTAAGCCTGGTTTCAATAAGTCTTTCTACGACCTTCCCCATATTGTTAATTAGCGTAATTGGTCTATAACCTCCTGTTTCATTGGCTGGTCCTGCCTTGGGGAGAAAGACCGTCCTGGCTGCCTTCCAGCAGTTAGGTAAACACCTGTTTTGTAGGCCAAAGCTAGCAATGTCCACCATTTCCCTGGGTATTATTTTTGCAAGACCTTTAATGATGGCAGCTGTTATGCCATCAGGCCCTGGGCTTTTTTTATTCTTCAATTTGCCGATAGCCTCCATTACCTCTTGCTGAGTAAACCTGCCGCCTTCGCAACCAATCACTGATCTGTTCGGATTTTCCGCTCTGGGGAATAATGTTCTTACTAGTTGTGCCGACGTTTCATTACTCAACGTCGGCACATGCCTGCCCAGACGTTTAGTGATGATTTTAAATGCTTTGACCCAGGGGTCAGCATTAAGTTCATGGCACAGTTCCAGCCATTTACTTCTTTTCGCTTGCTTTATAAGAAAGTTCAATTTCTTTCTGGCTTGTCTGTAGATTACTACAGCTAGATTGCCTTCCTCTATCATGCCGTTTCTAGCTCGTAAACGTTGTGCAATTCTTTTACACCGTTGCATTATCTTCCTTTGGTCTTCTATTCGGTGACCACCAGTATACCGGAAGGTGTCTATTGTTGTTTTGCAGTATCTTGACCATTTCTTCCTTGACGATGTCTTGAAATATACCGGGTCTATTTGTGCGCAGTTAATGATTTTATTTGCCGCGTTTCTGATTACGGTGGATCTGGAAGTCGGTCAATCGGTGGTTGATGTGTATCTGTCTTGTTCCTGTAGGGTGATCTCCGATAGTGACTGAAATGACCTTACGGTCGCTGCCGATTTCCTCATTGAGGACTGTGAAATCAATTGTATTAATATTCAACCTGCCGTCAACTAAAACTAGTCTAAGATCGATTCATATCCTCTCGCACAGTACGTGGCAGTCCCTTCATTCATGCAGGACGCCCCGGTGGCCTCCAGTAGTTCCTCAAGAACTCTTCCCCTAGCATTGGAGGTGGTGGCTCCAGCTAATGCAGTCCTACAGTTAAAATCTCCCAACACGACTGTTCTTTTACGGGAGCGTGTCATAAGTTGTTGTAAGCTAAGTAATTTATGCTGAAAAAACTCCATGTCGCAATTCGGGATGATATATATTCCTATAATTATTATATCATTTAGTTCTATTACTACAATGCCATCTTCTCTATGGTATAAACTATGATCCACGTTGCCTACGATTCTCCTAACGGATACGTTCCCGTTTCTGTCGGGCAACCATTGACCCCTGGCCACCGAGTACACGTTGGGTTCCGTGGCCACCAGAAAATTGAAATTGCCTCTTGTGGCCATCTCTACCGACAGATCCACCGATAGCCTGCTCCTATTATTATTGATTAGAAATATCTTACACATGATTTTTGTTACAACTTGTATTAGCAGTTCTATGTAACGTAGATCCGCAGTCAAGGCATCTCGTTGCTTCTATGCAATCTTTAATAACGTGTCCCGGTCTGCCGCAATTGAAACATAATTCTGAACGATCCGGACCTCTACATTATCTCCTGCCATGCCCTGTATTCCAGCAACGATAGCATTTCTCGACTTCTGTGCGTATATATGCTCTACAGCACACTCAGCCAACCCTCAGCCTTGATTCAATGAGCTTAGTAGCGTTTCTTTGGTTAGTGACCACAGTGGCATTTTTTGTATTGCCATACGCCTCTCTTATGGATGTGAATTGAAAACCTTCACCAACTCCAAGTACATTGATTTGAAAACCTTCACCAACTCCAAGTACATTTTCGATCGCCTCCTTGATTTCTCTTTCTGTAGTATCGTACAGCAGGTCCTTGACATGCACCACTGTTCTTCGGTCGCCTTTGGTTCTAATGTCAACTTGAAGTTCTTCAGGCGGGTGGCGGGGGGTCAAAAGGTCGGAAAGTTTTTGATTCGTAAAGATGTCAAGGAATTTTGGATCTATTGTCAAAACTATGGAAGATATGGAGGAAAAAGGAAAAGCCCGTGTAAAGTACGCCTATAACACTTAGAAAAATTTCTCTCTGAATAATAACTATGAAAAATTTTACAATTCGTTGTTTACTAGTTTAGTCTGTGACGTAGCAGACAAGACACAGCTTGTCTTACCACTTAGAAAATTTTCCTTCTATATTAGTACCACGTATAAACTAAAAGTTATTAAAAAACTAATCCAAAATAGATTTTTACACACTTTGCCGAGTTTAAATAACCCAGAATGACTCCTAGTAGGTATTACACTATTGTTAGGTCCTCAACAGCTCACCAAAATATCCAAAAGAACTGTAAAACTTTTCACTTAACACAAGATTATGTCTAATATAAAAAAACTCTAATAACTTTTGTAGTCCATGTCCAAAACTCATAACAATTTGTACGTCAGTCCATTATCCTTACCTCGATATATTACTATGTCCAAATCCAGTGAAATTACCAAAAAACCAATAAAAAAAAGCACTATTACACGGAGCTCTGAAAGCACGTCTAATCGCAGTGACATCCACAACTCTATCTGGCAATTACTTAGTGTATGCTACTACCACAACCAACATATCACACCGCGACTGGAATTGCTATACATTAATTTTGGTCATCCAGGTCAGACACTTAAAAATGTGGATAGACCGGATAATTAAATATTTATGTGAAATATCAGCTACATGTAAAGTTCTAATATTGTGATACATATAAGTGCACTGCAGCTTAGCAAATTCAATCTTCATTAAATAACTTAGGATTGAACAAAAATACTATTTTAGAGTTTTCTTCACTACATTGAATCTGGGTTTGTAATTTACGTTAAAACCATTACCTATATAATATTATTTGTGTAATTTAGTTTTACTTTGCTTTTTGGCCATAGTTATTGTATTCGTTATGGATAATGAACAATTGTTAAGACAAAGAAAATCAATTGAAGCCTCCATTACAAGAATTAGAACATTTGCAGACAAATTTGACGTGTGACAAGGTGACAGTCCCACAACTAAGTCAAATTACGAAATCTGCTTGAATTGCACTGCAAATATGATTCCATTGAAATGTTATTGTATTGGAAATATTAAAGGAAAACATTACAACAATATATTTAAATCTCATCGCAAACATCCCACTTACCAAATGTTAAGAAGAATCATAAACATAATGTTAGTTATTATTCTACTAACTTAAACACTGTATTTTTTAAGCTCAGTCATCAGTTAGAAAAATACTACAAATTTTTTAATTTATGCAATGATGAGCAAAGAGAAGACTTTTTAGAACAAAATATTATCATATGTTTTCACAAAGGTCATAGTAACAATCAGTATTACTCAAATAAATTAGGTAATTTGTCAACAAAGACACAACATACTTGTTCATACTGATATTAAATTAAGTAATGATAAATTGATAAAAATAAATTAAGTAATGATAATAACTATTGTTTGCAATTAAACAAAGGTAATTTTATCCACTGCTGTACGTAATGTAGATGTTTTTGGTCATTCTCATTTGTGTAGTCATATTACTCAGGCAGTCAATTAAACTAACAATTAGCGAATTGCGAATTGGGACTTCAACTCAACAAAGAAAATTTGCCTATTTCAGGCATAAATAATGTATTAGCCAAATTTGATTATAGGGTAATACTTATATTGCATTTACGATAAAAACTATTGGATATTTATAATATTTGATAACTTTATAAGCAGTCAACGTACATCAAAAGTTAATTTTCGGGCTATCACCTTTTGTTTGTCGAACGGCATGAATGTTCTCGCTACCCCAAACTGGACAATTATGACTGTTAACCTAACTAAAAAGATGGAAGACAGCTTCGTCAGAAATTATTATAGCTTCGTCAAAGGCAAAGTTATAACAGCGTGGTTTATCGTCATTTTCAATTTCATGCATCCAATGAATTTTGTATATATGAAGTTCTAGGCGCTTTAGTAGAACTTTCAGAATTGGTAATTTAGGTATTCCCAGTTTTAAATTATCACAAGTCGATTTACCTGGGCTACTTAGAAAAGTTTTTATTCCTCGATCCACAACTTCCACGGAGACAGGAGGTCTGCCAGCCCCTTTTTTGTGTACTACACTTCTTGAATCCTTAAACTGCTGGTATCAAGGTTTAATAGAGCATTTATTGAAAGTATCATGGTCGTATTCTAAACGAAAACTTCTAACAGTAATAACAGATCCGCTTTCATAACACCGAAGTACGCACATTTTCTCCTGTATGGTAGCCAACTGACGATCATCTCTGTCGTTATATCGCGCCGGCGTTTTCATTCAAGGTCATCAGTAACTCTAGTACCTACACTAAAGCTTTCTTTCTTTTCCTGTTTAGCCTCCGGTAACTACCGTTTAGATAATACTTCAGAGGATGAATGAGGATGATATGTATGAGTGTAAATGAAGTGTAGTCTTGTACATTCTCAGTTCGACCATTCCTGAGATGTGTGGTTAATTGAAACCCAACCACCAAAGAACACCGGTATCCACCATCTAGTATTCAAATCCGTGTAAAAATAACTGGCTTTACTAGGACTTGAACGCTGGAACTCTCGCCTTCCAAATCAGCTGATTTGGGAAGACGCGTTCACCACTAAACCAACCCGGTGGGTTACCTACACTAAAGCTGGACGAAAATCAACGTTCGCTATAATTGCTTTGTACTGCGCTGAATAATTTGAGTTCTCTGTATAATAAACTAAGCAATAGTGAAAATAAAATTATTAAAAGTACTTAAATCGTTTACCTAGTGTATGTAATTTTTAGATTAGAAAATAAATTTTTTACGCAGAAATTGAAAACTGTGATAATAGAATAACGTCCTCTAGAATAGAAAAAGAACTGTGAAACATTCTATAAGGTTTGTGATAAAAAAATTGTAATAAATGATTTTTTTTTTTTTAATTTTTTTTTTTTAATCAAAGTAGATTCAAGAAAGATGTAAAGTAACTTTTTGTTACTTTATATTTCTGAAATATAATTTTATCGCTATTCTAATGACATATACATATTTTATAGTTTGGTTAGATAAATGATTTAATGGTTTGATCTGTAATTCACAGAGTGGTTATAAAATATTTTTTCCAGCAATCTGAAATGCCAGTCCAAAAACAAGTTCAGAAATTACACTTTTACCAGTTATAATCCAACATTTAAACTGCAAAATATTCAACTGATCAGAAACAGTCATCGAGCTGACAAAAAATTTATATCTCATAAAATCTGAACAACCCAAAAAGAATTGTTTCTCGGTATCAATAAAATTAGAGGTGTTTATGTATCGTTATCAGTCCACTAAGTAGTTGACTGGAGTCGAGTTGGTGGATTTATGGAGTAAGGTCGTGCTAGCTTTGCTCCTGCTTGTTAGTGCTTTTTTCGGATTATTTTTATTGGTTTTACAAACTGACTGTAGTTTTACATGTTTTGTATGAGTAGCCTTGACTACTGTCATGTCTTGTTGTGTGTGTGTCTGTGTTAGTATTGCATTAATTTTTTTTTTATTTACTTCCGATAGACTCGTAGCTTCATATTTAAAGCTACTATATTAGTGCGTTGAAATTTAATAAATTACAATTTATTCTTCTTTACTAGGTAAGCTATTGATTTGTATAGTTAGTTATACTTCTTTTGTGCAGAATAGCCCGAAGGAATCCTCATGAGGGGAAGCCCCGCCGTACACAGGTGGGACCGCAGCGCAGACGTCCTAGTTTGCCGGTACTTGGTGCTTCTAGTGACGCAGAAGAGACTATGAATGTGAAGACCGTAGAACCTCAAGATGTAAGGTCGCGAATCACTAAGAGAAAAGCTGAGCTTATCTCAGACAGTAGTGATGGCGACGTTACTCATGGATCAGACATGGATCACTTACTGAAGGAGTTGCGTGTTCTGGAGAAGCTTATTTGGTAGAACATCAACACTAAGAAGAAAATAGAGTGCTGCCAGGGCATTAGAGAAAGTCCTTGAACTTAGATGCTGTAGTGACCTCTGTTTATAAGATGTCCTTTCCACTGCTAGGCTCCTCTACAGAGGCATCTACGCAGTCAGAAAGAGCGTGGGAATATGGTATACGTAATGTAGTTGTTTTCGCAGAACCCATTCACATAATTATTCATCCGAAATTGGTTCTGCGAGAACATCAACAACATTACGTATACCATGGTCCTACGAACATTAACTTCATCGAATGAAAAATTATGTAAATTAGTCGAGAAAAGATGGCCCACTGATATAATGCAGAAGGCTGAAACGTTGACATCTCTCCCAGCTGAAGGAGATTTATGTTACTTTAAGGATGTTGCTGGTGCTTTAGGTAGATCGGACCAAATGGCTCGACGGCCGAGTGCTAGAGCTGGTGAAGTTAGGAAGGAAGTCTCTATGGTGTTGGACGAGGATGATTCGTCCACTCAAACGTTGCGTTTTGTGGCGTACTAAGATTCGTCTTTGGATGATGTCTGTGCCTTGACAACTATTTTGGGTTTCGTCAAGAAGGTGCTTCGGTGTTTGTTTTACCTGGTAGCAAGCTTGTTGAGTACGTACAGAAGTTACTGATTTATTTGTACCGAGCACGTGACGATAGTCAGGGTGTATTTGACTTGTGGCGATACGGTACCTGTTGAAGGCAGGAGATTTGAACGAACTACCCCCGCTGTCTCTGATAGTTGGAAAGTTATAGTTAAGGCACAGGGACGTACTTATGCCGATCTGTAGTGAGGACCGTGAAGGAGTCTGTGCCCTCCAGCGAGGTAGGTGAAATACTTTCCATGAGGAAAGAACCAACGAAGATCTTCATGTTAGTCATTTCGAAACGTTTTGTATTCGAATATTGTTGGACTCCGGGTAAACCTTAAATCAAGAAAAAGTCGCAGACTTTCCGAAAGTCCGGCGACTTTCTCTTGATTACTGACGCATTGCAGCAGGCTGTTGGTGAGAATGAAGATTTTAAATTGTCCTCAGTTCGGTCCGCCTTTGGAGACAGTAGGATAGCCACAGTTGTCACTAGCTATCAGGTGGCTAAGAAGCTGATAGAAGGGCCAATACGCATTGGTTGGATTCACTGTAGCGTGAGCGTTCGGGAACCTGGGTGATCGCTGTTACCGGTGCTGAGAGACCGGCCACGTGGCTGTGTTCTGCAGGGACCCAGATTGGTCGAAGTGCTGTTGAAGTGGTGGGCAGGGCCACTTTAGGGCAAATTGTCAGGAGCCTGCAAGATGTTCTGCTTGTGAAGGTGTTGGACATTGGGCTGGGTCCAAGGAGTGTAAGCAGGCTTCATAATGCGTATAATGTAAGTTAACGCTAATAGGTGTTTCATAGCACATAACCTCATCTGGCGTGTTGCGATAGTGCATGGTGTGGATTTCGAACAGTTGGTTGTTTCTCACTCCCTTTGCATTGGTAAGAGAGCCGGTTGGTTGTTTGCCACTTTTTCACTAAATTTTGAATTGTTCATTTTGCAGGAACATATCACATCTAGGTTTTCTCCCTTGAAACCTTTCACAAACCAAATTTATTGAAGTTGTATGAACATATCTTCCACAATGAAGCTACTTTTGGAATAAAAAATTTTAATCACTGCTCATTTGCTTTGCCTTCTGAAGGTCTATGTCCTCTTATTTTTTAATATTTTTATGTCCGGTATTAGATATTTTCTTTAAGAATATTTAGAGCTATTTATAAGCAGGGCTGTCACCAATGAGGAATATGTTGATTTTTCATAAGTAAAAAATTCTGGTAATATTAGGAATAATGGTCTCTATATTTTACATGTTAGAAAAACTTCATTCAATTATTAATATTACTAGAAATTAAATATCATAAAACAAAATATGATGTAATTGTTTTAATTAAAACACAGCAAACAGCATGAAAATTTGATCCTGCATTTAGTACAATGTATTTAAAATTAATTTTAAAACAAAACTGAAACAATAATAATTATCCAGTAATGTGCTCAGAGATTGATTTCACTGAAGTTTCACTGAAGTCTTTCTTAATGCAGTTACAATATCTTAATTTTTTACTGTAATTTGGGCAGGAATCTAGAATTCATTTTATATTTACAACCATTTTAAATGTGACATCTTCCATGATAATTAAACCATCTTAGGTAAAACGTGCAAGGACAGACTAGTAGTATTAAATTCCTTAAGCTATCAATAATAGAGAATTCTGTACTGAACACAGACTTCAGATGAACACAGACATTAAATAATGATCAAAAGCAAGATAATTAATCATTGCTTAACTGAAATGTTAACAAATATGCAAATATTTTCACATTATTATGAAATCTATGTGAATGGAATGGTTTAATTTTTCATGTCCTTACATACTAATACAGTGAGTTAAACATCTAATTTGAATTTATATTTCAGTTTCTGACAAGCTTAATAAAAAATGAATTAACAGTAAAAGTAATTTTCTTAAACATATTTTGTTTATACAACTGAGATTTCACTATGCATGAAATTGTAATTCCAAGTTTTTTTTTGAAATTTGTTCAAAGGCATCTGTGAAAATAAACACCAGCAAAAATGAAGTTGATTAACAAATTTATGTGTATGTATATGTGCATGTGTGTGTATATTGGCCTTTTTTTGTTGATATCTGCAGATTGATGGAGACAGATTGGATGAAATTTGGTTCAATAATTTCTGTATGCATTGTACATGTACAAGTTTTGTCAAAATTAGCCGTGGAAGCAGGGAGAAAAAACTCATAAAAAAATAAAAATAAAAATAAAAATAAAAAAATATAAGGGTAGGTAAATCTTTTCACACAATTTAATGTCGCTTAGGTAAGATTCTGCCGGTGGGGGCAAAATACCCTTTTTTCTTCATCATTTCTGAACTACAAGTCACATTCTTGAACAAATTACATGATTCTAGTACATTAGTATTTCATTTCGATTACAAATTTGATTTCATTCAAGTATAGTGGACATAAGTTAGCGTAAATTTTCTGTTTTTTTTCTTCAGGCTATTTTGCTTGATATTTCCAGATTAGATTAACCAGTTAGAAATTATCTACAATGAATTATTATCCCATTAATTTTATGGCTAGCATATATGGTAGAGGTGGCTATCATGGGTCCTCAAAATTTTATTCAGAAAATAAGAATAGTTTTAATTCTTAATTGTATTTTACATACTTAATGTTCCACTTATTTTTCTTCATAATCTCCAATTTGTCACAAGGGCAAAGTCTTCCATATCCAGAGTTGGCATTTTTTTAATTTGCTTTTAATTTCTAATACAAACTGTATGAAGAGGTTTTAATCAGTTTATAATTACCTAAAAAAAATTTTTCAAGGAAAATTAAAATTATTTTTAAAAAACTGAATCTCATCTTAAAATTAAATTTTTATTTTTCAGTAAAGTTCATAAAATCATTGACTCTAATATCATACGAAAATAAATTATTTCCTTTGCTACACACCAAATAATTTGTTTTTCAATTAATTTGTATTTTATTTTTTCAGAAATAGTAA
Organism: Lycorma delicatula; assembly: GCF_047948215.1. Classification (NCBI taxonomy): domain Eukaryota; kingdom Metazoa; phylum Arthropoda; class Insecta; order Hemiptera; family Fulgoridae; genus Lycorma; species Lycorma delicatula. The sequence goes on from NC_134457.1 coordinate 44,945,188, forward strand.
CAATACATTTCTTAAACTTTATTAAAAATTGACTTTAATGAAGTTTAAGTTTTTAACATATTGCGTATTATTTTTGTAAAGTGAATACTGTATTAATTAAAAGTAAAATATTTTATACTTACATAGTTCATAGATTTGAACTAGAAATGAATATTTTGTTTTAAAAAAAAATATTTTGTTTCTCTTAAAGAAAACATATTACAAACATAAAAAAGCACAAGTACATGTTTTTTTATTTATTAATAGTAAGAATTAATTTTTCAATTCTACGTCCTATTTATTTTACTAGATTAAATATATTTTTAAATAGGTATTTCTTAGTTTTATTTTAATTAATTGTATGACTTCTAAAAGCCCCTAAAATATGATGAGTTATAAAATATAAAATCCTATCAATAAATGATTTATACATCTGATGCTGCGTTTGTGAATCATTTTCATCTTCCTCTCCTTCAGTACTTTTACTTTCACCTTCTTCAGGGGTTTTGTTTTCATTAGCTGCTAGCGGTATCACTTCTTGTTTGGTAGACTCTTCATTAGGTATAACATTAGTACTTGGAACTGTTGCAGTAGTAACGTTATCAGATTTTTGTGGTCGATTTTCTTGGTTTATTTCTCCCTCAGTCGTAATTATGGGTTTTAAGCTCGTATTTGTAACAGTATCTGGTTTTTGTGGTCTGTCTTCTTTGTTTATTTCTCCCTGAGATGGAATTATGGGGTTTAAGCTTGTATTTGTAACAGTATCTGGTTTTTGTGGTTTATCTTCTTTGTTTATTTCTCCCTCAGTTGAATTTATGAGTTGTACACCTTCATTCGGATATTCTTTTATATCTGATCCGAGTTGAAATCTGATAATTATGCCAGCAGATGAACGTAAGCTTTTGTCTAGTAGTGACTGCTTATCAATTTGACAGTTAGTATTTTCAACATACCCGAGGAGATCTGAATCATGTTGCAGATTTTCATTTACAGTATTTCCATAACCAAAATTCATTAAAGTGCATGTTTTATAACCATTATCATCTGAAACGTTTTCATCCCAAAAAAATAAGTTTAATTTTAGACAAATTTCTACACCTGGTTTTGATTTCAGTGGATAACATTTTTTACCAGGTCGTGGGAATCCTGTAAACATAAGATTTAAAAATTACATGTATTAAAAATTAAAATGAATTTTCTTTGTTAATTTAAAGCAAACACAATTCTAGTGTATTAAATCATATGTTTTCTTAAATTTACTATCATGAACAGCAATTTGCTGTTAATTGAAATTAAATAATGTCATTAAGCTAATATGAAAGGTTATAGGAGAATAAATAATATTAAAAGCAATATTAGCTAAGACACAATTTTTCTATTTCTTTAATATGATTTTCTTTCAAGACCATACATTTAGTGCAATATTGCCCAAGTTTTTCAAACCCATGATTATTGAAGTATACCAGTATACCAGTATAAAGTTTTCAAAGTAGGCAGGTGTATTAGCAGTATAATTTCACTTAATTTTTTTTCCATCAAGACACTAATTCATATTTGGTGCTAAGTAACCAAGTAAGGAAGTTGTGGAAGAATTTTCTTGTGTAATTCAAACAATTTTGCTGTCACAATCACAGAATAATGACCTGTTCCATGGTCCACTGTATTGGTGGAAAAGAAATATTCTCTTTCCTCATTTGTCATTTTTTTTATTTCCTCACTTGATTCAGCAAAGATGCGTAATATTGCTCAGTTATTGTTATTCTTTTTAAAAACTGTTCTAATCAGTGCAGCTGACTTATATTTATCTGGCCTGGCTTTAGTTTCCTACACAGTTTGCCTTTCTAATGTACTATTTGATAACCACAGAAGATTCATTTATGCATTTTTCAGTAATAACAAAACTTGAACAATTCAAGTGACTTCAAATAAGAAACTTAATGAATGTATCTGCTAAAACACTGTGTATACTCCTAGCAGAGTAGTAGGAAACAAATAATAATCTCAATAATACACTATGAATGCCTAATATCAACATTATTTTTTGTTTCATTAAAAAACAATGCTGAGATCATTTTTTTTTTATATAAAAAAAGTTTTTTTTTGCAATGCAGTTATAACAGTATAGATTTACAGTATAGTATTCATGGGAAAGTATGCTAATTGGCATGGATTTCGCATGTCAGGAATTTTGCAGATCTTATGTTACATGATGATCCTCCTTCAACCTAAACACAATTTTAGCTTTGAAAAATTGCAGATAATGTACATTTGTACATATGTATTTACAATGCGTAAATACAAATTATTTGTTTCTATTTTGATTTATTTTTTGCTTGATATCATAAACACAATGGGTTGATTTCGATGAAATTTGGCATGATGATTTCTGTATATATCCTAATAAAAACTTTGGTTGCATTCACTCTAGGTTACAGAGAAATGTGAACCTTGAGTCTCAAATCTACTTATTAAGTAGCTAAGACACTTCTGATGGTGTCTAAACTTATTCAAACCACCACAAACATTTGGGGGCAAAAAACATTTTTTTCCTTTTGCCTTTTTTGGACTCAATTCATATTCTTGTAGCAATTAGATAATTTTATTATTTTTATATGTCACTATGGTTGTGTATTTAGGTAATTTGAGGGAGTACATAAAAAGCTTTATTTTTTGTTTTTTCATGTTTTGTGGAAGCTATTGATTCCATTAATTTTGGTTACAATTGTCAAAGGGGTGGGGAAGTACACTCATCATGGATTCTAAAAACAGTTCAATAATTTTTTTACGTAGGTTTTTACTTCCATACTTATTTACATATAATAGTAGCCTGTCAGGTGAAGTGTTCATTAAACAGAATTGCATAGCTCTTAGCATAATCTTTACTGGCTTCTTTTTTGACAAATAATAAAGAAAGTTAACATTGTTCATTTTCTACTTTATCATAGAGCTCAATGGACAGCTGGAAAGGTTCTCCCTTCAGATTTGATGGGGAATGTTTTGACTGCCACTAGGAAAATACAAAAGGAAATAGGAAGTAGAAATATTTGTCAGCACATAATTGATTTTAAAAATACAAATCAATGTACTCCTTCTGATTAGAAACTATACATTTTATGCAGTACATCTACACACTTGGAAAGATGTTGAGATTATTAATATCATCTTTATTTTATTATTTTCATTAGTTTTGAGTCTTAATTAATTTAATGTATATTCTCTGTATTGCTTTCTCCAAGATTAATATTCATTTAATTTTGCTGGTATAAAATTTTTTCAACCTTGCATGACATTTACTGAACTCAGCGATTCTCCTTTTAAATTTTGCTTATTACTATAGGCTATATTCCTAATCCACTAATTCAGTGAGTCATATCTTGTGTGTTACAATGATCAAGAATTCTTGTGACACATTTAATGGTACAATGGAGATTTTATGAAATTCAATAAAAAAATTTAATTTATTTAATTTTTGTTATCAAAAATACCTGGAATAGATTAATTAAATTAGAATCTGTAGGTTTGGAGAGTAGGGTGCAGGAAGATATGTACAAACTGCTATAAAAAAATGTGTAGGCAGCTGCAGTCCTAATTAATAAATATTCAAGTAACTGTTATATCCTTAAACAACCAACTAAAGGTAAAGATATGGTGAACAGGTCATAGTGGTGTAGCTCACAGTGCAAATGTAGGTTTAGTTCACAGTGGGAGGTGGCAGAACTATAACGAGGTGAACAGAAATGCTTCAGTTTTACTTGATGAGGCATCAAGAACATTGATATTATTTCATTTAAAAATTTTAAATATTTTTGGTTTTTTAAATGTTTCATATTTATGATTGTTATTATTATGAGTTTATTAATATTATGATATTTGACATTAATGATGTAATATGATATGGCGAGATGTAATCAGAAACATAGTAGTTGTTAACAAGTACCTTAAGTAACTGCAGGTTTGCCGCGCATCCAATTAACAGAAAAGAGCAAGAATTGGGTGGTTATAATCATCTTTAAAAGTCAGAGCTGGTAAAGACATACTTTGAGTCATACTTCAGAATAAATCCAGAAAAGTTTTTGTATATTTTTCATCTGCTCAAACCAAAGTTGAATGTGTCTGTTATGTATTGTAATCTGTAAATCAAACCTGTTCTTACTGAAGAAAAACGTTTTCTGAAAAGAGTTTGGAGGAAGAAATGATCACAGAACTGTGTTTAGGTAAAGTGGTAGTGTAAAATCAAAACAGAGTTGACATTCAATGTCATTGAGCTAGGCCTTCATGTAAACCATGAACTGCACCTACACCATGACATCCTCACTGTATATTTACTAATATGTTATAATGATGATGATTTACAAAGTGGTTGACCACAAACTGCTCATCACTCCTTATTCTAAAGAATAAATATTTCCAAACTCTATTGACTTCAAGTGCTCGCTCTGTTTCATGTTTTAAAATAATTATTGCTTTATTAAATACAGGGAAAACAGGATAACTCCCATTTTGTTACAGAGTGTAAGGAATTTGTAATTTGTAATTCCCATTTTGTTACAACTTGAGTGAATAGGAAAACTTTTATCACTACTATTAAAGTAAATAAATTAGAAAAACCAAAGGAGATTTTTAAGAAAATAAAAAATTCTTACCTTGTGTTTGTTCATATATAACAAGATCTTTTTCAATGATGAACCTCAAGCGATAAGTATTCTCATCTGAGTAGGGAGTTTCATACATATCCATAAGAATACAAGCTGTACAAAATAAACAATAGTTTTCTGCTAAAATAAGTTAGTTCCTATTGAAACAAACTAGGATGTTGAATTTTTTTTGTTTTAGGATTGTTGTAACATCTAGTTGTGCACCTCTCCTTTTGATTGCAATCAACTGAACCAAAAGTCTCCAAAAAAGTGTAAAATCCAAAAAATTGGATTTTGGACTTTTTCTTAACTGGAGCAATAAGTCCTCATTGAGAGCTTTTTAATGATATTTTCATAAGTGGTACTTATTTTCATTTAGTTATAGCCAAATGAAATTTTAATTAATGAAATATCTGGATCTTACAAGGGGAAGGCACATCACTTCAAATCAGACTTCATCTCCAATATAAATATATTGGATTATATATATACAACCTTGTAATAAAAATAAAAAACCTTGATTGTAAAAAAAATAAATAATACTTCAGTAATAACAATAAAAAAAATTATGAAAAAATACCAAAAGTTATTAATGAAATAAAATTTTATGTACTTTTCATTTTAAGAAAATTTGTATATGTAATTTAATAAGCGTACAAGGAAGTCATGTGATGTCCGCATCAGATTTTTGTTTTTTTTTCTTTAATGGGTAAACAGTCAGATTTATCCCATAAGTAACTAAAACTTATGAATCAAATTGAGAACCTCTTCCTTTTTTTAAAGACAAATTATTATTAATAATAATAATAACAATAATAATAATAATTTGTCAATTGCAATAACTATTTTTATTATTTTATTATTATATTATAAGTCAAAAATTACAATAATTACATATGGAATGAAATTTTAACATTTCTTTTTACCTATTTTCATCATTTTAGTAAATTAATTTAATTATCTGTATAAATAAATATTTTAAAAACTGTAATGAAATTTTACATAAAATAAAATTAAAAAATTTAATTTTTAATAAAATTGTTTATTTGGTGAATTACATAGTGAGTAACCTAAAACCAAACCAAGCTGGCTCAATTGTAGTTATTTGAGCATCACCTTTAAGGTTGTTACTACCAACACCCTACTGATAGTGTACGTTATTACTGTCATCTGTTTTTGTCATAAGCTGTTCATGCTCCACTACAGTATATTTTTGTTCTTTGCAGTTGTGTTTTTCTAAAATGCCTTTTTTGATAAACGAAAGGGTTGCTGTAGTGGACGTGTTCAGTAGCCTTTGAAGAAACCAGTCATATATCCACAGAAAAATTTATGGAATGTAAATATCCCAGCAAAGAAAACTGGTTCTGTTTCAAACACAAAACGAAACAGGTAACCTTCTTTAGAACTCTAGAGACTGTTATTCTCCTGGTGCAACAACTTAAGAGAACTGACAAATTGAGATGTGTTAATTATTGCACCTGGCTTCTCAAATACATTGTTAATGGACAGATATTAACCCAATGCTATATTTCATCTCAGATGAGGCTCATTTTGTTTTTCCAGGTGTGTTAATTTGCACAACACCATGTATCAGAAAACTGAAAATTCTCACCAGATGTTTGAACGTCCACTTCACAATGAGCAAAATCAGTGTATGTATGGTGTGCTATAGAAGTGTTCCGTACAATTTTTGAAGAATTCGATGCTCACTTAACAGATCATGATAAAGAGTATATACTGCTTCCAATGAGATGGATAGTCCAGTGTTCAATGGTAGAGTATTACTATAGAATTCTTTCAGACATCAATTTTCATTAAAATTTGTATCTTGTTGTATGTTCCTGAAGTGTGCTTTTTGTTTTTGAACAGTGAAAACTACTTCTTGTTAAAAAAATTCAAAAACCATAGATTTAAACATTTCATAGATTGAAATCATGTTTAAATATATAGAATATTCTTTCTTTTATGTTGTGGAATACAATTTAAGATGTCTTACTACATTTCAACCCTTAAAAACCACACCTTATGAAATTTAAAAAAAATCCCTTTACTCTAGAATCCACCCATATGAAAAAAAAAACTTAGTTTTCAACAGATTAAAATGTTTTAATGATGCATTTTAATGAATTATAAACTTTTTATAGTTGTTAATGTAATTTACTTCAATGTTCCAAACCTTAAAAACCGGCCTTGTGATTAAAATTAAAAATCGTGTTTAATAAGTACATTATAACAGCACATTTTTGTAACTCTATTGATCATCAAAAGAACTGTCATCACTGTCGACCTCCTCCTCTTTGTTAGTAATTTGAGGACAATTTTGACAATTGTCACCAGATCATGTTCCATATGTAAGGTTGCAAAAAAGTTCAACTTTTCTGCAGCCATATCAAGTAAGTTCAAGTAGTGCCATATCCTTTATTGCAATTGCAAAATATCATTTGGAGCAGTTCTGCCAGTGCAGGCATTTTCGCACTTTAATTGGTAGAGCTTTCATTATTCATCCATCCCCAAGTCAGTTGAGAGAATGTTTTTGTTTCCAAGCCACACCTGGGTTTGGAAATACTCTCTTAAAAGTTCTCATTCAGACCATCAACTGTAGATACGAGGGAAGATAATTTAACAGCACTGTTTTTAGTGGTATCTTTAATGAAGGACTCATAGAGCATGCTGAGAAGTCTATGATACGGCTCAATTTATTTAACTGTACTTCAAATAAGAGAGATATACATTCACATATATACATGTAAAATATACCTATATACAACTATGCATACAATGTTCTATTATCCAACAGCAGGTGTTTACGTATGGTGTGCTCAGTTACTTTTATTCTCCTACCTATATCTTCATCTATATATATATAAATAAAATACATATATATATATATATATAAAATACATATATATATATATACATCACATATATACATCTCCCTCTATGAATCATGAGACCTTGCCGTCGGTGAGGAGCTTAGAGTACTCAGAGATACAAGAGGTATCTGTTGAGAGCCAGACTAAGGAATGATTCCTGAAAGAGGGCAGCAGCTCTTTCAGTAGCTGTTAAGGGCATAGGTCAGGACGACTTAACAGCCATATCAACATCACTCGGTCCTCCGAGTACTGCGCAACTGAAAGCAATGGAAAACTGCAGCTGCTTTTTTCCAAGAAATGTAGCTCTTTGGTAAAATATTCCGGAGGTAAACTAGTCCCCCGTTCGGATCTCCGGGTGGGGACTACTAAGGAAGAGATAACCAGAAAATTAAAAATAACATTCTACGAGTTGAAGCGTGTAATGTTAGAAATCTAAAAAAGGTAGGTTAGAAAGGTTGGTTCGGTGGGAAGAGGAAAACGACTTCTGGTCAACTGATTTTAGAATAATTAACTCGACTTCAAATGATGGGCAGGCAGGAGTAGGTTTCGTAATGAACAAGAAGATAGAGAAGAGAGTATAGTATTTCAAAATACATAGCGATAGAATCATTGTAATAAGAATAAAATCTAAAACTAAACCGGCAACTTTTGTTAATGTCTGTATGCCTACAAGCGCCCATGATGATGAAGTAGTGTGTATACGAAGAAATTGAAGCAATTAAACACATAAAAGTGGAAGAAAATTTAATAATAGTAGATCGGAATGCAAGCATTGGAAAAGCCAAGTAAGGAAATATAGTGGGTGAATACGGGCTGAGCAAAAGGAATGAAAGAGGGGACCGACTTATAGAGTTTTGCACGAAGTACAATTTAGTAATTGCCAACACCCAGTTTAAGAATCATAATAGAAGAATATAGACATGGAAAAAGCCAGGCGATATACTGCAAGGTATCAGATAGATTATATCACGGTTAAGCAAAGATTTAGAAATAAACTCGTCGACTGCTAAACTTACCTTGGAGCAGATATTGATAGCGACCGTAATTTAGTGATAATAAAATGTAGACTGGGGTTTAAAATGCTGAAGAAAAGGTGTCAGATAAATCGGTGGAATATAGAGAAGCTTGAGGAAGAGGAGGTAAAGAGGTAAAGAAGACTTTTGAGGACATCGCAAGTGGTCTGAGTAAAAGATTAGAAAATGTAGAAGACGAATGGGAGAATGTTAAAAAGGAAATTCTTAAGTTAGCAGAAGCGAACTTAGGCGGAACAAAGAGAACCAGTAGAAAACCTTGGATTTCAGAGTTTATATTGCAGCTGATAGATGAATGTAGAATATATAAGAATGCTAGCGATGAAGAAAGCAGAAGGAGCTATCGACAATTAAGAAATACCATAAACAGGAAGTGCACACTAGCGAAAGAAGACTGGATTACTTAAAGTGTTCAGAAGTGGAAAGAGATATGTTAAGGAGCATACAGAAAAGTTAAGGAAAATTTTGGGGTACATAAATTAAAATCTAATGTGTTAAACAAAGATGGTACACCGATTTATAGTACAAAAGGAAAAGCCAATAAGTGGGTGGAATATATTGAAGAGTTATACGGAGGAAATGAATTAGAAAATGGTCTTATAGAGGAAGAAGACAAATTCGAAGAGGATGAAAGGGGAGAAACAATACTGAGATCTGAATTTAAGAGAGCATTAAAAGATTTGAATTGCAGGAAGGCTCCTGGAATAGACGGAATACCTGTAGAATTATTGCGCAGTGCAGGTGAGGAAGCGATTGATAGATTATATAAACTAGTGTTCCGTCAGACTTCAAGAAGAGTGTTACAGTCACGTTAACTAGTCATGCATCAAAAATCATAACTAGAATTCTGTACAGAAAAATTGAGAGGTGAGTCGAAGAAGTGTTAAAAGAGCAATTTGGTTTCAAAAAAAGTATAGTGACAAGGGTAGCAATTTTAGCGCTTAGATTAATAGTAGAAGGAAGATTAAAGAAAAACAAACCAACATACTTGGCATTTATAGACTTAGAAAAGGCATTCGATAACGTAGAACGTAATAAAATCGACAAGGATGTTTCCTATCCCCGTTACCTTTTAGTATTTACATAGAAGTAGCAGTTAATGATGTTAAAGAACAATTTAGATCCGGAGTAACAGTACAAGGTGAAAAGATAAAGATGCTACGATTTGCTGATGATATAGTAATTCTAGCCGAGAATAAAAAGTATTCAGGAGAAACAATGAACGGCATGCATGAACTTCTACGCAAGAAATACCGCATGAAAATAAAAAACAAAACGAAAGTAATGAAGTAGAAATAATGAAGATGGACCACTGAATGTGAAAATAGGAAGAGAAAAGATTATGGAGGTAATAGAATTTTATTATTTCGGAAGTAGAATTACTAAAGATGGACGAAGCAGGAGTAATATAAAATGCCAAATAGCACAGGCGAAACGAGTGTTCAGTCAGAAATATAATTTGTTTACATCAAAAATTAATTTAAATGTCTGGAAAAGATTTTTGAAAGTATATGTTTGGATCGTCGCTTTATACGGAGGTGAAACTTGGACGATCGGAGTACCTGAGAAGAAATGATTAGAAGCTTTTGAAATGTGGTGCTATAGAGAATTTTAAAAATCAGGTGGGTGGCTAAAGTGACAAATGAACAGGTATTGCGACAAATCGATGAAGAAAGAAGCATTTGGAAAAATATAGTTAAAAGAAGAGAGACTTTTATAGGCCACTTATTAAGGCATCCTGGAATAGTCGCTTTAATATTAGAGAGTCAGGTAGAAAGAAAAAATTGTATAGGCAGGCAACGATGTAGGATGTAGGGGGGTATACCGAAATTAAACGACTAGCACTAGATAGGAAATCTTAAAGAGCTACATAAAAAAAATATATATATATATATATATATATATGAGGATATACTTATATATATGTAGATACAGTTATGTGTTCACATGTATTCATAAATTCTCCGAAATTTTTTGAGAAAATAAAAATTTATGCGCTCGGAAAATTTCACCGAAAAAATGCGATAAGTTTTTCAACGATAACTTTCTTTAGTTTTAAGCTAAACAATAGTTCAAAAAACCATTTTGCAGGAAATTTCAAGGGGTACAAAGGCCAGCCAGATTCCTTGAGCCCTTCGTTTTTGAAATTTGAGTTTAAAGGTCTTGGGGAAAGTGGTCCTCACATTAAAATGTAAACTTGTAATGGTAATATCTCAATCAATTTTTATCCTACAGAAATAAAAAAAAATGTCTACTGCAGAAACATTTACGTATTTTCTTTAGTTTTTAAATTATTGTGAAAAAAATAGAATTTTTTACGAAATTCAAAATATTTTTCAAATATGAATCAACTTTTTTTGATTAAATTGTAAAAGTATTATATTCAATTCCAATTCTTGTGAAAAAGTCGTTTCTTTCATTGCTGTTTCTCAACCATTCTATTTTAATCAAAACTCCGTTAGTTTTCATGCTAAGGACTTTTACAAAAGGTGATATTAAAGGTCTTTTCAAGTACTTTGAAAAATACCCTATAAGTTTTCCTCGAAAATGTTTCCGTTATTTAACGCTGAAAGATTCGCGGCTAGAGATTTCAGTGAACAAAAAGTTACCTTCAACGAGGAGTAACTCTGTTCATATTGCATCTATACAAATAAAGAAACCAAATAAATCTGTTATTTTATACGTTTCATTTTTGTTATTTATAATTTTTTCATAAAATATAAGGTTTTTGAGTTAATTGTGAAAACTCTTTCAATGGTTGGATGAAAAATTTACATTTTCAATGACAAATATCTCAAAAAGTATTAATTTATAGAACATTTTTGCTTAGAATTTCTTTTTGAATGTAATAATTTCCACCCCCAAGAAGGGAACACACATCAGCACTATATAACTTTTGTTTCTTGAGCTATTCCCAAATTAATTACTGTCTAAATTTCACCCGACTCAGTTTTGTCTGAAAGAATTCTGAGCGAAAAACTGTCAAACACTGACTTGAGTAACTTGTCACCCGTCAAACAATTCCCTAGCTTATATTCATACAGCTTTTACAGTTGAATGAATTGTCAACAGAGGGTGTTGGCCTCTGAGTTCCCAGATTTGTGTAATTGTGATTTTTTTTCTTCAGGACTATTTGAAGGATAGAGTTATGAAACAAATCTCTACATGATCGATGAACTGAAAGTGAACATTCAACAAGAAATCTACAGCATTTGTCAACATTTTGCGCCAGAAAACTTTCAATGTGAGCTATGATTGTAAGTTGCTTATCTGTATCGTACACCATGTATTTTAGTTACAAAGTAACTAAATTTTTTTATTTTAGTACAAAGTAAGTATGAAAAAATACAATAACAAAAGAATTGTTTTTGCTAAGTTAATTAATAATAAAGTATTATGTCAATAACCATCTAGTATAATTACAAGTGGTACATAATACTTGACATTATGTTCATTGCTTATTACGAGACATATTGTTTATTGCTTAATGCTCATGACATTGAGATTACTCGATTTCCTTCAGATTTCAAACATAAGAAAGTTTGTTTAATGCCAAAGGTATTGTAAAATTACACACTTCACAAAAAAAAATATTAATCAAAAAATGATTTACAAAAAAACAGTGCTCCTACCTTGATGATCATCTGTACCATCTTCTTGTAAAGACAATGTACCACAACAAGAAGAAGAATAAGGTGTTGTTTCATCCATTACACACTTCATATCTTTAAGGAAAGTTTTTAGAAAAATGGAACCTGCAACAGTTTTTTAGTAGCAGTCTATTTTAAAGGAATTTGTAAAACATATTTTTATTTTTATTGCCATTAATATTAATGCTATGCGAGTAGAAAAAAAAATGTAAAAAGAATAGGATTTCTTACAATACTTAAAAATTAAATATTATAAATAGGTAACAATTTGAATTATGATTTTAAGGTAAAAAAAATATATCCTTTCATTGCGAATTCTCAGTCATTCCTTTTTAATTTCATACTTTTATTCTTCACCAAAAACAGTGGAATTTGCACAAAAAAATGTTACAGCAGCAATTTTAACTAATTTTTAGTTTACAATTAATCATGTATTTTGTTATGCTGCTCAGACCAGTTTCCTTAAATCATCCAGGCAAATGCTGGATAGTTTTTTTTTTATTTGTGAAGCAGCATACCTACCTACATGAGTTGCCTTCCTTAAAGGTTGCCTTCCTATGTTACTATAATCTGTAAGTCGTGATCAACTAGGGCCATTTGGAAAGTTCTCGGTCTGACTAAGAAAACACACGTTTTTACAGAATTTCTTTAGGTTTCATTATTGCATCAATAACCTGAGATGTTGGTCCAGACACAGTCGTGGGGAAAGAACACTTTTGTTTTGCCAGATTTAGATAAAACCTGAATAGCACCTTTCATTCAGTCTAGTATTGAAGTATAATACTCCTCTGTTAGGTCAAGCCTTTTTCTACGAAGCCTAAGAGCACCGTACCCAAAGAACTCCAAAGAAACCCTAGCAGTCAGTTTTCTTGTGGATGGAACTATTTTTGCTTTCTTTGGATCACTTTCACCTGCTCCACCCACTGTTTAGTCTGTCGAGATGTTTGGGATGTCTGTAAGCTTGCGTACCTTTAGTGGGCAATCATTTAATACTGCAGTTTGGATGATTGTGACAATTTCATCATCATAGTGGATTTTGGCTGTTTTCAGTGTTCAACATCTTGAATGGATATTCAACCACCTTCATATCCATCTTTTTTACCATTGAAAGCAAAGAGAAAGAATCCTTTTAAGTGTATTTAACATTTTTTGTATATGCGTTGGAATTAAATCTTTTAAAACAAAGTATTTTATAACAGGTCGAACATCAATTTTATCCATTTTTTAGAAAAGTCAAAATTTGTTTTACTCGATTGCCCAAAAAATACAGCATGCCATTTAAAGGATCGTAATTGACAAATGTAATAGTCATTTGGTCAAACTTGGCTGCATCTCTATATCAGGTCTAGAATTTTATGAACAACCTGGTAAAATAGTTATTGGTTATAATCGTTAACCTATTCTCATTTTTTAAAAAGCATTTGAAATTTAGTCAGATCTTTAGTTAGATCTAAAAAGGATATACCTTCTTGAACCGAACCATTGCATTTATCATATTTTTTGTATAAATTAATAAAGAACTTTTTTATAATTCACTACTGAAATGCATATTTTATATTGTTTAATTATGGATGAATTAAAGAAATAATTATAGCCACTATCAAAAGCATGCAGCATTATAAGTAGAAAAAAATACTGCTTAATTATTAATTAAGGGAAAAAGGTACTTTTCATTAAGTTAAAAATACTCTTCAATTATACTGCTAACATGACGTTTTATAATGTAAAAAGGGTTGTTGAGGTTAGGTGCAGAATTATGAATTAATAAATTTGGCTTTGCAAAAGCTGATGTAAAATACCAAGGAAGACTGAAATAGTAGAAAGCCTGAAATATCTGCATTCACCGCAGAAACATAAAATTGCATATTTTAGCATTATCATTGTAGAATTAGTTTAAAATATCAGCTGAATAAAACTCTTCATTGTACTTTGTTTTAATTATCGCTTTCTCAAGCAACAATTATATTATTAAAAAAAATAAGATATAAATGTTTTGTTTTTATGTATAATAAACAATCATTTTAAATATGATTCCATTAGGATCTTGTAGACTATCAGAGCTAGGATGAACAATAAATGGGGGAAACATTTCCACAGTTTTTGAATATATGGCAAACTTTATTTTTTTAATACAACTTATTATGCTAACACACTTTTATTCTTTGGATATTTTCCTTTAATACTGAGACAAGTAAATAAATTTTTACTAATTTTAAATCATTAGCCTAGTGATACATTATACAGATCTCAGTAGACATGAGTAGATGTGCTATTCCAAAGATAAGAATCAGAATTATACTCCTATTTTCCTCCAATTAATTAAATTTTCCTTCCTTAAATTATATTTTCCTTCCAATTAATTAAATTTTAAAAATTGATGTGTTTATACTCCATCATTTAAATAATTATTATTTAAAATATAACTACATGAAATAAATATTAAAAATATAAAATGATTACAAAATGAATCATAGTTCAAAGGCATTAATGAAAATTATTTTATCACATATATTTATATACATGTGGAATTGAGTTGCAGAAAATGTGGGTATAATAAAAATTAGGTGTTTTTCTTTAAAGTGAAGTTGGTAGTCATAATTTTCACATTGCAAGCCTATAACTCCTGAACAGATGAGTTTAGGGATAAAATCTTATAATTATGTGTTTTAAACAAAAATTTAATAACTTGGGGATTTTTAGCTAGTTTTTTTAATTAAAAATCCCCATTAATTTTCTCACAGCATTCAGAGAATAGTGAATATGAGTTGGGATAGTAGTAAACATGCCGGTAGGATATTTTTGAACCACTCAAAAATGAGGAATGTTCCCTTTCTAAAGTTCTTTGTAGCTTCTTTACAAAGATTTAATTTTTTATAAATAAAATATATAATAATTTTTTTTTGAGTAAATGTATGATATAATTTTTTCCATCTTAATTTTTAACTACAATAAAGAAGACAAGGGTGTATTGCAGTTAATTTAATTAAATTTTAACAACAGCAATTTATATAGAACTGAGACAATTATAGAATCTTAACCAATCAAAATTATTAAGTATGATCTTAGTAATTCTGTGAAGAGAAAAGAGATCTTTTTTAATTCTGTGTTACGTCTTTTCGTCTTAGTGCTGCTATTGCAAGGAAAAAGACTATAATGAATTATAGGTACATCTGTATTAGACTTGTTGTTCAAATATGACATCCATATAATTAAGATGTATTTTATTATGAATGGTGAAATGGTGAAATTTTATTATGAATGGTTATGAAAATAACTGAATAAAGGATTTGCATTAAATTTTGCTTTAAAATGTACAGTGAAGTGGCAAGGATGTTAAGTCGATTGGGTTAGACATGCTTAGACATCAACAACTTATGAAAATGTCAGAAAAGAAAGAATATTGTGAAGAGTAATCATCGACGTTGCTGAAGAGGTAGGTATCTCTTACTGCTAGTATGAAACAATTTTGACTGATATTTTGTATATGAAACATGTAGCAGCAAAATTAAACTTTGAATTTTCAACAAAAGTAACATTAACTTGTCATAATAGGTAATGAAACATAGGTATATAGTAACACTATTGAAACAAATGTCTAATTACCCCAATGGAAGATTCCTTGAATGTTAAGTTCATTTGAATGTTAAACTTCTCCTTACTGTTCTCTTTATAATGGCATTTTCCATCATGAATTCTAATTATAAGGTTGTACGATCAACAAACAGTATCAATTAGTAATTTTATGTTGTTTATATTACGCAATTTGAAGCAAATGACCAGAAATGCAAACAAAAATTTCTTGCAGTCTGCATCACTATAATGCTTTAGCTCATACTTCACTATTGATTCACGATTAGTCAAAAATAATATCATATTGATGCTGCAGCCCTCTACAATCTCCAGATATGTCTCTGTAGCATTTCTTGCTCGCTGACAACAAAATTCTGGGATTTAGTGTATTGCATTTCTGAGGTACTAGTTTAAAGGAGATGAAGAATAAGTAATTCTCTTTTATAAAAGTTAAAATTCTCATTTTTTTATTAGACCTTGTAGTCTTTTGAATTTAAAAGCATGGTTTGATTTACATAATTTCAGGAAATATATTCTGGTTTTAATTACTTACAAACTTAACTGAATTTGTAATTTAAATTCAACTTCAAACTAAATTTCCATTCTAAATATTTAATTTTTTGGAAGTGAATATTGCTGTTAGAAAAATATTTTTATTTCTACTATTTTTACAACTTTTTAAAGGTATCTTAATTGTAAAAATTATTTATTAATGATTATAATAATCAGAATTAAAATTAATGAATTTTAATATTTATTGTTTACTAACCTGCATCTTTAACTATGTTGTCAGCTTTATCAGTCAAATGTATAACACCTTCAGGTACTTTATTCTGATTTTCTTCTTTTACCTCACTTACCTCACTTTGTGTTATATTTGTTGGTAATACTACATTTAAATGTGAAGCCTCTACAGGCTCCTCTACATTTTTATTATCTTCTTGAGTTTCCAAACTACCTTCCTCTTTGTTTGCTTCTATGGGAGCTTTCAATTCTTCATGGTACCTATAATTTCTTATTCCTAAAGTGAGTAAAACAATTACAGAATTTTAATTTATAAAATAATAATAATAAAAATAATAATAAATGAAAATATGGAAACCCTACTGTAGGTATTGTACACAGTTTAAATCTGTTATCTATTTCTTTAATAAAAAAATATTGTATATAATGGGTGTTTTTTTTTAGAGTGATAGAACTTTGAATTGAAATGAAACATATAAAAAGTTAAGTTTGAAGCCAATTGTTTTTTATCTGACAGATAACTTTGACATTTAATTTTTGTAAATAATTTTCGGCATATGTCCACCACAAATAGCTTTGATGAATGAACAAGATTCGATCAGTTCAATTTTTAACCACTCTATCAATTAATTGGGGACATATTTCATTAACACGAGTATTGTTTTGCTTCCATTGTATTAGTTGTTGCTGGTTTATCAGCATAAACAAGAGACTTCTCTTATCCCCAAAGAAAATAATCCACTGGCATTAGGTTATATGATCTTTGAGGACAATTCGCTGGACCATTTTGTGTAATAATTGTCACTAAATTGTTGCTTCAATAAATCAATTGTTTCAATAGCAGTGTAAGGTGTGGCACCAACCCGTTAAAACCAAAACTTTGCAGGTGATGCCATGCAAATTTTGAAACAAATAATCATTGATCATTGATCTGTAATGATTACCATTGACAGTAACATGCATTCCGGCCTCATTTTTAAAGAAATAAGGACCGACGATGCATTCAGCTGTAACTTTCAACAACAGTGCAGTTTTCCAGATGCAATGGAGACTCATAAATTTCCTGATGATTGGTCTTACTCCATGTATGGTAATTGTACTTGTTGACATAACCATTTAACCAGAAATGAGCTTCGTTACCAAACAAAATTTTTTGATAAAAAATTGATTAGTTTCCAATTGATTTAGGCACCATTCACCAACAAACAACGCTTATTATGGTATTGCGGCTTCAGTTCTTGCACCACTTGCATCTTTTTTGGGTGTAGACCAAGATCTTTACATAAAAGTTTCCATGTAGTGGATGGACAAAGTGCAAGTTGTTGGGAATGGTGATGAATAAACACATTCAGATCTTCTTCAACACTATCACTGACAGCACCAATATTTTCAACTGTACATATAGATCTTTGTCTTGTTGGTTTTTCATTGATTAGAGTAAATGTTTTTTTAAATTTATCAATAGTTCAACAAATAAGTTCCTGTGATGGACCATAAAAATTTTTATTTTTTTTTAAATTTTTATGTGCACCATAAAAATTACAATGTTCTATACATTTGGCGAACAGAACAGTGATTTTGGAAATATATTTCCACAATTTGTAAAAGTTGTTGTAGTGTCAATTTTTCCATGATCATTTCCAATGCTCACTGATCTGAAATGACAAACAAAATGTCATCAAAACAAAACAAATGACAACTATCTCCATCAAAAGTTCTATCACTCAAAAAAAAAAAACACTCATTACATGGCTGTTAACACTTTTTTCATACAAAATTGAAAAAAATTAATGTATTTCTCTGTTTATGCCAATTTATTATTATACATAATTAATAAATAAGTGATTTTAATTAAATGTGTAAATTATTACTTAATCTTGTCTGTAAATTTCAGTTAAATGTCAATCTAAATTATTCACTATAGACCCCACTTTTGACAAAAATTTTTTTAAAAAGCCAGTTCTTAAGGCAGAGGTATGTGTGGTGTAATTTGCAGATCTGGTAGAAATAAAGCCCTCGGTTTCAATGGAATCACAGTGGAGTTCCTTGTCTGCTCTGTTGGAATTTGTGTTGGTACTTTTACTAGAATTTTTAATAGGATGCTCTTTCCTGGCTATTTCCCAGTTTGTTGAAAAAAGGTGTTCTTAAATTGTTGTTTTAAATGGTAATAAGGAACTCAACATGAGCTCTTCTTAAAAACCTTGAACATTCCTGTCAGATATTGGAAAGGTTTTTGAGAAGGTTTTGTATCTTCATATTAGTGATAGAATGTCACTAAGGTTGAACTCTAGAAAGTTGCTAATGGATGATTAGTATGGTTTTTTCCTAGGCAGGGGCACAGAAGTTATTCTTAAGGTTATGAGCATTGTTTTTTTTAGCAAGTATCAGTATGTCTTAGGTATTTTTTTGACATATCAGGAGCTTTTAATAATTTGTGGTGGCCCTCTGCACTGTTTCAGCTGCAGAAGTGTGATTGTACACAGAATGATCTGAATGTGTTCAAGATGGTGTTTCAGAACTAGGAAAGATGCTATCTAAAGGTTGTCCATAGAGTAATGTTTTAGAACCCTTTCTCTAGGCGTTGAATTCGATTCTTTGATGCAGTTGAGGTTACCTAATTGATGATGTCATTGTACAGATGATGAGTTTTTGCTGGTTAAAGGAGATTTGAGGAATGAGATTGAATTCAGTGCAATTAAGGCATGCCAGATAGTCCACTTGTTGACCCACCGGGTTGGTCTAGTGGTGAACGCGTCTTCCCAAATCAGCAGAATTGGAAGTCGAGAGTTCCAGTGTTCAAGTCCTAGTAAAGCCAGCTATTTTTACACAGACTTGAATACTAGATCGTGGATACCGGTGTTCTTTGGTGGTTGGGTTTCAATTAACCACACATCTCAAGTATGGTCGAACTGAGAATGTACAAGACTTCATTCACACTCATACATATCATCCTCATTCATCCTCTGAAGAATTATCTAAACGGTAGTTACCGGAGGCTAAACAGGAAAAAGAAAGAAAAGAAAAAAGATAGTCCACTTATGAATTTTTCAACATAAGATGGGGTTTAACCCAGATAAAACAATGCTGTTGTTCAAGAGTAGACTGACTGTTATGTGATGACCTTATGTATCAATGGCAGATCATCAAATCAAATAAGTCCCATTACAGAAGTATCTAGCTGTTATTCTTGACAAGAATCTTTGATTCAAGGAGCACCTTCAATGCATTACCATAAAGGATTTTAATGCTTTAAGTGTTTTGAGAGCAGTTCAACATGATTGGGGGGCTTAATTTCAGAACCATGCTTGTTTCTACATAAGGGTGAATCCGAATCTATAACGTTGTATGCTACACCTGTCTGGACTCAGTGAATGAAATACAAATGTTTCCTATTGTTATCTGTGACTGGTGCCTTTAGGACTGTCTCAAGAGAGGTGGACCTTTTTATTTCTGGTATTAAGCTAATTGATATCCTTGCAATTGAACGCCAGTTACGTTTATGGCAGGTCAGGTGGACTGAATCTTTCAATGGCTGTTACACGCGTGGTATTTTTCCTGATCTGAAAAGTATGCAGGTTATTAGGTGGATTTCCCCTAATTGGCATATTACACTTTCTTTCTGGACATGGTGCTTTTTGGCCAGATTTGGTTGTATTAATTTAGCCTTGTGTCTGGAGTGTCCATACCATTGATGATATGTGTCTTGTATTATATATCTGCCCCAGGTATGAAGCCAAACGCAACAAAGTTTTTAGAGAGGTTGCGAGGTTCAATACTGGTTCTGATCTGCAAGTTAATTAGAAAACCAAAAGGGAATGAAACATAGTTGCAGGCTTCCTGAGATTCTTAGCCCTGAGGATTGCTGAGGGAAGCTGATGCTGATATGGATGTATAGATAAGTACCAACCGTTTTGGGATTGAGTCCCAGTCAGCTGAGATAATGGATGTGTGGAGAATTACATGATGAAGCTGCAGTGTGAGAGGGTGGACCAAATTATAGAGAGATATGTAATGTTTTTCATTCTAAGCTTATTCAATTTCTGATTTGTTTCTTGCTTTTTAAGTAAATCAAGAGAACTTTGAACAAATTAAATTATAGATAAAATATATTTATTTTTATAGATAAAATACTTTAATGAAGCTGAATATTTCTAAAAGGACAAAAATGTTATATAATTATATAACATGTGGTATTCTATTGTTGCTAAAATGTATATTGGTAAAAATGCAATGATAGAGATTAATTTAAAAGAATAGAAATTTACATATGTGAAAATAGATTTTGCAAATAAACAAATAATTCATTCTTAAAAATTTACTGATATGATGCATTAATTTCAAATATTATAAATGTTGTAAAATCTAATACAGTAAATTCAGTTTAAATACAGTCACTTTCTAATTATATGTTTTTAATAATAATTTGATGCATAAAACTTACCAAAAAAAAACACAGTACCAAAAATGAGAACTCCACAGAATGCAAGCAGTATACATCGAATTGACCTCATTTTTGACTCCAGCTTAGAAAAAAGGAATTTTATTAAAATATTTATATATTATTGATTGACAATTAAAATTTACGTTCTAATACTATCCCAAAAATAAATTAATCAGCAACATTATTATTGTTGTTTTTATTATTTGGAGTAATAATAAATGCAGTCTGTGTCTTATGTAAGGCACAATAAACATCTCTTATAAATTTTCATCACTTCATGTTCATTAGTTTATACTATTATCAAAACAAAAATATCATGATAAGTAAGTTAACTGTATTACAAGTTCTGTAAATAAGGAATAATTTCAGGAATATTAATTAAAACTATTTGGCTGATTATTGTATATTAAATTTTTTGCTTGTACATGAATACATAGAATAAAAATTTTGTAATATTCCTTGGACAAAAAATCCCATGTGAAAAATGGCATACACGACTGGGATTTTAATATAAGATCAAAGAGAAAATAGGTTAATTACTTAAAAGATAAAGAACTTAATTAAAGAAGTTTATGAACAACTGTTTCCAAACATGTTTATTTCTGAAGTCATATTCAAAGAAAAAACATTATAAACAAATATTTTATTTTGATTGATACAGGAATACATTTTATAAATCATGTCAGGAATGAGGAAAATTGCTACTCCATGAAAATACAATTTAAAAAAAAAAATTATAATGCAAGACTAACTGTATGTCTGCAAAATATAAATAAATATTAGTGATATTTATTAAAAAATCTGTTCATCCATATTTTAACAGTTTATTTGAAATGTTATCAGTTAATTAATTAATTAACAAATAATAATAATAATAATAATTAAAAATTATAAACATAAACATTCATTTAAAAATATAAATTCCTTATCATACCACCTCATCCATAGTTTTCTTTAAAATATAATTATTTTAACGCAGACATAAAGTTTTTTCAATTGCTCAATATGTATTTAAAAAACTTCATTCGTTTCATGTATATTCTGTGTTTACATTGAGACACCGTTGTTTACGATTCATTTAAGAAAAAACAGAATCATACCACTCAAAAAACAACAGTTTCTTGCTATTACTTCCACCACTTTGAATGATCATATACATTTTCGTTATCATTTTTAACGTAATCCACCTATCATCTGTGCAAATAATCTGCTGACTTGTTAACTCAATGATGTCATCAAAACATGTTTAATAAATTAAAGTAAAATGTAATGATGTAAGTATTTATGTTTATATAATTTTAAATACATGCAAGTTACTAAACTGTGGTAATATTTTTCTTTATTTAATAATAGAATATTTATGAAAAAATATTAATTTTGTTTTATCTTCTATTAAGGCAATTCATTTAAAAAAATGTATCTTTTCTAAAAGACTATAAAAAAGCTAAGGCTATGAATTATAATAATCTATTCTCTAAAAAAATAGACACATCAAATAAGTAAAGATGCATTTACTTACATTACATGAATAACACTATTTTCATTAATAGTGTTTGATTTATATCAATTTCAATATTGAATATATTTTATTAAAAATATAATATTTGTACTGCATTATTCATACAAATACTAAATAGATACATAGACATTTATGTTATAATTGTTATATGTTATATTAAAAAAAACCACTCCAACTTTTTTCTGGTAAGTGGTTAGCATCTTTCCCTTATGTGATATCATCTTTATGACATATCCAGTTAAAATAAAATTTTAAGCCAAATTACTGGAAGAAAGTATTTATGAGTTGAAGTAATAAACTGGGTGTAAAATTTCCAAAAGATGAATAGAATATTTTAATTTGTATATGCAAAGTGTTATATATACGAAGTATGGTACCCTTCAATAAATTTTCAACTGTTAAACATAAAAATATTACATTTTAGTAAATATTCCTACATTGAAACAATCTATTCTGCAATATGATTCCAGCCCTTAAGCAGCAACTCAAAAATTTTAAACAGAAAGGATAAGATTGTAACACATAATTTTAAAGGTCATTGTAAAACAAAAAAATTGTAATATAAAATGTTTAACAACATAAAATAAAATGGTGGCCATTTAATGTTTTTTGCAGCTAGTTTCAAGAGTGTCTAGTTTTTTAAATGTAGACACCTAAATAATTGCTCAAAAGGGAAACACTTGAAAAATAACATTTAGAAAATGTTACTATCACAAAACTATGTTTCTCAGTATGAGACTGTTATTTCAAGTGTACATTTGGCTACTTTGAAACTAGCTATGGAAAAATTAAATGATGGGCTCATATGTATACATAATAAATATGCAACGGCAGAGTTAGGCTCTCTCTGTCACATAAGCTGTTTAAAGCATTAAGTGTAAAACGATTATTCACAAAAAAGTAAATAATCCTTTAGACCAGGAATTTGATCATTTAAGATCTAATCATCATTTAAGATCTAAGATAAGACTATGAAAAGAAAATGGCTAGACTTGATATTGTATCAATTTACAAATTAAGGGATCCACATTTAGCAGTAGTTCTACATCAAGCCCAAAAATAATTTTAAAGTTGAATAAATTAGAGTAAAGAAAGAATAATAATTTTATAAATGGGGAGTTGAGAGATAGTGAATAACTAAGAAGGATTTTGTAAATACAACAAAAGAGATGTATGGAAAGAGAACACAGACAATAAAGAACCATATTTTCATTGAAACATCAAAAGAAAGGAAAAATGAAGCAAAGATTGCTGCAAAATGAAAACAGTAGACCAGAAAAAGAAAGATTCTTTGAAAAAGCAAAAGGTTGTGTTGAAAATATACTTTTCAACACAAAAAGATAGAACAGTGATAACACTTAGGGATTTTTCGGTACAATAAGATTTTTCATTATAGGCTTCCAAGTTCAAATACTGGAATAAAACACAAAGATGGCCAAATTTTAAAAGGCAGACAGAAAATACTGAATGGGTGGAAGAATCGTGTTGCTGAATTGTTGCTTTCCCAAAATAAACAACTACAAGAAAGTATTAATTATTGCAACTATTAATATTTCTACTTATTACAATTAGAATTTGAAAAATGAGGCAATAAAGAAATTTGAAAGATGATAAAGCAGGAAGCAAAAGAAAATTGCTAGATATTGTAGCAAACTCGATATTATAACAAAGCAGTGTTAATTTGTTAACAAAAAAAGACACTGTAGACTCCTCCAATTACACAGGAATACCTTTTCTGAATACTATTTATAATGTTATTTTAAAAATTTTACAATATTATCTCGCATCACGTATAGCACCAATCAATTGAGATGACCAACCAGGGTTTATGAAAGTAAAGTCAACTGCAGAAGAGCAGATTTATTGATATATTCAGCCTGGCAATCTCAAAATATTGGGAATATAACAATGAATTTTGTGAGATTTTATTGAAGTATACATATGATAGTGTAGATAGAAAGAAATTGAAAGAAAGTTATGAAAAAGAGGACTTCTATAATTTAAAAGTTTGGTAATTTAAACCGTCAGTGACTCCAAAACATAAGGTCATAAGGTCAGATTGAAGGTGAGTATTTGAGGCTTTTATGATAAAAAGAAGAAGAAGAGTCTTGGTCAATCTTAGTCTGTATAAGACTATATCATGTTGCCTAGTATGTTTCAGTCAATAATTATTAATAGAAATCACTTATAAAGAAACCAGAATAGCAAGCTTAATATGAGCTTAAAAGGCTCAAAAAGTGTGTGTGTGTGCGCGCCTGCGTGTTTGTCTGCATGCGTGCGTGTGTGTGTGTGTACTAAAATGTTATTTTAGCATTTTTTGAATTAATTGATACTGATGCAATGATGTGCCTTCCCCTTGTAAGATCCAAGTATTACAATAATTAAAATCTTATTTGGTTATAACACTGGAACTAACCCACCGGGTTGGTCTAGTGGTGAACGCATCTTTGCAAATCAGCTGATTTTGAAGTTGAAATTTCCAAGTTCAAATCCTAGTAAAGAGTTACTTTTATACAGATTTGAACACTAGATTGTGGATAATGGTGTTCTTTGGTGGTTGGGTTTCAATTAACCACGCATTTCAGAAATGGTCGACCTGAGACTGTACAAGACTATACTTCACTTACACTCATTTATCCTCTAAAATATAATAAATGATAATAAAATATTTATTCATAATAAAACATTGCATATTTTATTGATCTAAGTTAATACCTGAAAGTGATTCCTGGAGGCTGAACAGAAAAACTCTGGAACCAATGAAATAAGTACCACTTATGATATATCGTTGAAAAGCTCTCAATGAGAGCTTAATACTGCAGTTTAATTCCAAAGTTCAAATTTTTGAATTTTGGGGGTTTTTTGGGGTCCAGTTGATTGCAATCAAAAGAGGAGGTGCACAACTAGATGTTACAACAGTACTTAATTCAAAATTTCAACATCCTACAGCTAATAATTTTTTAGTTATCCATACAGAAATCATACCAAAATTAGTGAAAATGGATTCAGGGATGGTCAAAAAGCATATTTCCGTTGAAATCTGAAAACTGAAATTATTCGCTATCACAATACTTCATTTACTTCGTACAAGGAAGTAAAAATATTATTACTTATCAAAACAAAGTAGTATTTAAAGAAATAATGCAACATGAAATATTTTTTCAAACATATAAACATTCTAAGTGTTTTAATAACATGTCACAAGAACTTATAATACCACTTAATTTTTAAAAAAATTCTTTAATAATATTAGAATAATGTAATTTTTTATGGTATTATTAGTGATCATAGGTAGGTACTTATTGTAAATGATTAATCATTGTTTAATGTTAGTAATAAAATTTGCTACAGAACACATTGTATGATTAAGAGTGTTATTGTTTATACAAATGTAAAAAAGAAGTTGTGCAACTCTATCTAGAATAATCTTGATTCTTTTATTCAGATATTAATAAAAAAATTTACTAAAATTGTAAAAAAATTAATTTATTTTTTAAAAAAGATGAATTTTAGTAATTTTCAATGTATAAAAATAATAAAAATGATATAGTATAAAACCACCTACAAATTCTTTAACGACGTAATATTTATTTTTATTAGGTTGATGCTATCATAGCAATGTACATGGTACTGAATAATGACTGTGAGGTATGTCACATCACATTTAAGAAGACCTATTGTTTATTTTTCTTTATTTAACATTACAACATACTGCTGTTGTCAGTTTTTTAATTGAATTTGTTTGAATCATATTTATTAAGATTACACAAGTGTTGATAAATATTTTTTACCTTACAGCTATCTCGTGTATAAAGACTAAGATCATACAAAAAACTGTTATTTTAAAAATTAAGTTATCTGAATTGTATTTGTTTAATTAAACATTACTGTGTTTATTAACATTTAGTATAAACATAAATTTTGCATATTTTATTGATATTATACATATAAATTTTCAGATTGATTAAGCAGATTATTAATTTATTAAACTTTCAGTAATTACAGTACAATCTATTTTATCTAGCCATTCATTATTTATCTAGCCATTCATTATTTATCTAGCCAGTCTACCATATCTGGTTCCAGCTACACAGTAAATATCATCCCTACCGTATTGGAACATGATTAATGATCTTGCTTATCTTCATATTTATTTCTTTATACCAGATAACCAAGATCTATCATTAAATCATGGAAACCACTGCTCATAAAAAACAAATTGATGGTTATTATAATCATGAATTTAACTGAGGTGATAAAAACTAAGAAGCAGACCACTGATTACCTTTAATAGCCATTTCTGAAATTTTATAAAGTTAACAAGGTTCTGCTACAATGGTATTTAGTAAAGAAGAAATATGATCCTGACTCACAAGATAAGATAAAAAATACATAATAAAATTAATAAATAAATCTTTTATTTTGATCGGGGATATTAATATACTGTACAGATCATGTAAGGAATGGTTAAATATGCTACTTCACAAATAAAAAAAAGGAATGCCTCCAGCATCTGTCTGGATAAATCAAGGGAAACTCAAGGGTATAATCTTGTTCAATGTAGCATCACAAAATTTAGGATTTAATTATAAAATAAAAAATAGTTTTGACTAAAGTCTATATTAATTATTTAAAATAGAGACATGTGAAATAATATTAATGTAAATACTTGAAATATAAATGTAAAAAGTAATATATAATTCAGAAGTCATTAATAAAAATTAAGTGGGACAAATTATGCATACATTCATTGAATAAAATGTAGAACTTTCATTTTTTTTTTTTAATTTTTACTTCCTTGTACGAAATAAAGGAAGTATTGTGATAACGAAAATTTTCTGTTTTCAGATTTCAATGGAAATATCCATTTTGACCATCCCTGAATCCACTTTCACTAGTTTTGGCATGATGTCTGTACGCATAACTCAAAAATTATTAACTGTAGATGTTGAAAATTTGGATTTAGGACTGTTGTAACATCTAGTTGTGCACCTCCTCTTTTTATTGCAATCAACTGGACCCCCAAAAAGCCCAAACCCCAAAAATTTGAATTTTGGACTTTTTCTTAACTGTTGTAATAAGCCCTCATTGAGAGCTTTTCAATGATATATCATAAGTGGTACTTATTTTAATTGGTTCCAGAGTTATAGACAAATAAAATGTTAATTAATGAAGTATTTGGATCTAATAAGGGAAATTGCAGAATCATTTCAAATCCAACTTCATATCCTTTTTTTTTAAATTTAAATATATTGATTTATTAATAATTAACCTCTGACTGTAAAAACATCTTTACAATAAATAATAAATAATAACAATAAAAAAAGTATGAAAAATTATCAGAAGTTATAAACAAAATAAAATTTTATGTACTTTTCATTTTGAAAAAATGTCTAATGTAATTTAATAGGCGTACAAGGAAGTCATGTGGTGTCCACATCAGATTTTTAATTCAGTTAGAGATATTGTTTCTCTAAAAGAAAAACTTTAATTTTACTGTATTATTTTAAATAAATTTGTGAGAAGATTCTTTTAAGTGATTCAGTAATAAAAAACAGAAGCAAATTAAGCCCCATTCTCGCAAGCCAAAATATTGGGAAAGTTAATATTTGTAATTATCTAAATATCGATCTACATGATTCATACTTATGGATTCCAAACCATCATTTGACAGCCCGTTTTTATACCGTAAGACTCTCTAACATTTTGAAGAAGTCCCCAAGACACTGTATCCTTCAGATGGTAATATACATAAGCATAATAGATATTTAATAATGATAAGTTTAGCATTTTATTAAGACTTTCAAACTAAATGTAACATTTATTCATTACAGAAGATGTTACTTATATTTTCTTCTTTTTTTCTTTCTTTTTTTTTTTTTTGTTTAGCCTCTGGGACTACCATTAGGTATTTGCTTTAGAGGATGAGATGAAATTGCAATTTTGTACTGTGTGAAAATGCCATGCCTTACTGGGATTCAAACCTGGGAACTCTGAATCATAGGTCGAAAGTTACCACTCGTGCCATAGAAGCGCGAGCTTCTACTTCTGGAAAATGCTATTGTGGAACCTGCATCAAAGAAATATTTTACATATTGTCATGAAACTGTCTAGCCTTATACTTACACTTAAATCGATTAAAGAGCTTGGCGTAAAAGTAACTTTAACTTTTATAAAACTGATTTTTTTTTTATAAATTTTCATTCAAAATAAAAAAAAAAATCTACATCTTTTCTTAAATTAAATTTTTATTTTCAAAATTCCATAACATCCAATAATCTGGCATTCTCAGTATTCCAACCAACACCTCTTCATTATTGTGTACATCAGACAACTAAGACTATATCTTTTAACATTCATATGAATGATTTATCACAGTAATAATGTTAATCATTATATTATACTATGATAAATTTTATTATAAACAATATTTTTTACAAATTTTTTTATTCTAAATTAGGAAGAAATGTTCTTTATCTGAGAAAGAACTTATTTTAATTTCATTTTTTACTCAATCATCCTATTTTGCAGTGTGTGTGTGTGTGTGTATATATATATATATATATGTGTGTGTGTGTGTGTGTGTGTGTGTGTGTGTGTGTGTGTGTGTGTGTGTGTGTGTGTGTTACAAACAACAATCTGTTATTGATTTTGACAACATATTCTGATCTGGTGTTGCAAAGATGAAATAGCCTACACATGCAGAAATTAGAGACATGTTATCTTATGGACTCTCAAGTCCATAACTCAGTAAGTCCATAAGATAACTGAGATATCTCAAGACTGTAAAATAACATTTGAATCAAGCCATCAGATGACTGGAGTGATATCTTTATTATGCTCTTAAGTACTTTTTTAAGTTTAAGATTTTTGTATATCGTCAATTAATTGTTGGTGACCAAGGTGACAGGAGTCGAAGAAGTGAGATGCCATAGTAGGATATCATACAGAGAACTCAAAAATTCTCATTATTACATAACCATTCAACAGAATGAACATAGAGGATGAACAATGAATCATAGTGATCAACAATTATTTAAATTAGAACAGAACAAGAGAAAATATTCAGTGCACCCTTTATTGGAAGAATGAGGCAAGAAAGGAATGTTTACAGATAAAAGTAAAATTGTATGAAGATAATTAAAAAAATTTTTAAATTATTTAGTCATTGGTGACTCGTTAAATATATGAGATCATCAATAAGTAGCATGTATATGAATTTTAGATCTTTCATACCTCTTGAAGAAAAACGATTTCATTTGATATGTATACTCACTATTTCTTCTCATCATCTCTTTTTAATTTCGCAGTTGGAGTACTCACTATATGAAAAAAGTCCCAGGTGGCCCTCTGTGATTCAATTTTAAAATATCAAAACTTAATTTGGATCATTCTTGTCTATGAAAATCACTGTTCAAACTAGTGCATATGTTTGGTCTCCACCAAAATTGGTTGCAAAATGAGTGTATTTTTTTGAATCGAGACATCAGATGGTCACTGCAACCAGCTTGTCACTCATATTCTGTTGATCTCCAGAAACTTTGTGTACACATAATAAGTGTGTATACATTTATTATCCTGATCCTGAGTCTCGAAGTGTTGGTAACAGGCAACTAATATAGACATTGTCTGTATTATACACTACATAAAAGTTAAGAACAATTAATTAGAATAAAAATTAAGTTGCACTGACTGAACTAAATATTACATTGGATGCTTGTTTACCTTCATATACAATAGATATGTACAGACATTACACATGAGTCAAATTTTTTTTTTTGTAAATTATCTTATAGAATCAGTATAAATATAAGAAAACATTAACTATAATAGGCAAATTTTCCATACAACACGTAAAATTCAAGGTCTAAATAAAAGTTGGTACTTTGGTTACATATTCAAAAAAGTATAGGGTAATTGTAACTCTATTACTATGAACTATACCTTTTTTTATTAGAAATTAATTTTGTAGCATGGTGAAAAAATTGCCAAGATAGACCTGATACCCAAAATCTTCTGAATAAAAGGCAGAAGTGCTACCACTCCATTATGGTCAGCTCAGAGATATCAATTTATAAATATTAGAAATAAATAAAATTAAAAAAGAAATGGATATACTGAAGAAATACTATATT
Organism: Lycorma delicatula; assembly: GCF_047948215.1. Lineage (NCBI taxonomy): Eukaryota > Metazoa > Arthropoda > Insecta > Hemiptera > Fulgoridae > Lycorma > Lycorma delicatula. The sequence continues at coordinate 44,975,764 of NC_134457.1, forward strand.
TTTAATTTCAAAAATAGAAATTTATAAATAGCAAGATTTTGATAATAAAATATATAGGTTAAAAGATATAATTTGATTACTGACATGATATTGATATAATTTTATATAATATATATAAATAACTCCCGCTATGAATCATGAGACCTTGCCGATGGCGAGGGCGCTTGAGTGCTCAGTGATACAGAATAGCTGGACTGAAGTTGCAACCATATCAAAGAGGTATCAGTTGAGAGCCAGACTAAGGAATGATTCCTGAAAGAGGGCAGCAGCTCTTTCAGTAGTTGTTAAGGTCGTAGGTCAGGACAACTTAAATGGCCATATCAACACTCAATCCTCTGAGTGATGCGCAGCTGAAAGCAATGGAAAATTACAGCAGCTTTTTCCAAGAAAATGTAGCTCTCTGCATTTTCACATAACAATGATGGAGGCACCTTCCTTGGTAAAATATTCCGGAGGTAAACTAGTCCCACATTTGGATCTCTGGGTGGGGACTACTAAGGAAGGGGTCACCAAAAAAATAAAAAAATAACATTCTATGAGTTGGAGCGTGGAATGTTAGAAGTCTAAAAAAGGTTGGTAGGTTAGAAAATTTAATGAGGGAAATGCATAGAATAAATGTAGATGTAGTAGGAATTAGCGAGGTTTGGTGGGAAGAGGAAAACAATCTTTGGTCAGGTGATTTTAGAATAATTTACTCAGCTTCAAATAACGGGCAGGCAGTAGTAGCTTTTGTAATGAAGAAGAAGATATGGAAGAGAGTAGAGTATTTCAAAATGCATAGTGATAGATTCATTGTAATAAGGATAAAATCAAAACCTAAACCAACAATGATTGTTAATGTCTATATGCCTACAAGCGCCTATGATTATGATGAGGTGTTTGTATATGAAGAAATTGACGAAGCAATAAAACACATCAAAGGGGATGAAAATTTAATAATAGTTGGAGATTGAAATGCAAGCATTGGAAAAGGCAGAGAAGGAAATATAGTGGGTGAATACAGGCAATGCAAAAGGAATAAAAGAGGGGACCGACATATAGAGTTTTGCTCAAACTATAATTTAGTAATTGTCAGCATTCAGTTTAAAAATCATAATAGAAGAAAAAGCCAGGTGATACTGAAAGGTATAAGATAAATTATATCATGGTTAAGCAAGATTTAGAAATCATCTCATTGACTGCAAACCTTACCCTGGAGCAGACATTGATAGCGACCATAATTTAGTGATAATGAACTGTAGATTGGGGTTTCAAATGCTGAATAAAAGGTGTCAGATGAATCGGTGGTGCTCTTCTTCAGAGAAGCTTGAAGAAGAGGAGATAAAGAAGATTTTTGAGGAGGACATTACAAGAGGTCTGAGTAAAAAAAGATAAGGTAGAAAATGTAGTAGAAGAATGGGAGGAAATTCTTAAGTTAGCAGAAGCAAACTTAGGCGAAACAAAGAGAACCGGTAGAAAACCTTGGATTTCAGATTTTATATTGCAGCTGATAAATGAATGTAGAAAATATAATAATGCTGGCAATGAAGAAAGTAGAAGGAACTATCTACAATTAAGAAATACTATAAACAGGACGTGTAAACTAGCGAAAGAAGAATGGATTAAAGAAAAGTGTTCAGAAGTGGAAATAGAAATGAACATTGGTAAAATAGACGGAGCATAGAGAAAAGTTAAGGAAAATTTTGGGGTACATAAATTAAAATCTAATAATGTGTTAAACAAAGATGGTACACCGATTTATAGTACAAAAGGAAAAGTCAATAGGTGGGTGGAATATATTGAAGAGTTATATTGAGGAAGTGAATAAGAAAATGGTGTTATAGAGGAAGAAGACAAGGTCAAAGAGGATGAAAGGGGAGAAACAATACTGAGATCTGAATTTAAAAGAGCGTTAAAAGATTTGAATGGCAGAATGGCTCCTGGAATAGACGGAATACCTGCAGAATTACTGCGCAGTGCACGTGAGGAAGCAATTGATAGATTATACAAACTGGTGTGTAATATTTATGAAAAAGGGGAAGTTCTGTCAGATTTCAAGAAGAGTGTTACAGTCATGATACCAGAGAAAGAAAGAGCAGATAAATGTGAAGGATACAGAACAATCAGCATAACTAGTCATGCATGAAAAATCTTAACTAGAATTCTGTACAGAAGAATTGAGAGGGAATAGAAGAAGTGTTAGAAGACCAATTTGGTTTCAGGAAAAGTAGAGGGACAAGGGAAGCAATTTTAGCACTCAGATTAATAGTAGAAGGAAGATTAAAGAAAAACACACCAACATACTTGGCATTTATAGTCCTAGAAAAGACATTCAATAACGTAGACTGAAATAAAATGTTCAGCATTTTAAAAAAATTAGGGTTCAAATACAGAGATAGAACAATTACTAACATTTACAGGCACCAAACAGCAACAGTAATAATTGAAAAAACAATAAGAAAGAAGCCATAATAAGAAAGGGAGTCCTTCAAGGATGTTCTCTATCCCCATTACCTTTTAATCTTTACATAGAAGTAGCAGTTAATGATGTTAAGAACAATTTAGATCCAGAGTAACAGTACAAGGTAAAAAGATAAAGATGCTATGATTTGTTGATGATATAGTAATTCTAGCTGAGAGTAAAAAAGATTTAGGAGAAACACTGAATGACACGGATGAAGTTCTACGCAAGAATTGCCGGATGAAAATAAAAAGAACAAAATGAAAGTAATGAAACTTAGTAGAAATAACAAAGCTTGACCTCTGAATGTAAAAATAGGAGGAGAAAAGTTTATGGAGGTAGAAGAATTTTATTATTTGGGAAGTAGAATTACTAAGATGGATGAAGCAGGAGTGATATAAAATGCCGAATAGCACAGGCGAAACGAGTGTTCTGTCAGAAATACGATTTGTTTACATCAAAAATTAATTTAAACATCAGGAAAAGATTTTTGAAAGTATATGTTTGGAGCATAGCTTTATTTGGAAGTGAAACTTGGACGATCAAAGTACCTGAGAAGAAAAGATTAGAAGCTTTTGAAATGTGGTGCTGCAGGAGAATGTTAAAAGTCAGATGAGTAGATAAAGTGACAAATGAAGAGGTGTTATGGCAAATTGATGAAGAAAGAAGGATTTGGAAAAATATAGTTAAAAAAGTTACAGACTTATAAGCCACATATTAAGGCATCCTGGAATAGTTGCTTTAATGTTTTTTTGGACAGTAGAAGAAAAAAATTGTGCAGGCAGGCAATGTTTGGAGTATGTAAAACAAATTGTTAGGGATATAGGATGTAGGGGGTATACTGAAATGAAACAACTAGTACTGAATAGGGAATCTTGGAGAGTTGTATCAAACCAGTCAAATGACTGAATACAAAAAAAATATATATATGTACAGAGTCATACAATTTTAGAGCATATAAAAATTTATTGAGATAACTTATAAATTTAGATGAGGTTTCATTTCATAGATAAACACATCAAGTTTGTTACCCAACATTCACTTTGGTTCGATATCTTCCATTTGTAATGTGACATACAACCCACCTGAATTCAATTTCATTCTGTATTTCAGACTGTAGTCAAAATCTGTTCTTGGTAGGTGTCACACAATTTCACAGAAAAAATAAACAACGAAAGGAATGTTGTGAACAGTTCTGAAGTGTTATCATAAAAAGGGAGAATAATTTCTTTTCATTGTCGAATGAAAAAAGTCAGATGCTTCATTATGATCCATAAGAAAAACAGAAAAGCATGAAATACAGACACCATGGTTTGCCACAATCAAAAAAATTCTCTTGACAGTGTTCTGGGACTCCAAACATGTACATGATTGTCTATCTGGAAGAGACTGGTCAACTATAGAGTTTGTACGATAAATAGAAATATTGAAACACCTTACGAGATGTGTGTGTCGCTTTCAACCAACAATCCATGAAGTGTTCTCCATGGATGATTGTGCAGCTCAATAATGCTTGGTTACACACATCATGTGCAACCGCCAGGACTCTTGCGTAGTTTAAATTTGAATCTATTTCACACCCTCCATCTGTAATCACCAGATTTGGAGTCCTGTAATTTTCCCTTCTTTAAACAATTACAGGATATTAAGAGAATTCATTTCACCATGGGTGTATCTGAAGAATACAGTAAGGTTGTGGATCAAGGAAAAACCATTAGCATTCTTCGTTGAAAATGAGAAAACTGGTTCATGGTTGGAAGAAGTTTGTAGCTTTAAATGATGACTATGTGGAAAAATAAATTAAATTTTTGTAGCAAATAAAATGTACTTTTATGTCAAATTGTTTTTATTTGATTCTTTTTTTCATTTGCAAGTTATGAACCACTATATACTATATTTCACCCACCCTTGTATTATTATTAAATTAGATATTGCATCAATTATTCATGTAAGATGTATGGATTAATTTAATTAGGGGTTTATGCAACCTACATTGCTAGTAATATTTTTATATTACTAGCAATGTTAAATATTTTATACAAAAGTGACTGATTAAGATGATGTTCTAGATGACATTTAGTGCGGTCTTCTTGATTTGAAACTCTTAAGCATCCCGTCCCTTGTACTTGTAATAAGTATATCTATGTTTGTTACATCTATTGATCATCCAGTTGATAATATGTTATTAATGAGAACCCAACAACATCACAAAACTTTTAGTTTTATATTATAATTGGTTAAGTGGAATCTTAAATTACCATCAACCACCCATGCTGTCTGACTAACTTATCATACAAAACTGAAGCAATCAGCTGATTACTCAACTCACTAGTGTTTCACCATGAATGTTCATTAGAATTTTTTTATTGTTTTGTTATTTTTCTGTTAACTAAGTTTTTTTTTCTATTTATTGTTATAAACTAACAAAGTAGTAGTTTTGTCTGTTTACATATCTATCTCCAGAATGATTCATTCAAATTGTGCACAATCTAAAAAACGTTTCTAAGAACATTGAAAAGACTTGAAATACCAAACTCATAAGTACACCATTTATAAAAAAATATTCAATAAATTTTTAAGTTAAAATCTGAGAGGTCTTAGTTAAACTCAGGATAGTATGTATTGAAAACGCACAATCATTAGACTCTAGTCTACAGCTATTGAAAGTGACTGGTATTTCCAATGCGGTAACTGAATTCATAAATGAGTAAAATTAAGAATAAAAAAAAATGCAAGCCTCTTCCACCACATTTATTTATAACGGCTATTATTATTTTAGTCATTATCTGCTATTATGACTTTATCTGAGTATATTGCCCTCACTTATCCCTTATTCATCTGTGAAAATATGTTTGATTATATTTCTGGTCAGTTGTAATTCAGCTTACATTTTTAGATAATGAATAATGAACAATATTATAAATTATACTTGAATTCAATATTTTGAAGATCAGTTATTAATTAAATATAAACTTATATAATTTTATTAGTTATTTGAATATATTCTCCAGTTAGTGTACTTTTATATTAACCAGATATACCAAATTTATTGTTAGAAATAAATGTAGGAAATAGATATATAATTTGTCTATAAAAACATCAACATTGTAGAAACATTGAAACATGATATTACAATAATATATACTACTGGTTCTGAGTAAACTGGTTAAACACATCCCTACAATTTGATGTCTTCACCAGTTCTGGAACACCCCTAGAAATTAATTCTGGAAATTATAAAATGGAAAGTAAAATACAATTCCAATGGGTAAAATCAGTTGCATTTAATAAACCAGTTTTATAGGTTACAGAAACTAATCGTTTATGCATCTGCATTTGATGATCTACATTTATTAATAATATACTATTTAAAATTTATTAAATGTATACACTTATAAAGAAACATGATGATTATTCAAAATGATTTTTTGAATTAAAGATAGATTGCAGATTTTAATTAAAGTAATTAGTTGCTGCTTTAGATATGATGAGTAAATGATATATTTTTATACATAAAATATTGTTTTATTATTATAAACAAAATTTTTGTATTTAAATTGTCATTAGTTGCCGGTTTCACCTTGTGGTAGTCATATATTACACATTCGCTCATACATGTAGTAAATATTGTTCTGAGAATAAAATTTAAAAGACCAAATAGTAGCAGATGAATTTTTATTACAATAAGATATGAAAAACCATATTGATGGGAAATAGTGCGTGCATAAAGGTTTGATTCTATGCTGATTGTGAGGCCACCAAATTTTTACAGTTGAGAGGAGTGGGCCAAAAAGAGTTTAGACATGATCAACCCAATTTATTTTTTTTTCTTGCTTTAAAAAAAAAAGTTTTGAAAAGTAATGTTTAAAACAACAGAAAATGTTCATTATTTTCAAAATTTGAAGGTGGGAAATAGTTTTTATTTTAATTAAAGAAAGGTTTGGGTTGGCAAGTAGTTCCCAGTTGGTTTGAAATCATTGAAATTTTTATCTCCTTACAAAATGACAAAGAGACTGAAAAATAATCCTTGAATATACCAAAGCGTTTTTTAATGCACTTAAGAACCATGGTGTTTCAATATCGTAAAACTTTTACTAGCCTGACTCCTCCCCCATCAAAAAACATGACACTAAAAAAAAGGTACTCAGTATAAATAAATAAATAGATTTTTATTTTTTGTTGTGATCAATACATAATGTCAGTCAGTAATGAATAGATTATGTTACTCCATTGGTAGAAAAAAAAACATTTGCTTGGATGGATCAAGGGAAATTATGGCAAAATCTTCATCAGATCAGCATCACAAATAAAATACACATTAATTATAAAATAAAAAAAAAGATGTGACTAAAGTTCATTTCAATTATCTAAAATATAAACAAACATATCAAATAATATGGTAAATACTCATACATAAAAATACTAAATAAAAAAATAAATCATATTTCTAAAGGCATAATGAAAATTGTTTGAGCATATATGTAAACATTGAACATGGATATAGAAAATTCAGAGTTTTTAAACAATTTTTTTATTAATATTATTTAAAAATTCATCAACAGAGTAATATTGTTTGTTTAAAAGACATCATTCTTTTAATTGTGTTTTTAATAAATTGGTGTGAAGATGTTTTCAATGTTTGACAATTTAAAAAAAATAGGAATAAAGATATAAGGCCATTTCTCATATAAGCCGAAGTATCATGACGAGTTAAACTCAATACTTTCAGTTTTAAATTAAAGGGAGTTAAGGATGCTTTTGCAAGGAAAAAAGACTGACAATTTGAAAAAATGTTTTCTTTTTTAATTTTTTTGTAAGGTAAAATAATTTTGAAAAGAATTGTTCCAATATTAAAATGTTTGCTAATTGAGAGAGCTAGGAAGCTTGAGCTCAGGGGAGTAACTCTTCTTCTTCTATTGCATTTTTAAAGGTAGCACATTTAAAAAATCAATAATCTCTTTGTAATAATATAAGTAATTTTCTAATTAGTAAGTAATAAATGTATCTGTAGAGTTACAATAATCTTTCTATCCTAATGATGATACCCTTCTAATCCTGTGGAATCAGTTTAGAGTTTGTCTGATAAACAATTTTCTCATAACCAAGGTTAAGTTTTTAACTATATCTGATTATCATAAACAGATAAAAAAAGGTAGTGAAATTTAAGAGTATTTGTGATATATAATATCTATACATATATATATTATATAATGTATATATATTAACAATTTAATGTGCTAGTTCAGATAAAAAAGGGTAGTGAAATTTAAGAGTATTTGTGATATATAATATCTATACATACATATATATATATATATATATAATATAATGTATATATATATTAACAATTTAATGTGCTAGTTCTTGATAATATCCCAGATAAACAAATAACCACTTATTTAATAGGATACATTTTTAATACATAAACAATCAACGATAGAAATTTACAGAATTTGTTTTTAAATATTTAACAATTGTTTTCCTGTTACATATCTAATTTTTTGTTGTGAATGTTAAATATATGAAATTCCTACAATGCTTTATAAAAGCATTTAACAGAGAAAATAACACATCATCACTAACTTCATAATGTGGTTCACCACTCCCATTTTATCAGTAAATAATTCTCAGATTCTGTAACCTCTTTCAAAACAGTGATAATAACTTTATGTCAAGAGGAAGATTTATTTACACATCATATTATAATTATTACTATTTTTACATAAATATATGTAGGGTTAATAAATAGTGAGTAAAGTGTTTTAAATAGCAATGTATGGTTAGCATAATATTAATTAATTAACATCGCAATTTTTATTTTCAGCTTTAATTAATAATTTGTTATTTTTAAATGTATTTTTTTATTTCAAAAATTTTCAAATACAGTTTCATAATATTGCATCATTCTTCTTGGATGTCAAATATGCTTATCAAATGTTCATATTTATCCTTTTATTAAAAAATGTTTTTCAGTGATAATATAATGTTATTTTCTCTGATATTTTTCTATCTGTTATTGTATTTTATTTATTTATTGTGAATATACAACCAAACATAGATATTAAACCAAATTACATTTCAACAAATGATCTAACACAGACTATTCAGTTATGTGCAGCTGACATCTTAAACTAATATTACAAGAAATTTCAGGATTGAATCTATTCCTGAACATATTTAATTATATTAATAATAACATATGATTATGCCTTCAAATTAACAGCAAACTAAAAGTAAAGAATAATTATACAACAATAAAAGCCGATTAATAATGCTTACCAAAAAAACTGCTGTGCTTGTATTATCTTTCGATGATGTAAAAGGAGGCTGAATTTGAGCAGTCATGACAGCAGATTGTTTTATACAAACAAAATCAGTCATTTAGACATAACAATTGTACTGGCTTTGTTGCTCTTAATATATGAATTGATGACAGTACGATAACTAAGTTACTAATACACGGTTTGTTAATAATGAGCAACACACCTGCTGTTAATTATTCTGCCACATCTGTAGAATAATAAATTTGCATTAATATGTCTCTTTTTTGAATAATTAGATATGTTAATCTTCAGATTTTATTTGAACAAATTAATCCATATTTCTTCTTATTTTTTATACATTGTAAATGTTGATTTAATACGCTATTTTTTTTTTTTAAAACATTTAGAATATATGATACTTACTTATTTAGCAATTTAACATTTCACAGTTATAGCGAATCCCATATGCATATCTGAACAATAATGACATAGTCTGTTGTTTTAAACAAGTACATATATATCACATGAAGTGCTTGTATGCAGTATCAAGGTAGTGAATTTAATAAAAGACAAAATTACCTAACCTCATTTAAACTTAGCATATTTCGCACATTATTAAAACTAATTACTGAAGTTACAAAATGTAGGTGGGATAGGGAATCAGGTAATTTTATAAACATAATGAATGATTAAGTATTTTTTGTATTTAATTTCTTGAAGATATGAACAAATTTGATACGTAAATTATTTTTCAGTTTCCTCAATAGCATCCTACTCTTTTAGAATAACTTCAAAATTTGAAAACAAATCAACTGTCATTTATTACTATCAAGTAATAAATGACCAAACAGGGCAATTGCAATGAATATGAACTGTCTTCTAAATTCATACATAGCAGTCACAAACTATCTTTATGGTTTCTTCATTGAGTTTCAAGGTAAGTAATAACTATGCCGTACCCTTTAAGTTGAACCTGCTAGAGCAGTTACTACCACATCATCTGATTCACTAACACATTTGTACAATTTAAATAAACAAAAAGAAATACAAATTTAGGAAACGTTTTGGTACAATTTTTTTTTTCAAAATACGCTGTAAACTTTCTGACCGAAAGAGAGTACTTTCTAGATCAACAACGAATAGTTTCTGACAGATCTAAATAATTTGATTTTTAGGTGAAAAATCAAATTATAAAAATTTAATTCGATATAAAAGTATCGAATTAAATCGAATGCTTTACTGAAGTAACAAAAAAATTGAAAAAGAAATCTTTTTACCTACAGTATTTTCCGAAAACTTTGAAATGGCTATGTCAGTTCACAGTTTTTTCTTAAAACCATGCTGATAGTTTGTTAATACGGTATGCCTTTCAAGAATGGTTGAAAGTCGATTTTTCATAATTTTTAAAACACTAGATAATACCGACAAAAACGAAATTAGCCTATAATTTTGTAAATTAAGTGCCGATCGTTTCTTGATGAGAGGAATATCAATAGAAGTATTAAGGCAATTAGGGAAAACTCCGTTGCTGTATGATTAATTAATTAAATTGTGGACTTCTTTTAAAATACAAGCAGGAATATCATCGTCATTCTCCGAATATTTATTCTTTATACTTAAAATACAGGTTTTAACTTTGGAATTTAACAGGGTATTAAAGTCCTGATTCATCAAGAAAACTATTCAAGGTTTTTTTTTAAATGTATCCATAATATTATAATTGCTTGAACAACTGGATAAGCAGTTATTAAATTCCTCTACTATCTGAATAGAATATTAGATAAAAACGTTAAGTCCGAGTCCTTTCGTATTTTTGGTGAGGTTATCTGACCTGCTTTATTTTCAAATCCGCTTTCACTTTTGATAACTATCTACAAATATTACCATCTAATATTAGATTTATTTTTTTAATTAAATATTAAATTGTCATAATAAATATAATCGTTTAGCGATACGAACAACTTTAGCATAAATTGGTTTGTAATTTTTCAAATAATTCTGGAAGTTATCGGAAAAAATAGTATTTAGACATTTCAGTCTTATTTATTACTTATTTAGACTTATTTCAGTCTTAAATTTATTAGCGTAGACCTCTAGAGTTTACAATTTACTTAGTAATACATTCATTTCTTTTTTTTTTTTTAATATTTTTATTGATTATTTTTTTTACTTACGGACAAACTAACAAGAAATCACTCAGAAACTCCAACAAGATTATTAACTTTTTCATCAAATCTAATTTGTTATTACTTTCCCAATGTGTTTCTGCCAGCAAAGTTCAAGTTTCTACTGGGTAATACATTTTCATAATAACAACAATTAATTCTGCTAATGCAATGTTTTCCAAGAAATTAAAATTACTGATATATGAGCAATAGTTTATTACAATTGTAATGGTAATAATACTAGTAGTATTCTAAATAACATTACACTTAACACCTATTCGCAGTAACAATCTCTGTGAACTGTAAAAAGTAAAGTGAATTCAGTTTTGTGAAAATTGTAGGACGGGAAGTTGTTACAATGGTTGATGTACATCGAAATATGGAACGGTGATCTTTCTTTTATTTAGTGGCTGTTATATTTATTTTGTTTTATTTATGGACGGAATTATTTGCTGCGTTCCGATCTATTTGACCGGGGCTGGCTGACCTTGAGAGACGAGCCTCGCATAAGTTTCGTTCTCTCGGAGTGATTCCTCTTCAGTCCGTCCCCTGAAGTCCTTTCGGTATTAGATCCTTCCGGCGTAGCAGATTCGTGCCCCTAGTGATTGGAAGATGCAATGCGCTCCCCTTTCCGAAGGGAGTCACATGTGTTAAATCGTAATATTAATATTTATTTCTGATAAAATTCCGTGGCAACAAATATGTGTTGTATATCCGTCCTGTTAACCTCAGAATATTTTTTCACTAACCAACTAAAATTCGCGAATTGATATCTTTCTTTGTACCCATACTTTAGCTACATCTATTTTCAGTAAATAGGTGAATACACATAAAAATAAAGCGAAATGCAACGATAAAATTTATTTTCTTCTTTTTAATTTTAGGATACTACATTACATTGTCTTTCTAACTGTGTTACGATCAATAGTAAATAACCATTAAATATATTTTACAAATTCTATAAGTAAATACACAAAAACTGGTATTAATAGAATAAAAATTGAATAATTAACCAACTGTACTATAATTTGCCATTGTTTTTGTAACTTATTTGTTTCGATTATTAATAATGAACCTTCTTCATCCTCTTCAAGAAGTTCTGCTGCAATCTGTAAACATATAGAATAGTGACTCATTAAAGAATTTTTCGTTTCTTTCTGATACAGTAAAATCTGGTAATTTAAAATTTCTATTAAATTGAAAATTATGGTTCACTCAGTTATACTTTTTAACTGTACACTATCATGTTATTCAAATTTACTCCAAACAAATTGCAACACAACAGTAATCGCAATCGTCAACATGAACAAACATGGGTATATGTTTGCTGCTATTAACGTATTATGTACCGACATACAATAAAGTATTATAATTACACATTTTTTAATAACAAATAGTTTAATATCAGTATGTTTCAAATAATCCGGTTGGTGGACCCATTATTTTGACAACCGGTGTTCATTAATCTAGCTACGAAAACCAGTCAGAATGATTGTTATTCTGATCAACACCGTGCGTCAACCCAACCGGGTAGGGGACATAAGCACAAAAATTGATAATAATTAGGACAAAAATATATATCAGAATTATAGGTCAAAAGTACAAATTACTCACCACGGATAGAAGATGGTAACTTCACATTTAAAAAAAAATTATATATATTTTTTTAATTTTACGGCCGTCGATTGTAAAATATAATAGGTGGGAAATCCTTCTGATTATGTAACCGTACCAATTATGCGTTACTTTTATCGATATCAAGAAGATATCCGCAGCCGATCTCTAGTTAGTCAGTTAGTTGTTAGATGGCGCCACTACAAGTGCTGCTAATATAGTCATATGGCCAAGAATTGTAAATAATTGGCAGTGGTCTGTGCATATTGTGGTGATGAAGGCAATCAGCGTGAGCATAGACATGTACTGTAATCCGATAGGTTTAATAGTTAGTTTCGGTCATTTGAACGCACAGGGTGCATACATTGTTCAGGTAGAGCTCGGTAATGTTGCTCTTCGTGGGAATTTGGATGTTGTTTATTTCAAAATCCCTACATTTTTTTGGTAATCTGTCAGGTTTCTCTCGTTGAAAAAAGTTTTATCATAGTTCTAATAGTATATCCGCTGTTCTACGCAGAAGAGAGTTAGATTGTGTTTTTCTTTGACAGTTCTCTAATGCATCTTTATGATGCAAGTTCATATTTTCAGTACCGTGACTTTGCTGATCGTCATCTCGTGGTCTGGGATAGGATCCTCAGATTCTCTGGCGAGAGTCCAATCCTCATTGGTGTGGACGTCAACGCTATGTCACATTTGTGGCATAGTGGTCTCACCGATGTCAGTGGTGAGTTGGTTGAGGGCTTTATAGCCCAACATGGTCTGCAGGATTCTAATGAACCTGGAGAGTTGCCCACCTACGCGGATATGGTGGATGAACATGGATGGGGTGGATGGTGGATATGTTGTTTGGTGGAACGAACATTGATGTTACCGTTGATAGGTATATTCCTGCCACTGTTGGTGTAACTGAAGAGTGGTTGACGATTGATTAAGTGATAATCGGTTAATTGTTTATGAGATCGTTGGTAACTTGTGTAATCGTTATCGATGTTCCGGTTCAGCGGGGTTGGCATTTCCACACGCATGTGGATTGGAAGAAGTTTGTCGATGTTTTGTCAGCCAGACTGTGTTTTAGATTAAGGTCTGGACACAATTGACCTAGAGCACCTGGCGGAAAGGTTAACAGCGGCTTTTATGGAAGCCTCTGAGTTCTTGATTCCCCGCAGTTCTGGTCGAGAGAGGTTAGCTCGTTGGTGGAATACGGAGTTATCTAATATGAAGAAAGCTGTCAGTCGTTTAATGAGGATCTCTGAACGTGAAGATGATCCTGAGCGGCGGGCAGTTCTTATTGGCAAATACAGGAACCGGAGATCCAACTATTTTCATTAAGTCCGGACGGCCAAGAGGGACTCATGGCGTTCCTTTGTGAACGACGAGGGAAACAAGTATGTATCCCTGAAGAGTCGTGTACTCTAGGATATAAACGTACAAAGGATGTTCTTCTCTCCGCTCTCTCAACCCGGCAGGTCATGGTTTCGGATATCTCGGAATTTTACGCAGACTACTCGACGATCTTCTACCTGGTGATAGCAAAGCCGGGGAGACCGCATACAATTTGCGTGTACAGTGTGAGGCCATCAGTTCCGCGAAGATGCATTATCTGTGAAGATTGCTGAGGCCGAGGTGTGCCGGGCTATTTGTAGTCTTGTTAAAGATAAGGCGCCTGGATTTGATGGACTGACGGCCGAGATCCTTGTTCGCTCGGTTGGAGTTAACGTGAGAATTATCACAAGCGTATTTAATAAATTATTGTTTGGCGGGTTCTTCCCAGTGTACTAAAAGAAAGAAATTGTAAAATTGTGGTTTAAGGAAAGCGACAAAGATCCGGCTGTTAGTTCATTATATCGACCCCTGACTTTGCTACCGGTTTCAGCAAGGTTATCTAAGTATAAATGAAAGTTTGGCCACGCGTGGTTTGCTGATAGAAAACCAATACGGGTTTCGCCCCGGAAAAGGTACCGGGGATACATACTTCATGTGATGAGTGTGATATCGGCCATTGAAGCGGAATATTTTTTAGGGATCTTCCTAGACTTTTCCGGAGCGCTTAACAGTCTGTGGTAGCTCTCTGCCATTTTCTAATTACAGAGGAGAGGATGCACGGAAAATGAACTGCAGATGTGAAAAAGTTATTTCAGTTATCGGGATGTGTCGCTCCGCAAGGGCAGCTCTAAAGTAGGGAAGACACTGTCTTTCCGAAGGCAGTGTGTTGGATACTCTTTTGTGGGAGATGGAGTTTGACTCTCTTCTGCGGCTGAAGTTGTCTATCGGTTGTCTTGTGGCCTATGCGGACAACAGGCTCCTGCTGGTCGAAGAGTCCTCGCGGAGGGAGGTCTTTCGAGCCACTCGTGCATTCAGGGTGCTTCAGCTATGGGCTCATCAACACAAAATTACTTTCAGCCCAGTGAAAGCCACGATAATGCTCCTCAAAGGCCGTATGACGGCAAGTTCGAGTATAGAATAAGTATACTCAGGTTTAGAAGTACTCTGGGTGTATCTTAACGAGAGATTTCAATTCAAGAGGCACCTTCCAATACATCGCAGAAAAGGCCTGTAGTGCCTTTTTGGAAAACGACGTAGTTAATCCGTATTCGGGGGTCTCAATTTTAGGATCCTAAGCAACGCTGTCAAGGGTGTGTGCAAAGCATTTATGTTATATGCGCCAGTTTGGACGGATAGGATGAAATTCCTAGTTATAGAAATATATTACCGAGTGCCCAACGACTATTACTGTTGACGGTAACGGATAGTTGCCGGATGATTTCACGGGAGGCGGTCTTAATGATTACGAGACTGAAACCGGTTGATATTCTAGATCTTGAAAGGAGCGATATGTTGTTAGGAAGTTGGGCGAGTTGACTTTCGAAACGATTCAAAGCAAGTCAAGCAACACGGTTATGATATATGGCAGGCTAGATGGGTTGAGACTATTGGTGGGCGATGTATGTGCTATCTCTTCCCAGACATTAGTAGCTTGCGGGTAGTCTCATGGGTTTTCCCTAACAATTACGTAACTCAGTTTCTTACCGGTGACGGGGCCTTCAGGGGTAGACTGGCTGGGTTCAGCCTGGTGGATTCGGGTTTGTGCCCGCAGTGTAGGGTTCAGAACGATCCCGTCCATGTGAGTATGAGTGCACCGCAGTAATTTGTCGACTGGATACCGTCGGAGCAACGCTTGACATCAGTCAAAACTGGAAGGACCAGGCTGATTAGTCAGTGGTTGCAGAATCTCTGCACTATTTGGCTAGGGAATGGATTGCAGAGGGAATCTAGGGTGCTGCTTGGTCTTGTTCCCGCGTACTTTGTTTAGTTTTTATTTTTATTTTCGTGTATTTTTATTTGTTCTAGTGCTTTTCCGGATTTGTATCACATGTAAACTCACTTTACCTGTACATACAGTGTTAAACTTACTGTATGGTGTTGTATTGTATTCTATGGTGTTGTAAACTTACTGTATTTGGCTACCCTGGTCTTCAAACTTTGTAGAGACTTCTTTTTGTGGCAACATCTGAAGAGCATATGCGTACCAGACTAGATCAAGAAACTTTGTCTAGCTCAAAACACAGATTGAAGTAGTAATTAGAAACATTCCATTGTGCCCTGCTACGCAAAATTTTCAGTAACAACTTACTGAATGTGTACGCAAAAATGGACAGCACTTAAGTGACGTACTTTAAAAAGTAGAACAAATATTCAGCATCAAATAAAGCATTCTAATTTAAAATTTTCTCATCATCTCTGCATCACCTGTATATATAGAGCGTTTCATTTTAACTGCCAGAGGCAATTTTCTTGTAAATTACACAGTAACAAAAGTTACTGATATCAGAGGGGGACATCTCATTGTAACCTTGGATTTGACTACCATTATTTAATGTTCTATAAATGTTCTGACACAAATTTTTCAGTCAATATTTGTATTCATTTCAGAAAGCTCAACTCTACTTTCCATGGATTTCATAAATACATTCTGTCTCTTTACTCTTTACATCTGCAGTCTACCCCTATGAGACTTCACTCAATCTGTCTGACTTATCATGGTCATGCAAGTGATTTTTATTAACTATTTCCATGCAATATTAACTACTGCTGTGCATCTCCAGCAAATATTTCCCTTTGTCACAGTCCTTTGCTTAATATACTTGTTTTCAATTATAACACATTGGTTCTTTCTTCTTAATACTTCAATGATATTAAGTAACATTTTTTTCTAATTATATATGACACACTTACTTTAAATCGATTAAATTCAACTAATCGAACCTGTGACGGATAACACTTAAAGTCTAAGGTACCACAATAACTGAAATATAAATTGAGTATTTTCAATATTGCTAAATAAGAAGTTTACATCAATATTTCATTTTAATAATTGCAGTGTTAAATCATTCAAGATAACAAAATATTTTACTTACACCACTGCCAAATTTCTAGTATATTTTTCTTGTACAACCCAATTTAAATTTGCTCAAAAGCCAAATCATTTGTGAATTTACCCTTTTACATTCCTGATAGAATTTTGCTTATGTCAGTCAAACCAAGCCAGAATTGCTTTAGTGGAGAATATAGATATCTCTTGAAAGAAAAATGAAAAGAAAATTCTCTTCCTCAGGGTTCAGGACTGCAGTAGTCAGGCTCCTGAGCCCAGCTGCCTCAGATTAGGAGACCAGCCTGAATGGACCAACCACCTGTCAACTTGTCAATGGACAATGTTTGCTGCTGTCAGCTCCAGTAAATCAGACAAGAGTTTTTTCAGAATCTTTTAAGGTAGATTTTCCCCTCCACCTTTGCTACCAGCTAAGAAAATTTCATATTGTTACTCCGTGGCAGATGAATAATTTCTGTATAAAAACCACTGTTTTTTACTTTAATTATGTAAATAAATTTGACATGTTTTTTTTTTTTTTGACTTTTAGATTATATGAAACTTCCTACACAGTTTTTTTATGATTTTCAATTAACATAAACAAATAAGTAACAACAGTTTGTTGAATGGAAAATGAAAATGAAAAAGACTTTTAATGTTAAAATACCAGCTGTACGGTATAACATACAAATTGCCTACCTCACCTTTAGTGGTACGAGTTTACAATAACTGATATGATTTCACCAACTGTTCAGATTTCATCTGTAGCATACTGTATATGCTATGTTAATTATTTACAGCCATTCCGGCCACCGTGTGATATGTTGGTTATGGTAATAGCATACACTAAGTAATTGCCGGATAAGTGAACTATAGATAATTTATATTTCCTTTATTTACTTAAATTTACATTTAATACATGTAATCATAATAGTTTCATACTTTAGTTAATACAAAATATATGTTATAGCTAGAATAGATATAAAATTAATAATGTTTAGTTCATGGTTTAAAGGAAAGTGAAATCATAAGTTATTAATTGCTTAATACTTAAGCTCACAGCTGGTTCATTGTTAAAAAATTTTAAGGGTATGTTAAATTTTGTCAAGAGTATGAAGTACACATGAATCTGAACATACTGCCCGTCAAAAAAGAGGTTTTTTTTCTTATAATAATATGAGAATATAATATAAGGTACATAAATGTTAATCTTCAATATTATTCAGTAATACAAAAGAAATTAACTACATTGTTATAATATTGTCTACACGTATTTTACTTTTTTTTTATCAGTATAATATATAATAGTGGTGATCATAATGTGTAAGAATAGAAATACAATATGAATGACTTATGACTTATTGCAGATTTAGAGACTTATTGCATCTAACATACATACAATATATTTGTGTGCATATCTCTTTCTCTCTCTCTGAGCGCGCGCACGCGCGTGTGTGTGTGTAGTATAATTAGTCTGTGGAGTAGATTGTTAGAAGAGCATATGAGTAAGACACAAATACACAGAATATTACATTAATAATAAGTAACATTTATTACAATTTAAAGCACATTAATAAAATACAATAAATAAATTACAATAGGTATAATATTGATTAACAAAATTATTTTAACAATATTCTCAATACAATAAAAAAAATACTTCATGTTACTAATTATTTTAAATAAATTATTCAATTAATTATCAGACACTGGCAGCAAACAACTTATGCACACAGGTCTTCAGAGCTGACCATCATCAGTCTTTAAATCAATGACGAACTAATTGGTCAGGACCTGGATAAACCTTTGTGATAATTTAAAATTTCCATTGCATTGGTGAACAGTTTTCCTTACAGATTAATACAGATTAAGTCCTTACAGATTAAGTCACCAACAGACAGATTACACAAAGGAAAACGCCATTTATTTCTCTGCTGGAGATAGTGAAGATAGTTATTAGATAAGAGTTAAGACAGGCTTCAACCTGCATTAAAACCATGCACAATTTTTCAAAGTTCAAGATTGTTGGTCCTACAACACGATGCAGATGATATTTCATGCTTTTAATTGCATTCTCCCATAAGCCTCCAAAATGAGGCGAAGAGGGGGGAATGAATGAAATTGTTTGTATGAAAAGACTTTAATATTTGATTTAATTTTCCAAATTTAAGAATTTAAATAGGTCATACAAAATATCCTTGGCACAATGGAGTTGGAACCATTATCAAAAATGATTTTTTTGCTAAGATAACCTCTTTGTGAAATAAATCTTGAGTGTTACTATGAATGACTGTAGTCAAATCAGAGACTAATTCTAATAAATTGCCTTAGTCCTGAGGCATATAAAAAGTGCGATATATGGTTTACTTATGGCTTCGGACCACTGTCTGCCATGAATTGTTATATTTGTAATCTTTAGCTTGATAATATAATAAAGAGTGTTGTAATCTATCTCCCAATCGTAATAGTCCTAAGTCATCCAGAAATGGGTCAAGTGAAATGATTACTTTGGTTTTCAATTGATATTTGGATTAGACATCTAGTGGCTAAGTGTGGAGCAGAAGTGTTCCATGTGTTATACTAAGTGCAAAATGTTGTTGATCTGGAAATTTATGCCACAAAATGTGTTGTAAATTAGTGTCATAAGGTTTAACTAGTATTTGACAATACATTTTTGCTATGTCAGATGTAATACTAGGATTCTAAATCCTAGTATTATTGAGAATAAATCCTGTTGGACAACAGGCCCAACTAATAGTGTATCTAAGAGATCATTACAGATTTTAGCTGAGCCATCAAAGACAACTTGCATTTTAGTAGTTAGACTTGTGGGCTTAAATACTGGATGATGAGGTAAGTAATATATATCAGATTCATTAGTTAATAAATCATCAGAATTAAATAATGGCATATGACCTAATCTTTGCATAAAGGCGGAATAATCTGCTTTAAGATTAGAATTGTTGCATAATCTTCATTCCAGATATAAGAAACTATTTTTAGCGTTCATGAAAGAATCACCTAGCCAGAGTTTATCAGATTTACGTGGTGAGAAATCTGCCTTGATTGTTCCTAGTGGTATGAAGTTGTAAGTATGTTTCACATGTAGGAGTTTCATTAACTGAAACATCAAAATCAAGTATAGTTGAATATTATAAGTTATTGTTGCTTATAAAAAGAGATGTACCAGTATTCTTACGTTTAAATTTAGTAAGAAGACAATCACTAAGAATATATCCTAGCTTAGTCTCTAATAGAATACCTTGAATCTCAAATAAGTTTACAAGGCAAAATAAGATTTAAATAAAATTGGGCTCTGATTAAATTACCAATATTATTTGATATATTAAATTTGAGATCTGCAATGAATAATTTGAGGTAGATTAAGATGAGAAGTTTCAAATGTATGTAATGCAAGTTGTCCGTTGCAAGGTGTTAGTTGTCCGGCAAAAGAGCACAATGAACTTGTATTTGAATTGTATTGAAAATACAAGTTATTGTATTATGAATGCAATGTAAATACTACATTATAGTCAGATTTGACTAATGAATTATTTATATCTGAAATAGGCAAATCTTTATTGAGCTGAAATCCCAATTTCCAAGCAAACATATGTGCAAAAGTTTAATTGACTGCCTGAGTCTAACAACACTTTACACAAATGAGAATGATCAAAAACATCATCTACATTACATACAGCAGTAGACAAAATTACGTTTTTGTTTACTTGTGAACAATAGTCATTACTAAATTTATCATTACTTAATTTAAAATCAGTTTTATCAGTATGAACGAGTGTGTTGTGTCTGATAAATGTTGTGTCTGTTGAGTAACATTGGTTGTTACTATGACACCTTTGTGTAAACATATGAGACAATTGTTATGTCAATAATCTTCATTCATCATTTAATAAATTTAAAAAATTGTAGTATTTTTGTAACTGACGACTGAGCTTACAAAATAAACAATGTTTAAAGTTAAATGTAGAATAATAACATTGTTTATGATTCTTATTAGCATTTGAAGTGGGATGTTTGCAATGAGAATTAAATGCATTGTTGTAATGTTGTCCTTTAACACTTACAATACTGATTTGTGAGGGTGTAGTAGTTAACTAAGATTTTCCAGAATGTGTCAAGAAATTCTATGAACTTTGGACAGATATTTTTGATATTTTTTCCTTCCAGTCTGGCAGTACTATAATCTAGCTATGAAGTTAGAAATTGAATTACAATGAATTCGAATATGTTAATTGGAAGTTTCATTGCTTCAAGTGAGTTGACGAATGAAGAAATGTCATTAATAAATTTAGATAGAAGATCTAATGATTCTCTTTTCAAACAATTTATTTTTAAAATACGATATGCATTAAAATATGCGATCATGAATTTATTATCAAATCGTTTTATCAATAGATCTAATGCGATTTTATAAATTTCATTTGTTATGAATATTTTTAACAATGGCTTAGCAACGTTGCAAATAATGTAAATTTTTTATATTTGTTAAATCTTTTCGAGTGTGGATTAAATCATTAAATTTAATTAAAGTGAGGCCATTCAAGAATATCACCTTTAAACAATGGTAAATTGATAGGTTGCAATTGTAATAGTTTAATATACGACTTTTTTACCTCAGCCACAATAACTGATCACCAATGAAGATTGAATTTGCTACGCTGCGATGTATTTATATATATTACAATAACTTAATTAGTAATCCGGCCCGAAGGACCAAAATTAATCTACAGCCATTCCAACCGCGGTATAATACGTTGGTTACAGTAATAGCATTCATTAAGTAGTTACCGGATAAATAAACTATGGATAATTTACTCTTCCTTTATTTACTTTTAATTTTACACTTAATTAATACATTAAATCATAATAGTTTCATACTTTAGTTAATACAGAATATATGTTATAGTTAGAACAGATATAAAATTAGTGATGTTGTTCATTTCACGGTTTAAAAGTAAATGAAAGTTGTTAATAAATAAAAGTTGTTGTAAATAAAGTTGATAATTGCTTAATAATACGGAACGGAACGCAAGAATGGCGGGAGTATCAATATTTATCCCTACAGATCGCAAGCCTGGTCAATGTCCCTTCCTGCTGTATCTTTCTATTATCGGGCGGATTTCATCGGTTATTTAGTGGCGGTTATAAATTTTAAGTTTTTATTTATGGACGGATTTGGTAATTTGCGTTCCTATCCGTATGGACCATGGTGTAATTTATTTGCTGGTTCTGACTGTGATAGACTAAGGTTTTGAGCCTAGTAATCCCGGCGTGATTCCCCTTCAATCCAACGTTGAAGTACTTTTGGTACCATCACCTATGGGCTAGCAGGAGTGCGCCTACAGGAACTCTAGTTATTTGGAGGGAGAAATGCGCCCCGTTCTCTGGAGGGAGTCGCATATGCTGACTAAATGAAATTTTAGTCTCTTCGTGGGACGATGTACGGTGATGTCTAGCTTTTTATAGTTTTAACAAAATTTAATTGCGAAAACGGCCACTTTCGCGGCCGGAATTTTTGTGCGGTTTCCATTTATAGGTTAAGCAATATAGAGGCTCCTAAGCCTGGTTTGTCATTTTTTGACTCTCGTACCGCCTCTTCACCGTGATTCGTTTAATACGGCATGAAGCCGTTTTCTTATACCCTGTAGAGTACGGTCCTCTCGGTAGATATCCCGGAGATGGCCGTGTTCGGACACGGCCGCTCTCCCGAACAGTCTGCGTGCCTGCGCCGCCCCCACCTAGGATACAGTGTGTACTCCCGCATCGTAGCGAAGAGTGACGTTTCCGACGAACCACGGTGCTCCAAATGTCGTCCGCAACGCTATGTTTTGGACGGCTTCTAATTTCTTTTGAAGCGTGAAGTTCAACAAAGCTCCCCATGCCGGGTAAGCATATGTTAGAATTGGCAGGACGTATAGCCGAAAAATGAGCAATTTGGTCGCCAGTGGATATGGGCTGGCACTGTTCGGTACTGGGTATAATGAGGCCCTGACGGCTTTGGGTCACATATTGAACATGTTTTCCTAAGGTAAGCCGTTTGTCCAGGACTACTCCCAGGTACTTGACTGTTTTCCCAAAGGGGATTTTTTCTCCTGAAATTTCCAGCTGCATGGCTGGAGCACGTGTCTTTTATGTGAACATCACTGCCACCGATTTTTCACCGTTGACGTTGATTCTCCACATATCGAGCCACGGCTATAATAGATCCAGTTACCGGTGGAGTCTCTCGATCGCGTAATCTACACTTCCGGATTCATAATAATATGTCGTCTGCGTATAGAGCTGTTTTGACTCCTTCCGACAGCGGCGACGTAAGCCGTGTACAACAACGGCGAAAGCACTGCTCTTTGGGGGACTTTAGCGGCTACGTCTCTGGTGGAGGAGATTGTTCTCCCTACGCGTACAACAAATTGTCGGTCTAGTAAATAAGACCGTATCAATCTGACATAGCGACAGGGAATCGTCGTATGTGCGAGTTTATACAGCAAGCCGCTATGCCAAACTCTGTCAAAGGCTTTAGCTACATCTAGAAAAACGGTTGCAGTTACCGCTTTTCTATTTAGGCCTCCGACAAGACTGTCGATTATTTTAAGTTGGAGGGTCGTTGAGTGGCCCTCCTTGAACCCAAATTGCTCAGGCCGTACTCCTTTTCCCAAATGTCGCCTAAGTCTCTCCAGGAAATTCCTTTCGAATAGCTTTGACAACACTGGTAATAAGGAAATCGGACTGTAATTCTGGGGAAACAGCAGACTATTCCCAGGTTTAGGTAGGCAACCTTTGCAGTTTTCCAGCAATTCGGAAAATATCCAACGTGCAAAATTGATGTGAATATTGTGGTTATAGTCGAGGTATTCGTTCTACGAAACCTCTTGATGTTGTGCCAGCAGCTGTTTCACTCTGTCCGTTTGAATATAAAAAGCCCTTTTATCATCGGGGGACAGGGTGATTCGGTATCTCCTCCTCAGTCGGCGCTTTTCTGCTATAGCATCAGAGACGTGAGGTGGGAGATTATTACGGATAGGCCTTGTGGTCTTTTCCGTACAGCTGTTTGACAGAACCTCGGTCATTGACGATGTGACGCGTTCGACCTTGTCGTCGATTTCCTCCGGTGTGGTCAGGAGTTCAGGATGCGCTGAACTCATCTGTCTGTAATCTCGTTGGAGAGTTTCATAGAACCTTTTCCAATTCACTGACCTTCGGTGTATAGTCGGGGGGGGGGGGGGTGATCTCGGCCGCCCCCTGCTTGGCCCAACTCCAATAATACAGGAGAATAGTCCGAGCTGAGGTCTTCTATCGTTTCAATCATGACCGGAGTTGTTACCGCCTTCATGATTGCGACGTCGAGTACATCAGGTCTCGATCTGTCCGTTCGATGAACGAAGGTGGGCACCTCGGGGGCTATGACGACTAACCGGCGTGCTCGTGCCCTTTCGTATAGCAATCTGCCATTTGCACTTGTCAGATTGCTATTCCAAGACTCGTGCTTAGCGTTGAGGCCGTCCACGAATATCATGGGCTCATCCCAATTTTCTAGCACAAAATCTAGATCTGCGCCGGGTACTGCTGACTTTGGTTTATTATAAGCCGATACACCGTGCCTAGATGCTCCTCGATGTACACAAGTCTGCTTCATTACGTTAGCATGGAGGTCGACCCATGTATGTATATGGCGTCTGTGGACTAAAATTGCGGTTCCGCCGCTGGCAGGGCGTCCGGATCGTACTGGCCTATCCGTACTATACGTAAAGTAATTCCGAATAGTCAGTTGTTTGTTCGCGTACAGTCACGACCCGGACAACAGTATCACGTCTATTAGTAGATTCTCGGCCTGACGGCAACGTTCTGCCGTCTTGCCTACTACTGAATTGGCGTTCCACAGTAGCAATCTGAGAGTTTGCCTAACCATAACTAGATAGCAGGTTCATGAGGCATTCTATAATGGATTGAATGCAGTCCTTAAGAGATTTTGCTTGGAGCAGGCGGGGCAATATTGCTAGAATTTCCGATAGGACATCCTTTATTGTGCGACAAGAAATCCTTGCCGGAACTCTACTTCGGGAGTGCGGTCATATTTATTTTGCTGATGGAGGGGCCGGGAGTCGTTAAGGCCTATTTGGTGGGGCATGGGGCTTCTAGGTCCTTGTGTGTTTGCTAGACGTTGTGAGTTTGGCACTCGCCCTCTTTGAATTTTCCGATTGTTCGGTTGCCTTTTTTCGCTGCGGAGCAGGCTTTTTCGGCTTTTTTGCATGCATCTTTCTTGTAATTATTACCGGTTTAGGCTTTGTTAGTGTGGGGGTAGGTGATTCTCTTTGTTCCACCGTCATTGTTGCCGCCGCGTTTCCTCCTTCGGCAACTCGTGCCCAGCTACGTCCGTCAGTAACAGCGGACGTTTTCTGGGTACCCTTTTGCTTGTTCAGCTGCTTCTTATAATAAGGACAGCCCCTGTAATTGGCCGAGTGCGGCCTCTTACAGTTTGCACACGAGGCAGGCCCTTCGCGCGGCTTCAGACACGTCGCCGTGTCGTGGTTTCCACCACATTTCACGCAGAGCTGTGCCCTGCGGCAATAGTTCGACGAGTGGCCGAACTTTTGATCTGTGGCATTGGGGCGGACCCCCTCGAGACACAAATGCGGTCACCTTAATTCTACAATAGAATAAGTTTTCCAGGTCATAAATGCCCCTGGTGGCTGGCGTTAGTTTAAAGGCGACGAGGCACGTGGGGGTCTCCCTTCCGTCCCTCGTCGTCAGCTTTTTAACTGAAACTGCCTCGTAACCGAGCGAGGTCAGCTCCTCTTTTACCTCTTCCGGGATGGCCCCATAAGGGATGCCCCGGGTAACCACTTTGAGCTCCCTATCTTTTGGGAGCTGAAATGAGTGAAAGGCGACTCCCTTGGAATGCAGAAAACTCTGTACTTCCCTGAAGTCGCCTTCGCTGCAGCCTTACAGAGAGCCCGGTACTTTTGGCTACCATGTGCCCTCTTATAATGGCGGAGATTGCTCTCGCCAGCGTTGGTCACCCCTTGGGGCAGTCCAACATGATAGGTGGGAGCGATGGAGGAATTTCCATCGCTAACCTCCATGGTGGCAGCTGCCGTTTCAGAGCTGCCCCTCGTAGTGTTTGGCTCTTCGGAGAGTTGATCACACATGGTTACCGACCTACGCTTTAGACGTTTTCTTGCTCCCAGACCGTTATCCTCTCCTCCATCAGAAAACTCCGGGGAGGGAGAACGAGGGTAGGAGGACGGGTTCGGATTAGATAGCTTTCCATTACGAAAGAATCGTCCGAAGAGTACTACCAAAATTTAAATTAATATTAAGTTATTTAACTATTTTTGACTTCGATGAAAAGTTTGTCGTAGAAAATTTTAAATAATAAGTAAAAAGGTTAAACTAGAAGTAATTTAATATAATAAAGTTATTTATTATATTATATTTAATTTACATTAAGTCCAATTTAATGCTTAATTAATTAAATTAAATTAAAATGAACTTATACGAAGTTAAATTAAATTAATTTAAGAATTAGGAATAAAATTACTTGTAAAAGTTCAATTGTATTCACTAATATATTAACTTTAGATATAAATAAAATTAGAAAGTTTTTAAACAAAGGTTTAAAACTTATCCGGTTGTTGACAATAGCTTTGGTATGCGGCTGAGGGCCTGGGTAGGCGTCCTAACGGGATGTTGCCGAGGTCACATGGTCATGGACACAGGTAGCCGGAAACGAAGCAGAACACCAACACACAAGCACTAGTAAGTAACACACTCTAACGCTGGAGCACTATTTAACACAGCCTTTCACGTCCACTTCTCAACAGAGACTACTTAATAATACTTACGCTCAAAACTGGTTCATTGTTAAAAAATAAGAAAATGACAGGATATGTTTACATTTGTCAAGATTTTGGAGAAAACACATGAATCTGAACAATACCACATCGAGTGTTAATCAGAATAGTGGGAATAAATGGCCCTGTTAGTTCAAATGAGTAAATAAAAATCAGTACACAGAGTGGCGCACGAAATGAACCAACGATTGTTTTGATAATAAATGTTTAGGTTAATAATTATTAATGTGTTTTATGTTGGCGGAAGTGACAGTAGTTCATGAATATTAGTTTCTTCTCTTTCCAAGTGCGCTGTTTGTGTATCGTTCCAAGATGGCTGACAAAGCAAGACTGACTGTTGAACAGCACGTAAAAACAGTGTTGTTTTTTAATGAAACGGTATCGTGCACAATTTTAAATTCGATGGTCGCCCCCATTTAAAACAATACGTAAAATTTAATAATGATGGTTCAGTATTTGAGAGTAAGCACGATCGGCCTGCCGATGTTCCTTCTCCACACAATGTCGAAGCTGTCAGAGCAGAGTTGCTGAGAATCCCCGACAAATCAACAAGAAAAGCAGCAGCACAACTTCTCGACGATATGTGCAGCGAATTTAAAATCCGTACGAAATAACAGTGTTGCCTAAATTAACGGTTGACAATAATCAAAGAATGGCATTCGCTGAATGGGCTGTGAACCAAGCCGTATTGTTGAACAATGTTTAGTTTTCAGATGAGGAATATTTTCACCTAAACGGGTTTGTTAAACAAAATGTGCGTTTTTGGGCTTCAAAAATCCACACGTGCTTCATGAAAAGGTAGATCACGCTCCAACGCTATGGGCGGCTATCTCAAGTCATGGGGTAATAGGGCCATTCTTATTTGAATATACTGCTTATTAATGTTGTTCCTCGGCTTCTTGCAAAAGGGTTTCAATTAGAAAACGAGTGGTCCATGCAGGATGGAGCCAGACCGCACACAGCTAATGTTGTTTTAGACTTTCTACATGAAACTTTTAACGCAAATGTCATTTCAAACCGATTTCCTAAACGTTTTGCGTGTGGACAGAACTGGCCCCCAAACAGTCCTGATTTGAATCCGTGTGGTTATTTTCTTTGGGGATTTCTAAACGAAAATATTTTCCCTAAACATCCTCGTACAGTGATAGAGCTGCGAGTGCTGATCATTGAGGCGTGCAGCGAGATAACCGAGGATATGTGTCGTCGAGTTATTAACAACATAGGAGTTTGTGTTGAACTTACTAGACGTGATGGTGATCATAAGGTGAACATAATCTCCAAGTATATAGTAAACACTTTGTATTTTACTTTTTTGTATTGCGATTCAAATATTTGTTAACAAAGCCAAATGTTGAATCATTTCGTGCGCCACTCTGTATTAATTCTATTAAATTGTTTTGGTACACTCGAAATGTGAATATAAAACTGTTTTCCCATTGCTAACATTAATAGCTACTGTTAAAAAAAAATTAAAATCTTGTTTTTAACAGAACGAAACTTTTCATAAATTTCCAAACAAAATTTGGACTGGACATGAATAATATAACCAATAGATTAATAAATTTTAAGATCTTTATTTTTGTTCAAATAGTAGTATAGGCCTGATTTTGTACCCAATCAAGAAGATCCTTTTTTTGACTAAATATATGAATGTCGTTCAATAATTAAAAACAAATTTGAACAACGGAAAAATATTTAATAAAATAAATTGAAACAATCTGACGTTCAAGTCAGCACCCGTAACATAAAATATACCACTTTTTCGAATTTCCATTATTGTAACCGCTTTAGTTTTTTTTTTTTTTGAAAATGTCAACTCCACTTAAAACTTGTAGGCCAACTATTAAAAAAAGCGTGTTATAATAAAATTTGTGTTTTCTGAAAGTGTAAAACAGGACACGAATGTTGAAATAGTATGGTAAAAAGTGTATTAAGTTGCAAATTTTTGTAAGTGGATCGAACAGTTTAAATCTGGTAGTAAAAGTGTCGCCGATTTTCGTCGTAGGGAAGAATGATGGAAGTTTGGGCTAATCTTTTCCAAAATCTCATTATGATCTTTTTCGTAAAGACAAATGCCTAAAAATGTGATAAAATTTGTAGTGCAAATATCTGCACATCATTCCATTTCCATGATAACCTGAAATAAATTGTTCAAGATGGGTTCTGAGACAGTCGACTCAAATCGTAAAGAAATCCGAATTCACATTTGTATAAAACTTAAACAACGGTTTTTAGAGAATATTAATGTTTTATTACACAATAGCTAATGATAAAAGTTGGAGTCGCCATTTTTAAGCCGGAACCCAAATGTCTAAGTATGGAATAGAAACATCCGAGTTCGCCTGCCAGGAAAATACTCAAAACCGACGGCGGAAAAGGAATGCTAAAGGTGTTTTGGGACTATAAAGACCCAATTTATTACAATTATTTGAAGTCAACATACAATCAACAGAGAGAACTATTGTGACATCCTAAAGAATAAAGTGGAACCTGCAGTTCTTCTGCATGGTAATACACATTCTCATACAAAAGACATTAGAAACTGTTCAAAAGTCGGTAAGGAGGTGCTATCACATCCACCTTACAGTCCCGACTTGCACCATTACGTTTTTTGGTTGGTCCTCTCAAAGACTTTGACATTGCACTGAGTTTGGAAATAATGAGCAGATCAAGAACAGTTAAGACAACAATGTGAACAATTCTTTACTACAAGAGTATGAAACCTCACAGAAAGATAGGCCTAATTATATCTAGAGATTATGTTGAAAAGTAGTATTGGTTTCATTGTCATTGAATGAAAAACTTTAATCATTTGTCTAATTATACTTAAAATCAACCTTCATACTTAAAATTCTTTTAAATCATATAGTTTACACCGTATGAGGAACGGTTTAGGCTATTCATCTTATTCTTTTTATAATAAAAAAATAAAAAGGATTTTGTAAGTGAAAAGACATACTTACATTAGGATTCATGTTTAAGAAAAATATTCTTCTGATGACTGGATTCCTAGTTGTCCATGTAGTTACAACAGAAATCCATGAAGGATTATATGATGTTGTGATCATTTTTTTTAATATGATGGTTATTATTAAATGCAGCACAGTCATAAAGAATGATAAAACACTCACCTTTACTAAAAATAGATAAATAAATAATTTAGCATACAAAATATAAATATTTAAATGGGTCTATTTTATTTTTAGATTTAAATGTTAATTGAATAGTATAGTAATTGGTTTTAACGCATTACATTTTTTGATTGTAAATGCTGTAATTAAAGACAATATATCAATAAAACTATAAGTTAGCTTTACCTAGGCTTACCATATTTTTTTGGGTCCAACCCAGAACATATTTTTGAGTCAGTTGTATTTTTCACTAGACATGAGTTTCAGAAATGGGTTTTTTGTTTTAATTACATCATAAAATTCACAAACAAGAAAGTTCTAAAATAATTTTAATATTCAGCAGATGTTTAACAGTTGATACTAAAAATCTACGTCTTTCTGCAGACCAAATGTTCTCCGTAATTGAAAAAACTCTCTCAACTGGAGCACATGTCCCAAGCAAAGTCATTGTAAACCTAAACATTTAAGAAATACTGCAACATGAAATATCAGTCTTTTGAAACACCTTAAAAATTGCTTTCCACTTCTCTTCAATATCTTGTACTTTTTCAGAACTTGAACCAAAACCTACCCTTTGGTTTTGAATTATCTGGTTCAACAATGTACGTTCATCAAATAAGTCATCAGTATTTATGGAATCTTTTATAAGTTCAATAACAACTTGTGCACTCTCTTCTAAATCAGACCAGGCAATTTCAGTTCGTAAATTTATTCACTGAAACTTACTAACTTTATCAAAACTGGTTCTCAACAACTCTAAGGATTGGATTCTAGAATTATAAAAATTGTCTACTCTTGAGAAGAATTTTTGCTCCTGATCATCATTATTTTCTTTTAAGTTAGATAGAAATTCTTTGGCAGAAGGTGGTATAAATTTGTGGGTTTTTCTTTCCTGAAGTTGATAAATTAATTCAGAATATGTCTGAAATGTTTCTGTTGCTGTGATAGAATTAGCTTTCAATTTCAGAACTACGTTATTAAATAACTGTAGGGTACCATTTAAAAATTTCAAAAACAATTCACTTTCTAGATTTTCAAAAAAATCAAATAATAATTTTGGTCATTTGTCGCAGTTTAAAAAGTATGATTTTAGGCCATCGAGAATGGAAAGAATTCTTTCTATTGCAGGTAACAAACTAAAAACCCTTGTTCTGCTATGAGATAATACTTGTTATGAAGATATTGTTATAAAAATTTATAAATATTATCTTCTATGTCCAGGAGTACAGAATTACATGCTGTTTATACTGAATTGTGTACAATGTGGGCTAAACAACCAATTCTTAAAATAAGTCTTCTACATCACATTGAACTTTTCTGAACATATTTTCATTCCCCTTTCTCTTCACACCACCAAAATTACTGTTAGTGTTATCAGAAGTAAAATAAACCAAGTTGGTATTTTTTCACACATTGCAAAAGATACTAAGTCAAAAGGTTAGCAGTTTCACACGATACTAATCGAAATCTAAAAGTTTAACTTAAATTCCCTCCTCCGGGTTGAAGTATCTTACAACAATCGGAACAAGTTTTACTTCACTTCTGTTTGAACTATCCATCGTTACTATTACATAATTAATGTTTTCCAAAGAACGCAATATATCATCAAATATAAATGGCGAAATAACGTTAACAACAATTGCCTCTGTTTTCGTTCTAGCAGATGAAAATTTTGGGTCATATAACTTTTTAACCATTTTAGATGTGTAGTTGATGTTTTGAAACTGAGTTCGTGTCTAGCAGTGTGGTTTAAAAATGTAGCTTCTTTAACAGCATACTTCAGATCACTGTTACTGTTATTCCCATCTTTGGATTTAAGAAAATCTCTTATGTTTGCTGAAACAAACATAGCATTAATATCACTCCTACAATTAGCTATTTTCATGTGGTCTTCAATATCACCCTTTCCTTTATGTACAACAAATAATTCTTCAGTACATGGTATGCAATAAACACTTTAATTGTTACTGTCATTACACAATTTCAATAATTTGTATTCCTGTTGCAGGTTAACATTAAGCACACATTTTCTAATGCCCATTGCCAAACGATGAGATAAAAAACGAATAGAGATAAAATGATCAAAAACGTGTGGACGAGTTAATTCACACGCGAAAACAATACTAACACACTGCCCCTATTGTGTTGCCAGTTGACTAAGTAAAAAGTTTTGGCGAGACGGTAGCCACGCCTCCGTCAAAACGACGTCCCGGCTTGCTCCAAGGTCGGCTGAGAGATGCACGGCCGTAAGAGATTGTTTAAAAACGCGATGTCGGACATATAGGTCTAAAATTAAAAAAAGTCCTCGCCAGTCATAAAATTCTCAAACCTCAGACATTTTTGCAACCCCGGACAGCACTAAAAAACCAGGGCTGTCGGGGCTAGTCCCAGACGTATGGTAAGCCTAGCTTTACCCAAATATGAAAACTACTATTTAAGCTTGATTGGGTAACACCCCATCAAGCTTAAATATTTCATATTTAATATGAAATATTAAATATTTAGATATGGTTAAATATATCATATTTCAGCCCCTGAACTATCAAAACCGAATCAAAATTTACTTTCAGTAAATGCAGTTAAATTTTAATTCTTAAAATTATTTTTTGTATCCAACTTTAAATTCAGATAAAATTGTTGTCTTATGGATTTTAGTAGAATTAACATAGCTAATTGAGCTGATAGTATTTAAATTAATGATATTAATATTTTTCTTGGTGAGAATGTTAAATTTCTGTTTATCTTGTTAGCAGACTTGTAGAACAATCAAACTGATTCAATCAGCAAAGAAATTAAACAATTCTATTTTTCTTTGAGACATTTAAATTATATATAAAGGTCATGTCATTATTATTAATTTATTATGTCTGTGTCTAGTCAATAAAAAAATTAATTATATATCTTCCTAAAAATTCAATAATATTCACAGACATTATTATTCACCTTTAATCACGAACAATTTTCAATTCACACAGAGTTTATTGTATCACAGTTTATTAAAAAAAATACCCTATATCATATCCAAGAAAATACATGCAGTATCAGTTATGCAAATACTAATTATTACATTCTTGTCTTATACACTGAAACCTCAACTATATAATTTAATTAACGAAAACAGAAAAATACAGATTTTGTATTTGCTTTATGAATCTATTTTATATTTGCTAGATGAAATTCTGAAGAAAAACAAATATAAAATGTTACAATTACTCCCATACATACAGATTTAAACCCCATTGAGACGGTGTGCTCTAAAGTAAAAGGTTATTTAGTATAAGCTAATTTGCGGAATTGTTCAGCAAATTTATTTTTATGTATAAGCATTATTATAAGGAATCTCATAATTCCTTTGGAAGATGACAACGAGAGTGAAAGTAACAATAAGGAAACTCATAATTTAGCGATTTGATGGTATTAGGGCATTGTTGAGTTTATAGTGGTTTTATTTATTTCTACTTTTTTTAAAGACTGTAATGACAGTTAATTATAATAATTCGATTCATCAATGGATCATTTTAATATCAAATTAAAAATAAAAATAAGAAGAGTTCTTGATGAGATAACTGTAAATTTATAATATTATTCTATTATAAAATGTATCTATGATAAAGCCCTAATTATGTGTAATGATAATTGAAGTATTAACTTAATCATGTGTCATTTAATTTCTAATGTTAAAACTTAAGTAATTCAATTATAACTAAATTTAAAACTACTTTACTCATAAAATTCCTGTATACATACATTTACCACTACTCCAAACAATCACTGTATAATAAATTAGCAGAAAATTTGTAGTATTATAAATAATGACAGAACAATGCATTACAATAAAAGGATAGTAGAATGCCAAGTTCTGCTGACTCGCTAGTAAGCTTAAAATTTTGGGGTGACACCTGTACCACAGGGTAAAGCAGTGTTTAAAAAGCATAAATATATAGTGTTTTTAGCATTTATGATTTTGTACATTAAACATTTGCTTAATTGTTAATATATTATTATTACAGTGCAAATATGTTAATCATATTGCGACATAAATAACATTATTAAGGTAAATTACCAAAAAAGTAGAGTTAAAAATATTTAGAAAAGCCTTCATATTACAACAGTAAGTGTAACTAGATAGTAGAAACAGATTTCAGATATGTACAAATAAAAAAATAATATTTCACAGAACCTTTGAAATTTTTGTCACCACCATTTCTATCACAAATCTAAATCCAACTTTGATCTTTTAAATAGGAAGATGGTAATGGAATACATGATTTTCATGTAAAATTTGATAAGAAAAATGAGGCTAGATTGATTTTTTCTTTACTTCTGTTATCCACTTGCACTTGCAAAAATCATGCAAAACATGAATGATGGAAAATTCAGAAGAAACTGAAACTTAGCAGAATAATTCAAAGCTATTTCTATCATTTTTCATAAATAATTTTTAAAAAACTTACTTATAAATGGAGTTTTTACATTCCCATGATGAGGTACATGCCTCATCATTGTCTGAAGAAAAAAACAATGAGTTGTTATTAATAAACCTACAATTACTATTCTCTCTGGAGATCTTGGATCCATCCAGAAGACAGCCATTGCAATACCAAGTTGCACTTGAAACAAAAATGATAATTATTATATTGTGCAATAATATATGACCGTGAACAAAAATATAAATGGTTTTATTTCAAAAGAAAGATTAATTATAATATACAAAGAAGGTAACAAAATATGGTTAATTCTTTAACACTTTAAAGTACTTAGACAGAGAAAATGAGATTTATCAATTCTTCCTACCTGGAAAAGGCACAAAATTGTTACACCGTAATTTTTATGTTCCACTATAACTATTTCAGCCATATCTCAGCTCTTTATCAACCAATTTGAAAAATAAGGTATCATTTTATTCATAATAAAAGGCCCAACATTTTATCTAATAAAGTATAATTTCAGTTAAACTAATACTTACGAAACTATTAATAATTAAAAAATTTTAAAAGCTGCAATTTTCAAAGTTAAAATTTCAAACTTATTTATTTTATAGATGTTGAGTACATGAACAGAATTTCTTAATCCATTCTTAAGTTAAATTTTTAATGGAAAAAATCAAAATGGCAGAAAATAAAGTAGGACAGGGAATTTGTCTGCTTGAACATTTTTGTTTATTTGGTTATCCGGAATCAGTCCCTTAAATTTAGTGTTTTCTGGACATTCTTTATATAGAGAACTTAGTACTCTTAATTAAATCTTCAACAGTTAGACATAGAAAAATGAAATTTAGTTAATGCTTTTACCTCAAAATAATCTATTTCTTGGAATGGACCACCACACCACAAGTCCCCTTGAGGAAGAACTCAAAAATGTTAAATGGAAATGGTAGGGTTGTGAAGTGTCATTTTAAGGGAATTGAAAACAAACAAACATTTTGATATAATAAACTTCAGGTTTTGACTACCCTAACCAAAATGGCAATCATTTAATAATTTTCACAGCTGGTTTCAAAAATGAATTGTAGAATACCCATGTAGTGATCTCACCAAAATAGATTGTTTTCAGATAGGAGGAGCATTTACTAAATCTTATTTTTCTATATAAATTTTTCAAGATATTGAGTTACTATATTTTGTTAACATTCTGTATATTAATAACATTCATGTTATTCAAAAAAGAATATTTTTTAAAGCTAATAGGTTTTAAAGCTATTTAATATGTCCTAAATTTGACTTACTGTAGTAATGAATCAGAAATAAAATGAATACAGTTTTTCCCTACAAGTATTCAGTTTGAGCACCTTTCATAATGCAGACACACCAATAGGAGAGTTGATTCCATACTTTAGCAGATGTATGAATTATTGAAAGTAACAGCTGCTTCAATCCTGTGACTTAAATCATTCAGATCAGTAGTTGTGCAGGCACATACACACACAAAATACTTTATAAAACCTTAAAGGAAAAAATCAAATGGGGTCAGATCATGTGACCTTGGAGGACACCGCAAACAAGCTCTGTTATCAGGTCCATACAGCGGTAAGTGAAAAACCATTCAACCAATCCCATAGAGTTATGCCAGTGAAGAGGTGCACCATCTTGAAGCCAAATAAAATTTCATAGTTATCTTTCAGCTGAGGAAAGAGTCATGCACTCAGCACATTCAAATAAGCCCCTCCTGTTTTGCATGCTTCTGCAAAAAAAAATATATGGCCTGTAAACTTGATGTCGGGATATCACACACAAAGTATTTAATTCTGGGGAGTCCCTTTCACATCGTAAGAGTTCAAGGGGATTTTCTGACCCACAGATACAGACATTATGAATTTTAACTTTTCCACAAGATGAAATTTTGAGTCATCACTAAGCAAAATACAATCAACAAAGTCATTATCTTCATGCTGTAACATTCCGATCGTGAAGTCAGCATGCACAGAATAGTCAGTAGGCTACAAAGTCTATTAACAGTTGTACAGGTCCAAGATATATATAAGCGTTTCCTTAAAACATTCCACACTCTCATCTCTGGATCTCTGGCATTGCTAATTCACGGCCGCTCTTTCTAACAGATTTTTTAGGACTACGCAGGAAAAACTCTCTGATTCAATATTTTCTTTAGACACCCTTGTTCATTCGTACTCATCCCTTCAAACAGGAATCTGATCGTTTCAAACCAATTTTGTTGTATACAAATGTTATTGTCACTTAGGACCACAGTTAAACTTTCTTCTGAACAACCATTGAACTGTAATTACAATAAACTATAAAACATTGTTCATAATTATTACAACATAAGCACAAACAAATGCAAAAGATGGAGCCACAAATTTCATGAAAGTGACTCATTTAAACCAAATCCTTTTCTCAATTAATATCCAATATCTGAAATGAAAATTTAGTATCCTTTTTTTGAGTTCTTTCATTAATTTTTTGGATTCAAATATTCTCTTAGTTAATCTATCCTCACGCGTTCATATTAAATGTCTACAAAACATTACTCTTCTCTTTAAGAGATTGTTTTTGTTATAAGTTTGATAGCTTTTCATTTTCAAAATAAATTTCTTTGTTACTTCTTTCTCTATATCACTTTTCTTCTTTTTAGGTCCCAAGAGCTTTCCCAGGATTTTTGATTCTTTCTTTTAACTAATCTCTTTCTCCTATTTTTGTTAAGGATAAAGAAGTGCCTATACTCCACTGAATATAGGCATTGTTTTTTATTATACATATCCTTTATCAGTTGATAAGCTTCTCCCATTTTTCTATCTGATTTTGTTTTAACTACTATTCTTTTCTTTTTGCTTATTTTATTGATAAAGTTCTCTCAACTATGTTGCCAAGTGGACACCAAGTTCATGTGAACTTGGTATGTTTACCAAGTTCAAATAAGTAAGCGATTTAATCATTTTATTAAACATGTCAAGAATGAAAATAGCATTTTTTAACTGCTTCAATTCCTGAACCAATTGCAGAAAAATTATGTAGTTTCAAAGTGTACTTAAGTTAAAAATGGAGTAAAAATCATATACTTCCTTTTTTTATCAATAACTCTGTAATGATTGTTCTCATTTTAGTTATTGCACATTAATTAATTAAGAAAAAAACAAACTTTAAAAGCGGGAAGTGGGAGAAATTATTTTTTTTAATATTCACTGATAAGATTCCTGCTTCAAAGTCATAAGTTAAAAAGTGGAATACAGTCCACTTATGTTTGGAGTAAATATAAATTAACTTTGCTTGATTACTGATAGACTGAGTGTTGAGGCCAATGAAAATATTTAGGGCGATTCATTCTAATATTATTATATTAAACTATTAGTAATATCAACAAAACTTATACTATAGTAAAATATTTATTTACTTATTTATTATCTTTAATTTTTTTTATTAATTCTGAAACCTGGTTTTACTGGAAACAAACAAGACATTCAGAAGTCTCCAGTGGTATGTTACAGTAGAAGTAGTTTAAACTAAACAGACCTTAAAATTTATTGGTTTGTTTACACCAGCTTCAAACACAGATGAAATGGATAACCCAGGAGGGAACTTAAACAAAATGGAACTGGTAATTTCTTAATATACCTCCTATCTCTTGGTTAATCTCTAAACTTTGTTTCTTATATATAAGATATTTAAACCAATCATTGGCTGTTATATATCTACTATTACAGTTTTCTCTAATTTTGTGAAGGTATTAAAAATTCAGTCAAGGATTCAATTTTTACCAAATATTCTAAATGAATTCTGATTCTTCATAAAAGATTTTCATTTTGACATAAAGAAGAACTAAAGGTAGACAATCCAGTTGTTCATGTCAGACAGTTGCTATACCTGATGACTGTGTCTAATTATTAAAAAGTTATTAGTTTAATTAAAATTGAAATAATTCACTCACCTATAATTGGAACAAAACAATAAGCTTTAATTAGTGAATTGCACCTCTGTAATTTGAAATTGATCATCAATTCTTCTTCTTTACTTTTATTGTTAATAAACTTGAAAAACGATAAGTCAGAGAAAACCCATGAAGTTGTTCTTATATCTTCATAACCATACTGAAAAAAATCAGTTACTTTGATTTCTGCTTGTATTACTTCTTGAAATATTTAAATTTATATTCATGTATTAATTTAAAGTAAGGACTGAAACATGGTAAGATGGGGCATTTTTCTCAAATTGAATAAATAATTTCTCATCAGTAAAAGATGATTGGAAAATAGTAACATAAAAGGACATTACCAGCATTTAGTAACCAAATAAATTATTATTATTATTTTTTTTCGAGGTATTTAGGGGCATCGACTACTTTGGTCATTAGCTGCGTCCCACTTCAACAAAAAAAAAAAATTAAAAAAAAAGGGAGGGTTCACAATTTCACATTCTGCTATAACTTCGAACCAAAGTTTACCGCCTAGGCTTTCTTTTCGGCCATTCTTCGAACGGCCTCAACTTCTGATGAGAGTGTGTCTGAGGCCTCGGACATGGCATCTTCTTCTCTTTCTGATGCCAATGACGTTCCCCGGCTTACATCATCGTTGCTATTGAATCTAAACTCGCAAGCAATGCACTTTCGGCGGCTGATGAACTGGATTCAGTCTCTAAGGCTGTGCTTGGGCCGGCTGATATAGAAACTCTCACCGCGGCTGCTCTCTGAGCTTTTGGAGACTCTATGCATACAGTTTTATTATCGTCTGTGTCTGGTGCTTTCTCAATAATGACTTGCACCTCCATTTCGGTAGACCCAGACTTTTCCTGTTCTCTTTGCACAATTTCCTTAGCTTTTTGATTAGAAGACGGAGTGATCTTTTTTCCTTTTCCGGATAGATCAAGATTTTTACTCAATACGTCAATTGGTGGCGTTATAATCGCAGGTTTTGCCGGTTTTTTAAGCTGCGCTGGTACGTGTCTTAAGTCAACGACGTCAGTCCGGGAATGAGCCTTCTCATGTTTACTTTTCTCTGTCCGATGAGTCGACTCAATCTTTGAATCAATGATTCTTTCTATCATTGTCACAAAACTCGGTGCCATCGTATTAAGCAACTGCTTCACATTAATTTTAGATGTGGAAGGAGCAGCAGCTGCTTCTGCATATGTAGTCGACGGTCGAGGTGTTCGTGATTTGACAATTTTCTTCGCTTCAGGGTAACTAACTTTTGAAGCGTTTTAACTTTCTGAATAGCTTTCCAATTTATATATAGGGTAGTTCCTTGAACAATAGTTGTGGTGCCCTTCACAGTTAATGCAGGGTGCAGTTAATGGAGGGTCTTTACATGGATCACCCTCATGTGTTTTCACTCCACATATGGATATTTCCTGCACTTCACATCTAGCTGCAGTGGTCCGAAACGTTGACACTTAAAACATCTCATCGGCTGCGGAATGAATGCCCGTACATCAAGCCGATGGATGCCAGCTCGTTCCTTTTCAGGAAGATTAGGCCTATGTCAAAACATGTGAGGCCGAAGGAAGAATCTCACCATTTCTTCTCATAGTGAGTCTGCGACAATGTGTCACTCCCCGACTAGACATTTCCTGTACTATTTCTTCTTCTGTACAGTTTAGAAGATCACGTCAAACCACAACTCCTATGGATGTGTTAAGGGTGCTATGCGGTTGGACAGAAACCGCAAATTCACCGATCTTCTTCAACGCCTGGACTTTCTGGCTTTGCATATCGTTGATAGTTTCGACATGCAATCCATTAAAAGTCTTTCGGATTTCCTTACCATGACCACCAGCACAATTAGCAATCTCTCTAGCGATTTAGAATGGACTAACCTTTTGGAAGTTACCATTCTCTTTCGTAATGATCAACAATTTTGGTTTCGGAACATTATTTCCAAAAAAAACTCTTCTTAAATCTTTACTGATTTTATCAGCATTTTTTCTAATCTTATCAGACGCCTTACTTTTTTCCTCTTCGCATGTGGCGAATCGGAGGTTTCTAAACGAGGGTGTTTACGTGTTCCCTCTGCCACGTTTGTTTGTTCAAGTGTTTCCATTGGTGTTGATCCCTTCTGTAGGAAGGCTAGCCGACGGGTACACCCCCACTCCAGGGCTACTAACCTTGGAGGTCCGATCCGGTACTCCGGCATACTCCGGGGTACTCCGGCATATGTCCTGGCAGAGAGCGGATGCGCAATCTCTGCACTGACTCCAGACTCCTACTCACCGAAACTTTCAGAGCTCCCATGCACCGACATACATGGACACCATTGTTACATGCTTGTCATCGCAGGGGGCATTTGGACAACGGAAGGGTCTCCGTTACACCTGCAAT
Source organism: Lycorma delicatula (assembly GCF_047948215.1). NCBI lineage: Eukaryota > Metazoa > Arthropoda > Insecta > Hemiptera > Fulgoridae > Lycorma > Lycorma delicatula. Next base: position 45,016,379 of record NC_134457.1, read on the forward strand.
AACATTGACCCTGGCCGCCAGATCGCCAGCTCTAAATATGGTATGTGTCCACTTCCTAATCAATTAATTGTTCGTATCCTGCAGGTGGCCGAAAAATCCAATCCGTCTGTTGACCTGAAGATGGAAGCAGGTCAAAAAAGTAATATATCCGAGGAATTTACTCGGAGCCCCGTTAGCCAGCTATATGTATTGTACATAAGTACAGCTGTTGCCACCCTGGACGTGGAACGTAAATTTTGTGTTCCGGACGTGGGGATTACCTACCTCAGAGCATTATTATTAATATTATTGTTTTTTTTTTCTTCTTGAAGTTTAGACCATCGACTGCTATGGTCATTAGCCCCTTCCACAACGAAACATAAAAAAGAAAAAAAAAAATTTTATTTCCCTCCAGTACAAAAACTCTAGCGACATAGTCAATATACAAAAACAAAATATCTTTCCTCTCCTGAAAACAGAACTCAGGTGACATAGTGAACGACTAGTCTTGTCAAAAAAAAGCATCTAAAAACACTTGTCAGTGGTTATTGAAAACCCAAAAAACACATGACAAGAGTGTAAAGGCCCTTGTCATTTTAAAATATTTCTAGCAATTTCTTATGAAATTTAGTCAAAAACTCTCAAAACGAAGCTTGTCAGTGATGTAAATTAAAAAATACATCAATAAAATCTTTTAAACGAAAACATGACAAGGTTGTAAAGAGCCCTTATCATTTAACATATAATAATTATATATAATCTCAAATATCTATATTAATTAAAAACTAAATTTTATTTATTTATAAAAATCTCAATGCAGATATTTGATGTTTCTTTCACTTTCTGAAATTTATCGCCTTGGTTATCCTTTAGGCCATCCTTTTTTATTTCTCTTCTTCATTTTCCTGAAGGCCTCGATGTTGAATTCTGCTATGTCTGATACATCGATCCCTCAGTTTCTCCGGTGGAAAACGCCGAAGATCTCCTGCTGCCGGTATCGGATGACATCGGCTCCATTGGCGCAGCCAGAAGCACATCACAGTCAAGACTTGATGTGCCCACGACGAGAACGCGTTGGGCAGCCGAATGTCTCACCCTCTCAGCTAAAGGCCTCTGTGATTTCGGAGGCCCATTTTAGCTTTCCCCTAAGCTTCCTTCTCTAAAATAGGTATTTCTATTTTCGCGGGTCCCGGAGTTGGAATTTTTTCAATCTAAACTTTAGTTTCAGGTTCCTTCATTGGTTTTGGATTTTGAAGAGTCTTAGAATTATTTGTAGGCTTATTTTTCGATGAAGTTAGACGCTGTTGCTTTGGCAAATCTACTTTTGTTTTGAACGACTTTGGGCTGCTATCCCTAAATGTTCGGTTCCTTAATTTCTGATTTAGGATTCTTTCTATCAACGTTATTAGGACTGGTGCTGGTTCTGTTACCACGTCCTTAGGTTTGACGGTGACTGCAGGAGCAGCAGCACAACCTGTGCATAAGTCGTGGTCTTTGGCGTTCTGCTATGCACGATTTTCTTAGCTTCGAAATAACTGACTTTTGTACGGTCTTTACTTCATGTATCGCAATTTCCTCCTTATATTTTGGACAATTCCTTGATATTGCGCTATGTTGTCCATTACAGTTTATACAAATCGGCGGGTCCCTACACGTATAATCCGAGCGCAAGGGATTGTCACACGTGGAAATCTGTTTCCTAGTGCATCTCGCAGCAGTGTATCCGAATTTTTGGCATCCGAAACACCGCAATGGTGTTGGGATGAACGGATCGCACATCAAGCCTACGAAATCTTGCCTTTATTTTCTCCGGACATTTAGGTCTGTTAAATGTTAACGTGTGCGACGCAGAGGGTAAAACTTCTCCGTTTCGTCAATTGTTTAACCGTCGACACGCAATTACATCCTCTGTGCAGTTAAGCAAATCTCTGCACACAACAATTCCTTTAGAGGTATTTAGAGTACCGTGTGGTACAACCACAACATCGAAAAGTCCAATCTTTTTTGCTTTTAATAATCACAACGACTATAAATCGTTAACAGTTTCGACAAATAATCCCGTCACAGTATTTCTTGTATCTTTCACCGGTCCTCCAGCTGCTTCAGTGATGTCACGAGCAATCACGAAGGGGCTGATCTTAGAAACGTCACCATCCTTTTTCTTTATTATTAAATACCTAGGAATAGGTCCTCCACTCTTAGGTCGAAGCATGGTTCGATCCTTCCTTTCAAGTACAATAAACTCCTCCTTATCACTAAACTCCGTTTTCTACCTCCTCTTCGCTACTGAAGAAAGAGGTCCTCCAGAACGAGTGTTTTCAAGTGGGCCCTCTGCCAAGGAAGTTATGGAAGCTGTTGTTTACATAAACCTATGTATCGTCAGTCAATATGTCACAAGGTGCGGGTGGAGAGACAGTTGGGCGTACCCCGGATCAATGATCCTGCCTGGGTTCCCCAAGTCAGCCGTTTCCCACAAATTTAACCCGGGCCGGGGAGTCAGGTACTGCCTGACCCACGACACCGACATCCCAGGGCTCGCACGTAGCAGTAAGGGCTTCGATACCCTTACCCATGGGATAATCCCTGCCAAACGTCGAAGTGACTGACTCATACAGGACGGCGCAAGAATTTGGCAGAGCAAGCTCACAGCAGCCCACCCTCAACCAAACTCCACAACCAAGAAGAGGGATGGGCACTTCCCGTCCGCATTCTGCCCAGCGTCGGCACACAAATCAGGGTTATGCCTCCCACCTCCACAACCGTAACCAGCTCGGGACCGCCAATCCCGTACTCCAGAAGGAGTTCCTGAGCAGGACCATTTCCCCTGTAACCGACTTAAGTAGAGTACTGGTACCGAAGTACCATGTCGTTACCAGCCCCGGACGTGTGCACAGATGTTGTTGCACGGACGTGCGGTTGGATTTATCCGGGGCATTATCATTATTTTTATCAAATAGTTCAGCAATTTTTCACCCATTTTAAAATTGAGAAGTTCACTTAAGAGAAGCAAATTCTATTTACTTTACTGGGGCTCACATGTGTGAATGAAGACGCAGCCACGTTCGAACGAGGTAGTTCAAAGTCGACGATAGATCTTACTTTTATGATAAGTTGATAGATGCTCGAACCGGAGAATCACAAACACGGAAACATTGTCAGATCATCATCATATAACATAAGAGGTAAGACAACGGGTGGGTCACAGAGCCACCCCCAGACCGATAACATCTAAAACTACATTACTACATCTAAAACAGACTAAACACGGTAGGAAGTTTGGTCGGCCCGCTGACCGTTGAAAACATACTTCCAAAGATGCTGTCGGACAGACGCTGATTTAACAGGATAGCTGGGTATATCTCTGAAATTTTGTAACATAAGGAGGTGGAGGCCAGATTGTGAAGGATAGCCCTTCATGTAGTAGCCATTCGCCTGCTTGGATGGGCGGCGGCAATGAAGTGGGGGGACTCCTGATCCCCTGTCCTTCCCAGATCTGGAAAAATGGCTGTGGATGGGGGAACAAGTGGTAACTGAATGATCCGAACCGGTGGGGGGAGCCAGTAATGGTGTCCCCTGATTTGAGTGGACAAACAAAGAAGGTGGTGATATTGCTGGACGTCAGGAATAACTTTAACAGCGTTCTCTAGCAGACGGTTGGGGAGGCCCTGAAACTGAAAGGCGTAAGCGCATACTTCGGGACTGTCCTAGACAACTACCTCCACGAAAGGACTGTAACAGCAAGTGTAGAGGGTGGCAGCTACGACTTCCAAATGCATGGAGGTGTACCTCAGGACTCTATGCTGGGGACCTTCCTTTGGAATGTTGTGTTCGATGGGATGCTGTGGCTGGAGTACCCTAGGACACAGAAATTGTGGCCTACGCTGACGACCTTGCGCTGATGATTTCAGGGGCCAGTAAGCGAGAGGAGGAGGAGATGGAAAACGCTGCCATAAGATAAGCAGCCGATGGCTGAATGCGAAGGGACTAGAGCTTGCACCGGAGAAGACTGCCGTTCTGATTGGGGTGGGCAGGAGGAGGCTAAATGGCAGGCAGCTGCACAATTAGGCGATAAGAAAAATCCGGGACCTGATGCCATCCCAGCAGCTCTACTGAAAGGACTTGTTAAAAAAAGCACCTTGGGAGATGGTCGACGTGACCAGTTATGGTATCGAAAACAAAGTGTTCCCAGTGTGCTGGAAAGAGGCGAGAGTGGTGTTCTTGTCAAAGCCCAATCGAGAGAATGACAATATAGAATTCCGCCCACTGAGCTTGATTAACACAATGGGGAAGTTAGTAGAAAAGATGCTGGTGAATCGACTAGTTGGCGAGGTGAACAGTGGAGCGGGGATAAGCCATAATCAATTTGGCTTTTGAAAGAATAGATCATCGCTCCAGGCTGTTGCCAGAGTTACTGACTGGGCAAGAGAAGTTAGATCAGGTACCTGGCGGACCAGGAAAATTCCCCCCCTTATCTCTCTCGACGTAAGGAACGCGTTCGGGTCAATACCATGGAAGGTTATAATGATTGCTCTGGCTGAGAAAGGAATGCCTGCGTAGGCAAATCAAAGAATATTTATCCGACAGATGGTGCGCTATGGATGCGCAAGAAGAACAGATTAGAGTTCGCATATTCGGAGGAGTACCACAAGGCTCCGTTTTGGGGCCATTGTTATGGATTCTATCCGATGACGGGGTTCTGGGACTTCAACTGCCAGAAGGGGGGAGATCATTGCCTATGCGGACGATATAGCGATCTTGGTGAGAGGAAGACGTGAAGAGGAAGTACAAGAAAGAGGTAATCAATCGTTAGCAATGATCGATAACTGGGTGAGGGCAAAAGGTTGACTCTGGCACCCACGAAATGCAGGTACATTCTGATGACAGGCAAAAGACAAATTCGACTGATAAATCTAGTAGTAGGAGACCAACCAATTCATGACACAAGCCCCCTAAAATATCTAGAGGAGTTACTGGATAAGAACGGCAAATTTACTATCCATATCATCAACTGTTGCAAGAAGGCGGAAGGCATGGATGGTAAAAGCAACGTCGCAAAGTGCACCAAGGGCGTTGAAGAGGAAATTGGTAGTGTCAACAATAACATCGTCAATCTTATATGCAGCACCAGTGTAGGGGACATCCTTACGCATAAAAAGAAATTTGATTAGAGTTACAGCTTACACAGAAGAGCCCTAATAGGAGTAGTTTCCGCCTACCGCACGGTATCGTACGAGGCCCTCTGTGTTCTCGTTTTAGTTTCGTCAGTTAACCTTCAAGTGGGAGAAAGGCTGGATATAGCTCATGGCTCGAGCAGGAGAGGCGCTAGAGAACGTATGGTGACCGAATGGAAGAACACATGGCGTGCAAGAGGGGTGGCACAATGGACTAAGCAAAGTATACATGACCTAAACGCGTGGAACGGTAGGAAGTTTGGTGAAGTAAGCTTCTACATAGTGCAGATATTAACGGGGCATGGTAATTTTCAAGATTGCCTGCATAGAATAGGTGACCTGCATAGTGATGCGCAGACGCGCGTCACCGTCATGTACCTGTATGTTTTGCGAAGACGCGGACTCAGTTGAACATATAGTCTTCAAATGCCGAAAGTGGGACATACACCGGAATAGGGCGGGTATCGCACAGTGCACACCAGATACCCTTGTGAACTACATGTTACAAAGCGAGGCAAGGAACATTGGAGGAGAGTCAACACCTATGCCACACATAATGTCAGACAGCATACTGGATCTTAAACTGGAGGGGGAGAAACAGTAGCGAGTGGTGTACAAGGCACCCTTGTATACCTTGAGTGGTACTGCACACCCTTGTGTGTGAAGGAGAAATTTGTAGGGTGGATATAAAGGCAAAGAGTAAGAAAGGACGGACAGTCTCATTCATGAGTGGTGGAATGCTACGGTGTTCCACTCTCAATGAGTGATTGAGGACTCCAGAGGAGATGTGGGAAAAATGAAGACTGAAATACTAGTGGGGGACTCCTTTAGGGGTCTTCTAGCTAGTGGCCAGGCAGAGGTAAAGGACGGAGTCCCGGCCGCCCAGGTGGTGCTTCTGGGTACTGCATAGCCGGGTCTGGCATGGCCGTCAGAGTGACTAAAGGTAATGGCGCACCTCCCACGGCTGAGCAATACTTAAATTTGGATCCAGCCTTGGAAGTAGGGAAAAAGTTCTCTTTACTACATAAAGTCCACTTTAGGGTTTCATGTTGTGAACATTTATTTAACAATGATAACCTTCAAAAAGCCAAAAGGTTGTTAACTTATTTTGGCCCAAGATAAAGTGTAATTTTATTATGCAGAAAGTAAGAAGGTAGACAACTACTTTAATTTCTATTTTGACAACAAACCTCTTCACTAGCTTCTTTAATGTTGTTCTCGTTTTTAGTAAAAATGGATTAAGTTATGGCTCTTATTTAATGATGTATTATTAAATTATTAATAAAACTGATTTATTACCATACAATTATCTGAATTTTTATTTAAAAAATTTGAGAAATGATTCTTTTCAGTATGTTGACTTCTTGAATAAATCATTTTGAAGTTTTAATTTAGTAATTCTTAAACAAATTTCTAAAATTTCTCAAAACTTATTTCTTTGTCCAAGAGCAGAGAGTAGCCTACATTTGTAAGTCAGCATATAGAAAGATACTACACCAGCACACCTGCAACAAGCTCTCAAACACCCAACCAAAATGATGTTTTACACATGAAGGGCCTGGTGTACTTATACCTGAGAATGGAATGATGAAATCGAACCGGCATATTGTCAAACAAAAATAGTCTCACTTATGCAGAAGAACCATAACTCATTTTCCAAGAGGACCTTGCACCATGTCACACGTCAAAGAAAGCAAAAGAGTTCTTCAAAGACCAAAACATTTGAGTGCTCTTGTGGCCAGGGAACTCCCTGACCTGAATCCCATTGAAAATGTATGTGCCATACTAAAAAGAAGACTTGGGAAAATGAATTTTAGCACAAAAACTACCTTATTAGTTCAGTGATACAGGTTTGGTTTCGAGATAAAGAAATCAAAATTCATTGTTCTACCTTAGTGGAATCAATGCCAAAGAGGATTCTTTCTTTTCTTTCTTTTTCCTGTTTAGCCTCCAGTAACTACCATTTAGATAATACTTCAGAGGATGAATGAGGATGATGTGTATGAGTGTGAATGAAGTGTAGTCTTGTACATTCTCAGTTCGACCATACCCGAGATGTGTGGTTAATTGAAACCCAACCACCAAAGAACACCGGTATCCACGATCTAGTATTCAAATCCGTGTAAAAATAACTGGCTTTACTAGGACTTGAACGCTGGAACTCTCGACTTCCAAATCAGCTGATTTGAGAAGACGCATTCACCACTAGACCAACCCGGTAGCTTTAACCAAAGAGGATTAATATAATAATAAAACAAAGGAAGATAAACTATTAAATTTGAGTAAGTTTAACTCATTTTTTCTTTTATAAAATTTTCTGTTAAAAATACTGTATTCGGATTAATTTGTTCGCCACTGTAGCTGACTTAAACCCTGTTCTATACAATTTTAAATGATTTAATTGGAAACATTATTAAAATTTAAAATAGACCCACTTTTAAAAACGTTTTATTTATGATTTACTTGCTGGAGAAATTATTCATCAGGGATTCTGAAAGTTCTCGACCTGTCACAGAGAGAGCCAAGTATGATGAAATGATTACGATATTTTTTTAATTAGATGGCATGCATCAGATTTTCAGACATATGCATTTAGTTACTTGATTATGACAGATCAGGTTAAGCAAAGAAATGTTTTACATTTTCTGGAAAATGGGAAAAATTGTTATTCGATCTGTAACAAAGGTATTTTTTAAAAGGTTAGCCCCAACGGATGTACAAAAAAAAGTTAGATTACACTTTAAAGGATTTTACACCTTGTTTTTGACAGAAAAAAGTGGGCTACTGAATTTAAATGGGTAGTACATTCATTCGAGATGATGAATCAACTTGACAACCAAAAACCATTACAACCGACAAAATTGTCATAAAAATTATTGTTGTACTGTAGAAGTGATCAGAACAGCAGTTTTTCTAATTCAGTTTGTCAAACAGTATGTTTAAGTATGTATGTATGTATGTTGTATTAAGTATGTTAATCTAGGTTTCACTTCCCATCACTTAGGAACTGATTAATATATAAAATTACCTTTTTAAGTCTTGGAGAAAATGTGATATTTTGATTCAAATATGATGGAAATCCAATTCTTATACTACACTGTTTCACATCTCTTGGCCAGTTGTTAATATTATCATCATCACAGCTGTTTTTTGAATAAAGATTTCTAAAATGTATACCATAAATTACCAACCCATTACTTGTAACCACAAATTTACGCCCTAAATGTAAACTAATGTCACTAACTTTAACATCAGTCGATCTGAAATAAAATTTTATTCATTAGTAATTATGTCATATAAAGAATTAATTATATTTAACTAATATAATAGAATTAGAAGATTTATTTGTGCTTTTTATACAAAAAAAGCTGTTTATCATCAAAAATGTTAACAGATTTTTAGCCAATCTTTTTCTGTTTATCCTCCAGAACCACCATAACGTATTAATTCAGAGGGTGAGTGAGAATGATATGTATGAATGTAAATGAAGTGTAGTCTCTACAGCCTCAGGTCGACCATTCCTGAGATGAGTGGTTATATGTGGTTCCTGAGACTGTTATACAATGATTTACAGGATTTAGACTTAAATCTAAATTATCTGTCATAAAGAAATATTTCTGATCAAGGTATCAATTAACTGATCGCCAACAGTGTCAAGATGCACTGGAATCTGTTAAGTCATATTTTTTACAGTTTAACATTTAGGAATTTGCTTAAAACAATAATTAATTTTAGGCTTTTTAAAGAATGTGTCCACAATCACATTAAATAAATGGTAGCTTACTCAAAGCAATATCTAGATTACAAATAATAGTGAGACTTTTAAAATTAAAATATTTTTAAATTACCATAAATAAATACTTCACTCTCGATGAGTAGTGCTGACTTAAAAATTATAACTAGATAAGAGCTGACTTAAGCTTTTTTTAAGCTTCTTTTGTGAAGATTACTAAGCTGATTATTTTTAAAGTTTTTCTATATGAATAAAAAAGTAAATTTCCAGAGGAAATATTTGAGTGCACAATATAAAATAAGTTGAGGTTTACCTCAAATCATAATTTTTTATCTATTGTATAAAGTAGAAAAACTGACACTAAAAGACTGCTCAATATTTTTTGAGTGATCAGTTTGATCATGTTTTTTGTGAACTTATTTGGCTGACTAATCCCTCATCAGCTTGCAATTTTTTTATTGTGTTTTGGTAAATTGAGTCTGAAGGTGTTACCACATTAGATCAATTCATTTTATTTATATTTCTAACCTAGAAGTCCTGTTAAATATAAAATTAAAGTTTAATTACTGAGGAATCATTTAACCATAAATTTTGTTAAGCTAATTAACTTTTTTTTGCAAAAACTGAAAATAAATAAATTGAATAAACCTAATAAATTTCATACAACTGTTTATTACATAAATGGTATTAAAATATCTTGTCCAAAAAAAAGGAAGAAAATATATTAAATGCTTGATGAATTTAAAACTAACATAGCTTTTAGTAATTATAAAAATATTTTTAAAAAAATAGATTTTTGCAAACCAGATTAAACATTAGCGACCTGTTACAACCTGTATCTAATAAATTACAATAAAATTTGAAGTCCTGGTGTATAATAATCAATAATGACAGTTGAACATAAAACCCAAGATTGAACATTGTTTTCTCACTTTTATTAATTAGAAATCTGCCACAACCTATCAATGTTTGATAGTATAAATTGCATAAATAATTTTCTGCCAACACTGGAAATGAACTGCTGCAGATTATCATTTGTATTAAATTATTACTAACTTTAGCAAAAAAGTTCAAAATAAGAAATTTTAATTTCTGCACACTTAGTGGAGTTTGAAATAAAAAAGGAATGACTGTATTTTCTTTAAAAAAATAACAATGTCAGGAGGATGATTTTTTTCTGGTTTTAAAAAGGAAACCAATCACTTATTTGTTTATAAATCATTACCATCAAAAAAATACTATACTACAAATGAATTGCTGTTGATGTAACTCTTTTTCATAAACTTCCTGAAAGGTATTATGGCTTGTCATAAAAAAAAAAAACATAAATCAAACTTTGTAAGCAGCCTGATAACAAATAGATAAATGATATGAGATGACATTCCAGTGCAGATTTTAAATTTTGATAAAGTGCAAAGCTGATTTTATTCCAGCATTATTGTGTAAAATAATAGTAAATCAGTATTTTTAGATTAGTATTTTTATAAATGGGTTAAAAATATCCTTAATCTTGATAAATTTTAAACTATCATGTCCCAGTAATGTTGTCAGTTATTGTTGTCAAGGACTACTTGTCACCAGCTTGTTGATTATCTTGAAAATAACTATATCCTAGATTCATCTCAATTTGATTTTAAAGAGGTTTAAATACAGAAGCAGCTACCGTATTCTAGAGTTTATTAATTATTATTTTTAACTCTCTTAGTATAACCGTAGATTTTAAACTTTCAAGTTATCTGACCAGAGTCAGTATTTGAATGTGTGATATGTGATATTTTTATAGTTAGGTTTGAGGTGTATATTTTTAAGATTGAATGCTCAAGTCATCCTATAGGTAGATCATACAGAGAAGTGTCATTGTAAAAGATAATTTGACATGGTATTTGGAATAGGTGAATCTATGTAGAAGAGTATGTTAGTTTAATTTCCATACCAATTTTATTTAACATATAAATATGAATGACCTTTCAGAATTTAAAATTTATTGAGTTTAAGACACCTGTAGATTGATAAAATTTATTTCAGTAGAAAAAATTATTTCTGTAAATTTTTATTTTTTGAAAAATTGTTTATAATGAATTGCTTCTGTTTAAATTTGTTTGGAACTGGATTATTGTCGTTTGAGACAATCCAGTCTTCACAGTGAAATTTTAAAATTGTTTTTAATGATGCAGGCACTATAAAAACGTTGGGTACAACAGTTTTTAATCCCCTAATGTAATGTCCCTGTATGTACTTTCTCTTCCCAAACTTCAAGAAATAGATCACTGGATGAAGATTCACTTCAAATGATGTAGTCAAAGCTGAGAAAATAGCTTGCTTTATAAAATTGAACCGATTGTATTATACTGAGGTATTAAAAAGTTTGAATGTCATTGGTCTAAATGTATTAAATTGGAAGGTGACAATAAAATAATTGCAAGATGTGGAAAATAAAAAAAAATTGTAAAAAGTTTGTATTATCACAAACATTTTCATGGTGAGATCTTTATAAATGTCCTTCATATAATGTGAAAAAATTATTATTATTATGGTAAAAGTTGAGATATTAACTTATCTAAAAAAATAATTTCTAGTCAAAAGTTGTGCAAACTATATAAAAATAAATTTTTTTTTTCCTAATGTATATATTGCAATCTGTTCAACTAGTGAACAATAAGCAACCTTCCACGGCCCAATAAGATGAGGAGGATATGTATGACATGTAAATGAGGAGTAGTCTTGTACAGACTTAGACTAACCATTCCTGAGACTTGTGGTTAATTGAACCAAATCTGGCATCCACTGTCTATTCAAATCCATGTAAAAGCAATTAACTTTTACTAGGATTTAAACCTCAGAACCTTTGACTTTGAAAATCAGCTCTTAAACAATTGATTTGCAATGAAGAGTTAACCACCAAACCAGCCGTGTGGACTAAAATAAATTTACATAACATTTTCATGTAGAAATAATTTTTTTTTAAATTATTGTTAAAAATCACCTAAGTCCAAGGTAGAAGTACACTTTGAGAGAATTAGGTATCAGAGCGTCAATTCAAAATTTCACCTGAAGATTTACCGTAGATTCAGAACTGAAATTTCTATTTTCCCCGCAATAGTGATATATGCTGCTATAGCAGGTATAGTTTATAATGAGATCAGTCAAAGAAGATCTAAAAAAATTGGTATTTTTTAAGTTTTTTTCTTCAGGAGACTTTTTGAAGATTTTTTAACAAAAAAATGATATAAACAAATAGAAGTAATCTATCAAAAAAAGGTTTTATTCCAATGCTCTCAAGTCCAAAAATCTATATCAGACAGAGATTTATGCATACGTACTCATGTATGTTGGCCTGAATTTGGTTTAATAACTGAACCCTGTTGACCAATTTTCTTGGTAGACAGGTATTACCTTCAGAGTAATTTTGTATTACAACTTTTCATAAACTGGAAAAAGGGGTGGGGGGTTTTGGCTAAAATGGAATTTCAATCTTTACTGGAGCACTTTAGCAACAAATTTTTCTTACAAAAGTTTGAAGTCTTTTTATCAAGAATACAAATATCAAAAATTTGTATTTAATATTCCCTCCCACCAAAAAATTACTTCAGAAAAAAGTAAATAGAGTTTTTACATATATATTTTCTACATTTATAGCCCTTTAAACCACTATAAAACGTTTTGCACATATCACCCCACTGGTGTGAGGTAACAAACAATTTTTTTTACTTTTTAAAAAACTTTGTTTAATTTATTTTACATTTAAATCCATCTTGCAAGTTACTAGTTGCTTTCAAAATGTAAAAGTTTTAATTTTTCATTAGTCCTTACACTTCTTGAAAAAAAAATTAGCCAAAATTTTTTAATTATGGCTGTATCTTCATTTATTTTAAACATTATTAATAAGTTCTTTTAAATTTGTTATCACCATGTAAGGATTATTTTCTTAAAAATTAATTTTTATCTGAATATCTTCCTTTGAGTATGGAAGCCGTCAAAATGAAAAAAACAAGTTTTCGCAATGTGAAGTTTTTATTGCTCAAAATGTATTTTTTTAAACAATAAATTCACTAAAATTAATTTCCTTACCCTGTTGGGGAAGCTTCCATATTGTAAAAAAATCTAAATTTTTTTGTTAAAAAAAAATCTTTTGTTAATTTTTTTGTGTTAATTTTTTTGTTCTTATTTATATCTATATATATAAAAATGTTAAGTTCGTTTGTGTATGCTTCAAAAACTCAAAATTTTCTGCACCGATTGAGCTCAAATTTTAGCACGATATATAACCCGCCTCAAAGATTGTTTTCATCTATTTTTAATTTGGAAATGTAAGCAAAGGAAAACCAATCAGATCAATGCAAGATGGCCGCTGTCAAACACAACGACCAAATTTCTTTGAATTATATTTAACAGCTAAAACATCTGTATTTTATTTTAAAAAAAGAACACGATAAAAAAAAATTTTGCACGATATACAACCGGCATCAAAGATTGTTTTCATCTATTTTTAATAAATCTATCTATCTATTTTTAATTTGTACAGTTTTTTAATAAATAAGAGGCTAATAAATCAGATGGAAATGTAAACAAAGGAAAACCAATCAGATCAATGCGAGATGGCCGCTGTCAAACACAACGACCAATCACAAAGAGCCCGTATGGCCGTTGCCAATGTAAACAAAATCACAACTGATTAAGTAACAAATTTCTTTGAATTATATTTAACAGCTAAAACATCTGTATTTTATTTTTTAAAAAAGCACCAAAACAAAAAGAAAAGCCACCAAGAAGGATGACTTACAGTAAATAAATTAAAACACCCAACTTTCTTATAGTCCAGATAGACTTAAGACTATGCAAACAAAAAAAGTCGAAATAACCAAATACACAGAAAATAACATCCCTACATAATGACCAAAAAATCCCTTGTTAGGTTAAATATTCACTTTTGTCTGAATTTGCAGAAGGCATTTACAACGAAGCATTGATAAATTTTGAAGACAAGTAAGTACTTGTCTAGCTAAGTAGCTAATGCAAATAAAGGTCTTAGTCAATTGTGAATGCCAGCACACACCCGAGCTGCGATTGCTTCATTTGATTCGGGAATGCTTTGATATTGCTCGCAGGAGAATTTAGGCAAACATTGCCTGTAATTTCTCGATCGACACCAGCAGACGAAATAAATGCTTGCCTGAAATATTCAACACTGTGGCGACACGTACGTACATTGCAGTTGACTACGAATATGCGTGTTCAGTTGCAGAATGATCCATCAACTGAGGTATTCTCACGACAGTTACTGGACATTGGAAACGGACAGCTGCCAGTCGATGAGATGTCTAGACGAATATCATTTCCTGATAATTTTTGTAATTTAGTAACATCGAAAGAAGAACTGATCGAAAAAGTATTTCCTGATATTCAAATTAATCATAGAAATCACGATTGGCTCAGTGAACGAGCTAAACTTGCCGCAAAGAATAAAGATGTCTATCAACTAAATAATGTTATTCAATCCAGCATTCAAAGTGACGAAATTACATATAAGTCGATAGACACCGTTGTGGAAGCAGATGAAGTAGTTAATTATCCAACGGAATTTTTAAACTCACTTGATCTGCCAGGGATGCCACCACAGATATTAAAATTGAAAATAGGTGTGCCAATTATCCTGTTGCGGAATATTAATCAGCCAAAACTCTGCAACAGCTCGCGACTTGCAGTTAAGAAATTGATGAATAACGTAGTGGAAGCAACGATTTTAACGGGACCTTTCAAAGGTGAAGATGTCCTCCTTCCTAGAATACCCATGATCCCGACCGATACACCATTTCAATTTAACAGACTGCAATTCCCAATTCGATTGGCAGTTGCAATCACAATCAATAAAGCTAAAGGTCAATCTTTAGAATTGTGTGGTTTAGATTTAGATGCGGATTGCTTCTCACATGGACAACTGTATGTGCGTGTTCCCGAGTCGGCAAACCAGATAGCCTTTATGTCTACGCAGACAGTGGAAAAACAAAAAAATATTGTATATCCACAAGTATTGCATAATTAAACTTCTATGAAACGTATGCTTTGTTTTGTTTCTCATTTTTCATCCATGCAACCGCAATGTGCCACAGCGAAGCGTGGCGGGTACAGCCAGTATATATATATATAAAAATGGACTAATTAGTATTCATAAGAATCATATTACAAATACACTGGGCTGTATGTGTACACAAAATTATTGATTTATACACAAATCTAATAATTATTTTAAAACTTGTAATTACTGGATTGTAGTAACCAGAGATGGAGATGGCGTCCAAAGTGCACCCTCTGGAATTGATAAAACAGTGATGTTGTGATGATCTGTTGGATTCCATTTTAATCGGGTATCATTCCAATACTAAAACAATAAAATAAGAAAATTAAAAACAATTAGTTTACTGTAAGCACTTTAGACTGACAAAAACAGTAATTAAAATGAAGCTAACAAAATGAAACATTTCACCATATTTTTGGAACACTCTTGTTTCTTATTTTTAGAACAAAATGCATATATTTTTTTATGCAAGTAGAAATAATTTTATAGTCAATTACTTCACTAGTTTCTCTGTTATATTTGAGTAGTCTAATTTCAAAACTTGCTAAGTCCATTTTTGTAAATTTGTGAAAAGCTGTCATTTTTATCTTGAAACATTACTGTGGATGTGTTTTGTTGAAAAACAATGTAGGAAAATATATTTCTTTTAAAGCTTTATAATCCTGGTTCTTTAGAAGAAAAGATTTGATATTACTACTACTCATTATTGAGTAGTAGTATAATATAATATGAAAATTTTAATAGAAACAGTTGAGCAACCATGCACCCATAGGCAAGCAGCAGAGAGAAACAACTGACCTACTCTCTATGATTATTCTCTCTTTTAGAAGTTCAATTAAAAAAAAAAGGGGTTTATACATGAAAATTTCTAAAAAAATATGCAGGGTAATGATAACATTCATAAAATTTGATATTCATCAGTTTAAAATAACAAAAGAAAAAGCATAGATAATTACAAGACTGAAGTTATACCAGTATTATTACAAAAATGAAATGGTTTTACAAATTTGATAGCAGAACATAAATGGTTAAAAGTGCAGGTCTGAAATTTAATGGGTGATGACTTAATAAAATGAGTTACCTTGTGTAAAAATGTGAGTAGAACATGTGCAGTAGTTCTTTAAATAGCAAGCATTCAACTCAAGCTACATGACAGATTAGAAAATGAAATTTTTTCTATTCTCATGCAAAAATTAAAAATTAGTAAAAAATAAAAGCTCAACATTATCAAATACATAATAAAATTATGTAAATTATGGTGTGTATTGTTTTGAAATCTGGTGGATAGTTTACTTTTTATAAGGCTTCAAACTCAAGTGCATATAAGTTCTATATTAGTACAATGTATTGTACAATTGTTTGTTGAAAGTCCTGCAAACAGTTACACCATTTCCAAAAATTTTTGTAAATTCACAATAATTTTAAACCAACTGAATTTTTGTTTGCAAGTTGAATTTTATCCATAAATGAAAAAGAGAAAATATTTGTATAATTTTCAGTGATGCATTAAAGATTTTCTTCTTCACTTTGTCATAAATGTTTTTGATAATATAACAGTTGTCTAAAAAATTAAAGCAAAAATAGAATAAAATTCAATAAATATATATTTTTTTGTAAATGTAACAATATTTGAGTGAAATTTAACTAAATATCAAAATTTTTTATCAAACATTGCCATAATCAGTTGGTAAAATTAAAATAAAAATATTAACTACATAAAATAAAACTGTTTAGCAATCAGAAGACTATGTAAATAATTTTACAATCTATGTAAATAATTTTGACAAAATGTTTTTTCTTTGAGATAGATTGCCATAAATAAATCTTTTATTCTGATCAGTAGACTATGTAATAATACATTTTATATATTAAAGAAATGGATAGATTTAGTTACTTCATGAATAAAGTCAAGAAACCTTCCCATCATTTGCCTGAATGTATCAAAGGAAACATGTAAAATTTTCCCTAAATCAGAGGATTACAAAATACATAATTAATTTAAAAATTAAAAACAAATTTAATTAAAATCCATATTAACCATTTAAGATACAAACATATGAAATAATATTAAGATAAATCATGAAGATACTAAATAAAAAAAATTTATATACATAATAAAAAAACAAAAAATAATTTGCAATATATTTCTTATTGAAAATTATTTGCTTACACATTTATACGCAAGTTGAACAGGTTGCAAAAATTCAGACTTTTATATTTCTTTTAATTAATATTATTTAAAAATTTATCACCAGATTAGTACTGTTGCTATAAAAAGAAAAACTGTTTGATGGTATTTTAAATTAATTAATGCGAAGATTTTGTTTCTTAAATGGCTTAGTGAATAATTAAAATGGCAATGGAAAACATAATATGCCCCTTTCCCATAAACTTAAGTATCATGTTGAGTTAACACAAAAACAGTTTTGTTGTCAGGTTTAATAGAGGCAAAATTGTTATTTTTTTAAGACTAAGTGACTATTCTTTTTAACAAAAATGTGCACTTCATAAATATAAACAAATAGATAAGAAAATTCTTATTTTCTAAGGTTTGTAATTGTGGACACCAAACTATGATATAAGTCCATTTTTATATCTTAAAAATCAATTGTAATTTTTTAGAAAACTCCTACATATGTTGTTATTCTTCAGATGGGAATACATTAATTTTATAAACATTTAATCAAGATGCAGGGTTAGCATTCTATTTAGCTGCTTCAAAGCAAATGTTTGTCAAAGATTTTATATATTCTCCAGATAATGACCTAAAACACAAAAGTAATCTAGTTTTTTGTTGTTGTGTTAATCTTTTGATTAGATTAATATTTTTATATAAATAAGAAATTTTTATAATGAATCGGTGAAGTGGGGAAACTAGTTAACTAACATTTTTGTGAAGAACAGACTGAAAGAGGGGCATTTTACGAGCGGTGATGACCTCCTGGTGGTTTTGGGTCAATGAGTGTGGCCAGATCTCTGTCAAAACATAGCAGGGTTCCTATGAAGACTGCTTTTGAAAATGGAGAAGTGTACAATGTGTAATGGAAATTATTTTGAAAACCTTATAAAAGATAACGTCATACGCCAAAACTTTTCTAGCGCTCTTTGTATTCCGAATAAGTGGTAATAAAATTTTCTGCATCAGAATATTGAGGATGAACCTTAAAGAATGAATTAATCAAAATGAAAAACTTAGAAGACGTATGTGTCATGCTCGACAATCCTCGGGGCCAATAATTCTGCAACACGATAATGGTCGGCTACACACATCGTGTGTAACCGCCGAGGCAATTGTGAAGTTGAAATTTGTACCTATAACACATCCTCCATACTATTCACAAGATATTGCACCCTGCGATTTTCATTTGAAGAAGGATATTAAAGGTATTCATTTCCCTATGTATAATAAACTGAAATACCCAATGAGCAAAGGATCAAGGTAAGACTGCCAACATTCTTCAGTGACGGAATGAGGAAATCGGTTTACCGTTGGGAGAAATGTGTAGCTGTAACTATGTGAAATAACAAATGTAGATTTTTGTATCCAACATATTTGTTTCATTTGTAAATTATGAGCAATTGTGAGTTAAATTTCAGTCGTTCTTCGTAATTTATAAATCGATTCAATACGGTACCTCTTATATCCCATCTGTAAAGATATTTTAATAATATATCTCTGTGAATAGCCACAAATGCCCTCATCAAATCAATGAAAATTGTTATGATTATTTAATTTTTATCCAAATTCAACTTCTATCTATTCAGTCTCATGCTATAACACTTTCTAAAATATCTTTGACCCTTACTTGACATTACGATAGTAGTACATTTTTGACCTTTTATACTTTTTGAATAGGTCTAATACAAGATATTTTTAATTTGTCACACATTTCACCAAATACTAGATTATTATTAAAGTATTAGATAAAAACTGATAAATGGAAAAAAAACTGTAAAAATCGCTTTAGCTGGATAGATATCTGGTGTTTCGTTTGTCTTTCCGTATTTTATGAAACACCAGTTTTTTATCCTTGTACACTTTCACAGACATTTCTGTCCCAACTGAATATTTGTAAATATTAAATTAAAAACATAATAAAAATATGGATAGCATGTTTTACCAACTAATTAAATGATATAAAATGAACTTATTTGCTACTATTACAAACAGTGGCTGATAATGGATTTACTGATTGATTTTGATACCATATTTGAATATACAAATTTTAAATATAAGTTGAATTAATGTGTTGTTTTCCATAATTTTTTTTTACATTTTCATTACACTTAAATTCTATACCCGGAGTATAGCCCGCGTAGAGTAATGCGGATGAATGACAGAAAACCGCCACCTACATTTAAATCTACTAAAACCGGCAGCATGTTATTCTCATTATTACGGTACGTAAAATTATTCTTTTATTCATTTTAAACGGTTCTGATAACTCATACCGCGATCTGTTACATATTTTTGAAACTACATTATTTTATTCAACATGTTTATGCCGCCGAAAAGCTAGGTTATGCCGACTTCGTTCGAGGCTGTGAATGATGTTGTAGTTTGTTTATATTGATATTTCACTAAGATATCAACATAATATGTTTAATTTCTATTAGTAAAGAATTACGATGTTCTTTTATTCTTTTTAGTAAGTTAGTTTTCTAAAATACTCGTTTGTATTACACCGGTAAAGTTTTGTCTATTTTGTAATTTACATGCTATTATTTTTTCTAACGTGAGTTGTTTTTATGTTTCCAGGTGTGTCTATTGTTTGTTTTCTAATATTTATTATTTGATCAAAGTAAACATTTTTTTTTTTCAGTATGAGTGAACGTTTGCGCGTAGACAATCCAAAAACAGTAAACGTGATAAATGATCTGTCAGATTCAGATATTGGTAATAATATTAGTTCAAGTGAAATTCAACCTAAAATATTTTAAATGAAGTAATTTTGATTCTGGATCTAAAGGAGAAATTTATGATGAGGATAAAGATTCAGATTTTGAAGTAGGGTCGGATTTATTTGACAGTGATGGTAATGCCAAGAATAGGTCTAACATTGCTTAAAGTTTTTCTGCTCAGGGTCCATCCACATCTACTTTTCAGCCTGAGGTGGCCAGTAAAAATACCAAAAGAAAGAGAAGTAGTCTTGTCAGCAAAGCAATCTGTTTAGATGCTGGGTTGGTTGTTTGATGACAATCAGCCCCTTTTGTGGGTTTTTTTTACCTCCGGGATCATTGTTAGGTATTGCTTCAGAGGATGAGATGTATGACAATCTGTCTAGCGTGTGAAAATGGCATGCGTGACCGGTATTCGAACCCGGGACCTCCGGATAAAAGGTCGAGATGCTGCCACTCGCGCCACGGAGGCCGGCGGCTTTTGTGGGGTTGCTTTATGTTTACCACTCTCACTCTCTGTCCTTTTTTTATTATTGTTTAGCCTCCAGAACCATCATAAGGTATTACTTAAGTAGATGAATGAGGATGATATGTATGAATGTGAATGAACTGTAGTCTGGTACAGTCTCAGGTCGACTGCTACTGAGAAGTGTGGTTAATTGAAACCCAACCACCAAAGAACAATATATATATATATTTTTTATAGATTATTTTTTTAGATTATTAAATTACAGATTGTATTGATTTAAAGCATATAAGATTTATTAATTCATGTTTATTATGAAGATAGAAATAATGTTTTAAATTACCCCTAAAATGCCTGGGATTCTGGTACAGAGTATTATGTAATGGTCTTAGCATTCAAAGAGTTAATTACATTTTTGTTGCTCTTTTTTATGTGTGTTTCCTCTTGTGTGTGAATAAAGAATGTAAATTTTTAATTTATTTATTTCTATGTTTGCTGTACTTCAAACTGTAAGTTTATTATCCTTACATGATCAGCATAATTAAATTTATGTTTGTTAAATTTATTTTCTTTTAAATGTTTCTCAAAATGTTTTTTTTTTTATTTCTGTTTGTAATACCAGTATAAAATTTGTGTTCAGTTTTCTTTTCTATATTTATTTTATGAACTCCTGCTATGTTATCAATCTTTTTATTATTACATGTATGTCATTAATTATTTTATCTATGGTTTACTTTTCATTTTAATTAGTTATAAATTGTAAAATTAGTTCTTTTTTTATCATTATATGTAAATACAATATAATATATATATATATAAAAGTATATACAATTTTTTTTAATGTTTTATTTTTATTATGTTTAAACTGGCATTTTTTAAGTAATTTATTAAGGTATTATATATTTTAACCATTCCTATACCGTTTGTTGCTAAACATTTTATTAAATCAGATTCTTTATTTTGTTCATTGTTATCTTCTATGCAATTTACATCTGCATTAATCATGGTACATACCAATTCTTGAAGGTATGTGTCTATTGATTTATTGTTAATCATTATTGGTGACATTAGATTTCTACTTTATTTTTATCCTGTTTTTATTACCTAACATCTAGAATGTATTATTTATTTCCATTTCCAAATCGTACTCACTATTTTTATGAAAACTATATAGTTTTTTAATAATTATATTCTAAATTAATTTGTTTATTGTGTATTACCCAAAGTCATCAGCACATTTAATCCACCTCTTTTCTTTATTGGTATTTGTAATTATTATCTGTTTCATGCATTATAAAAATATGACATTGTGCTACTTAAATGTTAGCTCATTATTAAACTTTCTTTAAAATAGACATTAATAAATAAGTTTAACTGAGAAGAGGGGAGAAAAGAATAGAAGAAATAAGAACTCAGGACAGATATGATATATAATAATAATAAGTGTTCTGCCCAAAGGCATGTTTTCAGATGGCCGCCCTTCATTCTGATTGATTCTGTGCCATTCGTTTCGTTTTATAGTAACTTCCCTTTTTATATTGTCTACCATTTTCATTCGTCTCTGACCTTTTGCTTTCCTCCCCGTTACAAATCCCTCCAATGCCATCACCAACAGGCAGTCATGTCTCAGTCAG
The DNA here is from genome assembly GCF_047948215.1 of Lycorma delicatula. NCBI lineage: Eukaryota > Metazoa > Arthropoda > Insecta > Hemiptera > Fulgoridae > Lycorma > Lycorma delicatula. The sequence goes on from NC_134457.1 coordinate 45,038,334, forward strand.
TGTCCCAACCAACTGCATTTTCTTCTTTTTATTATTTCAATAATTGCCCTCTCTTCCCCTACTCTACAAAATACCTCCTCATTCCGAACTCTCTCCATCCAGGTGATCTTTTCCATCCTCCTCCAAACCTACATTTCAAAGGCCTCCAATCTTCTCTTTTCTCCCTTCGTAATAATCCATGTCTCTGCCCCGTAAAGGGCCACACTCCCCACAAAACATTTTGCAAGTTTTTTCCTTAGTCACAGCTCTAGTTTGGTACATAGCACTCTCCTCATTTTGCCAAATGCTTCCTTTACTCTAGCAATTCGTTCTTTAACTTCGTGATCACACTTGATGTCTTCCTTAATGATGCACTCCAGGTACTTGAAGGATGCCACTTACTCAACTTTATTTCCCACAATCTTAATCGTAGCCATTTTAGTTGATTTGCTAATTATCATGCTTTTTGTCTTCTTTGTATTTATCTTCATCCCACACTCCTTGCAGGTTTGATTTATTCTTCTCAACATTTCATTCATCATGTACTCAATCTCTGCCAACACTGCCATGTCATCAGCGAACCTCACACACTCTATCCTTCTTCCTCCAATATTTACACCCTTATTACCAATTAGACTCTTTTCAATTATCGCTTCTAGGAAAAAACAGTTGAACAAAGTTGATGACATGCAACATCCCTTCCGCATCCCTCTTCTAAATCTGATTTCCTCCAATAACTCATTCCCAATCTTTATTTTTACCTTCTGTGACAAGTACAGATTTCTTATTAATCTCCTTTCCCTCCAAGTGACTCCTTTTTCCTTTAAGATTCTCAGCAATTTATCCCACTCCACCCTGTCAAATGCCTTCTCCAGGTCGTTGAAGAACACATATAAATCTCTTTGCTTTTCAATATATATTTTTCCGATCACTCTTATTAACCCTATTGTATCCCTTGTTCCCTTCTCCCTAGACCTAAACTGCTCTTCCCCAATTGATCTCTCTAGTCTTCCATAAAGTCTCTCAACACTCTTAGTAGTATCATAGCTGCATGCAATATAAGGCTAGTGGTCCTATATTCCTCACATTTCAATGTATTACTCTTCTTTTCGATTGGGACCATATAGTAGTCACAAAATCTTCTGGCTAACCACCACTCTCATATATCAAATTACACAGGCTAATTCTCCTTTTCCCTAAACCTTTCCATAGCTCACCTGGTACTTCATCGACTCCACACGCTTTCCTGTTCTTCATTTCCTTTGAGGCTTTTTCTACTTCTCCCTCAATAATGTAACAACCTTTCTCCTCCTCAAATACGATTCATCTTCAATTCCTTGGATTTCTGGTCTCTTTTCTACCTCGTAAAGTCCTTCCACATGTTTCCATCTACCTAGAACCTCGTTCTTCCCATCAACCACCTCCCCATCTTCTGTCGCTATCTCTATTCTAGTTTTACCTTTTCCCTTTTTAAATGCCAGTTCCATAACTACTCTATACATCTCTTCAAACTTCCCTACCTTCTCAAATTTCTGAATATCTTCACACTTCTCCATCAACCATCAATCACCTCTGTCTGTCTCTCTTCTTAATTCATTATTTAGTTTCTTGTACATCTTCTTACCCTCTTCTGTTCTGACATTTTTCCACTTTCTTCTCTCATCCATTTATCCAGCATCATCTCTGTAATCTATTCTTTCTTTATCCTTTTAGTCTGCTTTTTACCCCCAGCATCTTTGATGGCGTTTAGATCCTCCTTCATATATATCCATCTCGTGTTTGGGTCTGTGTCCTCTTCCCTTCTCTCTCTAATTACCAAATAATTCTCCTGTAGTCTTTTCCTTTTGTCCCCATATTTCAGTACCTCCCTATTTAATCTCACTACTCTTTTCCCTTTGTTCACTCTTTTTATCCTCATCCGTAACTCTTCCACCACAAGATTATGGTCCAAATCTATATCTGCACCTGGATATGCTTTTGAACTTTTTAAACAATTTCTATACCTGTTTTCTATCATAAAGTAATCTATCTGGTACCTCTCTCCATTTATTCTTGATGCCCATGTGTATCGGTGTCTCTTGTGGGCTTGGAATAGTGTATTACCAATTACCAAAGAGTTCTTACAGAAATCCACCAATCTTGCCCCCCTTGGATTTCTTATACCTAACCCAAAGTCTCCCATAACATTTTCCTCTAATCCTTCCCCTACCATCGCATTCCAATCTCCCATCACTATAATGCAAGCTCCTCTCCTTTTCCCGTCTATCAGTTCCTAAATCTTATGATAATATTCTTCAATCTCCTCATGTTGATGTTGGCTTGTTGGCATATATACTTGTATTATCACTAGATCTTTTACTTTACCATTCAATTTCAACAATAATATTCTTTCATCGACATATCTTACGCTTTTTACACTGTCATTCATCTGTGGGTTCAGCAAAATTCACCACACCTTTCTCCACCTGAATAAAAGATTTTGTACCCTCCACTCTGTAACTCCCCCCGTCATTCCCACCTCATCTCACTCAAACCCAGCACATCCAAGCTATTCTTTTCCATTTCTCTTTTTGCATTCTCTAGCTTTCCTGCTTTAAGTAACGTCAAAGTTACTAATTCTTTAAGTTAATGTCCAAGTTCTAATTCTAATTTTATGTGCACGTGACCTCAATGTTTCCTTCTCCCGGAAAACTGATTGAGGGGAAGCTTTAACTCCAGATTCTTTAACATTGAGGACCATCATGTGTGTTCCTGGGGAATAGTATAAGGTGGTAGTTTCACGTTGCTTTCCACCTAGGCGTATGGTTGCCCAACGATATTAATAGGCCGCCCCGTAACATGGGGAACATACATCTTTAGCAACCACTCCTAACCTGGAGAACAGATGCTGCCTTACCAGTGAGCAAATAGCAATCACTGGAGACCCTCACTATGTTTAGCCCATGGACCAACATGGTTTACCAGGGTGTGACCGGCTAAAATCCTTTAGCCTTCTTGGAGCCAGAAGTAAGAGTTGAATGCATGTGGGAACCATTCTTGCATGACCATCTTGAGTTGTGGTCGTCATGCATAGGAAAGGCTATCCCTCCATGCAACCCATACACCTATTTTTAGGATCCATGATATCATGATATATCATGGGTCCTAAAAAAAGATAACCATTTTAAAATGTATATGCAATGATTCAGATGGTTTAGAACTTTTGTGCGATTTTGGCCAAATTTTAGTCTTTGATTAAATTAAACCAAAATTAGATTAGGTAGACTGAAGTATAGTGCCGCATTGAAGAACAGTATTATCAGAAAATTAACATCTCTATTTTTCACATTTTATAATTTAAATTTCATATTGTAATATTTTAATTTGCAGCTGGTATATATGATCGTTATGTTTTTCTTGTAGATTTTTTCATCACAGAATGCAAATTAAAGATTTTATTTATTTATTACATTTATTTTTATTCAATCCAATCCTAAATTACTTTTTGGCTGTCTTCAACAATAAAATTATATTATTGTAAATATGTAACTTTGGTAAGAATTCAGTAGTAAATTACTGAGTTATAATTAACAGTTTCATAACTATTAAATTCACTCAAAAGAAATGAACTCTTAAAATTGATCTAATTTTAATAAAAAATATTTTAGCCACAGTAATAACTGTCTAATTGTTATCTAATTAAATTAATTGGTTCCAGGGTATTTTAACTTTACACTACTTGACTTACATAATTATTATTTATTTTAAATAGTTTATATTTTTACCATAAACATGTATCCACCAAGAAATAAATCATCTTCCTTGTAATCCTGAAAAAAATTCATACATTAAAATTTTAATGGCTAGAAAATATTTTTATATAATAATATTTAGATTAATATTTATTACATTTATAATTGTAATAAATTAATTATAAGTTTTATTACAAATTGCATTAGAAATAAAGAGCAACAAAAATATTATTAATGAAAAAGTAAAAAGTTTGAACATTATGATCAGATTGGGTATATAATACATTCAATTAATTCAACTTATGTTTAAAATTTATATATTCAAATTATGGTTCATTGTGTAATAATATATTTAATATATATTATTATTAATAATAGATGTATTACTATTTTTTTTTTGAGGTTTTCGACTACTTTGGTCATTCCCCCTTCCCACATCAAAAATAAAAAAAAGCAAAAAATAAATAAAAACATAATCTTAAATCCTGACATTCCACATGAAACTCATAATTATTACTTGAAAACTGATTTACTCAAACAAATAAAGAAAAACGATACGAAAAAGCTTGATTCTGAGCATATTAATTGATGTTAGCTAGTTTATCTCCTAGACTTTCCTTTCGGCCATCCTTTTTTGAGTTTTTTCACCATCCTCCTTACAGCTTCTACTTCAGATAACAATGTGTCTGAAGTGTTAGACTTGGCATATTCCTCCCTTTCAGATACCAACGATGTTCTATGGCTGACATCTGGTGATGATAATTTAGACGGAGCGGTCAGCATGGATGTTACTGATTCCAAACTCGATTCAAACTCTAGTGATATGGTTGGCCTGGTTGATGCACTCATACTCT